>NC_059161.1:45040369-45665369 GCF_019923935.1 Bubalus bubalis
CAAAGATTAAGTAGAACAGAGGGAGCTCATTAAAGAGACTGGTAATTGCTAATTTTGGGTGGAACAAGGAAATTCCACTGATTCAGGCTAGAACTTTAGCTTGGCCTTGATGTTAAGAACTGTCTCTGTACAGGGCAGTTCCTTAAGAAGTTGTAAAACCCAAAGAGGTAAACTTCTAGCAAAAGGGCTGTAACTGCTGCTCATCACACAGAGCAGTGCAGTTAAAGCCAGGATGGAAATTACTATGGCTTGCCTTGGTCTCTGCTGGACTTTCCAGATGAAAAAGCCTATGTCACAGGCTCCTGCCCACAATCGCTCTGCTGCAGAGACCAAAAATGTCACAGAACAGAGAAAACGAGAAATGGTCTTAGGTGAGCAAAACAGCCTTCTGTACTGTGACTTGACATGCTTGGGTTTCTGGGTACTGCGGCTCACTTTCTTGAAAGTCGAAGTTCAAAGACACAAGGAAACTCCTCCTCTAAAGTGACTTGGGCACAGCTGCACGGTGTGATAAGGAGCCCGAGCCAGCTCCTTGCTGGATGAAGTCATTTCTGGGAGGTTGCTGGTCTGGAAGATGGCAACCCAGCTGTATTCCCAAGCTGAGTGTGGGTCTCAAACAGGAAGCTCCAATCCCTTTGCAAAGTCTTTTTGCTTTGCTGTCCTGGAAGAAGAAAATGAGTGGAGAGAGTACTACCGACACTCTAGGTAATTTTTCCTTATTCTGTCCTGTGGCATCACATGGAGGAAAGGCTTATTGACCCTGTTTAAAACCCTGGGTTTTCCAGGGTTTTACTGGTGGCTCAGTGGTAAAGAATCTGCCTGCCAGTGCAAGAGACACGGGCTCAATCCCTGATCCGGGAAGATTCCATATTCCATGGAGCAAGTCCGTGAGCCTGTGCTTTAGAGCCCAGGAGCCACAACTGCTCAGCCCATGTGCCCCAACTACTGGAGCCTGTGTGCCCAGAGCTCGTGCTCTGCAATGAAAGAAGCCGCTGCAATGAGAAGCCCACACACTGCAACGAGAGTAGCTCCTGCTCCCCGCCACTAGAGAACGTCAGCGCGCAGCAATGAAGACCCAACACAGCCATAAATACATAAATAAAAATTTTTAAAAATAATAAACTGATGTTCCGTGGTTTACACAGCTTAACTGAAGTCACACAGCCCAAAGGAACAGAGACAGCAATTTAGCTCAAATTTATACAACTTTCAAAAGTGAAGTTCTTTTTCTTTAATCAAAGAAGTTTAGTGATGTGGTTGAGAGTACAGACTTCACTTTCACTTTTCACTTCCAAGGTTGGAAGCCCAGATCTGCTACTAACTAGCTGAAAGACCCTGGAAAGTTTCTCTGCATCTGCTTCCCCATATGTAAAATGTGGATAAAAATAGTGAGAATTCTGGATGTTATTAGATTATAATGTACACATAGAATTGTTTCTGACATACAGGAAGTGTTATGTAAGTAGGATGATGTATCTCTATGTAGGAAAAGAAATAAAAAGGCACTCTGGAAACTAGGAAAGAAGAAGAGAATAAGAATGACTGGGGGAGGGAGGGAGAAAGAAGCAACATCCATAAAATCATCTATTTGTATTTCAGCCATGCCTGGAATCTTCACCTTTACCTGTACTTAGTTCATCATTATCAGAAACAGGCCACAGCCATACTCAGTCTGCAGGGCTGCTGGAGATTTGTTGATAGAAGATTTGAGGAGAGAACAAGAAAGAGAAAAGGAGAGCGAGAACAGAGATTAGATGGATAGATTATACAGGTCCATAGGTACTTGACCCTTGAACAACATGGGTTTGAACTGTGTGGGTCCATTTATAGGTAATATGTTGGATTATAAATATATTGGAAAAAAATTTTGGAGATTCGTGACACTTTGAAAAAAAAACTTGCAGATAAACCAGGTAGTCTGAAAAAAAAAATTATATATAAAGGGAAAAAGTTGGATATATTCTGAATGCATTAAATATTTGTAGATACTAGGCTATGTTATCACTTACTAACATAAAATATACACAGATCTATTATAAAAGTTAAAATTTCTCAAAACTTGCAAACCCTTGCATACCACTATTATTTAGTCCCCAAGTTGTGTCCACCTCTTTTGTGACCCCATGAACTGTAACCTGCCAGGCTCCTCTGTTCATGGGATTTCCCAGGCAAGAATACTGGAGTGGGTTGCCATTTCTTTCTCCAGGGAATCTTTCCAACCCAGGGATTGAACCCGCATCTTCTGCTTTGGCAAGGGAGTTCTTTACCACTGAGACATCAGGGAAGCCCTCGCATACAGAACACGGTTCTATAAATCATATTACGGCTTCTTTGTTATTAATGTATGAATCATTATTGGAGAAGGCAATGGCACCCCACTCCAGCACTCTTGCCTGGAAAATCTCATGGACAGAGGAGCCTGGAAGGCTGCAGTCCATGGGGTCACTGAGGGTCGGACACAACTGAGCGACTTCACTTTCACTTTTCACTTTCATGCATTGGAGAAAGAAATGGCAACCCACTCCAGTGTTCATGCCTGGAGAATCCCAGAGATGGGGGAGCGGAGCCTGGTGGGCTGCCGTCTATGGGGTCACACAGAGTCGGACATGAATGAAGTGACTTAGCAGCAGCATGAATCATTATAACTGTAAATGTGAATTTCTTTTTCACATTATTTTTTTCATGTTTATGTCTAGTGTTAGTAATACATATAACATCTACAGTATTTTGTATTGTATAAGACAATATTGATGTAGCTACTAACAGACAATTCATCTTATAAATTGATGATATAAACTTCAGCTATTGATAAATACAGTATACTACTGTAAATATATATTCTCTTTCTTATGATCTTCTTAATAATATTTTCTTTTCTCTAGCTTACTTTATTGTAAGAACACAGTGTATAATACATATAATATACAATCTACATTTAATCATTTGTGGTATTGGTAAAGCTTCCAGTCAACAATAGGTTAATACTAGTTAGTTTGAAAACAGTCGAAAATTTCACATGGATTTTCAACTGCATGGGGAGGATCAGTGTGTCAACTCTCCTGTTGTTCAAGAGCCAACTATATAGATATCCTTCTGATTTAAAATGTTCTTATATTGAGTAGAGATTTCCTTATGGGAAAAATACATTAAAATTGAATGTTTCTAACTCCTTCTCTCCACTGCTCCCCAGGGCTCAACAGAGACGGCAGCCCTGGCTTGTGTCTCACCTTTAAAGTCTGCAAAGGTTTGTGTACCTGTCATACTGTGGGTGGGGCTTCCCAGGTGGTGCAGTGGTAAAGAACCCACCTGCCAATGCAGGAAACACAGGACAAGCCTGTGTTGATTTCCTGGAGTAGGAAATGGCAACCTACTCCAGTACTCTTGCCTGGAAAATCCCACAGTCCATGGGGTCACAAAGAGTCAGACATGACTGAGCCACTGAGCTTGCATGCAAACATTCCAGGTGTCCTGGTCAATGGGCTGCTGGATTCACATTCTCAGCATCAACAGACCACAGACCAAAGGGATAGTAACCACTGGGAACAGTGATCATGGTTCCCAGAGGAACATTTAGGTCAAATCCAGCTACTCAAAGAAATTCAAAGCATATGATGACAATGACAATGACAATCCTTCCCCCAGGAGCCATCACGATGCAGTGGGAAGAGACTGAGACTAGAAGTCGGTGGTCCAGGATTGGACACTGAACAAGTCATTTCTCCTTCCTCTGTACCACCTGTAAACTGAGGATAATATTTTATTTCCCACTGTTGTATGATAACGAATCTGTCTGACCTTTGTCCCAAGTTGCTGGAACGAAGTGTTCTAAGCCAAGTGATAGGGATGTCTGCTATTCATAGGCAGTTCCTGGACCACCTCTGAGTTCATGCCGAGGAGATGACTTGGGTTGGAGGCTGGTCATACCAGAAAGCCCAACCATATTATTAGAAGGTTAGAGCCTTGGGTCACATGTTTTCAGCCCAGCCTCCCTGCTGCTGAAGAGGGAAGGGAGCTGGAGACTCTAATCACATGGCCCATGATTTAATCATTCACGTCTACCCGATGAAACCTCAATAACAACTATGAACAGAGGTTCAGAGGGGTTTCTTGATTGGTGATAGACACCAGTGTGCTGAGGGGGATGTTCCCTGACTCCAGAGGGAGAGGACTGCGAAGGCTCTACATGTGGAATCCTACCAGACCTCTCATGAGTGGTCTCTTCTCTCGGGTGGTCCTGATTTGCATCCTTTATAATAAAGCTGTAATCGTAATTTCCTGAATTCTTTGAGTTATTCTAGTGAACTCCAAACCTGAAGGGATCATAAGAACCCCTAATTTGTAGCCAGTTGGTCAGAAATGTAGGTGGTCTGGGGACCCCCAAAGTTGTGGCTGACATCTGAAGTGAAGGCAGTCTCGTTGGGGAGTGTGAATTTTACTTGTGAATTTTGAGCCAATTCCAGGTGGTTAATGTCAGAATTATACTGAAGGTTGTTTTAAGAATGAAATATAATCAAATATGAAAAAGACCTTATGAATTGTGAAGGGTTAAGTAAACTTGACTTGTATAATTTTTTTTTAAAGGCTACATACTGTATTGATGAAAGATCAACAAGGCGATTTTGCTATTTTTGTTTAATTCAGATGAATTTCTGTTATTCTACTAGTACTCTCTTGCTTAACCCCTTTATGGTTAAGTTTATTTATCACTTCAACTAAATTTAATTAAAATATAATATGCACAAGATTCTGTGATAGACATGGAACTGGGTGTACAGCAAGACACATACCAAAATGGAAAAAATGCCATAATTATTTTCAAGAAAAACACAAACCAGCAGAGGAAATAATACACACAGAAACAAAGTAAAGAATGTGTGTACCAAGAGAGTCATGGTTAAGCTAAATACAGGGGATCCTTTCTGAGGGAATCAAACAAAACTTTCAGAGCAAATGGCATTTGAACCAGGCCTAAGAGATGCCTAGGATGTAGAGAAAAAAAGAGAAACAGTTCACGCTGAGGAGACAATGAAGAAAAGACACAAAGGAAGCCATGCTGGTGATACATTGGAGAGACACATTCATGAAAGCAAGGGATTTCACAGCAGGGCAGAAAGATATATTGGAACCAGATTGTAGATGGCCTTAATGGCAAGTACAAAGGTTTGTAATAGCCTATAGGTAAAGGGAACTTGTGAACAATTTGGTACCATCGGACACAGCCACTGTATCTATATATTTACTCTTTTCTATTAATTTGGTTGAAAAGATTAAGAAGCATTACCACCTTCCTCATCTTAGAGATAAGCTAAGGAGGATGTAGAGGTTATATGATATTCCTGAGTCCATGAAAACAAATAACAGTCAACCAGAGAGAAGGCAGGATTCCTCCTATCCCATCACTCTTCTCGGACTTCCCTAGTGGTTCAGATGGTAAAGAATCCACCTGCAATGCGGGATACCTGGGTTTGATCCCTGGGTTGGGAAGATTCCCCTGGAGGAGATCATGGCAACCCAGTCCAGTATTCTTGCCTGGAAAATCTTCATGGACAGAGGAGCCTGGCAAGCTACAGTCCATGGGGTTGCAAAGAGTCGGACATGACTGAGCGACTAAGCACACATGGCCCATCACTCTTGTCACAAATATATTATCTCTCACTTAAAGTGACAATTTCAAATTCAGATCATTAATAATTGATTGGCCTGCCCTTCAGACTGAAGAAGACAGAGGACATCCCAAGCTTCTCTTCTGGAGACATTTACTCCAACTTGTTCCCTTTGGGAATGACAGCACAGAAGCATGAGGACCCTGAGCAGATTGGAGGGTCCTGCCGCTCAGTCAAGTTCTTCATGCAAAGCCAACTGTTCTGACCTGAGTCCACAACACTGGCCTCAATAACACCAGTCAGCTGCAGAGTGAAAGGATGCCTGCAAGGAGACAGTGCCTGCACAATATCAGCTAGAAATAGCAACAGGACGTTCGATGGAAAACCTAAGTGATATTTTCCTGAAACAGCTGAGCCATGTGACAGACAAAATCAAACACAGCATTCCTTTGTGGTTAAGGAGAGAGAGCTTCAACAGTTTGCTATGAGAAATCCAAATGAACATGTTCATTCTCTAACTCTGTAGTGCCCTTTCTCCTACACTTCCCCAGTCTATGACACAATCAAATTCATCAGTCCTGCAGCACTGGAAAATTTCTTGAGTCTGTGATTAGTTTCAGTCTATGAAGGACATTCAGAGAATTAAGACCCCACCTGGCTTCTGCTTTATCAACGTAAGATGTCTCAGACAAAAGAAGGCTTACTGTCTCATCTATGATGACATGACTGAAAAGGGGGGCAATAAGGATTTTTTTTGTCATTTTGTAATCATATAAAAATAGTAGACAAAACTGCTTAATAGTTGTTTTTTCCCCTAATTTTCAACATTATTGATTTTTTAAATTCTGTTTGCAAGTTAAAGGGTTTGTCATTTTTTTCTTAAAAAACAACAATGCACCATATTCCTATGCATAAGGTTGAAAATTCTGAATAATCCTTGGCATTGTTTAGAAAAATGAGAAAAAAGGGAGAAAGCTTAGTCTGGTTTCAGTGAGGTGCTGATATGATGGCTTCTGGATTTTAACCGTCAAAATTGCATGACTTATTTAAGTTCCATGAATCAAAGTAAACTTACTGTTTATCCATAGCTGCATGAAAATAAAGGAAAGGATCCAGTCCTAGAACTCACTTTAAAGTGTAATAATGTGGCCCCAGTCACCAAGTCACTTCCTTGTTTCAGGAAGGACAGTGGTGCTGGCAGGTGGGGTAAGTCCTCCCCGGTGGGGCTGCGGCGTGTCCTTGTGAATTGATTCCCTCCTCTTGCTCTCAGTCGATGTGAGCTCTCTCACATTACTCCTCGAAACCACCGCCTGTTTCGTAGGTTTTTTCCCTTAGATGCCTTTCTAAACCTGAATGAACAGACCAACCAGAGTATATTGCTGAGGTTATAGGGGGGTGTTGGGTTGGTAGGCCCAACCTGGTGTTTTTTGCTGTCCCATCTCTGGCCCTCTCTAAGTACCCTAGAGAGAAAATTTAGAATATTCCCTTACTCCTGCTTGGCCACTGCCTAGAATTTCTCTTCTATTCTTAAAAAATGGGAAAATATAGTAATTCATCTTCTTGAGGGTTTCTTATCAGAATTTTCTATTTTTTTTTAAATTTCAGCTAATAAAGTGTGTTGCTTCCTGGACCTATACTACATATGATGCTGAAGCTGAAACTCCAATACTTTGGCCACCTGATTCGAAGAACTGACTCATTGGAAAAGACCCTGATGCTGGAAAAGATTGAGGGTAGGAAGAGAAGGGGACGACAGAGCATGAGATGGCTGGATGGCATCACCGACTCAATGGACATGAGTTTGAGAAAGCTCCAGGAGTTGATGATTGACAGGGAGGCCTGGCATGCTGCGGTTTATGGGGTCACAAAGACTTGGACACAACTGAGGAAATGATGCTATATATACCAACCATTTCTATGTTCAACAAATATTGATATTGCTGCCTGCTGTTTTAGACATCAGGGATATGACAGTCAATAAACTCCTTAACCTCCTAGAACTTAAATCTAGTGGAGGGGGAAAGTGATAAACAAATAACAAAACATGAACAGTTCGGTTTGGAAGAAGCACAAGCTGGAATCAAGATTGCCAGGAGAAATATCAATAACCTCAGATATACAGATGACAATACCCTTATGGCAGAAAGTGAAGAGGAACTAAAAAGCCTCTTGATGAATGTGAAAGTGGAGAGTGAAAAAGTTGGCTTAAAGCTCAACATTCAGAAAACGAAGATCATGGCATCTGGTCCCATCACTTCATGGCAGATAGATGGGGAAACAGTGGAAACAATGTCAGACTTTATTTTTCTGGGCTCCAAAATCACCGCAGATGGTGACTACAGCCATGAAATTAAAAGACGCTTACTCCTTGGAGAAAAGTTATGACCAACCTAGATAGCATATTCAAAAGCAGAGACATTACTTTGCCAACAAAGGTCCATCTAGTCAAGGCTATGGTTCTTCCACTGGTCATGTATGGATGTGAGCATTGGACTGTGAAGAAAGCTGAGTGCCGAAGAATTGATGCTTTTGAACTGTGGTGTTGGAGAAGACTCTTGAGAGTCCCTTGGACTGCAAGGAGATCCTATCAGTCCATTCTGAAGGAGATCAGCCCTGGGATTTCTTTGGAAGGAATGATGCTAAAGCTGAAACTCCAGTACTTTGGCCACCTCATGTGAAGAGTTGACTCATTGGAAAAGACCCTGATGCTGGAAGGGATTGGGGGCAGGAGGAGAAGGGGACGATGGAGGATGAGATGGCTGGATGGCATCACTAACTTGATGGACGTGAGTCTGAGTGAACTCCAGGAGTTGGTGATGGACAGGGAGGCCTGGCATGCTGCGATTCATGGGGTCGCAAAGAGTCGGACATGACTAAGTGACTGAACTGAACTGAACTGAACAGTTAGGTTTAGTTCAGTTCAAGTCACTCAGTCATGTCAGACTCCAACACCTTGAGATATCTGGTTTTCCTTAATTACAATAATCTTTTGAAGTTCAGACCACTTGCCCTTGTTGCAAACTTCTATATAACCTGACTCCTCCTGCCTCAGAACAGTTCTCTCAGGGTTACTTGAGATGCTGTCTCCCGGGCTTGAAGTCCTAAAAATTCCCACCAAAGAAAACCTCTCAACTTTTAGGTTGTGACTGTTTTCTAAGTCAACAGAGTGGTCAGGAATAGCCTCTCTAAAGTGCGACATGTGAGCAGTAACAATATGAAGTAAGCGAGCAAGTTTTCCCTGGTTAGATGGATTTCTCTCCATATGACTTGTATCTCCAAATAGACAGTAGATATTTTGCATTGATACTCATAACAGATTTTTTTTAAATGATGACCCTAGCACAAGTACTAAGTTTTTAGTTGCCTGAACAGTGTAACCACTCAATACTTTGTATTTTAAAAATCTAATTCAGCCCCTTAATATTATGCCACCAAATCTTAATAATACAGATTCCCTGACACTGAAAAAGGAGCATCTAGACATGGTAAAGGATTCCCAGGAGGAAATGCAGGAGACACAAGTTTGATCCCTGGGTCAGTCGAAAAAAATCCCCTGGAAGACGAAATGGCAGCCCAGTCCAATATTCTTGCCTGGAGAAAACCATGGACAGAGGAGCCTGGTGGGCTAGTCTATGGGGTCACAAAAGAGTCAGACATGACTCAGTGACTGAGCTGAAGCCATGATAAAGATGAAATACCATGAAGCTCTAGTCTAAATACAGTTGACTCTTGAACATGGGGGTTAGGGGTACCAACCCTTCCTGCAGTTAAAAATCCATGTGTAATTTATAGTAGACCCTGTATGTGCAGTTCTTTCACATCTGTGGATCCAAACTATGGATCATGTAGCACTGTGGTATTTACTATTGAAAAAAATCCATGTATAAGAGAACAATCACAGTTCAAATGTGTTGTGTTCAAGGGTCAATTGTACTTCTGCAAACTTAAGCAAGGTCGGTGGAAAACCACATGGAAGCAGACTCCAAGATAACCAGTGATGTGAGGAGGGAGGGGACCATATAAAGAATCATTATTTTATCCCATTGAATGTATATAAAAGTAATTAGATAGACAGATTAAAAAGCAGCTTGCTCATGGCTGTATAGCTAGTTAGTTAATGAAGTATTTCCATGTGGTTTTCCACCAACCTTGCTTAAGTTTGCAGAAGTACAACTGACCCTTGAACAACATGCATTTGAATTGTGACAGTTCTCTTATACGTGACGTGGGCTTTTAGGTGCCTAACCCCCTCCCAAGGGAATGATCTTGCTCTAGCAACAGCTAGACTGGTGGGGGGACTTGTAACCGAGCTGGACCCTATGGAACCCTCCCCAAGTCCTCTGCTTTAGTTCCTCTCTGAAACACCCAGATAATAGTATTTGATGCACATTTCCTGAGTGGTTTTGCAGATGTGAATCTCTTTTCCCCCACCAAATGCAGGAGCTGCTTGATGATCCTGAGCACACGATCCAAGCCTCCTGGAGCCTAAGGACTGATCATGCTAACCCATAGGACACCATCACACCACTGGGCTGCCTCATCATCAGCCAGGGAATTGTATACAAGCTGATCCCATACCTTGAAACACTCCCTGCTCACCTGCCCTTTAAAAATGCTTTACTGAAACCCTTCAGGGAAACTTGAAGCTTTTCAAGACATGAATGAACCAGGAACCTGTCTCCTCGCATGGCCTTGCAATAAACCTTTTTCCCCAATTAAAAAAAAAAAAAACAACCTGGACTAGTGTCCACAGGCATGAGGCAGGTATTCACTTCTTCCCAGAGTGGCATTCTGATTTTTCCTTTGGATAAATCCTACTAATCAATATGGATTTTAATAGAAAGGGAAATATTTATATACAATACATGGCTAATAAAATTCTTATTGAAAATATATCTAATGGAAATGTTAAATAAATGGACCATCTGAATTTGTTACTTCTCTGATGTCCCTGAAACTACCTTTCTCAGAAACTTGCAGAACTGAAAGTTTGGAATTAAACAACTTGTCCTCAGACACAAAACTAAACATGTGTTCTGTTTTTGAAAAAGATGTCATAAAGAACAAATGTAGAGTTTTAGAGGAAACTTGTATGTTCTTTTTCATCTTTTTCAAACAGATCATTAAAAGTCAGGGATTTGGATTTAAAAGACATAGTAAGTGAAGAAAGTTGTCACCAAACATAAGGTATTTGGTGTAAAATTAAGCAGATACTAGGGAGGAAGATAAATTATGTTTTTCTTCCCCAAGTCAGCAGAAATGTTAAAAGTAAAATGGAACCTTCAAGGATGTTGACCTTTTTTCCCACGAATGTTTAGTTTTTTTCCTGGAAACCACAGAAAAAAGAAATGTTTTATAAGTGTAGCTTTTATGAACAAGGATAGTCACCAAAGTCTAATCTCAAAATTGTTCTAAACCAAGAGAAGATCCACCTGGTTAGTAAAAAGTCTAAACAACAAAATATTTTTAAAAGAAATATGGTTGCATTACTTTTACAATTATGAAAGAATGTTAGAGGTTGACAAAATATAATCTGCTAATAGTCTTTGAAGAAAGTGCCTTAATGAATAAAGATAATTTGCAATTAGCAAATCATTATTAGTATACAAAGAGCTTGAGAATATATTTTTGTCTTACAATCATCATTGTCTCAGATCTTGTTTTACTAATTTAATTAAAATTAATATATATATATTATACATATATATATATAATTCTTGCTCAAAGCACCTCAAATTTATACCCACCACCTTTTAAAATCTTGTCTTCCTTATAGTCACATATACACCAAAAAGATAAAACACATGAGTATTCAATTTAGTTGACTTCATTCCATCAAGACAGGTGGTCAAATGGGGAAATTTCTAACCCATTAGGAGAGAAAATAATTAGAACATAAAATATATGAAATCATGTACTTTAGTATTGCAATAAAATAAATTAACCATAGCTTTTCCCAGTTTTCTAGAACATTCTAGACTTCATAAATTGAATAATTTAATGATAATTTTTTAAGGACATACTTGACCTCTTTTGACTAACTGGAATTTCAACACTAATGACCCAAACCTAAATTTCCACAATCATTGGCCAAGGGATTTCTGTGACTTTTCAACACTAAATATAGAAATGAAATTTATATTACCACACGGCTCTTTTTCAATTTGTCATTTATACCAAACTTTAAAACCACTCTAAATTCCTCCTAATGTTTTATGAGTAGTATTTAGTTTCTGAACGTGTCTTAGGTATTTATGTAGCTGACCTGACCTATATTTTAGAACTATTTTAGCATACCTTACCAAGAATAGTCTTCCAAATGACCATCTTGAGTGCCCTTTTAGACTTTTCTACTTCCACTGGTATCATAAAGATAGCTAATTTCCAAGATAATTTGGTTATCAAGAGAATGGAAGAATATTAAAGAGAATAAAACTTCATCTCTAAAAAGTCCCTTTGTCCTTCATGTTCATTAAATTCTTTTATTGGTAAGTACACAATAAAGATAATTGAGAGTTTGAAAAATGAATAAGGACAATAATAAAAGATGTGTTTGGAGAGTCTGGATGCTGCTTCTACCTCAGCAACCTATCCAAAGTAGATGAACAAGGAAGATGAATAGTGCTTCAGAAGTAAACCTAAAGCCTATTGGAAGGACCAATAATCGATATGCACAGACCAGCTGAAAGGAATCTACAGTGGCCCACAGGACAGATGATGGTATGTTAGCGTTGGTGTTAGAGAAGTTTTGTTCTTCTTTAATCACTACATTGTGTCCAATTCTTTTGCAACTCCATGGACTGTTGCCCACCAGGTGCTTCTGTTGATCAGATTTCCCAGGCAAGAATATTGGAGCTGGTTGCCATTTCCTTCTCCAGGGGATCTTCCTGACCCAGGGATCAAACTTAAGTCTCCTGCATTGGCAGGTGGATTCTTTACCACTGAACAAGTAGGGAAGCTGAGAAGTTTTAATGGGCTGCAAAAAGGAATAAGTTCTAGTGAGGCTTTGCAGGTTAAAATGATAAGGTCATTTCAATCAAAAACCCCAGAACTGCTGTCCTCCCAAATGGCCCCTGAGACTGAGAACTAACTGACAGCCAAGCGGTCTTCCACAACTAAGAAGGACTCTAAGGAGAACCTGGAAAATTCAAGACCTGCATGTCTCCCTTTGTAGCAGGCAAGCTGGGGAAAATGAAAGGGCAGCTTTACTGAACACTTAAAAGTGAAGAGTTAGCTAGAGTCAAGAAACAAGGGTTCAAATCTCACATTTGCCTCCTACTCACTCCATGACCTTCTCTAGCCCTCTGTCTAAAATAGTCTCCCAGGGCTTCCCTGGTGGCTCAGTGGTAAAGAATCTGCATGCCAATGCAGGAGACATGGGTTCTATCCCTGACTCAGGAAGATCCCACCTGCCATGGAGCAACTAAGACCCTGTGCTATTGAACCTGTGTCCTAGAGCCCAGGAGCCACAACTACTGAGCCCATGTGCCACAACTACTGAAGCCCACACACGCAAGAGCTTGTGCTCCACAGCAAGAGAAGCCACACAATGAGAAGCTGGTGCACCTCAACTAGAGAGGAGCCCTGCTCACCACAACTAGAGAAAAGCCCAAGCAGCAGCAAAGACCAGCAGAGCCAAAAATAAATCAGTCAATAAAATTGTATATAAGAAACTTACTTCCTTATAAAACAATTTAAAATTCTGAAAATAAAATATTTTCCCGTGCAGAATTTACGGATGTATGCTTTTCAGTAAGTATTATCTGTTGTGTACATGGCACTATGTTAGGTGCAGAACTGCATACACCCAAGAATAAGGCAGGGCACATTTTTTCAGTGTGTTCTTGAAGCAGTCTTTAGATCAATACAGTAGTTGTTACAAATAAGCACCTCCCAAATGCATTCAGTCCCATCACTTCATGGCAAATAGATGGGGGGAAGTAGAAATAGTGACAGACTTTATTTTCTTGGGCTCCAAAATCAGTGCAGATGGTGACTGCACCCAAGAAATTAAAATACACTTGTTCTTTAGAAGAAAAGCTATGAAAGTATATTAAAAAGCAAAGACATCACTTTGCCAACAAAGGTCTGTACAGTCAGAGCTATAGTTTCTCCAGTAGTCAAGCACGGATGGGAGAGTTTTACCATAAAGAAGGCTGAAGACCAAAGAGGTGATGCCTTCAAACTGTGGTGCTGGAAAAGATTCTTGAGAGTCCTTGGACAACAAGGAGACCAAGCCAGTCAATCCCAAAGGAAATCAACCCTGAATATTCATTGGAAGGACTGATGCTGAAGCTGAAGCTTCAATACGTTGGCTACCTCATGTGAAGAGCCAGCTCATTGGAAAAGACCCTGATGCTGGGCAAGATTGAAGGCAAGAGGGAAAGGCGGGGTGACATAGGATGAGATGGTTGGATGGTATCACCAACTCAATGGCCATGAATTTGAGCAAACTCTGGGAGATAGTGCAGGACAGGAAAGCCTGGGGTGCTACAGTTCATGGAAGACATGATTTAGTAACCGAACAACAAAATGCCAAAGAACACCTTATTTAAGATGATAACTTGGAATAAAACAAAACACACAAAAAATATCCAAACAGTTTTGTCATCAAACAATTTGAGATAACAACGTTATAAAACAAGATAGAATGTTATGAGAAATGCTGACTACTATGGATTTCAGAAATAGGAGAGTCCATGTTTACTGCAAGGATCAAACCAGGGTCTTTAATACTAGTATACACGTAATATGGTATAATAATTGAAAATTGACCTATTTTTGGAGTCCTAGCCTGGGGCTTACAAGGTTGAACATCACTGGTGGGAATTTAGACTCTTGGCATTCCTTGGCTTCTCTGTTAATTTATTGCATTTATAGCATTTATTAGCACTGCCCAGATAATGTTTATTATATTCACATATTATTGTTCTGGTAGTTTATTTTTCTATCTCTTGAAAATCTTTCCTTTTTGTTACTGTTTTAGGCTAAAATAAAATACCATTGTCCAAGTAAAACAATAAAAATAAAAGGCAAAATAGTCTCCCTTCCTCATCACTATCTCATCCTCACCTTAGTCCCTACTCTATCATCTTATTCTGCTTTTTCTTAGCACTTATTATCAGGTATTTATTACATGTTTACTTGCCTGGGTATTTCTTTCTTTGTTCTTATTTTCTGTCACCACTTCTAAAATATAAAATATAAGTTCTATGAGGGTAAGAATTTTTTTTTCCACACAGAATCCTGTGTGGAGAGGCAGTGGAGGCAGTGGAGATCATGACAAGAAAGTCTATACGAAATAGGAAAGGAAAGGACCCCACATTAAGAGCACTTATCCCCATGCTCTGCATCAGGCACTGTTCAGCCCTCTACAAGCACCATCCCTCCGTCTTCACAGTTTAACAAATGTGCAAGATGTTTTTGCCACCTTTATAAAGATGAGGGAAGGCAGACTTGGAGAGGTAAGATAAGGTGCTCAAAGTTACAAAGCTAGGAAACCCTGAGGTTGACTTTCAAATTAGGATCAACCTGGCTTCAAAATCTGTGGTCTTCCCATAAGCATTATAAACTGCAAAGTGCTGTGCAAAGGTATGAATTATCCATCATTATTACTTCACGCTTAAATTGTACTTGTTCAGTTTGTGACCCCATGGACTGCAGCACGCCATAAAAAAATAGCTATAAAAATAAAATAGAGTCTAGAGAACCACTTGATTTAGACTCTCAAAGATACTCAAAATTTCATCTCAAAAGATATTTTTTTAATGAACTGCCACAGGATAAAAGGGCATGTGTATGGAACTAAGTTAGAAATGGGAAGCCAATAATAAGGATGCACAATAATTCTGTTGAAGCAGAACTGTAACATGCAACCTTTATGGATGAGGGCTGCGGAAAGCACTTGTTAACGTTTTATAAACGCTATGGGAGATGGAGTGCATATTGCGATCTCCTAATTGCCAATGACACTAAGCATTTCTCACAGGAAAATGCCAAATTGGTGGAAACTGCAGAATGTTCTCTTCTAGCTGTGTGAAGAAGCAAAAAAAGCAGCTGGCAGAAACATAAATCAAACTACAATTACAGGTCAATGGATCCAACTATCAGTTACATCTAAGAAAGGAATCTAGAGCTTGAGTAAATAGATCCTGGACACTATAAGCCCACAATGCAGAGACCAAAGTTCCATCAGAGTCCTTGTCACAGGGAAGAGACAATTCTGATTTCATATTGGATCTGTTACTTTAACCTTTGCTTCACCTTGCCTAAAAGGATCTGTTTATACACAATGGCCTATCCCTCTGTCTGAGTGTTACATCAAAGTGTCTTTGTTCAGGACCCTGTCCACCTGTGGGTACCTACAGGAAGGAAGAAATTAATACATCCTTTCCCCAAGGCTTGCCATTCTAGGATATATTTGCAAGATTAATGGGCTTATTATTATTTTGCTTCCTCACCTCCCTCCATCTCTGTTCTGTAAAAGAAACTGGCATCCAGACCCCTTTAGGATGACTATTTTGAGACATTAGTAAAGTCATATTCCTTGCCTCAATGCCTTATCTCTTAGATTTATTGGCTTGTTGTGAGGCGAGCAGAGTGAGTTGGATTCAGTAACCTTCTGGGGATTGTTGGAGAGATTGGTACAATTGATCCTTGAACAACATGTGTGTCAACTATGTGGATTCACTTACATGTGGATTTCTTTTTCAATAGTAAATACTGCAGTACTAAATGAGCCACAGTTGGCTGAATCTGTGGATGTGGAATCTCAGATATGGAGGAACTGCAGATGCAGAGGAACCACATACAGGGAGGGTTGACTATGATTTAGACTTGGATTTTCCACTGTGTGGAGGGTCTGTGCCCCTAACTCCCACATTGTTCAAAAGTCAACAGTATATGCATGAGCTTTATACATGACCAGACAGGAACCTTCACTCCCACGAAGAAGGAGAGATCCAAAAAGCTATAATCTAAATAACAATAGGTACAAAGTTGAAATCAGAGGATGTCTGAGACTTCCCCTGGTGGCTAAGTGGTAAAGAATCCACCTGCCAAAGCAGGAGACACAGGTTAGATCCCTGAGTCAGGTAGATCCCCTGAAGAAGTAAATGGCAACTCACTCAAGTGTTTTTGCCTAGGAAATTCCATGGACAGAGGAGTTTGGCAAGCTACAGTCCATGGGGTTGTGAAGAGTTGGACATGATTCAGCAACTAAACAACAGAGGAAGTCTTGACAAGCTAAAAACTCCTTAGATCAGAAAATGGAAAACTAGAGAAAAAGCTACCCCTCAAATCTTTAAAACTGGGAAGACAGTATGACCTTCAAGTCTGCAAAAACATTATCTGGACTTGGCTGAATCCTGTTTTGCATATCTTGTTGGTTCTGTGTTGCAGAGAGCACTGATTAAAATGTAAAAACTAAGCAGTCATTACTTCATTTATTTAGTTGCCTTTCACTAAGCACAGATGGAAAAGGCAATGGCACCCCACTCCAGTACTCTTGCCTGGAAAATCCCATGGATGAAGGAGCCTGGTGGGCTGCAGTCCATGGGGTCGCAAAGAGTCAGACACAACTGAGCAACTTCACTTTCACTTTTCAATTTCATGCATTGGAGAAGGAAATGGCAACCCACTCCAGTGTTCTTGCCTGGAGAATCCCAGGGACAGAGAAGCCTGGTGGGCTGCCGTCTATGGTGTTGCACAGAGTCAGACACGACTGAAGCGATTTAGCAGCAGCAGTAGCAGCAAGCACAGAAGAGTAGGGCATGTCCTTGGTACATGAAGAATATATTCATAAACAAAGACACAAGACCTCTGCCCTCCCAGAACTTATATTCTAATGAGGAGACATGAACAATAGGACATAAACATGATGCGAAAGAAAACTGAGTAGCACAGGTAAGTTGGTAAAGATGTGAGGAGAGAATGGAGCTGAGTAAGAGAGTTGGAAGTTCAGGAAAGTTGCAATTTTAAATAGAGAAGCTGATACTTGAGAAAAATGTGAAGGAGATGAGAGAGTATCTTCACGGGGATACATAGAGAAAGAGTTCCATGCAAGGTAAACAGTCAGTGCAAAAGCCCTGGGGCAGTTGCATCTCCTTGTGCTTGAGGAGCTTAGCATGGGGTGAGGAGGGCAAAGAACAATGAGTTCAGGGAAATGATGTGAGAGTGGGTGCAATTCAGAGAAGGGGAGGTCTGGGTAGATTATGAAGGGACTCGAGGCTGTAGGAAAGACTTTGGCTTTTAGTCGGATAAAGAGGGGTTTTCAGGTTCAGGAGCAATGTAGTCTAGCATATGATTTTAAAGATCACTGCTGAGTTTATAAAAGACTGAATGGCAACAAGGGAGGCAACAAAGAGTCCATTCAATAATCTAGGCTAAAGAGGATGGTGACTTGGGCCAGGTTAGCAGTGGATGAAAGTGATAAGAAGTGGTCAGATTTGAATGTATCTTGGAAATAAAGCCAGCAGGATTTCCTAATAGACTGAATGTGAGGTGTGAGAGAAAGGGGTGACATTAGAGTTTCTTAATCTGTCGCTATAAGGAGAGAACATTATTATTAACAAAGAAGATCAATTGATAAGCACAGTAACAGCCATCATGTGGAAACTAAAAGTTTCACAGTCCCTAGGAGATGCCTACTCTTGGGTAGAGACTCTTTTTTTTTTTGGCTGTGTTGTGTCTTCGTTGCTGCTCAAGGGCTTTTTTCTAGTTGAAAAGCGGGCGCTACTCTCTAGTTGCAGTGAACAGGCTTCTCATTGCAGTGGCTTCTCTTATGGGGCTTCCCAGGGGGCACAGGGATAAAGAATCTGCCTGCCAATGAAGGAGATGCAGAAGCAGGATCGATCCCTGGGTCGGGAAGATCTTCTGGAGTAGGAAATGGCAACCTGCTTAGTATTCTTGCCTAGAGAATTCCATAGACAGAGGAGCCTGGCAGGCTACAGTCCATGGGGTCACAAAGAGTCATGGGGTTGCAAAGAGTCGGACACAACTGAGCATGCACACACGCACACTCTTGCTGTTAAGCAGAGGCTCTATGTTCAGGGGCTTTAGTAGTTGAGTACGTGGGCTCAGAAGTTACAACTCATAGGCTCTAGAGTGCAGACTCAGTAGTTGTGGCTCAGGGGCTTAGTTGCTCCATGACATGGGAAATCTTCCTGGACCAGGGATCAAACTCGTGTCCCCTGAATTGACAGGTTGATTCTTATCCACTGTACTACTAGGGAAGTCCTTGAGCAGAGGTTTTATAACCTCTTAAAGGTAGGCCTGGGTGGGTGGATGATGAGAAATCTAACAAAATTCTGCCCACGATTGGTTGGTTCCATGAAGTGTCCAGTACCAGCCTCTGCTGAGATTTAAAGAATAAAACAAACTATAATACCCAACATTTCTGAATATAAATCCTGGGCCTGTCCCTTACCAACTTTGCAACCTTATACAAGTTTCTAATCTCTCTGAATCTTAGTTTTCTTGTCTGTGAAATGGGGACATTACTTATCTGATAGTACCTTAAGAAGACTGTGGTGTGCTGTGCTTAGTCACTCAGGTGTGTCTGACTCTTTGCGACTCCATGGACTGTAGTCCACCAGGCTCCTCTGTCCATGGGGATTCTCCAGGCAAGAATACTGGAATGGGTTGCCATGCCCTCCTCCAGGGGATCTTCCCAACCCAGGGATTGAACCCAGGTCTCCCACATTGCAGGAGGATTCTTTACCAACTGAGCCACCAGAGAAGCCCAATAATACTGGAGTGGGTAGCCTATCCCTTCTCTGGGGGAACTTCCTGACCCAGGAATCGAACAGGGGTCTCTTGCATTGCAGGTAGATTCTTTACCAACTGAGCCACCTGGGAAGCCACGAGGGAATCACTTAGTAGTTCAGTGGTTAGGACTCTGTGCTTCCACTCCTGGGGGCCCAGGTTCAGGTTCGATCTCAGGTCAGAGAACTAAGATCCTGCAAGCTGTGCAGTGTGGCCAAAAAATAAATAAATAAGGAAAAAAGGTTAGATTGAAAAAAAAAAAAAGATTAGATGAGGTAATGTATGTAAAATTCTTTGTGTAGTGCTTGGCACACCTGTTATGCAATAAATATTTTGTTTGTTAATAGATGCCATAGAAATAATATTTTTAGCATTGTAATTACTATGACTCCCAGTGCAAGAGGTGATTAAGATACAGATCACAAACTGAGAACACAGGAAATCACTGACATGAATCAAATACTGGCAGGATAGTCATTGTGTTTTTGAGCTGAGACATAAAGCAACTACCTAAGCCCATCTCCAAAGAGACTGAGACACTTATTTAAGCTCATAAGATACTTTAGAGTAAACACAGGACTAGAGCCAGAAAATGTCCTTAAAGCATTAATGGGGTAAATTGAGGACAAATAAAATTTTACATGGAGACTTACCTCAAAAAGATGAAAGGTTGTTGGGTATAAGCTAAAAATATAAAGAGATTAAGAAAGATTAAGGTGAACTCATAACTGACATATACATGAGAAAATGGAGGAAACTAGATGGGTTTGTCATCAGGCAGGGCACTATAGTTGGCCACAAACAGGATAGCTCTGATCCAGATGATAACTGTGGACTAACACACAATGGGCTCTCTTTCCTGGCATCCTGGGTCCTTGCAGCTTAAGAAGATGCCAGCTGTAAAATTCACTTGGGACATTTCAGAAAGGTAGCATGGAGGAGTGGAATGTAGACCTGGAGTTGGACAAAGTTCTTGCACATGCCCCTCTCCATTTAGAGAGGCAGAACATTTCAAGTGGTGCATCTTGGAAGATTCAGGCTCTGTGCAGACACACAGGATAGTAGTCTAGTCCAGAAACACTAGCTGTGGCTCCATGGGCAAGTCACTTAACCAAAAAGTTTCATTTGAGAGAGGAAGTCAACACCAGCCCAGCAAAATACATGAAGCGGTGCAGCAGGGTTTGAACTGAGCAGAGAGATCAGAGATCAATCGCTCAGTCGTGTCTGACTCTGCGACCCCATGAATCGCAGCATGCCAGGCCTCCCTGTCCATCACCAACTCCTGGAGTTCACTCAGACTCACGTCCATTGAGTCAGTGATGCCATCCAGCCATCTCATCCTCTGTCGTCCCCTTCTCCTCCTGCCCCCAATCCCTCCCAGCATCAGAGTCTTTTCCAATGAGTCAACTCTTCACATGAGGTGGCCAAAGTACTGGAGTTTCAGCTTTAGCATCATTCCTTCCAAAGAAATCCCAGGGCTGATCTCCTTCAGAATGGACTGGTTGGATCTCCTTGCAGTCCAAGGGACTCTCAATAGTCTTCTCCAACACCACAGTTCAAAAGCATCAATTCTTCGGTGCTCAGCCTTCTTCACAGTCTAACTCTCACACCCATACATGACCACAGGAAAAACCATAGCCTTGACTAGACGGACCGTTGTTGGCAAAGTTATGTCTCTGCTTTTGAATATGCTATCTAGGTTGGTCATAACTGTCCTTCCAAGGAGTAAGTGTCTTTTAATTTCAAGGCTGTAGACACCATCTGCAGTGATTTTGGAGCCAAGAAAAATAAAGTCTGACACTGTTTCCCCATGTATTTCCCATGAAGTGATGGGACCGGATGCCATGATCTTCCTTTTTTGAATGTTGAGCTTTAAGCCAACTTTTTCACTCTCCACTTTCACTTTCATCAAGAGGCTTTTTAGTTCCTCTTCACTTTCTGCCATAAGGGTGGTGTCATCTGCATATCTGAGGTTATTGATATTTCTCCCAGCAATCTTGATTCCAGCTTGTGTTTCTTCCAGTCCAGTATTTCTCATGATGTACTCTGCATATAAGTTAAATAAGCAGGGTGACAATATACAGCCTTGACGTACTCCCTTTCCTATTTGGAACCAGTCTGTTGTTCCATGTCCAGTTCTAACTGTTGCTTCCTGACCCACATACAGATTTCTCAAGAGGCAGGTCAGGTGGTCTGGTATTCCCATCTCTTTCAGAATTTTCCACAGTTTATTGTGATCCACACAGTCAAAGGCTTTGACATAGTCAAGAAAGCAGAAATAGATGTTTTTCTGGAACTCTCTTGCTTTTTCCATGATCCAGCGGATGTTGGCAATTTGATCTCTGGTTCCTCTGCCTTTTCTAAAACCAGCTTGAACATCAGGAAGTTCACGGTTCACATATTGCTGAAGCCTGGCTTGGAGAATTTTGAGCATTACTTTCCTAGCGTGTGAGATGAGTGCAATTGTGTGGTAGTTTGAGCATTCTTTGGCATTGCCTTTCTTTGGGATTGGAATGAAAAATGACCTTTTCCAGTCCTGTGGCCACTGCTGAGTTTTCCAAATTTGCTGGCATATTGAGTGCAGCACTTGCACAGCATCATCTTTCAGGATTTGGAATAGCTCAACTGGAATTCTATCACCTCCTCTAGCTTTGTTTGAAGTGATGCTTTCTAAGGCCCACTTGACTTCACATTCCAGGATGTCTGGCTCTAGGTCAGTGATCACACCATCGTGATTATCTGGGTCATGAAGATCTTTTTTGTACAGTTCCTCTGTGTATTCTTGCCATCTCTTCTTAATATCTTCTGCTTCTGTTAGGTCCATACCATTTCTGTCCTTTATCGAGCCCATCTTTGCATGAAATGTTCCTTTGGTATCTCTGATTTTCTTGAAGAGATCTCTAGTCTTTTCCATTCTGTTGTTTTCCTCTATTTCTTTGCATTGATCGCTGAAGAAGGCTTTCTTATCTCTTCTTGCTATTCTTTGGAACTCTGCATTCAGATGTTTATATCTTTCCTTTTCTCCTTTGTTTTTCGCTTCTCTTCTTTTCACAGCTATTTGTAAGGCCTCCCCAGACAGTCATTTTGCTTTTTTGCATTTCTTTTCCATGGGGATGGTCTTGATCCCTGTCTCCTGTACAATGTCACGAACCTCATTCCATAGTTCATCAGGCACTCTATCTATCAGATCTAGGCCCTTAAATCTATTTCTCACTTCCACTGTATAATCACAAGGGATTTGATTTAGGTCATACCTGAATGGTCTAGTGGTTTTCCCTACTTTCTTCAATTTCAGTCTGAATTTGGCAATAAGGAGCTCATGATCTGAGCTACAGTCAGATCCTGGTCTTGTTTTTGCTGACTGTATAGAGCTTCTCCATCTTTGGCTGCAAAGAATATATCAGTCTGATTTCGGTGTTGACCATCTGGTGATGTCCATGTATAGAGTCTTCTCTTGTGTTGTTGGAAGAGGGTGTTTCTTATGGCCAGTGCATTTTCTTGACAAAACTCTATTAGTCTTTGCCCTGCTTCATTCTATATTCCAAGGCCAAATTTGCCTGTTACTCCAGGTGTTTCTCAGAGAAGGCAATGGCACCCTACGCCAGTACTCTTGCCTGGAAAATCCCATGGACGTAGGAGCCTGGTAGGCTGCAGTCCATGGGGTCGCTAAGAGTCGGGGACGACTGAGCCACTTCATTTTCACTTTTCACTTTCATGCATTGGAGAAGGAAATGGCAACCTACTCCAGTATTCTTGCCTGGAGAATCCCAGGGACAGAGGAGCCTAGTGGGCTGCCGTCTATGGAGTTGCACAGAGTTGGACACAACTGAAGTGACTTAGCAGCCAGGTGTTTCTTGACTTCCTACTTTTGCATTCCAGTCCCCTATAATGAAAAGGACATCTTTTTTGGGTGTTAGTTCTGAAAGGTCTTGTAGGTCTTTATAGAACCGTTCAACTTCAGCTTCTTCAGGGTTACTGGTTGGGGCATAGACTTGGATTACTGTGATATTGAATAGTTTGCCTTGGAAACGAACAGAGATCATTCTGTCGTTTTTGAGATTGCATCCAAGTACTTCATTTCAGACTCTTTTGTTGAACTGAGCAGGGGTCACTCCAACTCAATTATATTCAACACATTTATTGACTGCGCTCCTAACTGCCAGGAGCTCCATAGTGAACCAGACAGACATGGCTCCTACACTCACATAACTTGTAATTTGTCTAGAGAGTCTTATAACTTGTCTACAGACAAGCAACTTCAATATGACAAGGTAAGTACTTTCATAAAGAGTCAAAACCAGGACCAGTAAAAATGTATACAGAAGCTTTTACTGTAAAATATGAGAGAGAAACAGACTGCAATAAGCAAAGAAATATAGAAAAACAGAAGAAAGAGAGCCATATAGGGAGGGTACTGTGGGGGCATCTAAGGGGAGCAGTTAGTCCAGTCTTATATAAGAGCTTCCTGGAGGAAATGACAGAAAACTGAGATCTAAACAAACATGAATTTGCTGCCAGCGTACTTTATTGATGAACCCATGATTAGTTATTTGATTTTTATTGGCAATCTACAATTGTTGCCAGGGATTACAAAAGACTAGAAAGTAAAATGCAATAGACTGAAGGATTGTAAGAAACAAAATCTGACCAATTTAATGTCTACTCTTCCCCTAGAGACTGACTTGACAAATAATACAAACACATATGACTCAAGTTGCTCCAGAAACCCCACTTCCATGTTGCATTTACATCACTGCCACAATACAGAACTTTAAGCAGGATAGTACAAAAGGCATACAAACGACAACAAAAATCAGAAATCATGTGATACATGATGTAAGCCACACATATATAGAATACATAAAACAAGTAATATAGATAATAAACTCATTAAAATAGAACCCAAAGATGTGTTACATGACAATCATTCTGAACTAAACAAAATTTCAAGAAAAACAGACAGGTACGTAATCTGACTGCCCCAAGGAATGATTTCTATTTTTGATGTTGATGAAATCTCATCAAGAAAAAGTACTACAACATTCTCTATTACTACTCTAATTTTCATCAAAACAGACGTTTTTTACATTCAGAGGTTTACCCTGCATTTATTGGCAGTCAGGAGCTTTTCCTCAAATATGAATTTGCTCTGAAATCTTATACCTTCTGTATTATTTCTTGTACCCTGCATATTGATTAATTGGAGCAAAACAGGAAGCAATCATTCATTATGTGATGTCTCCAAAGTACTTCATTTCTGATTAATAATCAAATTCCCTCAAATTATATTAATTATTGCTTCACCATTCTACATGCATGATGAGAAAAAATTGTTAATTTATTATTATTGGGACACTTATTCCAATCATGGTTTGGAACTGCAGTAACCTCCATTCGCTGAGAATATGAGCTCTTAGATGATGGGTCTTTCTGATGAACTGAGCAATGGTCAAAACAGTTTTCAAAATGTCTTAAAGTACATGAAAGCCTTGTGAAATGTAGCAGATGTTCTGCTAGAAAAAGAAGGACGAAGGAAGAGACTAAGGAAGAGGAGAAGGACAAAGGAGGAGAGAGTACAGAGTATAATAAGAAGAGGAGGGTAGAACAGAAAGGGGAGGAGCAACAAAAAAATGGAAGGGACTTCCCTTGTGGTCCAGTGGTTGAGAATCTGCCTTTCAGGTCAGGGGTCTTGGGTTTGATCCCTGGTCAGGGAACTAAGAACCCACCGGCTGCTGCGGGGCAACTAGGCCCAAGAGCAGCAACTACTGAATCCAAGCGCCCCGCTAGAGAAGTCCGTGTGCCACGCAAAGACCCAGCCCAGCCAAAAGTAAACAAATAAA
This sequence comes from Bubalus bubalis, assembly GCF_019923935.1. Classification (NCBI taxonomy): domain Eukaryota; kingdom Metazoa; phylum Chordata; class Mammalia; order Artiodactyla; family Bovidae; genus Bubalus; species Bubalus bubalis. The sequence goes on from NC_059161.1 coordinate 45,065,577, forward strand.
TTCGAAATTCTCTTAGAAACCAAAGAGAGAGATGGAAAGAAGGTTGAGTCTAGGGATACTTTCACACTCAAATCAATTTGAGAAGCAACATGTCCTATCTTATGTAACCAAGGATATTCCTTTTCTGAAGACCTCTGATAGTATGGACCATGCCATTTTATGCAGTGAAGGTTAAGAAATGCAGCCCCAGGCTAGTCCTTGTGCCAGGGACAGTGAGCTAGTCTGTCACTGCTGCTCTGTTTTCCATATCCCTTTCCCCATGTTTTACTGCACTTTAATCCTTTACTCCCACAAAGTCTCTCCTATTCATCCCCACTCTGTTTGAGAGCTGTTATCCAGCCTCCATGCCTTTTGGAGTACTTGGCAAAAAGGAAGTAATCAATAAATCTTTGCTTTACACATAGTAGGGGGTCAATAAATATTTGCTGAGCTACCAGATAAACACTTTGTACAGTACCTTAAATGTATCTTAGTGATGATCAGCTGAATAGCTTCTCTGATTCCTTTACCAGTAAAAATTTTCTCTCCAACCCACTGAATTATTTCATATATTTTATCAATCTTGTTTATCATTATTATATAGCTAATTGAAGATTTATTTTCCTATTCTTAAAACAACAGCAAGTCTTCTGAGAATGAAAAAAAAAATGACTATCCTATTTAATCCTAGCTGTGCTAGAGAGATCTAATTTTCAAAATATAAAATAATGATATGAATAGTTTATACCCAGATAACATACTACTACCCAGAAGTCCAGTGATTTATAAGATTGTCTATTATTGCCTTAAGTGGAACATCTCTTGTAAAGCAGCCAAAGTATTTGGTACACAACCTTCCCATTAATCATATCCCCCAAGGAAATATATGGGTTGAACACACCATTGCTCTAATTTCACAAAAGTAGAGAGAGAAGGTGCAGAAGCAAAGTGATTTTTCAAGTTTACCTAAGGTCTCACCATGTAAGTGGTTGGAAAGAGTGGGCTGGCTTCTAGCCAGCCTGGAGACTTTGTTCTCCCCAATTCTTAGTTTTATTCAAAGTACAAGAGAACAAGCAATTTAATATCGATGTCACTAATACATCATCCATATGAAGGATGGTACTGCAAAGTTAATATGCAAATAAGCTGAATATAAAGTATCTAATCTTACTAAGCACAGTGCTCCCTGTTTCTCAGAAAAATTTATGTCTATATGAAAAGAGAATAAAATTGCAGAGGATATTCAATAATGTATATTCATTAACATATGAAGGGGAACACGGAGCTGTATTCCACTCTTAGGATTAACCCTTAGAGTTTGGGAAAAAAGAAAATAAAAGTGCCCATAGGCATTTGGTATCAATACTCTTTCTGCAAATATTCTCTCTCTAAAGGCTTTAAAGTTATGAGGAAAATCTCAGATAAATGGCTGAAAGGTGATCCCACAAAACCAGTAATTAACCCTGCATCATTTTCTTCTTTCTTCAAGATTGAAAGCATTAATGATTAGCATCAAGCATATAGGTCTGTCTCCAGATGCCAAGAAGCTGGTGATCAGAAATGGATGCTAGGATATGCTGTCATCTAGAATCTACTCCCCACATGTGGGCAGGAACGGAATCCAGTCCCTCTGTTCCCCAAAGCTCTCTGTAGACTTTGCTGCCTCCTTTCTGCACAATGAGAAAAACATTAACAGAAAACATTCCCTTGAGGTGTTTGGAATAGGTGAACTCTTTGGTCTTATTGGGCTTCCCTGGTGGCTCAAATGGTAAAGAATCTGCCTGCAATCCAGGAGACCTGGGTTCGATCCCTGGGTTGGGATGATCCCCTAGAAAAGGAAATGGCAATCCACTCCAGTATTCTAGCCTGAAAAACCCTATGGACATAAGAGCCTGGTGGGCTACAGTCCATGGGGTTGCACAGAGCCAGACAAGACTGACCAACGAACACTTTCACTTCACAGGTTTGGTCTTATTAGGACGTGAGGAAAGAAATCAAGAACATGCATCTAAACAGGATTAAGTTATTATTATTCCTGATAACAATGAAAAGAACTAAAACCCACATGTTTAGCACTTCACCATTTATAAACACTTTCCATCCATTTTCTCATTTGATCCTCACAACAATCCTGTGAGATAAGTAAGATGGATATTTACTCTAACTTTCAACGGTGAAAATTAAAAATACACAGAGAAGTAGATCAAGCAGTGTTAATAACCTGAATATCCATCTTCTGGATCTCTCAATATGAACATCCTACTCTACATGTACATTTACTTTTTGCTTAAGTATTTTAGCAGATTATAAGCAATATGGGATTTAACCTTTTCACATGTAACAAAATTAATAATACTTCTCTAGTATCATTTCCCATCCAAATTGTAATCAGATAGCCCCAGGTGTAAGATAAGCATTACTTCTCATTTTGCAGATGTGACTTTTTTTGACATAACAAAATGAACCAACGGGCTTGAGGACACATAGTTAATAAACAAGGAACCTGAGAACTCAGGTTTAGAACTCATGATTTCTTGGTCTCGATTCTTCTCACTTTGAAGCAAAGTTCCATAAAAATAGTCTCAATTTCAAGAAGACAGAAAAGCTACACAGACAGACCTCTGTGTATTATTTGAACAGAAGTGATCTTAAGAAAATGTAAAGTGAATATATGAGTTTATCTTCAACAATGTCTTATTTTTAGTGGCCCTTCTCATTCCCTGTAGTTCTGTATTTACCCTCCCTCAACTCACCCTCCATTGTCCCTAATTCAAACCCCAGTCAATGCTACCTATAATATTTGTTGTTGTTCAGTCATTCAGTCATGTCCAACTCTTTGTGACCCAATGGACTATAGCCTACCAGGCTCCTCTGTCCTTGCTGGGATTTTCCAGGCAAGAATACTGGAGTGGGTTGCCATTTTCTCCTACAGGGGATCTTCCTGACCCAGAGATTGAACCTGAGTCTCCTTCATTGGCAGGCAGATTCTTTGGAGCTGAGCCAATATATTGGCTATCTAAGTGCCCCATCAATACTTCCCTCTCCCCATCTACAAGGTCAACACCATCTTGCAGCCATCAAACATCTTAAGAGAGCGTGATAGACTCATCTCTCTGAGATGAGTTATTAGTCATCGTTACTGACACCATGAACCCCTCTGAGTATTCCTGGAACTATAGAGATGACATTATTTTGCCTCATGGAATCAACAAATCATTCTGATGTCATGATTCTTACAACACCACGAGCATTAGCAATATATTCCTGCTTAGCTCAAGAGTATATATTAAATTTATACAATTCCCCTTGTAGATTTATACAATCTCTGCAGTAAAAGGTTTCCTCTCCCATTTAAATGTTTTACCATCTTCTCCCACTTTCAGCCCCTTTCCCTCATCACAAGTATTACACATGTAATCAGTGGTAGACTCAGCTTGCCATTCAAGTTTCACCTCTACTCCACAAATGTTTGCATTGACTTCTTCTGGGTTCCTGGCATCTTTTGACAAGACCTGCCAATGGTTACTGAAAATTTTCCAGATGGATGTGGGTATGTTCCAAATCATAACATCAAAGGTATCTCTTGGCTCGACTCACTTGTTTAGTCTAAATGGATCAGACAAATACAAAAACATTATATAAATTTTAAGTGTCACCCAAGGGAAAGAACGTAAAACATTCTGAGATAAAGAGAAATTCTGGTCATCATCAGGCTACTCTGGAAATGTGATAAGACAAAGCCATGTCATGTTGCCAAGTCCTGGAGAACTAGGGAGGAGTCGGTTTAACCAGAACATATCTGATTCCAGGCTCAAGATGCTTAGGCAGGAATTCAGGTTAGCAATTCCTAGTTCCATACAAAGCACATTACACAATAACAATAGTCAAAAGCTTTATGTGTGATAGATCCCTTCCAGGATTGCCATGTGTTGACATGCAACGTATAAGAAAATTCTTTTAAGGAATATTCCCTCATACTAGAATATCAGATATGCAAAATAGCCCAGGAGGTCTTCCTTGTCATCCCTGAAATCATGTTACAATTGTATCAGCCACAGTTCTTGATTACAAACAATAGAATCTACTTGGCATAATTAAAGGGGAAAAAAGAATTTATTCGGAAAAGGCAATGGCACCCCACTCCAGTACTCTTGCCTGGAAAATCTCATGGATGGAGGAGCCTGGTAGGCTGCAGTCCATGGGGTCGCTAAGAGTCAGACATGACTGAGTGACTTCACTTTCACTTTTCACTTTCATGAATTGGAGAAGGAAATGGCAACCCACTCCAGTGTTCTTGCCTGGAGAATCCCAGGGACGGGGGAGCCTGGTGGGCTGCTGTCTATGGGGTCCCACAGAGTCGGACATGACTGAAGCAACTTAGCAGCAGCAGCAGCAGCAGCAGCTCAAGGCAGGAGAAGAAGGAGACAACAGAGAACAAGATGGTTGGATGGCATCACTGACTTAATGGACATGAGTTTGAGTAAGCTCTGGGAGATGGTGAAGGACAGGGTGAAGGACAGATGCTGCAGTCCATGGGGCTGCAAAGAGTCAGATATGACTGGGCAACAGAACAACAATTTTAGTTCACAGATTCATTAAACTAGCTGTAAAAACAGGTTAGCGTTGAAGCTCCCAGGAATAATGCCTAAAACTACACAGAACTGACCCAGTGGAGAAATTGCCTGCTGTGTTTAAATTCCTGGAACCTGATGACTGCTACTAACATCAATGCCACTGCAATCTGTGACTAGGGGAAAGGCTATATACCTTTACAGCCACCTGTGCCCACAACTCAGAGCTCCATGCAGAGTTAGCTGCTGTCTCATATTGTTCACATCTGAACTGAGGTCTCATGCTCATGTCTGATTGGAGAGTCCAGCCCCTGTCCCAACTCTTATTAATCACTCACTATGTGTCATGCCTTCTTCTAAGCCTTTTATAAGAATTAAATCACCTAAGCCTTACGACAACCCTCAAAGGTTGGCTCAAGATTATTCCTTTTTATAGGACTAATAAGGGCTTGTAAGGCACATAAGGGCTTCCCTGGTGGCTCAGTGGTAAAGAGTCTGTCTGCAATGCAGGAGATGCAGGAAATGCAGGTTTGATCTATGGGTCAGGAAGATCCCCTGGAGGGGGACACAACCCTCTCCAGTATTCTTGCCTGAAGAATCCCGTGGACAGAGAAGTCTGGTGGGCTACATACAGTTCATGGGGTCGCAAAGAGTCAGACATGACTAAGGTGGCTGAGCACACATGCACGAGGTGAATAAAAATTATCCAACCAGTCTAAAATCACAGACTGTAAGTGGCCGAGGTGAGATTTGAACTCACATAGTCTGACCCCAGAGCTGAAGATTTCTTAATGTTTTGTTTTGTGTTACATTCACATGCTTGCTTCGTAACTGCAAGGAGGGAAATTTATGTCTCAAACATGAACTCATTTACCCAAATCTAAAAATGCTGTTCAAAAGATGATGGGTAAATATGAATATGTCATATGTCATGTCATATGACATATGTCATATGTCTAAAATTGTAAGACTGTTCTCTGTACATATTCAGTTCAGTTCAGTCGCTCAGTCCTGTCCGACTCTGCGACCCCATGAATTGCAGCACGCCAGGCCTCCCTGTCCATCATCAACTCCCCGAGTTCACTCAAACTCATGTCCATCGAGTTGGTGATGCCATCCAGCTGTCTCAACCTCTGTCGTCCCCTTCTCCTCCTGCCCCCAATCCCTCCCAGCATCAGAGTCTTTTCCAATGAGTCAACTCTTCACATGAGATGGCCAAAATATTGGAGTTTCAGCTTTAGCATCAGTCCTTCTGATGAACACTCCAGGACTGAACACTTCCAATGATCACCGAGGACTGATCTCCTTTAGAATGGGCTGGTTGGATCTCCTTGCATATTAGTGTCCCCTGAAATTTGTTCTTATGGTCATCACTAGAAGCCCATGAATGCGGGTATGAATCTATGCTATTTACTGTGTTTTACACTCTGTAATTGTGTCTAAAGATAGCAGCCTCAATTGCTTTCCACCCTGCGTACATTGCTGCCCCTCCCATCAAAAACTAGAGCACATTTTCCCAGCTCCTTAAACCTGGGTTTCTCTTGTGACCATCTTTAATCAATGGGATGCAGCAGAGTGAAAATATGCCTAGGTTTAGCAGATGTGGTAGAGAAGGAAACGACAACCCACTCCAGTATGCTTGCCTGGAGAATTCTGTGGACGGAGGGGCCTGGTGGGCTGCCATCTACGGGGTCACACAGAGTTGGACATGACTGAAGCAACTTAGCATTCGTGCATGCATTGGAGAAGGAAATGGCAACCCACTCCAGTATTCTTGTCTGGAGAATCCCAGGGACAGAGGAGCCTGGTGGGCTGTCATCTATGGGGTCGCACAGAGCTGGACACGACTGAAGTGACTTAGCAGCAGCAGCAGCAGCAGCAGCAGCAGCTGTGGCAGCTTCTGCTTTCTCCCTGGGGGAACAAGTTGCTGTATAAGAAACCCTACTACCTTCAGCCCACCATGCAGTGAGAGGCCACGTGGAGAAGAACCAAAGAGCTCACTCACAGACATGAACAGAGTACAGAGACATGTGTTCCCTGAAGAAGCATCCCAAGCCAGCCCCTAGTCCTTCAGACAATCCCTTGAAGCCCCAGACATCCTTGCTCTGCTTTGTCCAAATTCCTGGCCTGCAGATAAAATGGCTGTGGCCTTAAGCTTTTAATTCCAGAGTAGGTCATTCTACTAGCAATAGAAAACTAACACACACATTAACTATATGCTCACCCAGGTATACATAAAATAAAATTTATTTGTTTATTTTTGGTTGCACCAGGCCTTTGTTGCTGTGCTCAGGATTTCTCTAATTGCAGTGAGCAGGCTCTACTCTTCATTGTGGTACGTTGGCTTCTCTTTGTGGTGGCTTCTCTCATTACGGAGCACAGGCTCTAGGTGAATGGGCTTCAGTAATTGCAGCACCCAGGCTCAGTAGTTGTGGCACAGAGACTTTAGTTGCTCCTGGGCACGTGGAATCTTCCCAGCCAGGGATCGAGTCTGTGTCCCCTGCATTTGGCACGTGGATTCTTATCTACTAAACCACCAGGGAAGTCCCTAAATGAAAATTTTGCCTCTCATTAAATATTCTTCCATAGCAGTGGTCAGCAAACTTTTTCTTAAGGGCTTACATACTATTTTAAGCTTTGTAGGCCAAGAGGCAAAACTGAGGCTATTATACAAGTGCTTATATAACTAGTTAAAATGTAAAAACCATTCCTAGCTCAAGGGCCATGAAAACTCAGACAGCTCACCAGATTAGGCCCATGAGCAACAATTTGTGGATCCTTGCTCTGGAAGCATCATTTGTGATGTTTGCAGTGTACTTCCTATAGGAATTTCCTGTAACTTACTTAATCAAGTCCCTGTTCTTAAGCGTTTTGTTTTACTATTTCAAAAATAATGCTTCAACAGATCTTTTGACTAATGCTTCAGTAAATCTTTGTCCATATTCATGGTTACTTCCTTAGAGTAAATCCCTCAAACTGGAATTGCTGGTCAAAGAGTATTCATTATGCCAAAATACCCTCTGAAACTACCATACCTATGTACAATCCTATCAGCAACATATAAGAGAGCTCTGTAGCAGTTTATGACTATTTTAAGGGTTTATTTAAAAAAAAAAAAAAACTGTTTGAATTTCACATTGGTGTTGGAGTGTGAGCAGAGTGCGTCTCTCTTCCTTAGTCAGGGGTGATCTCTTTCTCCCTGGGCTTTGTTGGAACACCCTAATTCAAGTTCAGACTCTCACTGAGTCCCTGCTCCTTGTTGTTTACTCACTAAGTTGTGTCTGACTCTTTGTGACCCCCCCAGGCTGCTCTGTCCATGGGATTTCCCAGACGAATACTGGAGTGGGTTGCCATTTCCTTCTCCATTGATCTTCCCTACTCAGATTGAACTCAGGTCTCCTGCATCTCCTGCATTGGCAGGCAAATTCTTTACCACTGAGCTACCAGGGCAGCCTGAAGCCCTTCTCACAGATTCTCGAAAAGAGCTTAGCCTTCCCAGGGCCCTGGGACAGCCCCCAGAATAGGGCTGCCTGCAGAGGCCCCAGCCACTCCTTACTCAAGCCCCTCACCGCACTTCCTCCCCTCCCTCTCAGCAGGAGGTGGCTGGCCCAGCTCAGCTCCCAGCCTAACAAATTGCTATCTGTGAATGACTGCTCCTTTCTGCCGCTAAGCCAGTCTCTGTTTTTCTATTCCCTGGCTTCCCCGAGCTCTCTCTTGGGGCACATGTCCTTCTTCTCTCTATTCTCAGCCTACAGCGGCCCCACAAGCAGAAAGGCAGGAACAGAAGACATGTAAAATACTGCTGATGTGGGGTCCAGACAAGGCAGTCTCTTTGGCAGACCCTGGGCAGGCCTGCAAGCTCTAATCTTTTAACCTGGCTATCTAATAGAATCCAGGCTGCTGACACCCTTGTCCTCCAGTTATTTTTAAACCATAATAACTGGCATTACATCAAGGTCATGAAACACAGAAGTTTCGCAGAGCTGCTGCTTCTCCACTTCTCCTTTCTATCTCCTCTCCTAGCTGCTTGCTTCCTTCCTCCCTGCCTGGCCAGATCCTATACCTACCCCTGGAGGCTGTTTTCATGCTCCCCTCTACAGGAAGCCCAGCCTCACTTTCCTCTATTCATTCAGTTACCTGGAACAGCAGGTCTTAGAACATGTACATGACTTTCACCACCTTGGGTATTCAGGCTTGTAGCGTTCACTGTCACTTTATAAATGTCAGTATTATCAATGTAACCTTCTAACTGAGGGTGTGGAACATGATTTCACTTTGACCTATGGTCTTTAAAGCAACAGCAGTAGTGCTGGGCAAAAAAAAAGGAGCTCATGAATTATGTTTATTAATTTCAGGACTCTACTCTGATAAATTCCAAACTGCTTTCTCCAAAAGTTCAGGGTACCATATATACCGTTGTTTGTTGCTCAGTTGCTCAGTCATGCCCGACTCTTTGTGACCCCATGGACTGCACCATGCCAGTCCTCCCTGTCCTTCACCATCTCCCAGAGCTTGCTCAAACTCATGTCCATTGAGTCAGTGATGCCATCCAAACATCTCATCCTCTGTCATCCCCTTCTCCCCCTGCCTTCAATCTTTCCCAGCATCAGGCTTTTTCCAATGAGTCAGTTCTTTGCATCAGGTGGCCAAAGTATTGGACCTTCAGCTTCAGCATCAGTCCTTCCAATGAATATTCAGGACTGATTTCCTTTAGGATGGAATAATTGGATCTCCTTGCAGTCCAAGGGACTCTCAAGAGTCTTCTCCAACACTGTAGTTCAAAAGCATCAATTCTTTGGCGCTCAGCCTCCTTTATGGTCCAACTCTCACATTCATACGTGACTACTGGAAAAACCACAACTTTGACTAGAAGGACCTTTGTAGGTAATGTCTCTGTTTTTTAATATGCTGTCTAGGTTTATCATAGCTTTTCTTCCAAGGAGCAAGTGTCTTTCAATTTCAAGGTTGCAGTCAACATCTGCAGTGATTTTGGAGCCCAAAAAAATAAAGTCTGACACTGTTTGCATTGTTTCCCCATCTATTTGCCATGAAGTGATGGAGCTGGATGCCACAATTTTCATTCCTCTTTCACCTTCATCAAGAGGTTTTTTAGTTCCTCTTCACTTTCTGCCATAAGGGTGGTGTCATCTGCGCATCTGAGGTTATTGATATTTCTCCCAGAAATCTTGATCCATACTGAGCATTTCTCAATTAGATGCTAATTTTTGACTAGCCTGGAGTCAAAGGGGGATGATGGTGAAATGGGGAAAGAATTAGATTAGGAAGCGTAAGTCTGAGAAGTCTATCTAGTTCTCTCACTTATGGACATGTAAATTTGAGCCTCATCTATAAAGGAAGGAGAATAATAATACCTCCTATTTATATAAAGTTTTTTCTGACACTGAAATGAAAGCACCTTTACTTATTCAATCTGCAAACAAAACTAAAAGATAATCATCATTGTCCCCATTTTACAGGTAAAAGGATGGAGACCTGAAAGTTAAGTAATTTGCCCAATGTCAAAAACCTAGCAAGTAAGAGTTTGAACCCAGGTCTCGTTGATGTAAATTTTTTTAAAAGGGAAAAAGAAGAGAAATATAAGTGTGAGTATGTTTTATCTTGCTAACAGTTGATAATTTTAGTGTCTGGCCTGAATGAGCTCATTTGAATTTGTATTTGCATTCATTTTTGAGAGAAGGAAAAAATAACAAAGAGAATAAAAATAGAGTACAGGCAGGAGATAAGGGAGTGAGAGAATAAGTGGGCATGCTGAGAGCTAGGAAATTAGTTCTGCCTAACAAATTTCATTCAGTACCTTCGATGCACCAGGAACCTAGGCTTAGGCTAAGCAAACAATGATGAGAAGATGGTTTCTGCCTGTGAAAGTGACCAAAGAGAGTCACACAGAGAGGTTTGTGGTGGAGAGCGGAAAAGGTTAGTAGAGGGAGCATCCCTTTTTTGCATCTAAGTGAGGAGGAGGTAGGGCTTCCCAAGTGGCTCAGGAATAAAGAATCTGCCTGCATTGCAGGAAACTTATAGGAGCGCAGTTTCGATCCCTGAGTCAGGAAGAACCCTTGGAGAAGGAAATGGCAACCCACTCCAATATTTTTGCATGGAAAATCCCATGGACAGAGGAGCCTGGTGGGCTATAGTACATGGGATCACAAAAGAGCTGGACATGACCGAGCAACTAAACAACTACAACAAGGAGGAGGTGAGCAAAGAAAATAAGGTTGGCAACAAAGGTGGGGCTAGATCTTGGAGGTCCAGTAGATAACGGAGAATTTTAAACAGGAAAGCAATACATTCAGATATAAAGTTTTTACTGTGTGCTTGTTTACTCATTCATTCATTTACTCATTTAGAATACTTGCACATAGGTGTGAAGGGGCTGTGTATATGAATGGACTCAAAAATAATAGTTTTTTGCATAGACCCTGATCCCTTCCACCACCTTCACCATTGTGAGGGTCCTGGCCACCATCATCCCTCTGCTGTATGATTGCAATCACCTGCTAACATCTATCCTTGGCCTCTCATAATCTAATTACAAAATAGAAGCCTTTCGAATGTAAGTCAGAGCATGACAGTCCTTGGCTCAAAACTCCCCAGTGCCCCCTTCACCACTCAGAATAAAACTCAAAGTTTGGACAATGGCCTTCAAGGCTCATATAATCTACTACCCTCTCCTCCACCTTCCCCACTGGTATGCCTCTGATCTCATTTTCTACTACTCTTTCTCTTGCTGCCCTGCTCCAGCAACACAGACCTCCTTGACCTTCAAACGCTCCAAGCATCACTCTGCCTGGGGTGTCTGCACATCCTCATACCACTCCAGGATGGCTCTTCTCCCTTACAGATCTGCACAGATCACTCCCTCACCATCCGGGCTTTGCTCCAGTCTCATCAGCTCAGACGAGCCTTTCCTTCCTACCATACTTAAAATTGCAACAGGCCACGTGTTTCCCTGAACTCCCCATGTGGCTTCTCTGCTGTATTTTTGGCTATTTAACTTATTATCATTGGAAATACATATTTTTTATGCTATTTTTGGAGTGCCCTCACCCCATCCCTGGGCTTTCCCAGTGGTAAAAAATCCACTTGCCAACGCAGAAGTTTTGGGTTCAATCCCTAGGTCAGGAAGATCCCCTGAAGGGGGAAATGGCAACCCACTCCAGTATTCTTATCTGGGAAATCCCAGGGACAGAGGAGGCTGGTGGGCTACAGTTCATGGGGTCACAAAGAATCAGATGACTGAGTGACTGAGCAGCCACATATGCACCCACTCCTGCTCTGCCCTTGAAGTAAACATAGGTCATGGAGCTTTTGCCTGTTCTGTTCACTGTATCCCTAATGCCTCAAATGTGCTTGGCAAGTAGTATGTGTTGAAAATGATATTTATGTGATGATTGAAGGAGGTACAATGCTATTGTCCCCCTAGATCCATTTTTTTTTCCTTTTATCTGTGCAATGGCCACTGAGTGAACATCTGCATTTCCAGCCTCCTTTGCAGATAAATGTGGTCATGTTCTTACTAATAGACTTTGAGCAGTAGTTGTACCCTCATCCCAAGAAACAGACTAGGAAAACCATGCAGGACTCAAGGAGCACATATGCTCATACACCACTTCAGGTGTGACCAGGGCAAGTAAATAGATGGAGAAAAGTCTGCTTGTAGTGGAAGCTGGGAGACAAGAAGAACAAAGATTAACTGTCCTTATTTTCCCCCACTGATCTGAAGTGCCATATTTATCTATAATATATTATTAATACCCATCTATTCTCAGATTTCTAGACTTTCTTAGTTTTTCCATTCCTATATCTTCATATTCATGAACCAGTGCTAAACTGTTTTATTATCTGCTATGACCAAGGGTTCCATGCCCTTCATTACATTTTTTCCCCAAAGATTCCTAATAATTCTTACAAAAGGAATGCATTGTAGAAACACTGGTGGTGGTGGTGGTGGTGGTCAGTAACTCAGTCATGTCTGACTCTTTGTGGCCCCATGGACTGTAGTTCACCAGGCTCCTCTGTCCATGGGATTTCCCAGGCAAGAATACTGGAGTGGGTTGCCATTTCCTCCTCCAGGGGATCTTCCTGACCCAGGGATCAAACCCGCAGCTCTTGCATCTCCTGCAGGAGGATTCTTCACTACTAGTGCCACCTGGGAAGCCTCTGTAGAAACATTACGTGGGAAGTAATTTTGAGTTGGATTGGAGGCAGACAAGATTGAGACTGTTTCATTAATTTTAGACGAGGATGGGAATGACAGCTGCAGAGTAAGAAATTATCCTACCCTCCCTCTACCCTTCACCCAGCATAATTGCTGCCAATGCCCTCCTACTCCCACCCCATGTTATGATATTAAAAGTCACTTCCTATGAAGAGGCCAAGAGATTCAAATGCCTTAGTAATTTACTGGATAGTGGTGAAGAGTAAGACAAGAATGATTCTTAGATTTCTGGCCCTGGCAACTACATGAATATTTGTCATTCCCGGATTACACAGGCTGGGAAACAGATTTGGGGAATAAATACAATGAACAGAATTTGAGGATTTGTGGGTTATCTGGAAGAAACTCTCCTGTAGACATACAGTCAAGTTCTGGACTTGGAAGTTGGACCTGCCAGTTCACTCTTGGTAATGGAGCATCAGTTGCAGCTGCCAGAAAAGATCATTAGAGAAGGCCTCAAGCACTGTAGAGACTCACTGAGCTCTGACTCAGGTAGCATTATCCAACTAGCTCTAGTTTCGCTGTCCTAGTGGTCAGGAGCCTAGAACTTCACCAGAAAAAAAGCGGAAAACAATACTGTTACAGAGAAAAGCTCAACTGGATCATGAAGGCATCCTTTTCATATTGGGAAGGAAACTGATTCACAGGAGATTACTAAATGATGGAATGGGTTGCATCATTTACTCTGAAGCAGTGCACAATATAGAATCCAAACTCAATTCTGTTGGCAAATCAATTGGAAAACCTTGACTCTGCCATGAAAAGCTTAAACTTTATTCTCATTCATATCAGGTCCTTATTTTTCCAAGGCTCCCAAGGTTGTTTCACCTTTCTTATTGATTTATTCTACATGAAAGCTGATTGAAGCCTTGAAAAGAAACTTTATTCTTGGGTCATTTCATAATGAATGATCTTGGAATCACTCTGGCTAAAACTAATGAGGATTTTATCATGCAATGCTACAGGAAATCATCAATTATTCCAAAGCTCTAGGCTCCCAAATCTTCATGTATACAATATTATAACCTTGTATTGGTTTTGGAGACATATGTTTTCCTTCCCTTCTTTTGGAGGAAAGGGATATTGTCCTATTTAAGTCTAGCACAATGACTGGCAAGTGGAAAATTACTCCATAAAAGTTTATTGCAATGTACTTAAAGATAGGTAACAATTCTTGCAGTGGGGATGAGGAGAAATGGGAAACAATGGGGTATCAGTGTTGGAAATGACATTTTAATCAGAGTACAAATGGTAAATAATTGGAATTCAGTATGACTTTAATCTATGTTGTCCATTACTATTATAATGTGTGAATCAAAAATGCATGGATTATTAGGGCTGTTTGCTCTGCCTGTTTGCCCTCTTGCAACAAAAGTTTTCATTAAATGACAGGTGGTACCTACCATAGGAAATACATAGGGTTAGGAGGAGAAAGTCAAGCTCTATTTGATTGCCTTCTAGGAAGACCTGTATGTCAAGGAAGGATATTGAATCATCTGACTAGAATAGAGTGTGATGTTTACTTGTGGGTATTCACTTACTATTATCCTTGGCTTCTATTATCACAAATCATTTCAAATTGCCAGTCACTGTGGGAAATAGTTGTCTTACCAAGTTTCTCAGATCATAAATTCAGAAGCCTAAAATGAAGGCTTTTGCACGCGTGCTAAGTCACTTCAGTGGTGTCTGACTCTTTGTGACCCCATGAACTGTAGCCTGCCAGGCTCCTCTGTCCAAGGGATTTCCCAGGCAAGAGTACTGGAGTGGGTCATCATGCCTTCCTCCAGGGGATCTTCCCGACCCAGGGATCAAACCCACATCTCTTGTATCTCTTGCATTGGCACGTGGGTTCTTTACCACTAGCACCACCTGGGCTGCCCGAACTGAAAGTATAATCCCATAGGCATGCATGTGTGTGTAATGTTATTAAACACTTACTGATTACTCACCAAATGTGCCAGGCATTGTGGTAACTGTTTAACAAGTATTAGTTTATCTAATGGTCACAACAACCCAGTGAGGTAAGTGCTACTATCCCTCCTGGCCACCCTCCCTTTATTTTACAGATAAGGGACCTGAGAGACAGAACAGTCAGCTAGCTTGTCCACACTGTCTGACTCCAAAGCTGCGGCTCTGAACCATTACACAGCAGGCGTCTTCACAAGCAAGGTGCCAGATGAAATGCAGATAGGGTTTGGAGTGACTCATGCTTGCTCCACTTCTCATCACAGACCACACTGAGACATGGCCACCGCTTCCCCTTCACCCTTCCCAGCCAAGAATAACACCTGAGAAGTGGCTTCCTGTTGGATCTGGAGGTACTTGTGACGCTTGTGTGTCTGAGAACTCTGTGAACTCGAGTCCCCTTTTGAATTAATACATATGACTTGAGTTGTTAATAGCTTGAAGAGGAAGTGTCATGGCTAAACGATAGACTAGAACAGAAATAATTTCTTAAAATGCTGAGTCTCCTACTGTTCAATTGCCCAGAAAACTTGTTCTCATCCCAACTGCCATTATTTGCAGGAATTTTTCTCTTTTTTCTCAACATAATGAAGCCCTGATCATATCCCACAAGGCTCCTCTGTCCCTGGGATTCTCCAGGCAAGAATACTTCTCCAGGGGATCTTCCTCACCCAGGGATCGAATCCAGGTCTCCCACATTGCAGGCAGATTCTTTACCATCTGAGCCACCAGGAAAGCCAAAGAAGGCCTTTTGGTGACAGCTTATTATAGAAGAGATCTCCCAAATCTGAACTTTCACATTAATCGTATAAGAGAAGGAATATAAATATGGACCAACTTGGCTTTATGGGAGGGAAATGGAGACTCTCTTTTCTCTAGTTCATTCTACTTCTCCAAGGTTAGTCCAACAAAAAGCAGGAACCAAATGTCATGAACTGATTTCTATTCAGCATATGTCACCACCAGGATATCTTTGTTCTGATGAAGAGCCTTCCATCTTCCTGGAAAGAAGACAAGTATGTCAAGGATTAGGTTCACCTATAACACAGAGAATTCTTTACCTATATTTGTGGTCCCCAGCCATTCCACTGTAATAGGCTGGTCAGTAATCAAAGCCAACCGGGTCATTTCTTACTCTATACCCACTGATACTGTCTCCCAACTTTTATCCACAGCTCAAAGCATTACTGATGGGGAGGGGTCCTGCCATTACAAAGTCAAGTTAGCAGTCTTCCCTTCCACCCACCCCTTCTTGTAAATTTCTAGTTAGACACCATCACTTCTTAGTCACTTCTATTCCTGAGAAGACAGAAGTAAAATGATCTCTTGGGAAATTCCTGACATGTAAATCTAAGAAGCTGAGAGGGGCCCAGACATAATTCCAGAGAGAAGGGTGACTCCAGAACTTTTGCCACACGCTACACATTCCATTGAAGTGCCAAGCAGTGGACAATCCACAATTCTTTTTAACCTCTAAATCCTTTATTAAATCTCAAAATATGTATTAAGTATCTACTAGTTTATGCCAGATGCTATGCTAGGTGTTGATGGTGAAAAGACATGATCCCTCACTAAGCTAGAAAGTTATTTATTTCCTTTACCATCTTAGTATCCTATCCCTTTTTGCCTGAAAGATACCACCATTATTGTCCAGTCTGAAAGAGGAGCCCAGATCGAGTGTCCCTAGAGGTCCCTCTCCACTGTACGAATCTATTATCTTGGATCTGAAATAAAACAGGAAATGGTTTGGCCAGGTGCATGGGTACAATCTGTTAGTAGAACAGTATTCTGATGGACGAATTAATTCAGTGTACCTAGTATTTGTAAACTCCCCCCACTTTAGAAAGATAGCTTTTTATGCTTCTCTTAATGTTTTGATCCTTAGCCAGTACATAAGGTCAGATTAATTTCTCTTTGTGTTTCTTTTCAAAACATACTGTTCTTTCAAATGTAGCAAACACAAAGAATCATATTATGGATATTCTTCCCATGGCTGTCCCCCAGTTAAGAATGCTTGTTAAGGACTTCCCTGGAGACTGTGTGCTCCCAAGGGGCACTGGTTCAGTCCCCGGTCGGGGAACTAAGATCCTGCATGTTGCCTGGTGCAACCAAAAGAAAGGGAAGAAAGAATGTTTATTAAGCTTCCACCTTCTTTCACTTAATTAAGGTTTCTATGTCTCTGAACCAAAATTAGTCTGATCCATTGGATTAAGAAGATGGGATTATGTCTTCTGTAGATGGTTTAGGAACACTGGAAGTTGACCTTCTCCAACACTACAAGATTTAATCGGATGACCTTTCATAGAGGTGGCTGGGATGAAGCTAGACTTCATCGCCCCTCCCCTCACTACCTGGAAAATAACACAGTGTATATGTTAACTTTTCAGGGCAGAGCTAGTCGCACACAAACCTATAAAGCCTGAATATCTGTCTATTGTACACCTAATCCTCCAATTCTCTTTTTTCAAATTTCTCCAGGCTTTAAATAACCCCCCCCAGTGCCCAGATTTCATGCAACTAAATTGTGGTACACCATGCAATAGAATAATTATACAGCCATTAAAAATCACACCGTGTGTGTGTGTGTGTGTGTGTGTGTGTGTGTATGTGTTAAGTTGCTTCAGTCATGTCCAACTCTTTGTGACCCTATAAACTATAGCCCACCAGGCTCCTCTGAAGCTTCCTGACCCAGGGATCAAACTCGCATTTCTTATGTCTCCTACATTGGCAGGCAGGTTCTTTACCACTAGCGCCACCTGGGAAGCCCCAAAAAAGCACACTGCAGAGAAATATTTAGTAGAATGGAAAGATGTTCAGCTACTTTCCTTAGCTCCCTGATTCTCAATCAGAGTATGAAACTTGCCAAATATTTTATTCTGGTCACTGCTTCCTGAGCATGCAAAATGCATCATTTCCTGTACCACATCAAGGTTGATGGTCTTAGTTCTAAGAACTGGCTTATAAGTAAGGAAGCAGAGTGTTTCCTGTTAGACCAGCAATAAAGAAATAGACTATAACAGTTTATTCTTTTCAGAAGAAGTAAAATGGATGTATGCTCAGTCTGACATCCTCAGGATGCAAACTCCTTACTGAAGTTTAGGAGACATCTATTGGGAGATGACTATTAGTTAATACTATTGTTCGGAAGCCAGATATAAACCCTGGCCCAACACGAAAGCTGGGGTATCCTGAATATCCAAATTAACCTCTCTGAGGCTCAGTGTCTGCATTGTTGAAATGGGACCACAGTAATACTTACCTCATAGGGTTAGTGGAAAGAATAAAAAAGTAGCACGTAAAGAATTTAGTTTAATGCTTGATATTCAGTAAGTTCTCAGCAAATGTCAGCTATTATTCACTGCTGTACCGCAGTTTTATCCTCCAGCCTACACTTAAGAAAGGGGATAGGATGTTGGAGTTGAGAGGGTCTCACTCTCATAAATAAGAACAGAGCACAGAGTCCACTAGGATTCTCAGTCTCTGAGTTACAAGGAATTAAAGTCAGCTTTGTGTGATCCCTTGACTTGTTTTTGCCCCAGTCTGCCTCCCCGAGTAAAAGCAGTAAGAGGGTCTGTCGCTTCTCTGTGAAGTGTAAAACTGCAAGGGCATTTGAGGGGGACTATTACCTGCTCTGGGTCCAGTCTTCGGGACTGCTAGGTATAAAGAATACCACAGGATGAAGTAAGAAGGAATGGCTTCAAAGAGAGAAAAACCAGCTGAGATCATAGGGCCTTGGCAATGGCAGAATGTTATAGGCAATTGGAGTGACAAAGATGCACCTGAGAAGTTGTCTCGGGAATGACAAGTAGGAAGTCCCATGTAGGATACCTGTTGCAAGATAACTGTTTACCACTGAAAAGCCAAAACTTCTCTTGAACTTGGTGAATGCCCCCATCCATCTGGCACTTTAGCCAAAAGGTGAATTTAATTTAAGGGAGTAAGAATACTTAGAGAGTCCTTACAATGACGAGAGTTGTCTGCAAGTACCGAGGCAGCAATGCAGATGAGTGAGGAATTGCAATGTGCTGGCTGGCTTTGAGAGAAAAAGACAGCTACACTCACAACTGCTCCAAGTCAGAAAGTGATCCCTGCCCGAGGGAGGTATACGAGTGCTCTGGCTGTACTTACCAGGACAAGGAAGCCTGCGTAAGCAGCTTCCAACAATGGAGAACAGGATGCTGCCAGGTGGGCAGTGGGAAAGGAGGGGAGAGAATCAACACAAGATTTACAGCAAGAACATCTCCTTTCCAGCACTGCTGACATGTCCTAGACATGCTGCCATCTCTGACCATCACCTCTTCAGAACCCAGAGTGAAAAGCAATTTCCATCCCTCTGATTCCTGTTGAATTGTTCTTCATTCTCAGTCCTATTGCCTCCATCTGCACTTTCCAAGAAATTACTACCCTGGGATCAACTGAAAATGAAGGTCATCTGACTTCAGCTTGTTTCCAAGGGATTTTGGAGTCTGAAGTATGACCATCTGCCTGCAACCTGATGGTGGGCAGCATGCACCTTTCTACCCTGCCCTGTTCTGTAACCTGAGACTTTGTAACCACTGTCAGTGGCCACAGAATTAGATTGATTGCCTACCAGTTGCTTTCAGGTCCATCCTTTCCTTCAAAAAGCCTTCATTTCTATTCTTGAGATCAGACTTGTTAGGGGTCACAGAGATAAGGCACTATCTCATTATGGCTTAATCATGTATCTGTTCCAAGAATGGTGTCTGAGGAACGTTCTGTGGGTGCTAGGTGAACTCCAGACCAGTTCTCACATTGGACACCGGAGAAGAATATCCTGGGGAAATGGAACTGAGTCAGGTGAGCTTCAGGAGTTGGGAAAGAAGAGTGGCAGGCTCTACACGACAGGATTAATTAATTCATTCGACACTCAACGTACATCAACCAAGTATCCACTGCATGCCAAAGGATATAGCGAGAAAAGACCCGGGTAAACCACAGTGCAATGAGAGGGAAAAGCAACCAAAATGTAATTGTGATATAGTTTGATCACTGTGGGGCTTCCCAGGTGGCACGAGTGGTAAAGAACCCACCTAGCTTCTCTGGTGACTCAGGCGGTAAAACTCTGCCAATAATGCAAGAGACCCAGCTTTGATCCCTGGGTCGGGAAGTTGCCCTGGAGTAGGAAACGGCAACCCACTTCAGTATTCTTGCCTGGAGAATTTCATGGACATAGGAGTCTGGTGGGCTACAGTCCATGGGGTCACAGAGTCACACAAGACTGAGCAACTAACACTTTCACTTTCACCAAGGCAGGAGACATAAGAGATGCTGGTTATATCCCTGGGTTGGGAAGATCCCCTAGAGGCGGGCATGGCAACTCACTTCAGTATTCTTGCCTGGAGAATCCCCATGGAGCCTAGTGGGCTACAGTCCATGGGGTCACAAAGAGTCGGACAAGACTGAGCAACTGACCATGCACGCACATGATTCATTGCAACCATAGGCGAAAGTCAATGTGAAATAAAGTAAAACAGGAAGGAATTACCTTCAAGTTTTGGGGTTGAGAGAAGTCTTCTGGAAGGAAGGCAGAGGCAGAATTAAGAGGTCTGTGACTTTATACCTGGGCCAGATGGCAGAAGAGGCAGAAGAAGGGGTGGAAATCAATACCTAAGGCAGCCAGGACTTTATGGCCTCACCCCAAGAGCCTTCCATCTCTCGTTCTTTGCTTTTCAACACCCTTGGTTCTTCTGATCTGCCTTTCCCGTCAGATTTGTGCACCAAAGAGAAACACCATAGACCTCAATAAGAATGGACCAAAAAGGTGTTTTATAAAGACAGCCTTGGTGAAACATGATATTCAGCCTCTGTAACCTTGAGGAAAATCTCTGGAAGAGGGCAGTGTTCGCAGCATCCCAGACTCAAGAGGGGAACCAGACATAGTCAAACCTAAGTCACCTTCCTTCCATTGTCATCTTATTTTCTCTCCCCTCTCTTCTCTTTGACCCTTGGGAGGAAAGAGGAATAAAATTTAGTAGAAAGAGGTAAAGAAAAGGTTATAGAGATGGAAATGGAGAAAAGAATGCTGAACTGCAAGGCATCTCAGCTACCTGGTTCTTATCACTAATGATTCTCAGGCCCTTCTTAACTAGGATTTTCTCCTGCCTTCCTGGATTGGGGATGAGAAATGAAGGTAAATGCAAGGCATTTGCCTCCAAACACTGTGAAGGTGGAGCTGGCTGGGCCAAGGCCAGCTCTCTCTCAGGACCACACTCTTCCTCCCCTCTTCCCCTCTTGCTCACTCCCTACCCTTCTCCAGCTGCCTCACTGCCCTGAGTCCCCTGCCACCTTTTGCCTCCTCTTCTGACTCTCTTCTGTTCCCTACTGATGCCTGTGAAGATGCAATCAACTCGCCTTCTGCTCCTGCACTGAGCTAGTGGACTAGTTTTCATGAGACTTGGTGGGGACCACATGTAGAATCTTGGCCACAATCCATTCCTCAGAGGCAGTGATACTATAACAGGAGGGAACTTGGCAGGGCACAACTTTTGAAAGAATGACATAGCCCAAGGACACAACATAAAGATTAGAATCAAATGGGACCAAGATGGCATCAAGATAGACCTTGATCCTCAATCAGCAAGCAAAAGGACACACCCAGATACACCATGACAGTTCCAAGGCACTGTCAAAAGACCAAGGAGTGGGCATTGGCCCAATTCCTGGAAATCTCCACCCCTTCTCCAAAATAGCTGGACTAATCCCCCCACTCATTAGTGTATGAAATTCCCCAGCCTATAAAAACTAACCACACCACATTTGGCAGTGGCACTTGGCCCTCTGCGAAGGCCCACACTCTGTCTACGGAATGTATTCCTCTCTGAATCTGAATAAATTCACTTCTTACCTATCACTTTGTCTTTCACTGTATTCTTTCTGTGATGAGACATCAAGAACCTGAGTTTCATTAGGTCCTGAAACCAGGTACTGTGGGTTTTAGCTGGGTTGAGTCCCAGCTTTGTGGGTTCAAGTCCCAAGCAGGATTTTGGCTGAGTTTGAGTCCCAGCACATGGGTTCAAGCCCCAATCTGAGCTAAACAATTTCAATACTGACCAGAACCCTGTGGGGCTCCTGGGCACAAGGCCTTTCTGTGTCCCCATTTCCTTAATTATAGGAAACAGCCTTCATTCAGCCTCCCTGACCTTCCTGAGTTTCAGTGAGCAGATAAGCAGTTGTTAATTAGGGAAGGGAGGATGCAAGATCAGGGAGAAACAGTCAAGAGCAGCCTTGTGGCAAGGTCCTCTTTCCTCCTCAAGGGATATACTCAACAATATCTTTGAGATATTTTGCAGATATTGGAACTCTCTCTAGGTGGGAGAAGTCTTAAGAATGATATGCTGCCCACAAGCATGTAGATCCCAGACCTGTTGGATCTGAAGGTTGATGCTGACTCCCACTTAGCTCACCACCCACCCATCAGAAGAATCTCCATGAGCTGATCATGCCCTCTTTGAGCAGTTACTATAAAACTTGTCATTATCTTCCCCAAGTTGGGATATATGGTTTTGAGGACATTAGCCTGCTGTGTCCCCTTTTTCTACTTCACCCAAAACTCTGTCTCTGAGATTTTAATGTGGCACCGGCATAAAGAGAAGCTGAGCTTTCAGCAGCAGCAGCAGGCTCTGGGCTCTCCATTTAGCAACAGCTGCTAAGATTTCAGAAAGGAGGCAGGTCAGCCTTGTGTGACACAGAGAAATACATGAAGACACACTTGGTCTCCTTCCTCTTAGCAACAGAAACAGCAACAACAATAATCCTCTTCATCTGCGGAATCTTTCCTGATTGCTTTCAGCCCTTCTCTGCCTCTGGTTTTCCTTTGTGCCATCGGTCTGTATTCCACAAACACCTTAATAATATCACCTAAAAGGTGATGTTTTTTCTTGTTTGTTCTGATTATATTTTTCTCAATAGCAATGATGCAGTTTATTTTTACCCAACTTTTAACTTAAAAATTTTCAAACAGAATTGACTTGATTTTGTCATGAATGCCCATTTATCCACCACCCAGTTTCTGCCATTAACATTTTACTGTTCTCACTTTTTTACACATATAGACATCTATCCATTCCTCCCTCCATCCATCAAACTATTTTCTTTTTGATGCATTTCAAAATATATTGCAGACATCTGCAAACTTCCCACTAAAAACTTAAGTATCTATGGGATTAACTTGATATTAGCATCATTATCAGTAAAATTTCCATACTATCACCTTTTAAAATCAATGAGAATAATGTCTCCTAGAGGTCACACCTTTATGTATAGTATATCTATATCTCAAAACCACTCTGCAAGGTAAAGATTATTATGTCCACTTTACAGATTTTGAAACTGAGGCTGAAGTTTGTCACCCACAGTCTTTCTCATGCTAAAAAATGGCTTATTTCTCCTACTGTGAGTGCACTGAATGCAGAGTTTTTGTCTCCTACTTCTATGAATCCTCTTGAATCCACCAGCATTCAATGGTGCCCTGGATAAAGAGGTCATCAAAGCTTCCTGTAGCTAATGAGAAAGAAGTTTGGTTGTAGAAGGTGATGTGATGAGGGAGTTAAGCAGAGACACAGAGCTGCTTTATTATCTGCAAAGCCAGCCTCCCCTCCCAAATGCACATAATCATTAGTAAGAGGATAAATTTAAAGTCAGATGAAACAGTCAGTTGCTAAACAAAAGCAAGTTAGATAAATTTTGGTATATCTGCATTCTACACTGACAAGGCATTGAACACTCCCAAACAGAGGAGGAGGAAAAAAAGAAAAGAGTAGGCATTAAACCAGAGCTGTGCTTCCCAGACCTTTTCAGACAATGACATCCCTGTGACCTTATAGGAACAAAGAAGTCATCAATAAATGCCACGTACATGCTCAGATGCTTGGTCATGTCCGACTCAGCCATACATATATGTATGGCTTACCATCTGAGTCACCAGGGAAACCCCCATAAATGCCACATGTTCAACCAATTTTCTGCATACAACAAACAGGACTCAAGCTGATGGGCAAGAGATGGAATTTGAAAACAAAAAAGCACTCAAAATCTTTTCATATACCTGTATCCATTTCTATTGGTTATCCATTTTAATTACAGCAGTCTGTGAGTCTCTTTATGTTTTGTAAGTAAGTTCATTTGTATTATTTATTTTTAGATTCCATTTATAAGGGATGTCATATATGTATGGTTGTTCAACTGAAACTATCACAATATTGTTAATCGGCTGTGTGTGTGTATGCTTAGTAGCTCAGTCGTGTTCGACTCTTTGAGACCCCATAGGCTACAGCCCACCAGGCTCTTCTCTCCATGCAGATTCTCCAGGCAAGAATACTAGAGTGGGTTGCCATGCCCTCCTCCAGGGGATCTTCCTGACCCAAGAATCAAACTGGGGTCTTCTGCATTGCAGGTGGATTCTTTACCAGCTGAGCTACCAGGGAAGCCCATTAATGGGTTATACTCCGATATAAAATTAAAAACTCAAAAAAAAATGTCTTTTCAGCAAAGAGAAAAATGTCTAAAAAATAAAGATGAAGGTCTAGCAAATAACTAGAACATAGAAAAGTGGGCATAATTCCCTGGATCCCAGCACTGGGTGGTTTATTCTCACAATGTCCATTCATAGGAAGATATTTATGAGGGGTCCATGACCAGGTATAATAACTGACCTTGGCCTTGGCACTGACCCTGAGCCTATAAGTCCTCCCGACACACCGGCCCAACGCCCTCCTTTTGGCCTGAACATCTCCATAGTCGCTATATTGGAACTCCACTCAGTAGTTTCCCACCCCAGGTCCTCCCTAACTGAGGATCATCAAAAAGGCAGAAGAGTGACCTACAACCAGAGGTTGTACATATGAACAATCTGTATGGTTGCACCTATAACAATATGAACCTCTGAGTCAGCTGACTGAACACTGATTATGCCCCGTGGGAGGGGGTCCAGACCAGGAAAAGGGAAGGAGTCCTCCAGTCTCCAGATTCACAGCAAGGACTCAGGACTTGAGAGGGTAACAGGCAGGAAGGCCAGGGGTCTCCAAATGGAGGAAATAGCCTGCAAGTGTCAGACATTTTTATCTCTCTTAAGCGGCAGGGAGAAACAAACTAACAATATTTTTTTCCTTCTCTATACAAATTTAAAGAGAGGTTTCTCTTAAAATACTGTGTTGCCATAATGACACTAGAGATAACCAATGCCTTTTTCTTATGGAAATGTTTGTCTTAAGCTATGCTAATGTACTACGCCTTTACCCCAAACTCTGTCTCCAAGTCGGTTCAGCCTCTTGGCCCAAAACCTACTTGACAAACCAGTATGTTATACTCAGATATTGTTCCCCTAATCTATGTAAATGAAACTATTTGTATGGTGGTCTGTCCTTCTTTAAGATTCAAGTTAATTATTTTATGGCCCAAGATAAACCATTTGGTGCCATTCTAAATTTTAAGACATTCCTTTCTTTCATTAACAGACTGCTAGTGACTATATAACATCCAGCTGAAGACTAGCAAGGGGGTGCTCTTTCTGCCCCCTTCTGATGCCTATGTCAGAAGCTTTCTCTATCTCCTTTATACTTTAATAAAACTTTATTACACAAAAGCTCTGAGCGATCAAGCCTTGTCTCTGGCCCCGGATTGAATTCTTCTCCTCCGGGAGCCAAGAATCCTGGTGTATTCGCGTGATTCAACAACAACCTTTCAGACTCACCTCCCTTACTCAGGAGAAATCAAGCTTGAAAGAGTCAAAGAGACAATTTTCTCCACCTGTTGTCCAACAGATAAAACTAAAACCCTTTTCGGACCAAAGGATAAGCTGAGCATTTCACTGACTTGCAGAGTCCGGCCAAAAAGAGTGGTCTTGGTATGGAATAGTAAGGAAAACTAGCCCTTGCACCAGCCTTGTTTATCAGAATTCCCATTCAGCCCTCTGTCTGCTAAGAATGTTCGTGCTGTATTTATCCTAATTCCTTTGGTACACTTCTCTTTTCTGGAGATACCCCAAACAAGTGCCTCCTAATACTTGGAGTGAAGGAAAAAGACAAGGTTGACAAGAGAAAGGACAGGGGAAAGAAGGACCTCATAACTTTTGTGTGTTGCCTCCCAACTCTGGCTGGCCATCACTGGCATCACAGTTGGTGCCACATGATACCCCACTGCCCAAGGGCCTCCCACACAGGACCTCACTAGCACTGCACATCAGACCAAGACCCCTCCCTCATGGGCCATTTTGCTGTGCCTTTCCCAGAGTTTCTCAGGAACTCTTGTGTAACTGTGCTGTGTGCTGTGCTTAGCTGCTCAGTCATGTCTGACTTTTTGTGACCCCATGGACTGTAGCCCATCAGGCTCCTCTGTCCTTGGGGATTTTCCAGGCAAGAACACTGGAGTGGGTTGCCATGCCCTCCTCCAGGGGATCATCCCAACCCAGGGATCGAACCCAGGTCTCCT
Organism: Bubalus bubalis; assembly: GCF_019923935.1. Classification (NCBI taxonomy): domain Eukaryota; kingdom Metazoa; phylum Chordata; class Mammalia; order Artiodactyla; family Bovidae; genus Bubalus; species Bubalus bubalis. Next base: position 45,091,773 of record NC_059161.1, read on the forward strand.
GCATTGCAGATGGATTCTTTACCAGCTAAGCTACCAGGGAAGCCCCCTTTGTCACTTCCTTTCTGTAACTTCCCATATCCAAATCACAACATAATGAAATTTTATTTTTCCCTTTCATGACATGTTAACATTTCTGTCTTGACACCTTGTCTTGACATGAGCTTCAAAGTAATATACAGTAATATTTCTGGAAATAGAAGCCCTGGGCTGTAATTTTAAATGTTGGTGGTAGAATAATTACCTAAATGAATATATCTTTCTTGTTCTGAATACTATACAATTCAAAGAGACTCCTGATATGCTACGGGAATTTGCTCCTAGTGATCATTTACATCATCTCCAAAATTTTTTGATCATCCATCCCTATGAGTAAGAAATCTTGAACATATGCCTCCAAAATACATCTATATTCACTTATAAATTTTATACATAAATCATTGTCAATCTTACAGTGTTATGAGAGCTCAATTTCTTATTTTAGATACAAATAGAAGTTTTAATATATTGCTCCTATATAACTATTGATTATCATAGAGAATGGATGCTTATACCTTTCGACTAAAAAGATTCACAACGTGGGTTGCAAGTTAAGTTTTATTTGGGGCAAAATGAGGACGCAGCCCAGGGGACAACACCTCAGATACCTCTGAGAGACTGTTCCAAAGCAGCGGTGGGGTGAGGTCAGTAAATAAGATTTTGGTGAAGGGGGAGTTCAGTGCAATCAAGCACTTCCTTTACAAGAGGTTTTTTGCTAGTCTGCGGAGCTGATGTCACCATGAAGGGATTTAGTGCTTTTCTAGATATGAGGAGATGCAAGGATTGGGACAACAGAGGATGAGATGGTTGGATGGCATTACAGACTCAATGGACATGAACTTGAGCAAACTTCGGGAGATGGTAAAGGACAGGGAAGCTTTGTGTGCAGCAGTCCATGGGATCCCAAATAGTTGGACACGACTTAGCGACTGAACTAAACTGAACTGAAGGATAGGGATTATGAAATCAGTTCCTGAAAATATTTAACTGTCTAAAGGCCTGTTCTACCAGTTTCCCTGGAGCACAGAGTGCCTCACCCTCCACCCTGAATCCCCTTCAGGGTGTATCGAAGGTCAATAGCTGCAGCAGCACAGGGTTCAGTCTCTGCAGAGGGAGAATGCAAATGCCCTTGGCAAGCACCAATCTGAAGTTGACATACCCCACAGTGGAGGCTATGATATAAAAAGAATGGAGAAATATGTGTGAGGCATGAGCATCTTTGCAAGGACAATAATATTTGTCTTCCAACTCAGTAGAATCCTGCTGTGATAGATAACATGTACAAGGTTCTCTAAGCTAATAAAAAATGAATTCTTTATCCTAATTTAATGAGAAGTGCTGAGACATAACTAATCTCAATTGCTATCCTCTACATTAATTTCAGCACCCCCACCCCCTTATTACCTGAGTTTTGGAACAAGAAATTTGCAGCAAAATTGACTTATTTGCTTTCTACCTCCCAGGATTATCCCTTTATAGAAATGCTAATGAGCATCAAACCAATCAATCCTAAAGGAAATCAGTCCTGAATATTCACTGGAAGGACTGATGCTAAGGCTGAAGCTCCAATACTTTAGCCACATGATGCAAGGAGCTAACTCATTAGAAAAAGACCCTGATGCTGGGAAAGATTGAAGACAGGAAGAGAAGGAGATGACAGAGGACGAGATGGTTGGATGGCATCACTGACTCAATGGACATGAGTTCGAGCAAGCTCCGAGAGTTGGTGATGGACAGGGAAGCCTGGTGTGCTGCAGTCCACAGGATGGCAAAGAGTCAGACACAACTGAGCGACTGAACAACAACAACAATGAGCACTGAAATAGTCAAGTTGCATGAGGGTGTAAGGATGAGGTCCCAGACTGCATTTAAATCATCACAAGATGAAAGTGCAATTTTAACAGGGAAGAACCAACTCTGACTCCATGTTGGATCTGTTTCTTTTACTTTAAACTCTGTTCGCCGTTGCTTTTGCTACTGCGCTAAAAGGATGCTGTCTACAGCTGTAAGCATACACAGTGTCCTGCCGTGGTGCCCCTCTGCCTGAATGTTAAACTAAAGAGACTTTGTTCAGCTCACATGGAGACATTCTGATCCCATCCACCTGTGAATGACTGCTGAAAAGAAAAAAATGGACACATCCCCTCCCTGATGCTGGCCAAGCCAGGAGATATTTTACAAGACTTAACAGCCTTTTTACTTTACTTCCTCACCTCCTCCTCATCTCTGTTCTATAAAAGTTACTAGCAATCAGACCCCAATAAGACGGTATTCAAGGACACTAGCCTGCCATCTTCTCAGAGGCCTGGCTTTCCAAATAAAATCACTATTCCTTGCCTTAACATCTGGTCTCCTGGTTATTGGTCTGTTGTGCAGCAAGTGGGGCTTGCTGGTGGCTCAGTGGTTAAGAATCTGCCTGCAGTGCAGGAGCCACAGGAGACGTGGGTTCGATCCCTGGGTAGGGAAGACCTCGTGGAGTAGGGAAGGGCAACCCACTCCAGTATTCTTACCTGGAAAATTCCATGGACAGAGTAGCCTGGCAGGCTATAGTCCATAGGGTTCTAAAGAGTCGGACACAACTGAAGAGACTTAGCACACAGCACGCATGCACAGCAAGCAGACCAAGCTTGGATTCAGTAACACAGTCACTGTTATCTTCCGAACATAAGCTGTAGACTCTTCCACCACTACTCTTCCACGTCACTTGCAGGTCTGTCTGTTAATAAAAAAGAGAAAGTAGATGAAAAAACCTGTGTAGATGAGAAAAGGAAAAGAGGCAGTCTCCGTTCAACTGTGATCTAGCTCCCTTCTATAAGCTGTAGATGCTGAAATAAAATAGACATGCCCTTTTAAGGAACACTCTCCCTATCAGTTCTCAATAAACATGAAATAAAACATAGTCTATAGAGATCCACCCAACTGCTCCGACTTAACACTCCTCAAGCTCAGTGTATGACACCAGACACAAAACGAATCCTGCTGCCAAGATCTGACACTCCTTGTTAAAACTAAAAGTTGTCACCAGGCTAATATCAGTCAAGGTTACCACTCAGTGTACACCAACTTATGTCTCCTGGAGAAAAGAAAGGATTGGAATTGAACTTGGTTTGTGGGGCTACAAGGATGGGCAAACCCAGCCCTGCTGGGTCTTGCTCTCGTTGTAGAGAGCAACCTGGTCTCAAGGTTCTCATAGTCCAAAAAGCAACTAAACTTACAAGGGAAGGAAGATCTTAAAAGGACAGCCTATTTCCATAGCTGGTGATTTCCCTGCAGCCTGGCAGGCAGCTGCCACCACATCTGCCCAGCCAAAGGGTGGGAGGGCAGTAGCCATATGAACCTTAATATAAGTTGTATAAATGGAACCACTTTTTTTTTTTTGTCTATTTAAAAAATATTTATTTATTTTCACTGTGCCAGGTCTTAGTTATGGCATGTGGTATCTTCAATCTTCTTTTATTTTTTAGTTGCGACATGTGGGATCTAGTTCCCTGACCAGGGATTGAACCAGGCCCCCTGCATTGAGAGAGCAAAGACTTAGCCACTGAACCACCAAGGAAGTCCCTAAACTGAACTACTTTTAGTCTGATCTGGGGAAAATCCTACTAATTATTAGGATGTGGAAGAGATGGTACAAAAACCCAGCCCTCTTTATCAGAGTGGAGAGAAGCACAACATCCCAAGGCACTCCCCAAACTGGATTGTACAAGTCGCTCTTGATAACCCCATCTAGGTAGCAAACCTTCTTTGGTGAAAAGCCTGTAGGCAAATGCCAAGTACTACAGAACACCAGGGCCCAGATGGAGCTTGTCATTTAAATCATTCTTTTGATAAGAGCTCAACTTCTTCACTTTCATGCCTTGGAGAAGGAAATGGCAACCTACTCCAGTGTTCTTGCCTAGAGAATCCCAGGGACGGGCGAGCCTGGTGGGCTGCCGTCTATGGGGTCGCACAGAGTTGGACACGACTGAAGCGACTTAGCAGCAGCAGCCACAGGGTCTTTGGGAGCCAAGGAAACAGTTGGCAGGGAAGAGTTAAATATTTGGTCTCCTTGCCCATGGAGGCTCTTAAACATCCTGCATCCCATTCCTCATGCCTGTGACTTCTCAGATCAGGCCTTGTCTTTTCTAGTGAACAGTCTTGAACTGGGCAACAAATATTTATTAAACACTGCAGAAGCGAATGAAACAAACAAAACCCCTTGGGACTTCCCTGGTGGTCTAGTGGTTAAGAATCCACCTGCCAACACAGGGGATGCTTATTCAATCCCTGGTCCATGAAGATTCCACATGCCACTGGGCAACTGAATCCACGTGTGACGACAATTGAGTTTGTGCTCTAGAGGCCCCGAGCCACAACTATTGAGCCCCTGAGCTATAATTCCAGAAGTTCTGGATCCTAGAGCCTGCGCTCCTCAACAAGAGAAGCCGCGGCAATGAGAACCCCATGCACTGCAAATAGAGACTAGCCCCCCACTCCCTGCCACTAGAGAAAGACCCAGCACAGCCACAAATAAAATAAATAAATACATTAAAAGGAGTACAGTGATTTCTACCACAAAATATAAATGCATAAAAATTCTCTCTGTCCTTCTCTTGGGCCCAATTCTTTCTCAGTTCTCCTGGAAAAACTTAGAATTTCGCATACAGAAAAGTCACACTTGTTCCTTCTATCTCCCTGACCTCATGGTCTACACAGGTTCCCTTGTTAACCCCACTCCATTCATAATAAACTTCTGCTGTCCCTTGAATATGCCCAAACAAATTCCTACTTAAGGGCCTTTGCATTTGAAGTTCCACCTGTCTAGAATGTCCTTCCCCCATGTGTCTATGTTGCTCACCCCCTTGCTTCTTTGAGGAATTTTGTCAGTTATCAACTCCCTTAAAGAGATTTTCCTTGACTGCATGTCTAAAATCAAACCTTGCATCCAGTTTTCTTTCTTTAAAGCATTTGTCACTACTTGATATTTTATCGTATATAATACATATAACATTTATATCACATTATATTATATTAATCTGCTCTTAATTCATTTTTTGTCTGAATACCCCCCTTTCCGAATAAAAAAGGAAATCTCTCAAAGGCATAAAATTTGTTTTCTCCCCTGGTTTATAACTGTACCAGTCAGGGTGCACAGTCTCTGACACATCAGAGAAAGTCTCCCCGGTCTCCCCAGCCCAGCAGTAGTTTTACTTGCTCAGTCATGTCCGACTCTTTGAGATCCTATGGATTGTAGCACACCAGGCTCCTCTGTCCATGGGATTCTCCAAGCAAGAATACAGGAGTGGGTTGCCATTCCCTTCTCCAGGGGATCTTCCCGACCCAGTGATCGAACCCTGTTTTCTGCATTGCAGGCTGATTCGTTACAGTCTGAGCTACCAGGGAAGACCCTCCCACCTCACCCATCCCCAAACAACGGAAAATGTATCATCATTGTAGCCAATACACATAAGATTCATGCCTGTGGCAGCAATAACAAGAGAAAGGAAATTTGGAAACTTTCAAATGAAAATCATATTTTCAAAGAGCCAGTAAAGCCCTGAAAATTGCTGAGAAACCCTCTTCAGAAACTTCCTATACCTCTTAGCCATTTTTAATTAAATATGTTGCCCCTAAAACACTAGCAAAATAAACATGGATTAATTTGATTTATTGTTTTGTTTAATCTTTGGCATGGTACCATTATGGTTCTAAATATTTGTTCCAGATAATCTGTATTTCAGCTGCATTTGAGTTATGTATGTGTAGGAATTTAATCACCGGTAAGTACACTACTTTTATGTGAAAATAATCCCTTCTGATTTCCAAACAGCCAATTGTCAAATGATATTTTGAATTATAACCCATCTGCAAATTGGAAACAGTCTTAAGGATGCCTTTAAAATTTTTAGGATTCAAAGTGACTTGTGATGTGAAGTTTTCCTTTATACACAAAGGAAAACATAAAATTCCAGTAGCAAAAGCAACAAGGAAGAACACACGTGGCCCAAACAAGCTGTTAAGTCCTTTAGGAACAAGATTCAGAAGAAAATATGCTAAGCATGACACTTTGAGAGGTGTGCCCGTAGAGTCAAGCCATTCTTATCTTCAGGGACTAAACAGAAAGGCTGCTAGATACCCTGGATTTATACAATAAGGAATTCAGTGGCTAAGTATCAAATCTTATGTGTAGCTGATTCTATACTGACCTCACCCCTAGTCCAGCAGTAGTCAACAAAAAATATGTAACAAGAATAAAAAAAAAAAAATTTAACTTCCCAGTTAGTTATTTATCAATCATTTTGGTCTAAAATTGGACTTCCCTGGTGGCTCAGATGGTAAAGCGTCTATCTACAATGTGGGAGACCTGGGTTCGAGCCCTGGGTTGGGAAGATCCCTGGAGAAGGAAATGTCCATCCACTCCAGTACTATTGCTTGGAAAATCCCATGGACAGAGGAGCCTAGTAGGCTACAGTCTATGGGGTCGCAGAGAGTCGGACATGACTGAGCGACTTCACTTTCACTTTGGTCTAAAACAGTCTCTTTTCCCTTGTAAAACTTTTTGCACATATTGTTGTTGTTGTTGTTTAGTCACTAAGTCATGTCCAGCCTTCTGTGACCCCATGTACTGCAGCATGCCAGGCTTCGCTGTCCTCCACTATCTCCCTGAGTTTACTCAAGTTCATGTCCATTGGGTCAGTGATGCCATCCTACCATCTCATCCTTTGAGCACATACATGCTCAGTCTCCCTGAGCTCTTCCCCTTCCCATTTCTTCCACCTGAGATAGCATCTGTATACACGGCAGAGATCATGGTGGTGAGTAGAGAGAGCCTGGATCTGCGCATGGGTCTCAGTGCTGCTCTTAAAATCCTCCTGGGCCCCCTAAGCAATGGTTGTTCTTGTTCATTTGATCGGTGCTCTTCCTGCCAATGCTCATGGCCAAAGACAACAGCTGGTCAGACTCACAGTCTGCCATCTCTTGATTTGCTTTGAACTTAGTGAACCTCCTTGCTGACTTGGCCCCAGATCAACTCACATGAGCATTGCATGACCCTCTGGGGTCTGGCTGTGATGGCCATTTGATCCCTAGTCCAGGGGTCTACCATATAGATTTCACTACACAGTTACTAGCCCAAAGCACTATCAACTGCTTTCCACATTGGTCAACAGGACAGGGAGCAATTTCTGGATTCTTTTTGCTCTTTACCTCAAAGCAGAGAAAGATCTCCAGAAGTTAGAGTCCAGGTTTCCTGCTGTGTAACCATACCTCACTGGGCTTCCCAGGTGGCATTAGTGGTTAAGAATCCACCTGCCTATGCATTAGATGCACTGGACTCAGATTCCGTTCTTGAACCAGGAAGATCCCCTGGAGGAAATGGTAACCCACTTCAGTGTTCCTGCCTGGAAAATCCCACGGACAGAGGAGCCTGGTGATCTGCAGTCCATGGGGCCAAAAAGAGTAGGATATGACTGAGCGACTGAACCAAAAATACCACCACAACAGCCATGCCTCATCAGTAGGGTATATCCTTGAAGGTGGGTTTTTCCAAGTCCCAAAAGGATACTGGGACATGAAAATGCCTCTTGTGTCTACCTTTGCAATCATGACACAACCCCTACAATTTCTTTCTTCTTCTCGGGGTCACAACACTTCATGCTCAGGCTGACTGCAGAGAACAGTGTCCTCTCTACCTTTGTGGAAGAATCTCCAAGTCCTGACATAATCAAACTGACTTTTAATATGCTAAAAGAGGTAAGAAGTTTTTGAAATCTTTCGCATTTGTGAAATCTGATTTCAAAACTTATTGAAAAAACTTAAAAAAAAACTAAAAGATTTTTTTGAAATAATTTTTACTCTGGGTTTCGAAAGCAGGATATTTAATATTTTTCTTCTTGAATCCCTGTTACGAAAACCTAATACTTCCTGAAGCAAATTGATGCCTCAGACCAGCACAAGAGGTGTGCCATGGACACACAAAGAGAGTAACATGAATGACTGTCATGGCATGGTTAAGAGGAACATAGCCAGCTTGTGTTTAAGAAAGGTGGCTTCAGTATGGAGAATATGGGGCTTCCCTGGTGGCTCAGACAGTAAAGAAGCTGACTATAATGCAGTGGGAGATCCAGGTTTGATCCTTGGGTCAGGAAGATCCCCTGGAGGAGGGAATGACCATTCCAGTATTCTTGCCTGGAGAATCCCATGGACAGAGGAGCCTTGCAGAGTACAGTCCAGGGGCTCTCAGAGTTGGACATGACTGAGTGACTAATACTTTTGCTTTTCACATGGAGGATATGAGTAAGTAAGGTTGAGAGTAGAGGCAGCGAGAGCAGCTCATGATAGTATTAATGAAAATAATAGCTAGCACTGAGTAAATATATACTACATGCCAAGCATGTGTTTAATGCTCACAACAATCTTATAAAGTAGGTACTATTAGTGTCCCCTGATTACAGGTGGGAGACTGAGGCTGGGAGTCTTCTTAACATCCATCACACAGCCGGTAGATGACAGAGCTGGAATTTGAATGCAAGCAGTCTGACTCCAAAATCCATTCTTTTGGAGTAATCTGGGTTAGAGTAATGGTGACCTGGATTTGGGCAAGGGTACCAGGGATGTGGTAGGCAGAATAATGCCCCTCCATGCTGCCCATATCCTAATCCCCAGAGCATGTGACTGTGTTAAGTTACATGGCAAAGGGATGTAAAGGTTGCTAGTGGAAGCTTTTAATTCACTTTAAAAATAAGGATATTCTCCTGGACTATCTGAGTGGACCCACAGTAATCACAAGAGTCCTTAAAAGTGGAAGAAGGAGGCAAAAGAAGAGGATGAGAGGAAGAAATGTGATAGTGGAAGCAACATCAGTGAGTGTAATGCTGTTGGCTTTGAAGAAGAAAGAAGGGGGCCATAAGCCAAGGGTGGCCTTTAGAAGCTGAAAAAGGCAAAGAAATAAACTCTCTTCTAGAGCCTACAGAAAAAAATGCAGCCCAGCCAAGACCTTGGTTTTAGTGCAGTGAGGTATCTATCAGAACTCTAACTTACAGAACCACAAGATAATATATCTGTATTGCTTTAAGCCACTAAGTGTGTCTTACATTGTTATAGGAATAGGAAATTAATTCAGGGTTAAATTCACAGGATTTAGAAATCCAGTAGATAATTAGTGCCCTGATAGTTTTTGTTGGTGTTTAGTCACTAAGTTGTGTCCAACTCTTTTGTGGCTCTATGTACTACAGCTCACCAGGCTCCTCTGTCTCCTGGATTTCCCAGGCAAGAATACCAGAGTGAGTTGCCATTTTCTTCTCCAGGGAATCATCTGGAGCCAGTGATTAAACTTGTGTCTCCTGCATCTCCTGCATTGGCAGGTGGATTCTTTACCACTGAGCCACCAGGGAAGCCCAGATAGAACTTGAATGATTCCAAGACGAAGTAAAGGAGATGAAATGAACTTGAAAGGCTCCATTTATTCTCTAAATCTAAAGCCACTTAACTGATAACCAATGTTTTCATTCCTCCAAAGCATAGCCCCAACCATTTAGTCCACGAGTAACTTCTGGATTTTTTATGTGACTTCCCTCGTTTGGTCTTTCTACTTGTGTCAACAGCCTCACCAGAAATTCCCTCCATTTTTTCCCCCTCTCCATTGCTTTGGTCCCATGTTTATCAGACTCAGAGCTTTAGTGGACAGAAAAGCATCATGATCCCTCCTTAGGCACATTTTCAATTCCCTTTTCCTATGTTCACTCAAGAAATGGACCAATACAGTCTTTGATGAGATTTTCCCTGATTAAGAATATGATAATGAGCTGCATAGATACAGACATTCCCTGGGCAAGCTTCATTCTCAGGCACAAACAAGTACTAGCAGTAAAGTGTGACCCAGTGGGGACCACTAACCTAGTGAGTGAGGAAGCAGGGGAGGGAGGAGGGCTTCAGGAAAAAATATGTGTCTATATTTATGTCTTTAAAAAGCATTTCTCATCACACCTCTCCTAGCTTTTCCACCTTTTGATTTTGCAAGCAGAGAAATGTGTGACTAAACAGCTATAAAGACTGGACAGAAAAAGTGCTTATGCTTTTATACCATCAGAGTCACCTGAGATGACCTCAGTCATGCCTTTTACTTGCCCCATCAAAGGAAAGGAAAAGACATAAAAGAGGAAGGGGAAAATTATTCTGTCCAGTTCAGTTCAGTTGCTCAGTTGTATCCGACTCTCTTTGCCACCCCATGGACTGCAGTACGCCAGGCTTCCCTGTCCATCACCAACTCTTGGAGTTTACTCAAACTCATGTCCATTGAGTCAGTTATGCCATCCAGTCATCTCATCCTCTGTCGTCCCCTTCTCCTCCTGTCTTCAATCTCTCCCAGCATCAGGGTCTTTTCAAAAGAGTCACCTCTTCGCATCAGGTGGCCAAAGTATGGGAGCTTCAGTTTCAGCATCAGTCCTTCCAGTGAATATTCAGGACTGATTTCCTTTAAGATGGACTAGTTGGATCTCCCTGAAGTTCAAGGGACTCTCAAGAGTCTTCTCCAACACAACAAGCATCAATTCTTTGGCACTCAGCTTTCTCTATAGTCCAACTCTCACATCCATAAATGACTACTGGAAAAACCATAGCTTTGACTAGATGGATCTTTGTTGGCAAAGGAATGTCTCTGCTTTCTAATATGCTGTCTAGGTTGGTCATAACTTTTCTTCCAAGTAGCAAGTGTCTTTTAATTTCACAGCTGCAGTCACCATCTGCAGTGATTTTGGAGCCCAGAAAAACAAAGTCTCTTACTCTTTCCATTGTTTCCCCATCTATCTGCCATGAAGTGGTGGGATGGGATGCCATTATCTTAGTTTTCTGAGTGTTGAGTTTTAAGCCAACTTTTTCACTCTCCTCTTTCACTTCCATCAAGAGGCTCTTTAGTTCTTCTTCACTTTCTGCCATAAGGGTGGTGTCATCAGCATATCTGAGGTTATTGATATTTCTCCCAGCAATATTGATTCCAGTTTGTGCTTCATTCAGCCCAGCATTTTGTATCATGTACTCTGCATATAAGTTAAATCAGCAGGGTGACAATATACAGTCTTGATGTACTCTTTTCCCTATTTGGAAACAGTCTGTTGTTCCATGTCCAGTTCTAACTATTGCTTCTTGACCTGCATACAGATTTCTCAGGAGGCAGGTCAGTTGTTCTGGTATTCCCATCTCTTTCAGAATTTTACACAGTTTGCCGTGATCCACATAGTCAAAGACTTTGGCATAGTCAATAAAGCAGAAGTAGATGTTTTTCTGGAATTCTCTTGCTTTTTTAATGATTCAATGGATGTTGGCAACTTGGTTTCTGGTTCCTCTGCCTTTTCTAAATCCAGCTTGAACATCTGGAAGTTCATGGTTCACATACTGTTGAAGCCTGGCTTGGAGAATTTTGAGCATTACTTTGCTAGCACGTGAGATAAGTACAATTGTGCAGTAGTTTGAGCATTCTTTGCCATTGCCTTTCTTTGGGATTGGAATGAAAAATGACCTTTTCTAGACCTGTGGCCACTGCTGAGTTTCCCAAATTTGCTGGCATATTGAGTGCAGCTCTTTCACAGCATCGTCTTTTAGAATTGGAAATAGCCCACTGGAATTCCATCACCTCCACTAGCTTTGTTCATAGTGATGCTTTCTAAGGCCCACTTGACTTCACATTCCAGGATGTCTGGCTCTAGGTCAGTGATCACACCATTGTGGTGATCTGGGTTATGAAGATCTTTTTTGTACAGTTCTTCTGTGTATTCTTGCCACCTCTTCTTAAGATCTTGTGCTTCTGTTAAGTACATACCATTTCTGTCCTTTATTGTGCCCATCTTTGCATGAAATGTTCCCCTTGATATCTCTGATCGTCTTGAAGAAATCTCTAGTCTTTCCCATTCTATTGTTTTCCTCTATTTCTTTGCATTGATCACTGAGGAAGGCTTTCTTATCTCTCCTTGCTATTCTTTGGAACTCTGCATTCAAGTGGGTATATCTTTCCTTTTCCCCTTTCTGATATTTACGTGTTTTTTGCTAAAGAAGTGAAAGCTTTCATTTAATGGAAATAGATAATAAATTTAATGTCTATTTTGGGATGGACTAGACAGTAAAGACTGCCTGCAATGCACAAGACCCGGATTTGATACCTGGGTAGGGAAGCTCCCCTGGGGAAAGGAATGGCTACCCTCGCTAGTATTCTTGCCTAGAGATTCCAAAGACAGAGGATCCTGTTGGGCTACAGTCCATGGGGTTGCAAAGAGTCAGACACAAATGAGTGACTAACACTATTCACTGTTTTACTTTTTATGTATAAATTTGGTTTATATATATACGATGACTGCATCTATTCAAAAAGCCGTGAACTGACTGACAAAATATCAACAACATCGTCCCTGGCCTCATAGGCCATTTTTCATTAATGATTTCACCTATTTCATTTATTATTTCACCTTTTTTCAGAGAAAACTCAGGGTAGCAAACCAGTCTGCAAAATCTCAGATGAGGAAAATGGAAGGAGGTGAGACAGGGTTGTGGATCTTGTACGGAAGAGGGAACGTCTGAACTGAACCTTAATGATGGGCTAGAGGTGGAAAGAAAAACTTAATCATGTGTAAAACAGGGAAGCACAATGTTCATGAAGAGGTTGGCGAGACTGAAGGTGAGGAGACCAGTTGGCCAAGGGAAGGATGGAAAGAGGGATGCAGGCAGATCAGGAAGGATGCCCATACTTCTCAAAGATGCTGGGGGCCTCAGAAACCACACATAACCACAGTGAGTTTTTCCTCTGAAGTTTTGGAAAGGAAAGTTATGTCTTTTAAGTGGCTTTAAACATTATTTTCATAACAATGAATATACTAGCATGCGTGCATGCATTGTTGCTAAGTCACTTCAGTCATGTCCGACTCTTTGTGACCCTATGAACTGTAGCCCACCAGGCTCCTCTGTCCATGGGATTCTCCAGGCAAGAATATTGGAGATATACTAGTAAATCTTTATGGAAATTTTTGTGAGTTTTTTTTTTTTTTTTTTTAATGGCTGTGCTGGATCTTCTTTGCTTTGCTCAGGCTTTCTCTAGTTACGGTGAGTGAAGGCTACTTCTCATTGAGGTACATGGGCTTCTCACTCTGATGACATCTCTTGTTGCAGAGCACACGCTCTAGGTTCAAGGGTTTCTGTTGTTGTTGCACTTGGGCTCAGTAGTTGTGTCCCCCAGGTTTTAGTTGCTCCGAGATATGTGGAATCTTCCTAGATGAGGGATCGAACCCACGTCCCCTGCATTGGCAGGCAGATTCTTATCTACTGCACCAGCAGGGAAGTCCTGCATGAGTTTTTAAGATAAATTCACTTCAAAGAGCTTCATCATCTGCACCAGGACCTCAAACTCTGGATGTTCACTTTCTTAGATTCCTCCTTCTCCCTATTCAACTTAGGAGCTCAGATAAGTGTAACTTCTCATTACTGCCCAGTCTGACTCATCTCCTGCTCACTGACACTGCTCTTTCTCAGGTGCTTATCGCATCTCACTCAGCTTATTGCCATGGATCCCTGGCTGGTTTTGCTGTCTCCCACCTTCCTTCTCCCTATCCTGCTACACTACTTCTGGGTTATCTTTCTATCATGAAAATGCAATCATTACTACCCCACTGGTAAAACCCTTCTAGACTCTTCCTTCCACCTTTCCTTTGTGCTCTGGCTACACCACACCCACCTTCCCACCCCCACCTTCACAGTTCCCCAGATGGGTCCCATCTTTCTGCACACTCTGTCCTCATCCACCTCCCAGACCCTCATCCTTTAAGAAAACACTTCCTGCAAGCATTTGAACAACTCATCTCTGTGTACCACACGGTCCTTGCAGAAACCAAAACCTCAACAAGTTTTCTCCAGGGGACTTTGTTTCCTTCTATTTCTGGGATAACATCCTCCATATTCTGCAGCCCTAAACCCCAGGCTCCTTGATGACGATCAGGAATCTGCCAACATTTTATCATCTGAGAAATAATTCAGAGGAAAAGGAGATAGGGCACTATTTTCTTAAACCTTGTATCTTCCACATGACCAAGCCCCAAAGCACAGATTGTTTAAAACAGATCACTAAACATTTACTGACTTACTATGATGTGTCAGGCACTGTTTTAGGGGCTGATGATGAAGAGATATAGAGAAGGCAATGGCACCCCACTCCAGTACTCTTGCCTGGAAAATCCCATGGATGGAGGAGCCTGGTAGGCTGCAGTTCATGGGGTCGCTAAGAGTCAGATACGACTGAGCGACTTCACTTTCACTTTTCACTTTCATGCATTGGAGAAGGAAATGGCAACCCACTCCAGTGTTCTTGCCTGGAGAATCCCAGGGACGGGGGAGCCTGGTGGGCTGCTGTGTATGGGGTCGCACAGAGTCGGACATGACTGAAGTGACTTAGCAGTAGCAGATGAAGAAATAAAGGGGACACAATCCAGTTCTGGAGAAATTAACAGTTTTGTAAGTATCTCTATTTCTAGCCCACTCCCAGAGTCAAGGAATGTGGCAGCTATCAAGGAACATAGTTCTCATCTGACACCCATTACACCAGGATATAGGCCAAGGAGAACCCCAAAGAGAAAGCTGCCCAGCTCGTGTAAGCACATGAAGAAAATGTGATGCCAAGAGATGGTGGTTTGGGCTTGGAAGAGCAGGGCTCTTGGTTTTCGGCTCCTCTCTTTACTCTCAGGCACTGCTCTGTTAACATGGTCTCTCAGCACTGGGCAGGAACAGTCAGGTATTGGAAGTTAAAAACAATGTTATTTCTCTGAATTGAGATCTTTGAATGTAAGAAATATTACTTGAGAATTGTAATTAAACCCCAGAACTCTCTTTAGCTTGGGACAGTGTTCAAGGTCATCAATCATCTCTGGCTATTCTTTCCCTAGCTCAGAATAATTCTGATCCTTCCCTCCTCACTTGTACCCACCCCACGCTACCCTTTAATTATTCTATTCCCATGGAATAGGGCCAAAGCTATTTCTTTCAAGGATAACAAGATATGTTTCTTTTTCCTTGGGTGTAGTTCACACTGCTTTCTCCTTGGTCACAAGAAGCCTAATTGACTCTATCCCAGAAGTCTTCCTGGACTCCTGTGTGACTTTTCTAGCACTCCACCAAAGGAGCTGTGTCCAAGACAGACATCTGCACCTGATCTTATCTCTCTTGTCTTCCTCACAGTTTTTGAGCTCTTAAAACCTCTATTATATCTCAGCCATAGAAATGTTATAACATGGATCATGAAAATCTAATAATTATGAACAAAACAAGATTGGAAACAGGTAGCTTTGATCAATCTCTACATAGCTAAATGCTAGGGGAGGGAGAAAAGAGATCCTGGAATCTAAATCCATGGAGTCCAAAAGATTGCCTGAAAAGTACAGGGGACATTGGGAATTGGGCCACAGAACTGGCACACTTGTGCCCTGGCATCATGCATCTACCAGCTGAGAGACAGAGGTGCTTTATGAGTTTCATGAGAGGCTGCTCTGACAGCTGCCCAAGAATATCTGCCAACTCGGAAACCAGGAGGACTCAAGTTGTTCTACCAGCTCCTCCACAAATGCGTGGCCAACGCTTCTAAATGAAAACAAGAGCTTTTGAGTCCTTTGTCAATATCATCTGATTAAATGGCCCACAGACTCCTCTTTAATGCAAATGTTGACCCATTCAGTACTAAACAGAAGTCACAGGCCCTTGTTCCCTCTAATAATCCCTCTCTTTTTTGCCTTTCTATTTTGCACATAGCTCCTAAATTGAATCATTGGCCTTGTAAATCCAACGGGACTAAATTCCCAAAAGGCAAACATATGCTTAGTGTTTTGTGTTTCTGGAGGAACTGGAGAAATTAACAGTTTTGCAAGTATCTTTATTTCTAGACCATTCCCAGAGTCAAGAAATGTGGCAGCTATCAAGGAACATGGATCTCATCTGACACCCATTACACCAGGATATAGGCCAAGGAAAGCAGAAACCAAAACCTCAACAAGTTCTCTCCAAGGGTTTGTTTCCTTCTATTTCTAGGATAACATCCTCCATATTCTGCATGCCCAGAATATGGGGCTGTGCTTCCCCCCAGCAACCAGGGCCATTAGACTCACAGGTCGCCCAATGCGGTTCCTATCACATTACTGACAGCTCCCACTTCCTGACCTGACGATTTCTCATCTTGACCCTCGGCCTTCTCAAAAGCATTCTTCTGCAGGCTCAGTATTTGCTTAAACAGAAGCATATCTGCACATTTCAGCTGGTCCAGGACTGTAGACTGACAGGGGTTTATTCTGGATTGATCATAAATGCTTATCTTTTACACATAATTTTTCACTCAACCATGTATCATCCTATATTATTCTCCCACAGCCAAGTGCCTCTGTTGGTTCTGCCTCCCAGATAATGAATGGCATGGCAGTAAAGAGTTCTGACTTTGAACTGATGTAGGTTCAAATCCTGACTCCCCAGCTTACAGCAGAATAGATAAAAATAATGGAGTTGTTTTACAGGACCACCATGAGATTGCATAAGCTAAAATCAAGACTGCAGCTAGACTGCGGTGCCTGGAGGACTACAGGAAGGAAGTCTCTCAACGTGTCAGCCTTCTAACAATCCCCAAATGGGCAAGGACCATCTTTCACTTTCTGTTTCTCCCTTTATTACCTAAGCAAACAACAGGTGCTGAGCACACAAAAGCTGTTTGATACACACATATTGACAGACTGAATAGCTGCCCTAAAGTGGCCATATCCTTCCAGGGCTGATAAAAACATTTCTGCCCAAGAATTCAGATGGAAATGCGTGTTATAGCTGCTGTTCAAAACCAGTTTTTGGACCATCCTCTGTTGCCCTCTTCTGCTGTCTCTAAAGTTACATCACATTTTCCTTTAAAAGAAGAAAGAATTCCCCAGAGCTGTACCAAGCAGCATGGCTGCAGCAATGAGTCAGCAGCTCACCCAGGAGCCAGCAGCTCAGGCTTGGCGTTGGCTGGCTCTGCTCAGTGAGTCCTGCAGCTGCCGTGGCCGTGCCCTCTGCAGTACCCCACCGCGGGCCTGCGGCTGTTTGGGGTGCCTGCCTCATAGAGGTTTGGAGCATAGATAGCCTGACACTGCTGAGGGTGCAGAAGAGTTGCTTCATTTCAGCCACCTGGCCCCCAGAGCTTAGAATTAAGGAATCAGAGCATATTTCTGCCAAACAAAATCTTCCACAGGGCAGCCTGCTGACCATCTGGATACCGGGGGCAAAGCAAATGCAAAGCTTGTGACCCTCCATCTGAAAAGTATACTTTTCACTGACTGACTGTGTCTGGCCAAACCTTAAGCAGAGGGAGGGGGAGCCCTTCTGTGAGCCCCTAGGGCCTACATTTGCATATTTGAGCTGAAAGGGAAGCACAGACTTCATTTCCTCTTGGCAAGTCAATGAGCTCCTTGAGAGCAAAGACTGTGTTGGGCTCCGGCAGCATCCTCAGTGCTTAGACTATGTACAGTAGGTAATCAATCAGTATTTGATGGCCGATGATGGTTGATGAACCGCCAAGCCTACTAAGTAGGAGTGTAATGTTGCACTCCTCACTTCCACCCAACCTGTCCTCCATTCTGTCTCCCCTCTCTTCACCTCTACCAAATGTTTCCAGCACCCCAGGAGCAAAGAAGAGCTCACTCTCTCTCCACATGGGAAACTTGGTTTGTTAAAGTTGCTCCCCAGAGGCCAGGAGATGTGGGTTTTCATGCAATGGCACATGGCTTTTCTATTAATAGCAACTACATGAAGAGTATAAACATACAGATGCTGGTTACGATGCTTCTGCAGAAAGGACCTCAATTCCCAGAAGGGTGACAGTGGCATGGCTTTTTCCACTTGGTGTGGCCAGTATGGGCTTTAGTGATTAAAACAGAAATCAGCAATAAGGGGTTTTTTCAGTCCCCAAGAATGCATGCTTTTATCCTGCCTTATTTGAGAGCCTCTCTTTTGTCTCTGTCTCTGTCTTTGTCTCTCTCTCTCTCTCTCTGTCCCTCTCTCTCTCACACACACACCAATGCTATTAAATGTGGGGTTAGAAGTGACCTTAGCAATTAACTACTACTGGTGATCAAAGTGAGGCTAAGGACCAAAGAAAAGAATTTGCCTAAAATCAGACAGCTAGTTAGTGTCCTTACCAGATTTCTGAATTCCAATCCAATGATCTTTTCACACCATTATGAGATTATTTTGTCTTGTGTTTTATTTGCCTGCTTGTTTCTGCTTACTATGTCTTGAAAGGAGACCCAATCTAGATTTTTTTTTCTTCTCTGAAAAACTGTAACAGTTTCCAGGTAGGGCCCAGGTCCCCCCAGGTAAGAGATTTCCCCAGAATCCTGCCTCCCTTATATTATACCTAAGTGTTTCAATTTGAGGGGAGTGGTTTCATTGAGTTTTTAAATGTTCCCCGTGGGACACTGTCTCACCCAACATGGCAGGAAGACCTGGTCCCCTCCCCTGCCCATAGGATAAGTGATAAGTATGCTTGTCTCATCCAGAAATGGCGTGACTCCTTCTTGTCATGATCTAAATGTGCAGTCATTTGTGACACTGAAGATTTCCCTGCTAATGCAGCCGCTGGTGCTGAGGTCTGAGAAGGCGGCTGTGCCTATGCACATTTGCTTTGGTCGGTGCTGCAGCTCAGGCCCTCTGCAGCCCGCAAGGCACATTCAGCTGAGGGGATAGTTAAGCCTAGGGGGCAGTCCTGACAAGCCATTTTACCCAGTCCCCTTGGATACCTGCAGACTGCAGAGATTTCACTCTACTTGCATCCCTGGCTCTGTCTACAAGCCAAGCTGCGGACATCAATTTGTTTCAGGAGAAAGAGCGCCACCTTCTGGCCGCAAACTATCTGTCTACAGTAATGCTGTTCGTTGAAAACCGCAGTGCTGCTATTTTCAAGCTGCTCAGTGCCTGAAGAGGTCAGATCCCCCACAGTGAGGGGAAAACAGGCCACCTGTAAAACTGATACCAATTCCCCCATGTCAGACAGTGAGCCAGTAACCTCTCCCAAAAAACCTTGGCTGAGCCTTTGTAGCACATGTCTTTCTCCTTCCTTACTGTTTCTTTCTCCTCTCTGACCCAGAATAGAAAGACGGTCCAGGGACTTCTAGTTCAGCTAAGGATTCCAACCGTGAAGAGGCTGCCCCAGGTCTCACAGTAGCCCCCTTTTATTCCCACACAGACTTCTCTCACAACAAGTAAAGGCTGGATTGAATTCATACAGTTCAAATGTCTCTCTCTTTGCCTGCTGTAGAAATTTTGCAGCTGAAGTTTCTTCACTTCTGCTTTGCTACAGGCCTCTCCCCGCTCTGCACTATATTTTGTAATGCAGCTCTTTGTGTTCACATGTGATCGCTCCTATTAGAGCCCAGGTCCCAGGAAAGGAGGTTCAATATCCAAATCTTTGCATCCAGGAGGACTTCCTGCCAGTCAACCAGATAGGAACCAGCTCCCCACTTTGATTTCTCAAGGGCCTCTGAAATCAAATTCACTCTCCTGGCCCCTTAAAAATTTCAGCAGAAATCATATTGCAATATATAAATATATCAACTTAAACATATTGTACACTTTAAACTTATGCAATGTTATATATCAGTTATATCATTATATATTACAATTATTTTTATTAATAAGTAGATAAATTAAGATTTTTAGCTGAAGTTTCAATATCAAAGTCTCAAAAAGTAATAGAATGAATAGACAGAAAAGTAGAAGGATATAGTAGACCTGGAAAGCACTATCAACCATTTCAACATAATTAAGATTTATACAATCTTCACACAACAGTAGGATACAAATTCTACTCAAGTTCCTATAGACTAAAAACCAGGAGACACTGGAAAATATCCAGGGACATAAAATCAGGTGCAAAAATGTCATGGTCTAAAGATATTGAAATCATACAGAGTCTGTTCTCTTATCACTGTGGAATTATGTTAGAAATCAATATCAAAAGATATTTGAAAATAATCCACATATTTTCATGGCAATGTGACATTTGCCAAGAGATTTTTGACTTAGCCATTGAAAGCCTCAATAAAGTTAAAAGACTGAAAAAACACAGAGAGTGATTGCAGAGAGGAAAGCATTTAAATGAGAAATTAATATCAAGGATACTTTGAAAACCCCATGTATTTGAAAATTAAATCTCCACCTTTAAAGGATGGGTGTATCTAAGAAGCAATAGCAAGAAAAATTAGAAAATATCTGTAACAGAATAAAAATGAAAAGAGAATTTATCAGAATTTGCTGCGTGCAACTGTAGCTGCTCAATACAACCAAATACAATGTGGAATCTGGAAGGGGTTTTATCTCTAATTACTCCAATAAACAGATAAGCAACACAGTGATTTTGCATTTGACAAAGTTTCCCCCCAATTTCTCTGAATGTTTGTCTCTTGAAATACAGGAAATAAGATCCCCTTGGGGACTCCACTTACCTCTGTTCTCATCCTACCCCCAGTAAAGGTTCTTGGAGCAGAACTGCAGTGTCACAGCCCAGAGTTGGAAAAATGCCAAATGCCATGATTTTCCACCAAAGGAAGCTCTAAAGCCTTACACAGCCACTTTGTATCTCACTTTACTTATCTGTAAAATGGGCATATTAGAAGAGTTGCCTGCTAGGAAAGCTGTAAGGATTGAGATAAAGAGGTACAGAGACCTCACACCCAGGAAGGACTCACAGGAGGTCAACTGCTATCACTACAGTTATTCACTCACTCAACAAACTCTAGTTGGTTATCAGGTTGATCTTGTTTTTCACTTAGTTCCCAACAAGGTATGTGGCAAAAATTAAGTCTACAGTAATCAGTTGTTTAATCAATTAGGGAATTTATTTCATAAAACAAAACTATTGATGGCAAGAGGCACATGAAAGACAAACATCTTCTAGGAAGGTGAAAAAGGCCCAGAGTGAAGCATAAGGAGTAATCATTTGGGGGCAATACCAAGAACAGCAGGAGGGAAGATGTCTCTTAAAGGTGGTCAAGAATATTCAACAAGGAAAGATAATCACATCATTAGACGGTGTTGGGAAAACTGAATGTGTTGGTGTTGGTTGCTCAGTCGTGTCCAACTCTTTGCAACCCCATGGACTGCAGCCCGACAGGCTTCTTTGTCCATGGAATTCTCTAGGTAAGAATACTGGAATGGGTTCCCATTTCTCTCTTCAGGAAAAACTGAATATCCACATGCAAAAGATTGGCACTGGATCCCTATATAATACCATTCATGGGCTTCCCACATGGCTCAGTGGTGAATGAATCTGCCTGCCAAAGCAGGAGTTGCAGGAGATCTGGGTTCGATCCCTGGGTCTGAAAGATCCCCTGGAAGAGGACATGGCAATTCACTCCAGTATTCTTGCCTGGAGAATCCCATGGACAGAGGACCCTGGTGGCCTATAGTCCATGGGGTCTCAAGGAGTCAGATATGACTGAGCTTGCACGCATAACACAACTCAGGCTTCCCCAGTTGCACAGCAGTTAAGAATCTCCTTGCAATGCAGGAGACATGGGTTCAATCCCTGGTTCGGGAAGATTCCCCTGGAGAAGGAAATGGCAACCCACTCCAGCATTCTTGCCTGGGAAATCGCATGGACAGAGGAGCCTGGCAGGCTACAGTCCATGGCGTTGCAAAAGAGTCAGACACGACAGACATCAACAACAACAACAATTACACCACTCATGAAAATTAACTCTAAATGGATTAAAGGCTTAAATGTAAGATCTGAAACTGCATCTACCTTGAACTCACACAATATTATATAATCAATTATACATCAATAAAGCTAGAGTGAAGGACAGGGAAGCCTGGCACACTGCAGTCCATGGGGTCACAAAGAGTTGGATATGACTTAGTGGCTGAACAACAAAAAAGCTAGAAAAATACAAATGAAAAAATAAAATTAAAAAAAACTTTTTTAAGATAGGCATAAGCAAAACCCAGGCCTTTGTCCGCAGGTGTCTGGACCACTGCCCTCACTAGAGAATGGGGCTGGCACTGCCGTCCTGGTCAGATTCCAGCTCCATTAATCCACCTCTTTGCAGGCTCCGCATGCTAAAGGACTCTTCCTCTCCCGCACTATTCCAACCTGCACAATTACCAGGATTTGTGAAGCCAGCCAAACAGCCGAGGCTTTCTGTGGCAGGTCCTATAGGTCAGCTGTAAGAGGGCCCTCCAGCCCCCAGTGCTGAAGGCCGCTGTGGGCAGACCATAAACAGCAGTCCTGGTTGTCCCGCCAACAGCGCCCCCTTCAGGGTTAAAATGATTTTTCTTCTGATGCTCAAAGGCAGCCAGACTCTCCGTGGGTGTAAGTGGCATGCACAGTTGGCAGGAAGGGTGGATTTCTCAGGGACCTGCCATTACTCACTCTCCATGCCCAGCCCACCCCGTGCTGAAGCAGTAGAATCTTCCCTTTGTCAGGCAGGGAGGACATCCATTAGTCATGCACGAGGTAGTGAGCAGTGGGGAAGATAGAGGTGGTGTTTCTGAGGAGCAGGCTGGCTGGCAGGTGAACCATCTGGAGACACTTGAGGGCAGGTAGCTCTATTCTGCCCACACAACATCAGTGAAGAACCTATTTGGGTGTTTACACCTGAAATAGGCTAAGGAAGACATTTAGCAGAATGTTGACGCCATCTAGACTGGCACCTCGGACAAGCTCTGAAGTGGAGCTCACAGGATGAAACAATGCATTCTCAAGCAGGACCCTCTGCTCCCACAGCCTGAGTCTACAATATCATCTCAGTTTCAGGAGAGTCGTGCTGCTGCTGCACATATGCTTGTAACATTTGTCGTGTCCAGCTCTTGCCACCCCATGGACTGTAGCCCACCAGGCTTCTCTGTCCATGGGATTTTTCAGGCAAGAATACTGGAGTGGGTTGTCATTTCCTTCTCCAGGGGATCTTCCCAACCCAGGGATCAAACCTTCATCTTCTGTGTCTCCTGCATTGCAGGCAGATTCTTTACCTGCTAAACCATCGAGGAAGACAACCAGAAAATGGCCTAATGCACAGCTCATAGCTAGGGCTTCCTTGGTAGCTCAGATTGTAAAGAAGCCGCCTGCAATGCAGAAGACCTGGGTTCAGTCCCTGGATTGGGAAGAGCCTCTGGAGAAGGGAACAGCTACCCACTCCGGTATTCTGGCCTGGAGAATTCCATGGACTATATAGTCCATGGGGTCGCAAAGTTTCGGACACGACTGAGCAACTTTCACAGCTCACGAGTATGTTGTCAGCCTCCATCACCTTGAGACAGAGAAGCTCTTTAATTATTGCAAGAGTTAGGGCTACTTTGAAACCACATTTTGTAAATAACATTTTATTTCAGTCTCTTGATTGTTTTAATAAAACTATAACCTTCTAAGGGCAATTATTTTTTAAGTCCCAGGGGTTCTTTCTGTGTTTACTTGCACCCAGGCTGCATCGAACACTCAGTGCATCTGCAATAGCTGTGTCCCCAGAAATGCTCAGGCTACAGTTTTGGTTCTTCTTCTTCATGCAGGAGTCATATGCTGCCTGTTCAACTTAATCATGAACACAAATGCTGATTGCAACTGAGAAGGTCATGGAAAAATATATGGCGCTAGTGGTAAAGAACTCGCCTGGCAATGCAGGAGACATTAAGAGACTCAGGCTCAATCCCTGGGTTGGGAAGAGCCCCTGGAGGAGGGCATGGCAGCCCACTCCAGTATTCCCTGCCTAGAGAATTCCATAGACAAAGGAGCCTGGGGAGCTATGGTTCACAGGGTTGCAAAGAGTTGGACATGACTGAAGTGACTTAGTATGCAGCACACACAGAAAGGTCACAGTTATAGATTCTCAAACATTGGTGGTTACCTCAATTACCAAGAACACTTGTTAAAATTAGGGCTGCCTGTCTATTAACCCCTACACCTGCTAAATCTGAATCTGTGAGGGTGAGTAGTTTTAATAAGTTCCAAGATGTTTCTGATGAACTATAGAATTTGAGAACTGCTCTCTGGTCCCTTGCTTCTTTAAGTATAGTCTGTGGACCAGCTATAAACACTTAGAAAAAACATGTTAGAACAGCAAACCTCAGGCCCTTCCTCAGACCTGTTGAATTCGATTTTAAACTTTAATAAGAGCCCATGTGGCTCATCTGCACACTGGAGTTTGAGAAGCACTGCCCTAGGAGGCTATGACCTTCTGGCAATGGAGGTTAAGGTCCTGAGTGATGGGTAGAATGCAGAGCTGTGCAGTAGGAGCAGGTAGTTGGTCAGGAGTCCCTAAGCAACCTTGAATGTCCTCTTTCCACCCACTCCTTCATCTTTGCCATAGTCACTGACATCAGAGATTCAGAGATGATGAAGGGGATAAACTCCAGACATGATGTCACACTCAAGCCTGGGCCCAAACTTCAGTTCTGCTACTTCTAGCAGGGCAGTCATAGGAAAATAACAATGACTCTGATTCTTAGTTCTCTCATCTTTAAAGTAAAGTGCATCTCCAAAGGTCCCCCCAGATGTTATCCTCAACCATTTCACACATATGGAGAGTCACAGTTGAAAAGGACTTTAGACTACCTGGTCTGAATTACTTCCTTGCTGTCTTCATTTTATATGTGGAAAACTTGGGTCAACCAGGCAAGTTAAGCTGTTATTCCAACTCATGAAGTGGCAGAGCTCTGACTAGAACCAGAATTCCCAGGCTATATGAGGTGGGGTTTGTAACACACAGAGACCAGGGGCATCACTTCAGTGTTGGATGATCTGGGAAACACACTCTGAGAAAACTGTTTGCATGCAGGAAATTCACTGGGGGTGCTTTCCCTTTAAGGCAGTAAGAGAAGCAAGGTAAGGGAGAGGGAGAAGTTGAATCATATAGAAAGTTCAGAAGCTGGGCTTCCCTACAAAGTTATCCTGAATCAAGACAAAGAACCAATCCAGATTCCAAACCAACCAGTTGCTCCTTCCTTTGGGGAGGAACTGTGACATTTGGCTACCTTCAGATGAGGGACATTTTTAGAGAAACTCCCAACAATTGAGAGAATAAGTACTTCAGTTTCATATACTACGTCCAATATTCCATACGGGGCTTCCCAGATGGCTCAGTAGTAAAGAACCCGCCTGCCAATGCAGGAGACACAGGAGACATGAGTTCCATCCCTGGGTTGGGAAGATCTCCAGAGGAGGAAATGGCAACCCACTCCAGTATTCTGGCCTGAAAAAAATCCCATGGACAGAGGGCTACAGTCCATGGTGTCACAGAGAGCCGGACATGACTGAGCAACTGAGCACATATTCCATATAGGAATTCTGGGCAGCATACCACAGCATCCGACACAGTGCATTTTTGCATATATACCACCACTTGCATATTCTAAGTGTGCCCTTCTGGGATCCAGATCTGTGCTATTCTGGTTACTCCATTCACCAGAGAAAACCATCAGAGAAAGATCAGTGGGAAAAACCACCATTACCACACCTGATCTTGAGACTGCAAATGACTCTCCCATCTCCCTCCTCTACAATTCATTCTAGATTCCTCTCACCCTAGGCCAACACCTTTGTTTTTCTAGGTAACTAACCAGGTAAGGTGACCCAGGCCCTCATCCCTAAAGAGACCACACCCTGGTCACCACACCTATCTCCTGCCATGATTGTCATAGTTACCCTCATATCGGGCAGGGGAGTACCAAGAGATGCCCCCATGGAGTAAGTGAATGCCAAACATACCCTTTCCTGCCCCTTTATATAACAACAGCCTACTTCCTCCTGATTATCAGGGTCAATGACTCCTACCAGTATGGTGACTTCTTTCCTCACCTACTAATCTCTTGGTACAAGGAGCCAAAAGAGGCCAGATGGCAATCAATGACAGCTTAAAGTATAACAAGCTCTTATTGTATGTTCTGATGAAAGCATCCCCTTCTGGAAACCAGCACCCTTAGATCCACGGAGTCTACACTGTGGGGCTGGGGAGCACAGATCCCACAGGTGAGTCACTGGGAAGGGGAGTAAGCCGGACCTCTCCTACTTTACCCTTTGGTTCCTGATCCCTATATTCTATCTTGTGGGGCCACAGTGTCCTATAGTGTTGTTTAGAGTGTGTGCCATGTGGATTTCCTTGATCCCTGCCACCAGGGTACCACCACCCATTGCTCAGATACTGAGGTGGCTGAACAAACAGAGGCTGAATGATGTCAACTGGCCGAGCCATTTCATTTCCTTAGCTATTTAGTGCCTCTCCCATCATGGCTGCTCTCCATGTGCTGCTCTCTTTTAAGGGCTTTTTTTTTTTTTTTTTTTTGCTGTGCTGGGTCTGTGTTGCTGTATGGACTTTTGTTGCAGAGAGTAAGGCTACTCCCTGGTTGTGGTCACATGCTCCTCATGCGGTGACTTCTCTTGTCATGGAGCACAGGCTCTAGACACTTGGGCTTCAAGTTGTGGCTCATGGGCTCTGTAGCTGTGAATCCCAGGCTCCAGAGCACAGGCTTAATAGTTGTGGCATGTGGGCTTAGTTGCTCCATGGCCCGTGGGATCTTCCTGGCCCAGGGACCAAACCTGTGTCTCCCACATTGGCAAGCAGATTCTCTACCACTGGGCCACCAGGAAAGCCCTCTCCAGCGATGTTAATATGCTACACATAAATTCAGACACTTTATGCCCACTCCTGGAAGTCCACTCACACACCTCTTCCCCAGCCCCTATGTGCTCAATCTTGTAAACTTTTTTCTATCCAGGGTCCTGACCCATAGCCAACACTATTCTTCAGGAGTCTAGGTCTGTTATTCCTTTGGTTTACTTCCCTTCCTGCACAGAATGGATGGCCAGGATTACCACTCCAGTTTTTGCCTTTTGAGCAGATTTCATCTCCTCTTTCTTTATGAACTACGAGCAAGTACGACTGTGGTTCACAGCAGTCCACTTTCAGCCTTCACCCACAAATAAAGCCAACCCATCTGTGACCCAAACACGACATTCTTCTCCTCCATAAACCATGGATAATGGAGGCTCCATCGGAGCCGCAGGGACGGCTGTCAGTTGAAGGAGATGCAATCATAGTCGTGACACAGAAGTCTGAGCCATCTGCTCATGGACCTTCCGGTGATCTCTGGCCCTGCCCGTGCTTGATATTGGATGAGCCACCTGCATTTTACAGACCCATCTGAAACAACAGTTCAACCACAAGCAGTTCCTGAGGAGGGACTCAGCTATGACTCAATAGCAGTCAACACTCTGGCAACTGGAGGAATAAGTACCTAAAGGGGAAATCTGAACAAAGCACAACCAAATCCATTCTAGAATTAAATTAAATCTTCATAGTAAACCTCCGAAGAATCTAGCGAGGGTGTTGGTACCCCCATTTTGCAGATAAAGAACCTGAAGTATCTCGTATCTCAAGATTAAGCAACTGCGGCAAATCAATTCGTCATTAGAACAACAACCCCTCAAGCAGCACTGCCCGATAGAAATGTGATCTCAGCCACAGGTGCAATTTTACATTTTCTAGTAGCAACATTAAACGTTGTTAAAAGATACAGGTGGAATTAATTTTAGTAATAGAGTGCATGGAAACCAGAAGCTCCAACATATTATCAATTCAACATGTAATCAGTTCAGTCACTCAGTCATGTCCAACTCTTTGTGACCCCATGAATCACAGCACACCAGGCCTCCCTGTCCATCACCAACTCCTGGAGTTCACCCAAACTCATGTCCATCGAGTCAGTGATGCCATCTAGCCATCTCATCCTCTGTTGTCCCCTTCTCCTCCTGCCCCCAATCCCTCCCAGCATCAGAGTCTTTTCCAGTGAGTCAACTCTTCGCATGAGGTGGCCAAAGTACTAGAGTTTCAGCTTTAGCATCAGTCCTTCCAAAGAAATCCCAGGGCTGATCTCCTTCAGAATGGACTGGTTGGATCTCCTTGCAGTCCAAGGGACTCTCAAGAGTCTTCTCCAGCACCACAGTTCAAAAGCATCAATTCTTCGGTACTAATAGGTACTACAAATTAATGAGACATTTTATATTCTTTTTATGGCACTGAGCCTTTGAAATCTGACATGTGTTTCACGTTTATAATACACCTCAATTTGAACTAGCCACATTTCAAGTGTTCAGAAGCCACATGTGGCAACTATATCAGAAGCCACAACTTAGATTCTATCCAACTCTCTTTCTCATCCTCTCTGAGCTGTTCCTTCTGAATTGGCAGGACTTAAATAAAGACTTGGAGAAGGCAATGGCACCCCACTCCAGTACTCTTGCCTGGAAAATCCCATGGATAGAAGAGCCTGGTAGGCTGCAGTCCATGCTAAAGGTTGGACACGACTGAGCGACTTTGCTTTCACTTTTCACTTTCATGCATTGGAGAAGGAAATGGCAACCCACTCCAGTGTTCTTGCCTGGAGAATCCCAGGAACAGGGGAGTCTGGTGGGCTGCCATCTATGGGGTCACACAGAGTCAGACACGACTGAAGTGACTTAGCAGCAGCAGCAAATAAAGCCTTGGAGGAAGATGTCTGGGCAGTAACCCTGCCTTTGGTGGAATTCTATCTCCTTGCCACTTACAAAGCTTCCAGAACCCTCACTCCTTTGGCACAACATGTTCTGCTGCCCCCATTTAGCTTCACAGGTGTTGCTGCCACTTGCTGGGACAGTTCAATTTGAAAAGCCAAAAAAAAAGTAGTGATAGAAAATGTTTAACTCCATCTCTGTGTGTACCCTGTAATTTAATGCTAAATCCAGCTCAAATTGGTTTCTGTGGCAACGGAGAGAACCAGTTCTCTATGGCTCATATGTCAGATTTCTAAATGCAGGGTGCCTACAACATGTTCAACATCCCAAACATCTGAGCTCTGATGTGCTCAGAAGCCCTTGATTCTCATCTTGAGCCACAGGTACAAGGATGCAGTATGGAAGCCTCTGTTAAAGTCTTTACCCAGCCTAGAAAATGTAGAAAAGGGTAGATTAGGGAGCTTTCAAGCCTAGAAATCTTCAGAGATGGGAAAGCTCCTTAACTGGTTTGAGAAGACTTGGGAGAGGGTCTTGGTGAAGACCAAAGGAGGTCTTAGACCTGATGTAGTCATTGGTAACCCTTAGTAGAAGCCTTAGCAGATGCACATCTTCTCTATGAATGAACCCCTGTGGGCACTCATGAGCCCTCAAAAGTAAATTTGCTTTCTTTCATGTCCTTCCTCTCAGCAAGTAGCATGCATGGGACTGGGGAAGAGTGGGTTTATACTCTGGCTCTAGCATTGACTTTGATACATGAGATGTCTCCTTGCCTCTAGGTCCAGAGATATGGAACCATCCTAGAAAACCCTCTGCCATCCTGGCCAAAGGCCCAAGATTGGAGTGAATTTTTAAAGCCCCTCCTCCTTTCAGTACTGAGTTTTTTTTCCTTGGATGCTGAAACTGAAGCTCCAATACTTTGACTACATGATGCAGAGAACTGACTCATTAGAAAAGGCCCGCATGTTTAGAAAGCTTGAAGGCAAGAGGAAAAGGGGACAACAGAGGATGAGATGGTTGGATGGCATCACCAATTCAATAGACATGAGTTTGAGCAAGCTCTGTGAGATACGGAAAGACAAGGAAGTCTGGCATGCTGCAGTCCATGGGGTTGCAAAGAGTCAGACACGACTGAGCCACTGAACAACAGCAGAACCCCAGAAGTGACTGGTTTCCTTAGAAGCCTCTAGAGCAGGTGATTCCAAGAAATGTTTTAACCACCACTCACAATACAAAATGCCAGTAACACCATGATCCAGGACACGGGTCTACCCACATTCCCGATGAGTTCCTCCAATCTATTTTCCACACCCATTCTATCCAGAGTGAGCTTTCCAGAGCACACATTGTAACAACAGAAAATTCCCTGGTGGCCTCTCATTATTCTTAGATAAGAATCAACCCCATCAACTTGGCTGAGGAAACACAACAGGACCTGGGCCCCACCTGCTTCAGTCCCCTCCACACCCTCACACTCACCATGCTCCCTCACATTGCATAAGCTCTTCCCTCTGCCTAACGTGTTCTTCCACCCCTTCCCTTCAACCTGATTAACCTCTAGCCATCCTTCAGGTCTCAGCTCAGCCATCCTGACTTCTCTGACTTCTCTGGACAGGTGCAATCTTCTGTTTATGAGCATTAAATATGTCTCCTTCGACACACAGGTCACCACTGCAATTTTCTATTTGTTGGCATGCCTATATGCATATCATCTAGCTCTCCCACTCAACTTCAAACTCTGAAGAGCAAGAATATTTTCTCATTTTTCCCAGCACTGTATCCAGGTGCCTATTACATTGCTTGGCATAAAGTAAAAGTTCAATAAATATATGTCACATGAATGGACAAACAAATAAATTTCAAGTGACAGCCCCTGACAATTGGTAAATTTTCATAGAGCTCTTTGTTGAAAAGACTTCGAATGCCAAGAAGACTGGGCTGAGTTTCAAAGAGTGTTACAACTGATCTACAGTGGCTACCACAGCCCCCTGATGAGAGAATAGCAGCATGAGTTCTGATTATTTGCCCTTGTAATAAAGAGTAGGACTTTCTCGGAATGGGCTTGATGGTGAGCAATTTTTTTAGGTTGGCCAAGCACTGGAATGCACACTCAACACCCATCCAAATCCTCTTGGCATTCCCTGGAGCTCCTTGGATCACTCTAGACTTTAAATTCTCCACCTGAAATAACCTTTCATCTTTGGGTGACCAACCTTACTTCCCAAGGAGATCAAGGCAAGAGAGTCTAATCTTTACAAAGTATGTTCCTGACGTCAGCAGGAAGACTAACACAACGTGGCCTCATTCCCCAGAACTAACCAAAGCTGCTGCTGCTGCTAAGTCGCTTCAGTTGTGTCCAACTCTGTGCGACCCCATAGACAGCAGCCCACCAGGCTCTGCTGTCCCTGGGATTCTCCAGGCAAGAACACTGGAGTGGGTTGCCATTTCCTTCTCCAATGCATGCAAGTCAAAAGTGAAAGTGAAGTCGCTCAGTCATGTCTGACTCTTCGCTACCCCATGGACTGCAGCCTACCAGGCTCCTCTGTCCATGGGATTTTCCAGGCAAGAGTACTGGAGTGGGGTGCCATTTCCTTCTCCAATGCATGAAAGTGAAAAGTGAAAGTGAAGTTGCTCAGTCGTGTCCGACTCTTCGCGACCCCATGGAGTGCAGTCTACCAGGCTCCTCTATCCATGGGATTTTCCAGGCAAAGCAGGGCTGCCCAGCTCCAAGGAGTCAACTTCACCCTGAAGGATGAACAATATCAACACAGCAACATGGTCCACGAGCCCCCTCCCCACCTTCCACCTACCCAGGGCTGGATGGGAAAGCAGATTTCATTTCCTGATTAACAGACCAGGAGTCTGTCTCAGCTACAGAATCATCCCATTATTTGGCTCAGGAAAGGTGAAAGGGGAAACCAAGGGTCCAGGGAAAGAGTCTGCTAATCCATGGTACAAGAGCATTTTGTTAGGGTTTTTTCTTTCTTTCTTTACTGGTTATAATAAAGATTAATGTGGAACAATGCTTGTCACAAAAGAATTCTAGAAAAATTAAGGGCTTTTATTTGTCCTTATCAGTGCTTCTAGATCTAATTAATTCAGCCTGAGATGCTGCTGCCTTAGAGACCCTGTCATCTTTTGCTGCATTGATGGAAATATAGCATTTCCATGCCAGGATGGCAGAGCCTTTCTTGTGCTCTGCAGTACAGACCATGTCTGGAGTTCTGTGTCTGTTTCTGAGCTCAGCATTTATAATCCATCAAGCGTCAGTGTCGCCTTCTTCCCATCCATATTATAAACACTGCAGTGAGAGGCTATGTTCTGAATAGCTCTGCAAAGTTATTTCACCGTCCCTATCCCTATCCACTGTGCAGGACACAAGGTGGGCATCCTACAGGTAGCTTGGAGTAAGAAATGGCAACTCACTCCAGTGTTCTTCCCTGGAAAATTCCATGGACAGCAGAGTCTGGCAGGCTACAGTCCACGGGGTCACAAAGAGTCAGACACGACTGAGCACACACACCTATAAGTAGCTTGTATCATCTGGGCAGGGGTTGCCACTAGAGGATGGTTCACAAGACTGACAAAAACTGTGAAGGGTCCCCCTGGGCAGGCCCCACTTGCTCGCAGTGACAGTCACGTAGCAAAAAGCCCTGGGTGTGTTGCTTTTGCCACCTTAGGTCGAACAGCTTGTGCAAAATCACACAAATTCTGCAGCTGCCAGTCCTGAAATGTAGCCCCAGTGGAAGAGGACGAACATCTTCCGAGCATCTTTTGTAGATCAAGGACAAAAAAGGTTCAGTTGCCTTCTGTCCACAGATGCCCAGAGACCCGGTGGGGAGATGCACACAAGTACCTGTCTGTACGGGGCAGGAGCCCCCTGGCCCTGCCTCCTTCCTTCCCTCCCCTCAGTAAAGGCCCTGGTGAGGGCCACTTTGCCGCAGTGCCCTCGTTCCTGCCTGTAAACAGGCATGTGAGTTCGGCAGGGTGCAGCTTCCCGCTCCTCTCCAGGAGGCTGAAATGACTCCTTGGGAAGGTGGCGGCTGTGCCTCGGGACCTGTCAGGATGAAGGATGCCAGCTGGGCTCTCTCTCACCGTTCGCCTGCTGATTTGGTCCCCAGCAATTCATTTCTATGTCACAGCCTTTTGCATACCATCTTTCTCTCTATACTTTGGATTTTCCTGATACAGTACAGCAAGGTGTGTTTGTCCCTCTTGCTTTCCAAAAATAATTCCGGACTAGAGCTTTTGCAATTGCAGGCTGCTTGGGAACTTCATCCTCTGCTGGGAAGATCTCCTTGGAAATGAGTTCCTCTGGGTAGGGTTTTCTGAAGGGTTAATTTCCTGGGGAAAGATGGCTAGGGCAGCCTGATAGCACCAGAATAAACATTTGCTGAGAGAATATTTCTAGGAAAAATTAGACATAGAGGATTACAGAGAAGGAATGATTGAGTTTATGTTGTGCCAGGCAGATAAAAGGCATTGCTGCTACTGTTGCTATGTCACTTCAGTCATGTCTGACTCCTTGCGACCCCATGGACTGCATATGTCTCCTGCATTGGCAGGCAGGTTCTTCACCACTAGCGCCACCATTAAGGATATATAATAGTAAATGTTTTATATATATATATATATATATACACGCAAATTTTAAATATATATATATAGATATATGATGGTATATGAGTGGTATCAGTGAGACATAGATGCTATATCCATCCATCTAGCCATGCATGTGTGCTCAGACATGTCTAACTCTGTGACCTCATGGACTATAGCCCACTAGGCTCCTCTGCCCATGGAATTTTCCAGGCAAGAATACTGGAGTGGGTTGCCATTTTTCCTCCAGGGGATCTTTCCAATCCAGGGATTGAGCCCATGTCTCCTGCATTGCAGGTGGATTCTTTACCACTAAGCCACCTGGGAAGCTCCATAGATGCTATATATAAGGTAATAAATGAATTAATAAAGATGGTAACAAAATGTGCCCCTACTGGTTTGTCAGCACTTCAATGACTTTCCAGTGCTGTAGTATAGGGCAGTGAACATTTCTCTTTCAAAAGTTTTGCTTTTAGAATCAGAACCTGCTCCCCAGCTACCTACTCAGCCCATCACAAACAAACCTCCTACTGTATGAGGGACTCTCAGGACAGGAGGCACATGCAGATTAAGCAAAAGGCACATAATGATTCATTTTTCAGTGCCCTTTTGATACTAGTTCACATGTCTATTGGGATTCTGAAACTAGTTCCAGTCCCCTAGTCAAAATCAGAACTCTCTTGTATAACATTTCTGAGCATTTAAAAAATCAGAAATAAATGAACAAAATACTGCATTCATCTTCTAGGCCTCAGGTTCAGATTCAGTCCTCAGAAGAAAACTCCCTTACAGCAACCAGCATCAGTCTGGGCCTCACCTGTCCCTTTTGTATCCTTTCTGCAGGCCTCCCCATCCCCAAATCCAGTCCTGGCTGCCTCTTGCTCACTGACTTCTTTTTGTTGATTGTTGTAGTTTGATGACAGTCACTTAAGACGTGTCCAGCTCTTTTGTGCCCCCACAGACTGTAGCCCTCCAGGTTCCTCTGTTCCAGGCAAGAATACTAGAGTGGGTTGCCATTTCCTTCTCCAGGGGATCTTCCCCACCCAGGGATCGAACCCATGTCTCCTACATTGCAGGTAGATTCTTTTCTCCTGAGCCACCAGGGAAGCCCAGTCCTCACCCTAGTGCCTCTTTATACACATTTCCATCCCAAGTCCTGATTCGCCTTCCCATTTGATTGTCAAATCTGATCTCATTTCAGGGTCAGCATTAGCACTTTTTTCCAACAACCATTTCACTATTAGACATTTTCTCCAGAGATATTATAGGATCTGAGTCCAACTTCAGTGGCATTAAATGTATTGGTTATTTTCTATGTATAGCATGAGTTCTTCCAGTCTGATAATTTTCTGGAACCCAAAGCACCAATGCAGCTGGAATCAGGGTGTCTGAAAAGAGGCAGCTGTCGCTTCACATCCTGCAAAATGTTTCCACAAAATCTGCCCCCAGATGCTAAACTCTTTCACTAGGGAGAACTGATTCATGGAATTTAAAATAGGATTTCTGTATGGCTGGATAATTCTGTGGAGGAAAACAGAAAAGGAAAAAAAAAAAAGTATTGCTGTCCTAAGTCCTTCCTTTTGAGGCCAAGTCAGGGCACAGAGTGTTGTGGACACTGGGATGACGGGAATATCGGAAATGCACTTTATCACATAGAAACTCTTAGGGACCCTGAAAGAGTCTCTGCAAAAATGAGCAGTTCTTGGAACTTCACTGAAATATCTGCTCCCAGGCAAGAAATGTCAAGTCGAGATCTAAAACCAAAGTGTACCAGCCCTGTGAAACCCCTGATAATTTCTGTTTCCTGCCATAAACTCTGCAAATATTTGATGATGATGTCACGATAACCTCTTTGAGACACAAGACACTGGATCCTATCTCTTCCTACCTTCCTAGGCATTTTTCAATATTGAAACTTCTCTCATAATTCAGTCTCCTTCTGATACCTGGTTTCTTCCAGTTTTTAATGTCTAAACTTTTCACATGAAAAAAATGAACTTGGTTCAACCTCCCCTTTGCTGGCTCCTCCTCCTTTCACTGTCTTTTAATGTTAGGGTTTCCTGTAAATTGGGGCAGCCACTGTGGAAAACAGTATGGAGGTTTCTCCAAAACTAAAAATATTACTACCATATGACCACAACTCCACTCCAAGGTATATATCTGGAAAAAACCCAAACCACAAATTCAATAATATACATGCACCCAATTTTCATAGCAGCATTTTTACACTAGCCAAGATATGCAAGCAACCTAAGTGTCCATCAGCGGATGAATGGATCAAGATGTGAGATGTATACATTAATATATGGCAGGTGGATTCTTTACCACTGAGCCACCTGGAAAATATATATATATATATATATATAGAGAGAGAGAGAGAGGTTATATATACATAATATGTGTATTTTATATATATATAATAAAGTGCTATTACTAAAATAAAAAATATATATATAATAAAATACTACTCAGCCATTAAAAGAAAGAATTAAATGTTGCCATTTGCAGCAACATGGATAGACTTGGAGGGTATTGTGTTAGATGAAATAAGTCAGACAGAGAAGGACAAATATTGTATGATATCAATTATGTGTGGTACCACTTTATACAACAAACTAGTGAAGGTAAAAAAAAAAGAAGCAGCAGACTCACAGATGCAGAAAACAAACTAGTGGTTATAAGTAGGGAGAAGGAAGGGGCGACATAGGGGTAGGGGAGTAAGAGGTATGAACTAAGGCATAAAGTAAGCCAAAAGGATATATTGCGCACACAGGGAATATAGCCAATATTTTATAATAACTCTAAATGGAGCATAATCTTTAAAAATTGTGAATCACTATATTTTATACTTGTAATATTGCCCACCAACTATACTTCAATTAAAAATAGATATCTTAAGATTTTTCATCAGAGGATAGTTGCTTTACAATGTTGTCTTGGGTTCTGCCATACAGCAGCTCAAGTCAGCCGTAAGTATATGTATATCCCTTCCCTCTTGAGCCTCCTTCACAACTCCACCCACCGCCTATCTCATCCTCCGAAGTCATCACAGAGCACCGAGCTGATCTCCCTGTGTTATACAGCAGCTTCAGCTTCCCAATAGCTGTCTGTTTTACACATGGTAGTATATATATATCGTATATAGTATATATATATATGTATCAGTGCTACTGTCTCAATTTGTCCCACCCTTTCCTTCCCCTGCTGTGTCAAGTCTCTTCTCTATGCCTGCTTCTCTATTCCTGCCCTGCAAATAGGTTAATCAGTACCATTTTTCTAGATTCCATATATATGCATTAATATACAATATTTGTTTCTCTGACTTACTTCACTCTATATAACAGGCTCCAGGTTCATCCACTTCAGTTCAACTGACTCAATTAAGTTCCTAAAAAATAATAATTTTTTAAAATGTTACTAGCCTTTATCATTACAAACCTTTTTCAAATACTAATTTAATTGCACCTGACACATTTTAATAAATAAAATGTTATTATAACTGTCATGAAAAAGAATGAATAAACAAAAGAAATTTTCGAAGTTATTATGATTATGCTTGGAATTGTTCTCCAACTCGCTGTCACCCTCAGACCATCTTGATCATCTGAAAGCAGGTTTTATCAAAATAATTCCATAATTAAGAAGCTCAAGTCAACAGGGTGGGGAGTGATGAAAAATACAAATATGCCCGTATGTATATATCTGAAAGCTTCTTGTGAAATGACAAATGCACTATTAGTGTCCATGGAAGGTTTTATAGTAGGATCACAGCCCCAAAACCAAGAAATGACTGTAGTGATCTACAATTCTGAAACCTTGCTGAAAATACCCTCCTTTCTTTAGTGCAGTGTTTCCAAGCTCCTCGTCAATTTGCTAAAAACCAATTCCCAGACAGCCAATTCCACAGACCAACATTTGGGCAAATGGGCTTGCTTCCGTATTTCTCCAAATATGTTGCCTGAGTTCCCTGCAGTGTTATCACCTGAAATGCTCATTAAAAGCACAGGCTATCCCAGACCTATTAATGATGGGATCCAGGAATCCAGGTTTTAAATACCAAGGTGATTCTCATGAAAGCTAAAATTTGAGAGCAAGACTGTGGTTCTAGTGGGTAGACAGCCATGATTTGTAAAGATATTGAGCTATCTTTCCCTTGTCTCTTGACGACCGCCAAGCCATGACAAGAACCTGCCAAATGCTGTAGTGAAACCCTCTCTCCTGGAAAAATAAAGATGTCTTGCTTTCTAAATTCTTTAAGAACAGTTCGCTTTAGACAAAAATAGTTTGGGCAGCAGGGAGTTTAGGGGAAGTCATTCTTGCTTGGGAGCTCAGTGGAGAATGTTGTTCCTTCTAAAAGCCTCCTGCCAGTGGGTTACATCCAGAACTGACCTTGGAAAGCAGGGCCCGCAGGAAATAGAGCCTTGCAAGCTTTTGGCAACCAGGAGTTAGGAAAAGGCTTCAGTCGTGTATGGTCTCATGACCCTGGACCGCAGAAGACGCTCACACAGACAGAGAGGGTTAGGAGATGGACAGAGGTCAGGGAAGAATGTCTTTGCTTAAAATAGTACAGAATATCCAATCCCTGTCTCCTACATTTCTTTCACTCTAGGTAATAATATTTTTGAGCACAACTGTCTCTGGGATGCCATCATCAATAGAAGTGACAGTATTGTCCACCAAAGGAAATGAACTATTACAATACTAATAGATACTCTTCATGGTGTAGCTACAATATGGAACTCTGCCTTCACAGATTATAGTCCATGTCCATGAAGTAGGCTATGCTTAGTCTCTCAGTTGTGTCTGACTCTTTGCGACCCCATGGACTGCAGCCCACCAGGCTCCTCTGTCCATGGGGATTCTCCAGGCAAGAACACTGGAATGAGTTGCCATGCCCTCATCTCTTCCCAATCCAGGGATCAAACCTGGGTCTCCTGCATTGCAGGTGGATTCTTTACCATCTGGGCAACCAAGAAAGCCCTGGTGAAAACAAGATGAAGAAGGCAGATGAAATTATTAGCCCAACACAGAAAGGAAAAGAGGCCTGAAAGTCTTGGTAATCTGGCCAAGGTCATGCAACTAGAGAGTGGGTCTGAATCTGAACCCAGATCTGTGCCCTTTCACTGAGTCATGACTTTAGGTGGTAAATTAAATTTATACAAGTTAATTACTAATTCCATTCCATCTTCATCCAGTCTCCTCTAGCCATACTATTCCCACTTTAGAGCTCTCTCTAGCTTTATGCTCTTCCCAAATCAAGCCAGAATTTTATTTCTTTTCTTTTCCCATCCTTACTGAGATATAGATGACATATAACACTGTGTAGGTTTATGGTGTACAGTGTGATGATTTAAAGCAACATATACTTTGTTGAAATACTTACCACAATAAGGTTACTATAAAACTCCATCCCCTCACAAAATATAATTTGTATATGTGGTAAGATCTATTCTCTTAGTAAATTTCAAGTACAATTGTTAAGAATAGTTATCCTGCTGTACATTGGATCCCCAGAACTTATTCATCTTATAAATGGAAGTTTATGCCCTTTGACCAAATTCTCCCCATTTCCCTACCACCCAGCCTCTGGTAATCACCATTCTACTCTCTAGATAATGAGGATTCACAGTCCTTTCAATATTTCTCAAAGCCCTTATTTCTAATCTTCCTTTCATGTATCTGGCTTTTCTATTTTATCCTTGCTTGTTTCTGAACCTTTTTACACTCCATAGTTTTCTATCAGATCATACCACAAAAGGAATATTAACCTTTGTAAACAAGTTTTACATGTATAAGCATGTACTTTTTTTCCCCCTTAGGGAGGGGCATTTTATTTTATTGAAATATATTTGACAAATGATATTGTATAAATTTAAGATATACAACATGCTGATTGATATGTTTATATATTGTAATATATTGCCTTTGTAGCAATAATTAGCATATCTATCTTGTCACATGATTATAAGCACTTACTTTTTTAACAAGTGCTGAATGTATCTTTAAAAAATAAGTATAAACATTTTATGTATTAGGCACTTACCATGTGCAAAGTACTATGTATAAATGTCAAATACATGGGCACTGACCTCAAAGTATGTACAATCCAGTGAGGATAGCAATAAGACATAGACACAAATAACGTAAATCAAGTGGAAAGTAAAGAGAATCAAGAAAAGTAGAATTAATATTTCCATTAGTTTCTCTATGACATCTCTACTCCCAAATGTACTTCATCCTGAATCAACCCAGTAACATCTTTGCTGGTAACTCATCTTAGCCTTAATGCAAATCTGCTGCTATTCCAGCCCACCTTGCTTGTCCTTGTAAAAGTCAACTTTTGTCAAATGCTTCCTCACCATCACTTCAGCCCTCTGTTCAAGGATCTCTGTTAGATGACTACTATTTTTAGATCAAATCCACTTTACCTACAGGACACTCCAGACCATCCCTAACTGACATGTTCACTTGTTGGTCTAGGGGTGACCCAATTCCATGAAAACCAAAAAACAAGAGACTGTCCCACATGGTTGCTGTGGTATTATGGTTCAGGGCAGTATGCTTGCTTATCTTGGTTTATGCAATAGATGTTCTTCAGGCTGTTGTGAATACCATTGGAATGATTGCATATCCTGGAGAGTCTGTGTACAAAATGCGCTCCACACATGATGAATCCAGTTTTCTCATTGATTTACATTGTGTTTCCCAGAGCTCTTTCTTTCTCTTATGTACATTTCATTTGCAGGTCTTCTAATATGTTAGTTTGCTTCTTCTTTGCATTACCAGAGACCCATTATCACTCATCATTTTACCATCCCTGAAAGCACTGAGAGGAAGGATCCCAGAAAAAAAAAATGTGAGTCATTAACTGTTGTGAATAATTTATCTGAGTTTTGAATTGAGTTTGCCTGAAATATATTCGTATCATAACTTACTGAAAGAATTTCAACTCTGCTAACCAACAAACAGAAAAAACAGGCCAGTCCCTGAAGTGGGCAACAACGAAAAAATAGGCTTCTCTAATGAGAAGTTTCTATTGGGATCTTGTTTGAATAAACCAGGTGAGAAATACATTTGGCAGTCACTGGGGAATATGTGATCACCCACCTAGAGACAGGCATCCTGGAATGAGAAGTCAAGTGGGCCTTAGGAAACATCTCTATGACCAAAGCTAGTGGAGGTGATGGAATTCCAGTTGAGTTATTTCAAATCCTAAAAGATGATGCTGTGAAAGTGCTGCACTCAATATGCCAGCACATTTGGAAAACTCAACAGTGGCCATAGGGCTGGAAAAATTCAGTTTTCATTCCAATCCCAAAGAAAGGCAGTACCAAAGAATTCTCAAACTACCACATAATTGCACTCATCTCACATTCTAGCAAAGTAATGCTCAAAATTCTCCAAGCCAGGCTTCCACAGGATGTGAACCGTGAACTTCCAAATGTTCAAACTGGATTTAGAAAAGGCAGAGGAACTAGAGATCAAGTTGCCAGCATCCATTGGATCATCAAAAAGCAAGAGAGTTCCAGAAAAACATCTACTTCTGCTTTATTGACTACTCCAAAGCCTTTGACTGTGTGGATCACAAGAGACTGTTGAAAATTCTGAAAGATATGGGAATACCAGACCACCTGATCTGCCTCCTGAGAAATATGTATGCAAGTCAAGAAGCAACAGTTAGAAATGGACATGGAACAAAAGACTGGTTCCAAATCGGGAAAGGAGTACATCAAGGCTATATATTGTCGCCCTGCTTATTTAACTTTTATGGAGAGTATATATCATGAGAAATGCTGGGCTGGATGAAGCACAAGCTGGAATCAAGATTGCCAGGAGGAATATCAATAACCTCAGATATGCTGATGACACCACCCTTATGGCAGAAAGTGCAGAAGAACTAAAGAGCCTCTTGATGAAAGTGAAAGTGGAGAGTGAAAAAGTTCATTTCAAAATCAACATTCAGAAAACTAAGATCATGGCAAATAGGTGGGGAAACAATGGAAACAGTGACAGACTTTATTTTGGGGGGCTCCAAAATCACTTCAGATGGTGATTGCAGCCATGAAATTAAAAGACACTTGCTCCTTGGAAGAAAAGTTATGACCAAGCTAGACAACTAATTAAAAAGCAGAGACATTACTTTGCCAGCAAAGATTCATCTAGTCAAAGCTACGGTTTTTCCAATAGTCATGTATGGATGTGAGAGTTGAACTATAAAAAAAGCTGAGCACCAAAGAATTGATGCTTTTGAACTGTGGTGCTGGAGAAGACTCTTGAGAGTCCCTTGAACTGCAAGGAGATCCAACCAGTCCATCCTAAAGGAAATAAGTTCTGAATATTCATTGGAAGGACTGATGCTGAAGCTGAAACTCCAATACTTTGGCCACTGATGCAAAGAACTAACTCATTTGAAAAGACACCAATGCTGGGAATAATTGAAGGTGGAAGGAGAAGGGGATGACAGAGGATGAGATGGTTGGATGGCATCACCGACTCAATGGACATGAGTTTGAGTAAGCTCTGGGAGTTGGTGATGGACAGGGAAGCCTGGCGTTCTGCAGTCCATGGGGTCGCAAAGAATCGGACAGGACTGAGTGACTGAACTGAACTGTGGAATACGAATATAGACTATTTGCTGATATTGGGAAATAG
The DNA here is from genome assembly GCF_019923935.1 of Bubalus bubalis. Classification (NCBI taxonomy): domain Eukaryota; kingdom Metazoa; phylum Chordata; class Mammalia; order Artiodactyla; family Bovidae; genus Bubalus; species Bubalus bubalis. Next base: position 45,133,546 of record NC_059161.1, read on the forward strand.
TTATTAATTTTGTTAGACAAAAATAGCATTGCCATTATAGGAGAATGTGTTTTTAAAGATAGTAAAAGAAAGAAAGTGAAATCACTCAGTCGTGTCTGACTCTTTTTGACCCTATGGGATGTAGCCCACCACGCTCCTCTATCCATGGAATTTTCCAGGCAAGAATACTTGAATAGGTGGCCATTTCCTTCTCCAGGGGATCTTCCCGACCCAGGGATCAAATTCAGGTCTCCCACATTGCACGCAGGCTCTTTACCACCTGAGCCACCAGGGAAGCCCAATGCATAATAAATAGTTAGGGATAAAATAAAATTATGTTTGTATCCACTTCAAATTCTTCAGCCAAAAAAACTTCTGAAAATATATTAAGAAAATATGACTAAATGTTAACAGTTGTTAAATCTGGATGATTTACAGGTGTTTATATTACAGTTTCTATTTTTCTGTAGATTCAAAATTTTTATAATAAAGGTTTTTTATGGTGCCAAGGCAAGGAAAAGTTATATAGTATCTATGTGCTGGGGTCCTTATTTGTCCTTTTTCTTACATTATCTTATTAAATGTGACAATAACAAGTGAAACTCCATTTTACCAATGAAGATTATGAGGCTTAAAAGGATTCATTTAATCATTCCTCCAAAAACCATTAAACATCCATGATATGCCAATGCAGTTCCTGTCCTCAAAAGATGTATTTATCGTTTAGCAGGGGCAAACAGCTAAATAAATCATAAACAACAACAACTACCACTATTATTTATTGAGCACCTAGCATGACAAATGGGGACTTCCCAGGTGGAGCAGTGGTAAAGAACCCTCCTGCCAATGCAGGAGATGCAAGAGTCACAGGTTCAATCCCAGGGTCAGGAAGATCCCCTGGAGGAGGAAATGGTACCCCACTCCAGTATTCTTGACTGGAAAATCCCATGGACAGAGGAGCCTTGTGGGCTAAGGTCCATAGTGTTGCAAAGAGTCAGAGACGGCTGCAGTGACTAAGCCCACTCGCAGCGTAATGAACACAGTGACAAGCACTTTGGATGTCTTCACACACTTCATCTTCACAACGACCCTCTGAGGTTGGTGGTGTTAGTATTCCCATTTTGTAGATGAGAAGACTGAGGCCCAGAGAGGTTGCATACATTGCCCAAGGCCAGACAGAGTATAATAAAGTGTCCTGGGTGCTACGACAGACATATATGCAGGACCTAATAGAGTACAAAGGAAGAAGCGATCATTCTTTTTAAATAGGAAGTCACTGGAAAAGGTAGCACATAGAGGCTAAATAACTATCAATCCTTATCACCTACCAAGCAACAGAAGAGGAGCCTGAGCCATTGTACACCTAACTCTAAGTTTCTCAACCTCTGTACTACTGATATTTGGGGGTGGATGTTGTGAGAGCCTGAGCTGTACAGTGTAGGGTGATTAACAGCATCACTACCTAATAGATGTAGGAACGACCTTCTGCTGTGACATGCAGAAAGGCTTCAGACACTGCCAAATGTCCCTGGAGGACAAAATAGCCTCTCATTGAGAAACAATGATCTCCTTTAAACTGCAAACTCCCAGTAGTCAGATCATAAACTACACTTTTAAAATCTTTTTTCTCTTTTTTCTTTTTATTTCTTTATACTTTTTAAATCTTCAGCTAAATATAAATGGGATCCCCAGAAGATGTCTTATCACAAGTTCCCCCGAAAGGACCATGTGACAATATTCTAGCACATTTAAACAATATTGATCTTTTCTTTTTTAAAATAGAAGATGGATGTTTAGCCTTTAATTAAACTAATTTCAAACTTTGGCTATTAAAGTCTTCTCCCAGGTGGCGCTAGTGGTAAAGAACCCACCCGCCAAGGTAGGAGACAAGAGACACGGGTTCGATCCCCAGGTTGGGAAGCTCCCCTAGAGAAGGGCATGGCAACCCACTCTTGTATTCTAGTCTAGAGAATCCTATGGACAGAGGAACCTGGTGGGCTATGGTCTATAGGGTTGCAAAGAGTCAGGGATGAATGAAGCACCTTAGCACACATTCAGAACTAGAGAAGAAAATTATCTCTACTCAAAACCTACAGATCCACTCTCTGGAGCTAAGTTTAGTTGTAGTCAAATGAGGTTCCAAGGGTATTCTGTCCACTTTCTCCCCTGAATTGCTATGCTTCTGACTGTTCCTCAAATATGATAGAATGCGGGGGAGGAGCCAAGATGGCGGAGGAGTAGGACGGGGAGAACACTTTCTCCCCCACAAATTCATCAAAAGAGCATTTAAACGTCGAGTAAATTCCACAAAACAACTTCTGAATGCCGGCAGAGGACATCAGGCACCCAGAAAAGCAGCCCAACTCTTCGAAAGGAGGTAGGAAAAAATATAAAAGACAAAAAAAGAGACAAAAGAGGGAGGGACGGAGTTCCGTCCCGGGAAGGGAGTCTTAAAAAGAGAGAAGTTTCCAAACACCAGGAAACCTTCTCACTGCCGAATCTGTGCCGAGCTTTGGAAGCACAGAGGGCAACATAAAAGGGAGGGGAAAAAAAATAAACAATTAAAAATCGCAGATTGTGAGCCCTACGGTAACTCCCCCAGCGGAGAAGCAGCGCAGACGCCTGCACATGGCATTAGCAAGCGGGGGCTGGGCAGGGAAGTGCAACGCGGGCTGTGTCCCTTAGAGTAAGAATCGGCCCAAATGTCCTGAGCGGTATCTGAGCGAAATAATTTGGGCTAGCAAACCAGCCTGTGGGATATCTACCACGCGAAAAGCCAGCCCTAACCTAAGACACCGCCAGGCCCGCACACAGAACAAAGGACTGAACAGAGATAGCCGGCTGCAGACCTTCCCCTTCCGGTGACAGGCAGCCAGAGCCGGAAGGGGGCAATCGCAGCCCAAGAGAGACACTATCTATAAAACTGTAAGCAGGCTTCTTTGCTAACTAAAACTTCTTGGGGGTCTGGACGGTCAACATCTGCCTGAGAAGGTGCGCCGGTTTTACACCCAGATAACCGAGTGGCGGGGAGGCGATAAGTCGCAGCACCTCATCACCTGAGCTGCTCCGATCTGGGAAGAGCACAAAACGCAGGCCCAACCGAGTCTGCGCCTCTGAGGACTACCCGAGTGCCTAAACCTGAGCGGCTTGGACCTGGGAGCTCAGCCCAGGGCCGGCCTCTGATTGTTCCCGGCGGAACAACCTAGAGCCCGAGCAGTGTGGGCAGGGAGGCTACACGCGCCGTGAGCGGGGGCAGACCCAGTGTGGCTGAGGCACTGCGAGCGCACGCCAGTGTTATCTGTTTGCAGCATCCCTCCCTCCCTCCCCACAGCGCGGCTGAACAAGTGAGCCTAAATAAAAAAAAAAAAAAATAGTGTCCTCCACCGTCCCCTTTGTGTCAGGGCGGGAACCAGACACTGAAGAGACCAGCAAACAGAAGAAGCTATAACAGAGGGAAACGCCTTGGAAGCTACAGGCCATAGATTAAAACCCTGTGGTTACTACGGATTACATAGGAAGGGGCCTATAGATCTTGAGAAATATAAGTCGGACTAAGGAACTAGCCAAAAATGAACTGAACCCACAATACTCACAACAAAACCAGAGAAAGACCTAGATATATTTTTACTATTTTTACGATCAATCTTTCTTTCTTTTTTTTTAATTTTTTTTTTTAAATTTTAAGTCCTCTATTGTCCTTTAATTTTCACTTTTATAACTATTACTTTGCAAAAAAAAAAAAAAAAGACCCTATTTTTTTTTTCTTCTTCTTCAGCAAACTTCATATATATATATTTTATAATTTTTTGACCGTGTTTTTTTTTTTTTTTTCTTTTTCTTCTTTTCTTTAACATTGTATTTTTGAAATTCCAAACTCTACTCTAGATTTTTAATTTTAGCCTTTTGGTATATGTTATCAATTTTGTACCTATAGTTTTTTTCATAATTTCTGTGACTTTTTTTTCCCTCTGTTTCTTTCTCTTCTTCTTTTATATAACATCGTATATCTGCAATTCCAAACTCTACTCAAGATTTTTAATTTATACTTTTTGGTATTTGATATCAATTTTGTACCTGTATTTTCTTTATAATTTTTGCGACATTGTTTTTGTTGGTTTGTTTGTTTTCTCTCTTTATTTTTCTTCTTCTTCTTTTTTTTAACACTGTATTTTTGAAATTCCAAACTCTACTCTAGGTTTTTAATTTTAGCCTTTTGGTATATGTTATCAATTTTGTACCTATAGTTTTTTTTTATAATTTCTGTGACTTTTTTTTTCTTTTTTTCCCCTCTGTTTCTTTCTCTTCTTCTTTTATATAACATCATATATCTGCAATTCCAAACTCTACTCAAGATTTTTAATTTATGCTTTTTGGTATTTGATATCAATTTTGTACCTGTATTTTCTTTATAATTTTTGCAACATTGTTTTTGTTGGTTTGTTTGTTTCCTCTCTCTATTTTTCTTCTTTTTTTTTTAACGTTGTATTTTTGAAATTCCAAACTCTACTCTAGGTTTTTAATTTTTGCTTTTTGGTATTAGTTATCAATTTTGTACCTGTAGTTTCTTTATAATTTTCGCGACCTTGTTTGTTTTTCTTTGTTCATTTTTTCTCTCTTTCTTTTCCTTCTTCTTTTCATTAACATCGCATTTTTGAAATTCCAAACTCTACTCTAGATTTTTAATTTTTGCTTTTATGTATTTGTTACCGATTTTGTACCTTTAAGAACCCAATCTTCAGGACCCATTTTTCACTAGGGTACGAGATTACTGGCTTGGCTGCTCTCTCTCTCTTTGGGCTCTCCATTTTCTCCACCAGGTCACCTGTATCTCCTCCCTAACCCCTCTCTACTCTACCCAACTCTGTGAATTTCTGTGTGTTCCAGACGGTGGAGAACACTTAGGGAACTGATTACTGGCTGGATCTGTCTCCCTCCTTTTCATTTCCCCCTTTTATCCTTCTGGCCAACTCTGTCTCCTGCCTCCTTCTTCTCTTCTCTGTATAACTCCGTGAACATCTCTGAGCGGTCCAGTTGTGGAGTGCACATAAGGAAGTGACTACTGGCTAGCCCACTCTCTCCACTATTGATTCCACCTCATCTCATTTGGGTCACCTCTAACTCCCTCCTCCCTCTTCTCTTCTCCATGTAACGCTGTGAACCTCTCTGAGTGACCCTCAGAGTAGAGAAACTTTTCATCTTTAAAATAGATGTTTTATCAATGGTGCTGTATAGAAGGAGAAGTTTTGAAACTACTGTAAAAATAAGACCGATAACTGGAAGTAGGAGGTTTAAGTCCAAGCCCTGACTCCAGGGAACTCCTGACTCCAAGGAACATTAATTGACAGGAGCTCATCAAACGCCTCCATACCGACACTGAAACCAAGCACCACACAAGGGCCAACAAGTCCCAGGGCAAGACATACCAAGCAAATTCTCCAGCAACAAAGGAACACAGCCCTGAGCTTCAAGATACAGGCTGCCCAAAGTCACCCCAAAACCATAGACATCTCATAACTCATTACTGGACACTTCATTATACTCCAGAGAGAAGAAATACAGCTGCATCCACCAGAACATCGACACAAGCTTCCCTAACCAGGAAACCTTGACAAGCCACCTGTACAAACCCACACACAGCAAGGAAACGCCACAATAAAGAGAACTCCACAAACTGCCAGAATACAGAAAGGACACCCCAAACTCAGCAATTTAAACAAGATGAAGAGACAGAGGAATAGCCAGCAGATAAAGGAACAGGATAAATGCCCACCAAACCAAACCAAAGAGGAAGAGATAGGGAATCTACCTGATAAAGAATTCCGAATAATGATAGTGAAATTGATCCAAAATCTTGAAATCAAAATGGAATCACAGATAAATAGCCTGGAGGCAAGGATTGAGAAGATGCAAGAAAGGTTTAACAAGGACTTAGAAGAAATAAAAAAGAGTCAATATATAATGAATAATGCAATAAGTGAAATTAAAAACACTCTGGAGGCAACAAATAGTAGAATAACAGAGGCAGAAGATAGGATTAGTGAATTAGAAGATAGAATGGTAGAAATAAATGAATCAGAGAGGACAAAAGAAAAAACGAATTAAAAGAAATGAGGACAATCTCAGAGACCTCCAGGACAATATTAAACGCTACAACATTCGAATCATAGGGGTCCCAGAAGAAGAAGACAAAAAGAAAGACCATGAGAAAATACTTGAGGAGATAATAGTTGAAAACTTCCCTAAAATGGGGAAGGAAATAATCACCCAAGTCCAAGAAACCCAGAGAGTCCCAAACAGGATAAACCCAAGGCGAAACACCCCAAGACACACATGAATCAAATTAACAAAGATCAAACACAAAGAACAAATATTAAAAGCAGCAAGGGAAAAACAACAAATAACACACAAGGGAATACCCATAAGGATAACAGCTGATCTTTCAATAGAAACTCTTCAAGCCAGGAGGGAATGGCAAGACATACTTAAAATGATGAAAGAAAATAACCTACAGCCCAGATTATTGTACCCAGCAAGGATCTCATTCAAGTATGAAGGAGAAATCAAAAGCTTTTCAGACAAGCAAAAGCTGAGAGAATTCTGCACCACCAAACCAGCTGTCCAACAAATACTAAAGGATATTCTCTAGACAGGAAACACAAAAATGGTGTATAAATTCGAACCCAAAATAAAAAAGTAAATGGCAACGGGGTCATACTTATCAGTAATTACCTTAAACGTAAATGGGTTGAATGCCCCAACCAAAAGACAAAGACTGGCTGAATGGATACAAAAACAAGACCCCTACATATGTTGTCTACAAGAGACCCACCTCAAAACAGGGGACACATACAGACTGAAAGTGAAGGGCTGGAAAAAGATTTTCCATGCAAATAGGGACCAAAAGAAAGCAGGAGTAGCAATACTCATATCAGATAAAATAGACTTTAAAACAAAGACTGTGAAAAGAGACAAAGATGGTCACTACATAATGATCAAAGGATCAATCCAAGAAGAAGATATAACAATTATAAATATATATGCACCCAACACGGGACCACCGCAGTATGTAAGACAAATGCTAACAAGTATGAAAGAAGAAATTAACAATAACACATTAATAGTGGGAGACTTTAATACCCCACTCACACCTATGGATAGATCAACTAAACAGAAAATTAACAAGGAAACACAAACTTTAAATGATACAATAGACCAGTTAGACCTAATTGATATCTATAGGACATTTCATCCCAAAACAATGAATTTCACCTTCTTCTCAAGCACACATGGAACCTTCTCCAGGATAGATCACATCCTGGGCCATAAAGCTAGCCTTGGTAAATTCAAAAAAATAGAAATCATTCCAAGCATCTTTTCTGACCACAATGCAGTAAGATTAGAGCTCAATTACAGGAGAAAAACTATTAAAAAATCCAACATATGGAGGCTGAACAACACGCTGCTGAATAACCAACAAATCACAGAAGAAATCAAAAAAGAAATCAAAATTTGCATAGAAATGAATGAAAATGAAAACACAACAACCCAAAACCTGTGGGACACGGTAAAAGCAGTCCTAAGGGGAAAGTTCATAGCAATACAGGCACACCTCAAGAAACAAGAAAAAATTCAAATAAATAACCTAACTCTACACCTAAAGCAACTAGAAAAGGAAGAAATGAAGAACCCCAGGGTTAGTAGAAGGAAAGAAATCTTAAAAATTAGAGCAGAAATAAATGCAAAAGAAACAAAAGAGACCATAGCAAAAATCAACAAAACCAAAAGCTGGTTCTTTGAAAGGATAAGTAAAATTGACAAACCATTAGCCAGACTCATCAAGAAACAAAGGGAGAAAAATCAAATCAATAAAATTAGAAATGAAAATGGAGAGATCACAACAGACAACACAGAAATACAAAGGATCATAAGAGACTACTATCAACAATTATATGCCAATAAAATGGACAACGAGGAAGAAATGGACAAATTCTTAGAAAAGTACAACTTTCCAAAACTCGATCAGGAAGAAATAGAAAATCTTAACAGACCCATCACAAGCACGGAAATTGAAACTGTAATCAAAAATCTTCCAGCAAACAAAAGCCCAGGTCCAGACGGCTTCACAGCTGAATTCTACCAAAAATTTAGAGAAGAGCTAACACCTATCCTGCTCAAACTCTTCCAGAAAATTGCAGAGGATGGTAAACTTCCAAACTCATTCTATGAGGCCACCATCACCCTAATACCAAAACCTGACAAAGATTCCACAAAAAAAGAAAACTACAGGCCAATATCACTGATGAACATCGATGCAAAAGTCCTTAACAAAATTCTAGCAATCAGAATCCAACAACACATTAAAAAGATCATACACCATGACCAAGTGGGCTTTATCCCAGGGATGCAAGGATTCTTCAATATCTGCAAATCAATCAATGTAATACACCACATTAACAAACTGAAAAATAAAAACCATATGATTATCTCAATAGATGCAGAGAAAGCCTTTGACAAAATTCAACATCCATTTATGATAAAAACTCTCCAGAAAGCAGGAATAGAAGGAACATACCTCCACATAATCAAAGCTATATATGACAAACCCACAGCAAACATTATCCTCAATGGTGAAAAATTGAAAGCATTTCCTCTAAAGTCAGGAACAAGACAAGGGTGCCCACTTTCACCATTACTATTCAACATAGTTTTGGAAGTTTTGGCCACAGCAATCAGAGCAGAAAAAGAAATAAAAGGAATCCAAATTGGAAAAGAAGAAGTAAAGCTCTCACTGTTTGCAGATGACATGATCCTCTACATAGAAAACCCTAAAGACTCCACCAGAAAATTACTAGAACTAATCAATGACTATAGTAAAGTTGCAGGATATAAAATCAACACCCAGAAATCCCTTGCATCCCTATACACTAATAATGAGAAAACAGAAAGAGAAATTAAGGAAACAGTTCCATTCACCATTGCAACGGAAAGAATAAAATACTTAGGAATATATCTACCTAAAGAAACTAAAGACCTATATATAGAAAACTATAAAACACTGGTGAAAGAAATCAAAGAGGACACTAACAGATGGAGAAATATACCATGTTCATGGATTGGAAGAATCAATATAGTGAAAATGAGTATACTACCCAAAACAATCTATAGATTCAATGCAATCCCTATCAAGCTACCAACAGCATTCTTCACAGAGCTAGAACAAATAATTTCACAATTTGTATGGAAATACAAAAAACCTCGAATAGCCAAAGCGATCTTGAGAAAGAAGAATGGAACTGGAGGAATCAACCTACCTGACTTCAGGCTCTACTACAAAGCCACAGTTATCAAGACAGTATGGTACTGGCACAAAGACAGAAATATAGATCAATGGAACAAAATAGAAAGCCCAGAGATAAATCCACGCACATATGGAAACCTTATCTTTGACAAAGGAGGCAAGAATATACAATGGATTAAAGACAATCTCTTTAACAAGTGGTGCTGGGAACTCTGGTCAACGACTTGTAAAAGAACACTTTCTAACACCATACACAAAAATAAACTCAAAATGGATTAAAGATCTAAACGTAAGGCCAGAAACTATAAAACTCCTAGAGGAGAACATAGGCAAAACACTCTCTGACATACATCACAGCAGGATCCTCTATGACCCACCTCCCAGAATATTGGAAATAAAAGCAAAAATAAACAAATGGGACCTAATTAACCTTAAAAGCTTCTGCACATCAAAGGAAACTGTTAGCAAGGTGAAAAGACAGCCTTCAGAATGGGAGAAGATAATAGCAAATGAAGCAACTGACAAACAACTAATCTCAAGAATATACAAGCAACTCCTACAGCTCAACTCCAGAAAAATAAATGACCCAATCAAAAAATGGGCCAAAGAACTAAATAGACATTTCTCCAAAGAAGACATACAGATGGCTAACAAACACATGAAAAGATGCTCAACATCACTCATTATCAGAGAAATGCAAATCAAAACCACTATGAGGTACCATTTCACACCAGTCAGAATGGCTGCAATCCAAAAGTCTACAAGTAATAAATGCTGGAGAGGGTGTGGAGAAAAGGGAACCCTCTTACACTGTTGGTGGGAATGCAAACTAGTACAGCCACTATGGAGAACAGTGTGGAGATTCCTTAAAAAACTGGAAATAGACCTGCCTTATGATCCAGCAATCCCACTGCTGGGCATACACACTGAGAAAACCAGAAGGGAAAGAGACACGTGTACCCCAATGTTCATCGCAGCACTGTTTATAATAGCCAGGACATGGAAGCAACCTAGATGTCCATCAGCAGATGAATGGATAAGAAAGGTGTGGTACATATACACAATGGAGTATTATTCAGCCATTAAAAAGAATACATTTGAATCAGTTCTAATGAGGTGGATGAAACTGGAGCCTATTATACAGAGTGAAGTAAGCCAGAAGGAAAAACACCAATACAGTATACTAACGCATATATATGGAATTTAGAAAGATGGTAACAATAACCCTGTGTACGAGACAGCAAAAGAGACACTGATGTATAGAACAGTCTTATGGATTCTGTGGGAGAGGGAGAGGGTGGGAAGATTTGGGAGAATGGCATTGAAACATGTAAAATATCATGTATGAAACGAGTTGCTAGTCCAGGTTCGATGCACGATACTGGATGCTTGGGGCTGGTGCACTGGGACGACCCAGAGGGATGGAATGGGGAGGGAGGAGGGAGGAGGGTTCAGGATGGGGAACACATGTATACCTGTGGCAGATTCATTTTGATATTTGGCAAAACTAATACAGTTATGTAAAGTTTAAAAATAAAATTAAAAAAAAATGATAGAATGATCCTAATTATGTTCTCACTACAATGTAGAAACAGCCTTTTGTATAAAATTAAGAAGCCCTGACAAATCCATTATCTTGCATTTTGAAGGACTTTGCCACTGAGTCAAACATATTTTCGGCAACTAGAAAGGAAAGAGACACATGGAAATCCAGTCACTGCTTTAGACATTGAAACCATGAGGCCCAATCCAGAAGATGTACATTCATATAGTCAGAAAGCAGATTTGTGATTTGTCTAGGTTCAAAGAGACAGGGGAAAGGCAGAGGAAATGGGTAGTGAAATAATGAGCATAGCTTTTTGGAGTGAAGAAATGTTCTACAATTGATTGTGGTGATATTTGTACAGCTCTGTGAATATATTTAAAAAGCCATCAAATTGTACACATTAAATGATGGAATAGTATGGTATGTGAAATTTTATCTCAATAAAGGTATTATACTTAAAAAAGAGAAACTATGAGGACCAAATATATTCATTCTTTCATTCTTTGCCATCATCACTATTTTTTTTTTATTTTATTTTTTAAACTTTACATAATTGTATTAGTTTTGCCACGTCATCACTATTAACTCACAGTGTGTTGCTCTTCAGACAAGTGAATGACCTTGCAAGCACCTTTCAAATTGGAATTTGCAGACTACATGACTGATAACAGTTCTGCAGGCAGGAAATCAACATGAAATGCAGCTGCCCAGCCTCACCCCACTAACCAGCCAACTCAAACATTGCTCAGATCCAGCAGTATTAATACTCATGAGATGTTAGTTCTTCTGAAAACACAGCAGGCAGATAAAAATCAAGAAAACTGAAAATAGGAGCCAGCTCATATCGACTCACATCAAGAATTGTATCACTGGGGACTTCTCTGGGGGTCCAGTGGTTAAGAGTCCACCAGCAGATGAAGGGCACACAGGTTCAATCCCTGGTCTGGGAAGATTCCACATGCTGTGGGGCAACTAAGCTTGTGAGCCGCAGCTACTGAGTCCTCACACCCTGGAGGCCTTGCTCTGTAGCAGGAGGGGTTGTCTCAATGAAAAGCCCATGTGCCACAGCAGAGAGTAGCCCCTACTCACTGCAACTAGAGAAAGCCCATTCAGCAACGAAGACTCAGTGCCGCCACAAATAAATAATTTTTTAAAAAAGAATTGTATCACCATTTTTAGCAATTCAGGTAAATAGAACTAGGACTGGAGAATATTTTTTGCAAGATACCTGTCTCTAGAAGTAGACTTTATTTTTAATTAAGCATATCTTTGATCTTGCATTATTATCAAGGCTAATATTATGAAAGGGTGAGTTAGTGATTGTCTGAGAAAGGTGATCTCCACAGTGTTGATAAAGGACCTTGGAAAATACTTTTTGCATCCTCAGACAGATCCCTAAAGTTCCCTTAGTGTGTGATTCTTTTGACTTAAGACTTTGGTTTCTGGCAATGAAAATAAAGCATAGAGTAACTTTTGAAGTGGTTATCGGATATTTACAGTACGGTATGAATAAGTTTCAGATCATGAGAACAGGCTTTTTAATAGAAGCAGACATAGCAATAAAATACTCACATTTCATGTAATTCCTATAATATTTCAGGACGATATATGTACAAATCTGGCTTAAAACATTTTACTATCCTATTCTTTCCACTTAGAAAGAAGAATAATTATGTAACAAATTTAAAGCATATTCCATGTCATTTAATGAAGAAAAAAATAACTGATACTTTACTGGTACATAAATGTCATGGACAAAAAAGTAGAAGAAAAGTTGGAATGATAACTAAGGATGCTTCCACTTAACAAGATTGCACTCCAGGTCTCATGGTACCCTCAAGGACATCTTGCACCAAGAATAAACACTTTGCAACTCTTAAGAGGACAAGGGTCTTAGGCTCATTCTTTCATCCAAAGACAAACAACAGGAACAACGCATATTTTAAAATCTTTTTTCTTCCCTAGCCCAGACTCGTTTGGTGTAGTAAGAATAGTTTTATGTATTGTAATTTGGTGGGGCTGAATTGTATCCCCTTCAAAAGTCATGTGTTGAAGCCCTGTGTGCAAGCATGGGTGCTAAGTCATTTCAGTTCTGTCCGAGTCTTTGCGACCCTATGGACCATAGCTTGCCAGGTTTCTCTGTCCATGGGATTCTCCAGGAAAGAATACTGGAGTGGGTTGCCATGCCTTCCTCCAGGGGATCTTCCTGACCCAGGCATTGAACTCACGTCTCTACGTCTCCTGCATTGGCAGGTGGGTTCTTTACCACTAGCAACACTTGGGAAGCCCATGTTGAAGCCTTAACACCCAGTATTTCAGAATGCTACTCTATTTAGAGATAGGGTCTTTGAAAAAGTAGTTAAGGTTAAATGAGATCATTTTGGTGAGTCCTAATTGATGGTGCCTTTAAAAAAAAAGAGAGAGAGAGAGGGGGTAAGGACATAGGTATTTACAGGGGAAAACTGGGGGTGATGATTCAAGGAGAAGACAGACATTCACAAGCCAAAGAGAGACTTCAAAAGAAACCAGCCCTGTGGACTCCTTGGTCTCAGACTTAGACCTAGCAGACCTATGAGAAAATAAATTTCTTTTATTTAAGCCACCCAATCTATGGTACTTTTTTATGAAAACCCAGGCAAACTAACATAAACTTCAAAATGCTTGTCACCTTGAATGGAGTTTATTTTTCACAAAGGAGAATGGCCCAAGTTTATTTACATAGGGCACATAGTCCTGCCCTAGTGTTGTCCATGAAGTTCTTCTGAGTCATCATTCACCAGAATTTCTCCAAAGTTAATCAAATGAAATTTATGGAAACCAAACAGGCTAAAACCATCAAGAGAATTTATTGCAGTCAGTTAACAATGGAATTTGGCCAATATGAACTTGTTTTCAAAAAAAATTTAGATGTCACTCCAGATTTCCCAAGCAAATTTTCTGGGCACCCACATTTCTTTTGATGTTGCTTTACTTCTGGAAATATTCAAGCCACTCTTTCTAAGCCACACTTTGCATTCTGTGTTCTTTACACTTTCAGGGGCCAGCAAGAATTTTTATTAATGATGCTTTCTCATATACACTGCTGACAGGAATGTAAAATGATATAGCTACTTTGGAAAACAGTCTGGCAGTCCTTCAAACAATGAAACATAGGATTACCATGTGATTTAGCAATTCCACTCCTAGGTATTTACCCAAGAGAAACGAAAACATATGTTTACAAAAAAACTTGTACACAAATGTTCATAGCAATGTTTTTCATAATATCCAAAAGGGTAAATAATCCGAATGCCCATCAGCTGAATGAATAAACAAAATTTCCATACAATGGAATATTGTTCTTCAATAAAAAGTAATGGAGTACTAACCCATGCTACAACATAGATGAACTTTTGAAAACATTATGCTACATGAAAGAAGATAGGCATAAAAGGCCTTATGATATATGATTTCATTCTTATGAAATAACCAGAATGGTAAATTCATAGAGATAGAAAGTAGATTAGTGATTTCCAGGAGGTGGGGGCAGAGGAATGAAGAGTGATGGCTAATGGATCCAGAGTGTCTTTATGGGGTGACGTTGTTATTTAGTTATTAAGCCATGTCCAACTCTTTTGTGATCCCACGAACTGTAGCCTGGCAGGCTCCTCTCTCCATGGGATTTCCCAAGAAAAAATATTGGCGTGGGTTGCCGTTTCCTTCTCCAGGGGATCTTCCTGACCCAGGGATCAAACCTGCATCTCCTGCATTAGCAGGCCAATTCTTTACTGTTAAGCCACCAGAAAAGTCCTATGGGGTGATGAAATACTCTAATAAATCAATTGTAGTGATGGATGCACAACTCCATGAATATAATAAAAAATTATGGAATTGTACTGTTTAAATGGGTGAAGTATAAACTACATGAATCGTATCTCCAAAAAGCTATTCTAAATAAAGAATGTTTCCTCAGTGCCATTTCCTTCTGCAGGTGCCCCTTTTCCCAAATCCAATACACACACCACATACACCACAGGCTCCTCCTTCGACAGAGGCAGCAAAAAAAGGAATTCAAAGTTAGGGATCTAGAATTGACAGTCATTAAGGTCCTTTTCAAACCTCAAGAATTTGAAACATCCACTATGTTAGTTTCCTGTTGCTGTTATAACAAATTATCACAAACTTGGTGACTTAGACCAACTATTATCTCACAGTTCTGAATATCGGAAGTCTGCAATGGATTTCCCTGGAATAAAATCAAGGTATCATCAGGGTTACGTTCATTCTAGAGGCTCTAAGGGAGAACATGTACACTATTTTTTTCCAGTTTCTAGATGCTGCCTGAATTTTTGACTCATGATTCCTTCCTCTGTCTTCAAAGTCATCAGCAGAGTATCCTCAAATCTTTCCCTGACTCTATTAAAACCCAATGTAATTGCATATTGCGTGCATGTGTGCTAAGTCATTTCAGTTGTGTCTGACTCTTTGTGACCCGATGGACTATAGCCCTCCAGGCTCCTCTGTCCACGGGATTCTCCAGGTGGGAATATTGGAGTGGGTTGCCATGTCCTCCTTCAGGGGATGACCCAAGGGTTGAACCCGCATCTTGCGTGGCTCCCGCATTGCAGGTGGATTCTTCAGCACTGAGCCTTCAGGGAAACCCGGTTTCATAGTACCCACTCCAATATTTCAAGATAATCTCCCTATCTCAAATCTTAACATAGTTGTATATGTAAAACCCTTTTATTCTGTAAAGCAACATATTAAAAAGTTCCAGGGACAGACCATTCATGACTTTAGGGGGCCATTATTCTCCTTATCACATCTACCATGTCAGTGAGTGACCACAGCATTTGAGAGGGCATTGGACCTTGGGTAGGGCCTGTGAAAGAGAGAGAAAGCAGAATACCTAGGTCTTCCACAGAACAATGCCTACAAAGACCACCTATCCTGTTCAAGTCCACCCAGGGCCATGGCCTGCCCCTTCCACTTGTTACCTTATGGGTATCAGCAAACAATCCATACAGATCATTTTAACTTTTTTTTAAAGAGAGAAAGAAAAATCTACCAGTTTGGAGTGGCTCTTGAAGAAGCCTTAAGAACTGTTGGAAAAGGCAGCAGTGATCCCAAGAACTAGTACCGGTTCATAAGGACCAGGATCTGACAATTTCATCTTTTTTTAAAATTTTTTTGAGAGGATATTTTGATCAAGAAAATGTGGAGATATAGTATGACTGATACATTCCAAAATATCAACTTTCATAATATCCCAGAAGGCAGAGTGGAATATGGGCCACAATGTAAGGCAATTTCTCACATAATCAGCTGGCAAAATAATCTTTGCTTACAGGATATTGATGAATAGAATGGTGTCATCTCTTGAGTAAGTCTCTCATGTTGGGCCAAAGGGCTAAGGTTTAACATTCACATCAGTGGCGTAGATGAATGATTATCCTGTTTGTCAAGGATGGAAAGCCAGAAGGGAGATGATGAACAGAATGGCTGTGTGTATGATACAATAGATTATTAGATCATGGGCACAGTGAAGCACAAATGAGGCTGGTGCTTGATCATCGGCGGAAATGGCATGCTCAGAACTTTGCTTTAGATTAGCTATGGTATTTAAAAGGGAAAGATACTAAAATGTGGAAAATATAAAAATACCAAAATTCAGAAAGGGCACTAGGAATGGTCCATTAGAGACTAGAGATGCTGCTGCCTGCTGCCAAGTCACTTCAGTCGTGTCCAACTCTGTGCAACCCCATAGACAGCAGCCCATCAGGCTCCACCATCCCTGGGATTCTCCAGGTGAGAACACTGGAGTGGGTTGCCATTTCCTTCTCCAATGCATGAAAGTGAAAA
Source organism: Bubalus bubalis (assembly GCF_019923935.1). Classification (NCBI taxonomy): domain Eukaryota; kingdom Metazoa; phylum Chordata; class Mammalia; order Artiodactyla; family Bovidae; genus Bubalus; species Bubalus bubalis. The sequence goes on from NC_059161.1 coordinate 45,150,210, forward strand.
GTGAAAGTGAAGTCGCTCAGTCGTGTCCGACTCTTCACGACCCCATGGACTGCAGCCTACCAGGCTCCTCCGTCCATGGGATTTTCCAGGCAAGAATACTGGAGTGGGATGCCATTGCCTTCTCCAAGAGACTAGAGATATGTCTGCATAACTGCAATGTGTGAAGGCATAATCCATGCTCAGTCGCTAAGTCATGTCCGACTCTTTGCCCCTCCATGGACTGTAGCCCACCAGGCTCCTCTCCCCATGAGATTTCCCAGGCAAGAGTACTGGATTGGCTTACTGTGTTCTTCTGTAGGAGATCTTTCTGACCCAGAGCTAGAACCCACATCTCCTACATTGACAGACAGGTTCTTTACCATTGAGCTACCAGGGAAGCCCATGAAGGCACAGAAAAAGGCGCAAATGACAAGCAGTAATCAGGGAAGAGAAAAGGCATGAGTGAAAATAAGTAAAATTCCAGGAAAGCTAAGAAAGGATAGGGTCGAGTACAGGTGACAAGCCTAAATACCAGATGATAGGAGAATGACCATGTATAATAGCATCATCACATAATAAAATATAATATAGTCATCAAAATGAGGTTCTCAAAAATATTGAAAGACGTGGAAAGTGTTTGATGTAAAATTAATTTTTAAAAAAGCAATATTCAGACAAGTGTATAGTGGAATATCAACTTTGTTATTGTTTTAAAGTATGCTTAAAAGAAAAACCATAAAGAAAGACCTCAAAAATGTTAATAGCAGCTGTCTATAATTAAGAAGACTGCGAATGATTTTAATTTCTTTTTTCACTTCTTAATATTTTCCGAGTTTTTCATGATGGATATCTCTGATTCTTAAAATCAGAAAAAATATTTCAAAGTGTATAAAAGTATTGGTACTTAGAAAGGAGAAAAGCTGTCTTAGGTCAGAGAAGGAAGGAAGGAAAGGAGGAAAGAAGGAAAAAAGAGATTGAGGGAGGGAGAGAAAGAGGGCCATTGGAGCAGAAATAACTTGGAGGAAGAAAGGGAAATAGGGTCAGTGAGAGAAATCATGCCATATAAATATGTCAGTCAAATCAAGAATACTCCTTAGAAAGCAGTTTTTAAATTAATTAATTTATTTTAATTGAAGGCTAATTACTTCACAATATTGTAGTAGTTTTTGCCATACATTGACATGAATCAGCCATGGGTTAGAAAGCTTTTTGTAAAGAGGTCATTTTCCCCATGAGTAAAGCAGTCATTTTTAATTTTTGTTCATTTTAAAGTTTTACCACCTTTTAAATGAGAAATATCAGGGGGGAAAATGCTAAAATTAATGTGCAGTCCAACATTTCATCAACTCAACAAAAATCATTAGGATCCACACAAGAGCCTCTGCAGGAACCGACATTCTGTGTCATGACAGAAAAGGAGGGCAGCCCTCTCCTTTTCACTGGTGACTGCTCCCAGACATGACATCGGCTGTCACTCACTGCCACTGATCTGCCCAGCAAATTAAGCAACCAGCAATAAGTAATAGTCCATGGCCAGCTAATGGTCAATTCTGCTTCTGTTCTCTCATCTGAGAAATGAAGATACACTTTCAACATCTTAGGGGAAGGCAGCAGTATTCGGATAAGATGAACATAGGAATGACTGCTGTGCTCCATAGCTATGCCCAACTAATCCAACAGTCTGTCACTGGCACCAATAGCTTATTCCCTGCTACAGCTTGATGGCTTTCTCCATTCTAAGCAGCCTAATTTTCTGTTGAAATGGCCTCTCAGGAGATCTATGAGTCCAATGCCATCCTTTTACAAGTAAGGAAACCTGCAAAATTGACTTCCCAGAAGTGCCACAGCTGGCTGGTGGCAGAGTCAAGGAGAGAAACCAGACACCAGGCTGCTGCTTCTCTCTCCCTCACCCACCGCATGCATGCTTGGGAGACAAGGGTGGCAGGACAGTGAAATGGACAGTACCATTATCATCCAGCAGAACTGAGGAAGATACCTTCAGGGACTGAAGAAAGTGTACCTGGGAGAAGCAGGACCTAAGGACAAAAGAAGATGCGCCAGCCATACCAACTCTGATGTTCACAGTAAAATCTCTTGGATAAATTCATCTAAAAACTTTCTTTAAAAAAAATTATATCTTGAGCCTGTCTCACTCCAAAATTATCAAGCCACATATATTTACCCCCGAGTTTACAAAATAACACAGGACCACAGCTCCTTTCTGAGAGCCAGTGCCCTGACATTCTCATCAACCTCGAGTATAAGCCAAAAAAAAAGTCCCTAAGCATCCCATACTGATGAACTATAGCCCATACATCAAAGCATCAAAGCTCACATACTGAGCTCACAGCCCAGATCACATTTGATATAATTATGAGGGAAGAGACTGGAAAGTCTAAAAACATATACACAAAGATTCAGAAAGCAACTGTCTATGTAAGGTAAGCAGAATAGTAAAGAAAAGATCTTATAGTGAAATTGAAGGCATGTCATTTCCTGTTGAACCTGTTTCCTCAGCAGTAAAATAGGGTTCGGTAATGCTTTACTTACAGGATTCTTTTAAAAATAATAAGAGATTATATAGGTTAAGCACTTGGCGTGGTATTTAACACATAATAAGGATTTAATAAAAGATGTTGTTTAGTTGCTCAGTCGTGTCCAACTCTGTGCGACCCTATGGACTGTGGCCTGCCAGGCTCCTCTGTCCATGGAATTTCCCAGGCAAGAATACTGGAGTGAGTTGCCATTTCCTTCTCCAGGGGATCTTCCTAACCCAGGAATCGAACTTGCTTCTCCTGCATTGCAGATAGATTCTTTATCACTGAGCCACCAGGGAAGCCCCAGAAGACAACTACTATTATATTGACAGTAATAATTATGGCATTAAAAAAACTGATAATAAAGTTTTATTTCTAGAATACAATTTTATGCCTTCCAGAGGAAAGATTTAGTTACAAAAAATGAAAAGAAATTCATCCAGGTTGATATTTCTGAAGATTAGAGATAGACTTTTTTATTGATTTAAATTTAAACCTCAACATCAAATGATATCAGGCTTCCCTAGTGGCATTAGAGGTAAAGAAGCTTGCCTGTCTATGCAGGAGAAGCAGTTTTGATTGCCAGGTTGAGAAGATCTCCTGGAATAGGAAATGGCAACCCACTTCAGTATTTTTGCCTGAAAAATCCCATGGACAGAGGAGCCTGGTGGGGTACAGTCCATGGGGTCGCAAAAAGTTGGACGCGACTGAGCACACACACACACACACATCAAATGGTATCTGTCTCAAATAAAAAAGTCCTAGATTAGTAAATCTGAACATCATTTCCTTTAGAATGGTCTGCTTCTTGATTTTCCTCTTCTGCAGAGAGAAGAAAGTAGTTTACATTGGCAGTTACCTGTAGACAGCCCCTACATGTCCCAAGCCATCTAGACTAGCTAGACCATCGAGAGAAGTGGGTTCCACTACTCCATCGACTTTATGCTTTTCTAAACCATACCCAAGAGGCCCAAGGAGGGAAAAGTGCTTCACTTCCTCTTCAGGAGTTTATTGACAGAAGCAGGTTCGAAATGAAACAGACCATGACATCCCTGATGCCATTTCTCTGCCAAGTGCATTAGCATGCTAAACAGCAACATGTTAAAGGCAGGTCCAGGCTGCAGACGCCCTGCAGCAAAGCTGCATTGCACCCTTCCACACGGACACTGAAAGTTCATTAGAAAGGCACCCATTGGTCATGGCAGGAGATAGCAGACACTACTGCCACGTAGAAGTCTACTAAGATTTGAGATTGGTGGTAAAATGGAGCCAAAAATTAAGATTAAAATTGAAAGTGAAAGTTGCTCAGTCATGTCCCACTCTTTTCGACCCCGTGGACTACACAGTCCAAGGAATTCTCCAGGCCAGAATATTGGAGTGGGTAGCCTTTCCCTTCTCCAGGGGATCTTCCCAACCCAGGGATCAAACCCAGGTCTCCTGCATTGCAGGCGGACTCTTTACCAGCTGAGGCACAAGATATTTTCTACAAAATACAGACCAAGATATCCTGAGATACTGTGTAGTGGATTAAGAATCACACATGTATACCTGTGGTGGATTCATTTTGATATTTGGCAAAACTAATACAATTATGTAAAGTTTAAAAATAAAATAAAATTAAAAAAAAAGAAAAGAATCAAATTGCTGAAATCCTCTTCCTTCACTTCTAGCCTGGAGCATAGTGGCTACAGGGCGTATCTTTGAAAGAAGAATCCACCACAAGCCAAATATTCTGAGATGCACAGGATATAAATTACCTCACTCCGTTTTCACAATAGCCTTGCCAGGTAGGAATTTCTATAGACAATTCCCTTGGGACATCCTCCCACAATTTGGGGAAGATCTTCCCACAGGAGACTAGTGGGGAAGGAGGGGAAAGGACTTGCTTCTTATCATAAACACTTGTTCAGTTGTTAAGTAACATCTGACTCTTTACAACCCCATGGGCCATGGCACACCAGGCTCCTCTGTCCCCCACTATCTCCTAGAGTTTGCTCAAATTCATATCCATTGAGTTGGTGATACCATCCAACCATCTCATCATCTGTCACCCCTTTTTCCTTCTGCCCTCCATCTTTCCCAGCATCAGGGTCTTTTCCAATGATTCGCTCTTAGCATCATAAACACTGCACTACTCTAAAAGGAGGCCTCCATTCTCTTCCTCAATCCTCTTGTACAAATACATGCAGTGAAATTGTTCCTCTGAAGATATGACTGGACTTAGTAACTCACTCTGGTCCTCTGAACTTGGAATATATGGGCTTAATTGCCTTTTGTCTTAGCTTTAATCATAATTCTAAGAGGAAAAATCATCTCTATGGCTAACACCATCCTGCTACCCTCCAAGAAATGGGGTGATATATTTCCAATGAATCTGAAAAAAGCACACAAATATATAACGGTTATGGAGGGTATGAACACATACTGTTTTCAGTGTTTTCTTATAAAGATTGCCATTATTAGCATTAGCTATTTTCATTTTTTAATCTGAAGTTTTTCAATTTAATGTTTTCATCTCAGACCAAAACAAAGTAATCACTGTAGACGTTTTGAAATTACTGTGCTTTTCAATTTTTTTTTATATATATACAAATGATGCCTCTCTCTAATGCTAACAAAGCTTATAATGGTCTTAGCTGGATCTTTCAGGTTCCTTGAAGCCTTGCAATGCCCATAACCTCATTTTCCCTTCAGAGTTCTTAATCTCTTAGCAGAAGGGCAACTCAAAGGAAAACTTAGTATGCCTAGTTTGGAGAGAAGGAAAAAGGGAATTAAAGGGGGAGGCTTCAATTTGCTACAGAGAATTGATGGAAGTGAGTTTTTTGTTTGTTTTTAATGTTCTATTTAAATAAATGATGGCTTATCTCTAAAGAGTGATCTGTTGATTTCTTAACTCATTGGGGTGGGTCATTTTCTCAAATTCTGGACAGTAATTTTTTTAGAAGGGTGGGGAGGAGCAGGGGTGGGGGTGGGCAAGAAGAAATGGAAGAAGCCAGTCAAGAAGAGAGTCATTATATCCTGGCTATCTGTGTTATATCCTGGCTGTCTGTGTTATATCCTGGCTGTCTGTGGATGGAAAATGTGAAGAAAAATGGTACACAAGTTGAGACTGGAGATGGCACAACAAAATCATATCACTCACTAAATTTACTCCAGTCTGTCTGTCTCCTATTTCCTCAGCAGCACCACCTCAATCACCCCTACAGCCCCCTTGCCCAACCAATACCCTTATGCACTTTCAAGAGGACTTGACTCTTTTGTGACAACAAAAACAGAGGCCATCAATGGAAACTCCCTCAACTCCTTGGATCCTACCTACTAATGCATCTGCTCTAAGCCCGGCTGCCCTCTATATGACAGGGAGAGAGGAGCCTCCACCCGCTTTGGGATGAACCCTATAGGTGTGCTCTAAAACAATCCACTTCCTTCTCTTCAGACACTTTGTCAAGTGTTTAGGACTGTATGTTTAGATATGCTCAAGGCTTTCCCAGAGGAGGAAATGGAAACCCTCTCTAGTATTCTTGCCTGGAAAATCTCATGGACAGATGAGTCTGGCGGGCTACAGTCCAGGGGTTCACAAAAAGTTGGACACGACTGAGCACACATACCCAAGGTTTTCCCAGCTTCAAGAATCCCTCTTACTTATAAATCCCCTTTATCTCCCTTCATTGCTTGAGTTCCTCCAGTCTCACTTCTCTCCTCCCTAGCTGCTCCCTCCCTGGGCTACCTGCTTCCACTGCAATTCCACTGCAACAAGGCTCACAAGAATGACTCTCCCCTGAGCTCCAAAGTCAAATATCCAGTTATTGGTCACTTCTATTTGCATTTCTCAAAGACTCTTTAACTTCAAATACCCTACTGGTTTTATTATGTCTTCTCAACTCTCCAAATCTAGGTCTCCTATTCCCATTTTCAGTACATAATCCTCAAATCTCTCCAGTCACCTAAAATAGAATTGAGGCTCTTTGAGTCATCTCTGCCTTTCCTTATCCCCAAATGTGGTTAAATCTTCATGTCTTGTCTCCCAATCTCCTAAACATCTCTCAAGTCTGTCTCTGGTTATCTTCTTTGCTATGAGCCAATAACCACTGGTTGATCTGCCTGCACGTAGCTTTCCCATCCCATCCATTCTTTACAGCAGCCACCAGGATTTTTATAAAAATGCAAATATGAACCTATCACTTCCTTACTAAAAATGGCTCAGCGATTTCTTAATGATCTTACAAAAAAGAATCCCAAATCCTTAAAATAGTGTAGTAACAGAAATCCTATTCTGAAGCATACACACATACCCACATGCTTTTATCTTTTGCCTTCCCCTAAAAAATCAGCTTCTCCTTAGATGGCCAGAATGTCTATCTGCTGAGAAAAGATTAGGACTCCAAAGGAAGAATGCCGAGGGGGAAAAAGGGAGGGAGTATCCAGATTTTGAAAACCTCTTGAAATGATGTTTAACCACAAGCCAACAGCCATCAAAGGGAAGATTTTCTGAATTCTTTTATCCTCTATTTTGGCTTAATCCAGACTCAAGACTGGCTGCCCCAGACCCCAGGGTTCCCCACAGTACACAGAAGATTTCCTTTGCAGAGGCCATTTGGAGGACAAAACAGAAACATAGCAAGATTTGGGGTGAGGCTGAGTTATCCAGGAGACCATTAGGCTCTGACCACTTTGAGGGAGGGAGGGAGGAAGTGATAAAAAGAGAGAATCAGCCAATGGCCCAGCTACAAGGTGCACAGGGAGCAGATTGCAGCCACAGGATCAGCAAACATGGGCCGGGAAGACAGCGACACTGCTGTAGAGACCAGAGGAGTCAGGAGATATTCCAGGTCACTACAGGGCTCCAAGGTCCTTTCTGTCACACTGCTGCAAATACGAAGCAAAGCCAGAACCCACCCCAATACTCTTAGAAGCCAACTTGAAGACTTACTGGCATGGGTAGCTGAGTCTAAGCAGGTCTACTCAAAAGGGACTATTTATATTTTTGTGTCACACTAAGCTTTGGAGCTGAAATTTTTGCTCCTTGGCAGATGGAGTTTCTGAGAAAGACAAAATTAGATGCTGATCTCCCCACAAAGACAAAGAAGGGTGAGGAGGAGACAGAAGTGGGGGAAAAGAAAGGGGAGGTGATAGGCCATGTAGGGAGGAGAAGGGGCAGAGGAGGCAAAAAGAGAATGGGAGGGGTGGGGGGAAGAGCAGAAAGAAACCATCCCTTTGTCCCACCTGGGCTGCCCTGCAAGTCAGCTGGCACCTCCGCTATAGTGTCCTGGATGCCTCCACGCTCCATCTGCTGTCAGCCTCACAGCCATTTCTCCTTCACCGAATTCTTGAGACATACTGGTCTTCTTGCCCTTTCTCAGACCTGGCCTGGTCCCTCTCATCCCAAAGTGCTTTCTTACACAGTCTATTCCCTCTGTCTGAAATGCTCTTCCCTCTCTCCACTACCACCCTGTATACCCAGCTAGCTTGACTCTGACCCCTGCATCACTTTCCCAGGGAAGTCATTCCTGGACTTCCCTGGCCCTACCTCCCAACCCATCTGGCCCAGAGTCCCCTATGTTACAGTCTCATATCTCACTTCCCCAATGGCAATCATATCTCTGCTGACAATAAGCTATTTTGAAAGATGTGGACAACCCCAATCAGGGTTTTCCTGGTGGCTCAGTGGTAAAAAATCAACCTGCTAATGCAGGAGACCCAGGTTTGATCCCTGGTTTGGGAAGATCCCCTGAAGGAAGAAATGGTCCCACTCAAGTATTCTTGCCTAAGAAATCCCATGGGTAGAGGAGCCTGCCTGGCTACACTCCATGGGGTCACAAAAGAGTCAGACATAGCTGAGCAACTAAACAACAGGACACCACAACTGCATGACCCACTACCATGTTCTGCATGGTAAATGCTTGACATGCATTCAGTAAATGAAAGTGAGTAGACCAATCATCGTTGAGGGTTTGCTGTTGTTTCTTCATCAGCTGTTCCTGTTGCTCAAGGCCGTATGTGTGTGTGTTGGGTGCGCATGTGTAAATGGAATGCATATGTATGGATTGCATGGGAATACAGAATTAAGGCAACCCATATCCAACATAGAAAATGTTTTAAGTGAGAATCAGCAGCAACATAGGTGATACACATAAGATGTGCAGAGAAAGACCCTCTCATAGCCCACTACCCAAGCCCCAGTGCCTAAATCTGTATCTGAAAGGTTAATAGTTTATTTTACTCTCTGGGTCTTGAAATAGTTTGACTTTGAAAACTCTTATTAAAATGAAAATGCTTTGGGACAGGGAATGGTTTAAGCTTCTATCACTTTGTGTTTTAGAGAGGATTATGATGGATAATTAAGAAGGAGCTGAAACATCAGACACTAGGTTATGAGTGGAGAAAGGTAGGAAAAGAGGACAGGAAAACCCTGCAGGGAGAGAAGCTGTCAGAGGTGAGTGTTGTCACCTTTAAACATCGTTTTCACAATTTTGCTTGGGAGGTATAGCTGCTCCTCCGCAAAGGAACACACTGCAGATCTCTGAGATAAATGGATGAGCTCAGGTTAGCTTAGATTAGAAGGGAAAAAGTGCTGGACTCCCTCTAGGCTTTTCTAATCAAGGCAGCAAGCCGCATCTTGGGGGCTCTGTGGCATCAGACTATTGCAGCCTGGCCATTTCCTGCTTGCTGGAGACAAGGGGCAGCAGCAAATTAAGCCACCCACAAATTACTGGAGGGGTGGGGGTCTCCATAACTGCTCCAGAGAGCTCAGGACCCAGGTAGACCCCACAAAGGAGCTGTGTCAAGTTTTGGAAGAACCCAGGTAAGTGGGTATAGAGGAAGATGTGAAGGATGGGGAGTGGGAAACAAAGAGAGAGAAAGAGGAGGGCAGGTTAAGCATCTGGAAAATTACTGCAGTCTCAGGCTTTTGCTGCTTCAATGCCAGGATGAGTCATCAGCTGGTTGCCTAGGTGATGGCTATTTTCCTCCTCCTGCCGATCAATTTCATCTGCACAAATGTCCCATGAAACTGTGAGCTGCAAAGATAATATACCCAAGTCACAGAAAGTGCTGCTGAATGAGGTCTGCGATTCAACTGTTCTGAGCCAGACTTTATGTCCTTAACATTTACCTCTATACCCGAACCCGGCCCCATCCCCACACGCTCTCACAGACACACACACAGAAATGCTCACACACACACAAATGCACACACAAATACATACATAAATGCTCACAGACATACACACAAATGCACACACACACACACACACAAATGGACACAGAGACACACACAGAAATGCACACACAGACGCACACAAGTGCTCACACATACACACATATGCACACACACAGGGTGATGGGCCAGGACAGGGGCACAGGTGAGAGGAGATTGTCACCTGCCTTATCTTAGTTGCTCAGCTGGTAAGGAATCTGCCTGCAATGCAGGAGACCCCCGTCCAATTCCTGGGTTGGGAAGATCTGCTGGAGAAGGGATAGGCTACCCACTCCAGTATTCTTGGGCTTCCCTTGTGGCTCACCTGGTAAAGAATCAGCCTGCAATGAGGGAGACCTGGGTTTGATTCCTGGGTTGGGAAGATCACCTGGAGATGGGAAAGGCTACTCTCTCGAGTATCCTGGACTGGAGAATTCCATAGACTGTATAGTCCATGGGGTCACAAAGAATCAGACACGACTGAGTGACTTTCACTTCACTTTTATTTAGTCAGCCTAGAAATCATAACAGCAACCTTAAAGACAGAGTGGTATGTGGTCATTCTCATTCCATTTCTCCAAACAATGACCTGAACCAGGAAATACAACCACAGAGAGCAGTCAGGGGGCAATGTCCTCAGCATCACGCCCTGCAGTCTGCATTCCTGAGTGCAGAGCAAGGGAGAGGGGCCACTCTCTCCACCCTAAGTCCTCCCAAAGATGTTACTGCTCCCTTTTCCTACTTTATTTTTCCTGTTAGCACATACTACATATGAAACATGTACTGTTTTGCCTTCCCCATCAGAGCATATACTGTTTTAGGACAGGAATTTTATTTTTCCTACTCACCACCGGATTCTTATCTCCTAGCCTATCTCATCATCCTGCACATAGTAAGTTCTCAGTCAAAGTTTGTTGAATGAATGGATAGTAATGTTCTTAGACAACCTCACAGATAAGGCCACTCTAAAAAATATTCAATCTATGTTACCAAACCCCCTTCTGAAAGGACTAAAACCCATGAGATTTCCACATTATAAGCAAGAAAATATGCACAGTATGACAATTAGGAAATTGTCACAGTATCTGTATATTCCCCATTCTCCCCCCCATCATGTAGGGCATAAAGAACTTGAGAAAGATCTTGTGGAAAAAAAGGATCCAAATCTCAATATACAGGTAGTCATCCCACAGCACAAAGTGGATAGAACTGCCAGATCTATTCCCATGTTGCTAACAATCACTAACTGGTACCTCACTCCACCTGCAATGCAATAGACCCTAGTTCGATTCCTGGGTTGGAAAGATCCCCTGGAGAAGGGATAGGTTACCCATTCCAGTATTTTGGGGCTTCCATGGTGGTTCAGATGGTAAAGAACCCACCTGCATGCAGGAGACTTTGGTTCAATCCCTGGGTCGGGAAGATCCCATGGAGGAGGGCATGACAACCCACTCCAGTACAGTTGCCTGGAGAATCCCCATGGACAGAGGAGCCTGCTGGGCTACTCTGGGGTAGTCCATGGGGTCGCAAAGAGTCAGACATGACTGGACAACTAAGCACAGCACAGCAACAATCACTAAAGGGCTTATAAGCTAGCAAGCACATTCCATGCCCTTTCTCTTTCATCCTCACAATAACCCAGGTGGAAAATAGTTTCTAATTCCCATTTTACAATTGGTGAAACAGATGAAGAGAGGTTAAATAGCATGCCCACGTTACACATGCAGTATATGATAGCCTCGGGATTCAAGCCCAGACATGAAATCTCAGTAGGCATCCAATACTCCCTGTCTGCTTGCCACACCCTTCTACTTGTCAATCTTGCCCTTTTGGTGACATTTTCAGTCCTACTTTTCTCTTTCAAGCAGCCCAGGCTGTCAATTCTAGCCTGAAGTGTTTTGCATTTATACTGTGCTTTCTCCTTTTCCAAGGATCTTTAGAGAAATTATATCATTCAAGCCTCAAAACAATCCTGTAAAGCAGATAGCATCATTCCCATCATTTCAGATGTAGAAAATAAGAAACAAAAAGGTTAAGTGACTTGCAGAATTCATTTAACTAATCAGACCTGGGACTTGCGCATTGGAGCTCACATGCTATTCCTTTCCAGCCCAGATGCCTCTGGAAAAGAGCAGCTCAGAGGCCATTGTAATTGGCCCCCAGCCCTGACCACACTCTAATTTGGCTCTATGCCCCCACCAATCCTCAGAGCTGTCCCAGAAGGGTCTCAAGCTGGCAAACATGATCCACCTTGTCAGCTAATTCTAGACAAAGCCTGGCCTGGGGAACCTCAGGGACTTCATCCTGGAAAAGCAATCTAAGATTTCAGAGGAAATTTGAGTAATTTGAGAAAGGGTCCAAATGTCATAGCTTTAATTAGAAAGTGATGTAGATATTTGTAACTAATTTTATCCTCACTCTTTCCTTGCTCTGACCCCCTCACCTCAGACCATTCCCCACCTACCACATGTCTGCTTTAAAAAGAAATACCTTGCCTCACCCACTGTGTAATAAAAATGTCTTAAATTGCGGGTAGGTTTGTAGACATGATTCCGAAAAATAAGTTCACAAAAGATCCTTTCAGTTCTTCCTGAAAATAGTGTCAACTTAGGTGGGAATGAGTAATTGGAAGAAAGAGAAATTTTAATCCAAACTCTTATAAGATGTCAAGGCAGGCCAGCAACCAACAAGCATACAAAATGAAATACATTAAGATTCCCCCAAACTCATGAGTCTTGCCTTAAGTGGTTTCAATGAATTAGTCCACTTGCCTGCCCTGGCCATTCTTCTTTTTCAGTATGGCTTCATTTCTCTATGACTTGTTGACAGTTTCCCCATCTGTTTGAAAGCCATGGTTTTTCTTCTGTCTCTGAGGCCACATGCTTTGTACATGTGTCTTCATGTTTACGTCAGTGGCAGCTGGATTGCGTGAGAACCTATTTAGTACAATGTGCCAGGAACTGTCAGGCACTTTTCATATATAAACTCCTTTAAACCTCCAGTGAGCCTATGATTGGAGTATGATTGCCAGGATTGTTTTCCTTTTACGGGGTGAAGAAACTAAGGCTCAAAGAAGTTAAGGAATTGGCCTAAAAACACACAACAAAAACTAATCAAAGAGTAGACCTAGTATAGTAACTGAATATCAGCATTAAAAATAATAGAACAAAACAAAAACACATTCACTCATTACTTTTATTTAAGCAAGAGACTACTTTATTCAATGAATCTGATGGAACATCAACACTGAGTGACCAAGGAGATAAAACTATGTTAAATCCTTAATGACCTCTCTCCCCAATGATGAGATCAATAATAACAATGAAGTATTCATCTTCATTTTGTTTTGGCCAAATTAATTCTCACTGTTTAGCCCTTCGAAAGCACTGCTATGTGTCAAAATTATTTACAAATCAAGTCAGAAAACTTTTAGATTTTCTTATATCCATCCACCCCTTCAACTATGAGAGCAAGGTAATAACTTGTTATTTTTCAATAAATAAGCCATTATATTAATTGTAATGATGATACATGAAGCCATATTAGACTTTTTAAACAATCTGCTCAAAAAGACATTGCTGTTCTTGTTCAGTCACTAAGTCATGTCAGACTGTTTGTGATCCCATGGACTGCAGCATGTCAGGCTTCCCTGTCCTTCACCATCTCCCAGAATTTCCTCAAGCCTATATCCACTGCAGCATTATTTATAACCACCAAGGAATATATAAAAGCAATTCAAGTTCCCATAAATAGAAGAATGGATTAATGAATGATGAATGAATGGATTATCACATATATATGCATATGTTTATACACACACACATAATGGAATATTACTCATCCATAAAAAATGAAATCTTGCCATTCACAACAACATGGATAAACTAATTTAGAGGTATGCTAAGTGAAATCAGTCAAACAGAGAAAGACAAATACCATATGATTTTACTTGTGTGTAAAATTTAAAAAAAGCAAAATAAATAAACACAACACAACACAACAAAAAGTCATAGATGCAGAGAACAAACAGTGGTTGCAGTCAAACAGTTAAAGATTCCAGAGGCTAAAACATGCCCTTTGTTCTGCAGAGCACTGGTGACCCAGTTTCAGTGCGGTGAGGAGAAAAGATGTCTTGAGCAAGTGCAAGAGTTGTGGTAAAGATTGCAAATAAATTCACTATATAATATATGACCATGTGATATAAAGTTCAGAAAATAAAGAAAACTGAAAACTTACCTGTGATTTATTTATCTTGACAAAACCAATGTATTTGGTCAATTTTCTCCTAGTCTTTAACAATGTGAATATGCCTCAGTTCCAAGTACTAGCTCCTAATAAACCTGAAGGTAGGAACTTTCAAAAAGCCCTACCTGTCCACAAAATTTATTTATAGTTTTCCTGAAGTATTTATTTTAATTCAAAGCATCTTTTCAAGATCATGGCACTGAATAACAGGCCTCAAACCTAAAACTGGGATCATGTGTTATCTGTAATATTTCCAAATTTAAACTTGTTTTCAAGTTTAGAAGTCTAATTCCAGAAGAACCAGAAATCTAGTGTCAATCTTGGGAGCTCAGCCAAGTGTTTCTCTGCCCCTGGAGCTCCTTCCAAAATCTGCAAGTTGTTATGGATTCAGGTCACTGGAAAGTGGAATAGAGGCAGGCAATCATCCCGCATCAGATAATTTACTGATTAGAAGCAATTTCTTTCTACTCATGCCTCACACCAAACATTCTCCAGCTTCCCAAGCTCTCAAAGCATCCCTAACTAGCTGGGCTTGCTGGAGAGTAGGGATTAAAAAGGTTCTAGTTTAATTAAACTCAACCTCACCTTCAAAGAGGGCTTGCCCAGGGGCTCAGCTGATAAAGAACCCATCTGCCAATGCAGGAGAGACAAGAGATTCAGCTTCAATCCCTGGGTCTGGAAGAGCCCCTGGAGAAGGAAATGGCAACCTGCTCCAGTGTTCTTGCCTGGAAAATTGCATGGACAGAGGAGCCTGGTGGGCTACAGTCCAAGGGATCACAAAGAGTTAGACATGACGAGTGTGCACACACACACACACACACACCTTCCAGGATAGCCTGACTGACACTGCAAAGGAAGTAGAGTGGTCCCAGGCATACCGCCCCTTCTTCTTTGATACTCCTGGGAACCAAACATCTTGCAAAATGCTCCCTGTATTAAAAGGGGAAGGGGGACAAATGGTTGAGTATATTTTAAATATCTGCTTCCAGGCTTTCATATGAAAATTTTACAAGGAAAAGGGTAATGCTAGAAGTGATGATATGGATAAGTGAAAATTTAAGATTCAAAATATCTATGAATTTGAACTGTACAGGTCATCCAGGTATTAATACTTCTGGGAGAATAGCCACATGATTATTTGCATTTTACTGGGCTTTCCCTGGAGCCATAAGTCTTCACCCAAAGGTAATAAAGCTTGAAAAGGTGGTTGCAGAAACAGTCTGGGGATATTTCAGTTTTGTGGTATCCTTCTGACGGCAGTTTGTATGTACCAATCTATGGCTCCAATTTTTGGCATTCCAGTTAGGGGTTATTTCTTTTTCAAGGAGCTTTTACAGATGTATACGTATATACATACAGATAGATAAATAGAGTCATGGCTGAGGGGCTGCCTTGACGAGTCAGGCACTGGTGCTCTTTTGTCGGTTGATACATTAGATACGTTATTTTAAATAGATCAAAGAAGACCCACCCCAGGAGACCTCAGAGCTCCTCAGATATTTTCCATGGAGCTAAAGAACTACTCATCTAATCCAACGGCCCAATCTACAGATGAGCAAATTGAGACCCAAAGAAGGAACATGATGTCCAAGGTCACAGAGCTAATGGCAAAACCAAGAACTCCGAGCTTCCAGGGCCTGGGTGAACTTACGTCTCATACTGTCACTGCATGAAGCACCTGAAGCCGTTCTAACCCCGCGTCTAGGACACATGTGTCACCATGACCCTGAAAATCAGTCCAGATTCTTTCTTTATCCGTATCCTCTCTGTCCACATCCTGATTGGAAACATGGAATTTAGGATTACAATTTTAAATGGTCCAGATGAGTTGGGTAAGCAATCACTAATAAACAGAGAAGCTTAATTACATTTGATCCTCATCTGGTCCCTCCTGAATTCATAAGCTGAGACTTGCAATTCCTTTATCACTAGACACAGGGAGAACAGCCAGAGGCATCTGCAGGGCTCTGAGGAGAGCAAGCCCGAGTTCCAGTGGGAACTGTAGGCAACGTTCTTTCAGTGAGCATCTGTGTGTGCTAAGTCACTTCAGTCGTGACAGACTCTTTGCGACCCTGTGGACTGTAGTCTGCCAGTCTCCTCTGTCTATAGGACTCTACAGGCAAGAATACTGAAGGGAGTTGTCGTGCCCTCCTCCAGGGGATCTTCCCAATCCAGTGAGCATCTACTGGATGCCTCCTGTGTACCATACTCTGGGCCTTGCATGGGGAATGCAAGGACAGTTAGTCCCCAGTCTTGGTCATGAGGGGTCTGTTTTGCCCACTCTGACCATGGCTGGATAAACTTGGATAAAGCTGAATCTCTCAGGCAGTTCTGTCAGGAGTCATTTATTCTAACCCAATCCATTTCAGGAGTCCCATGATCATCCTTAAGCCTCCAAACGAATATAAGGGCTGAGAGAACTAGGGAAAAAGGGCAAATGCATGAATTCAATGACTGTGAGGTAGACAGTGCCCATCCTGGCCAAAAGTTAGCTTCTTCTCTACCGTTTCATTTCTCTTTTACTCTCCCTTCCTACCAAATCCCATACCCAACATCCACCTCCACTTCCTCTTACCCTGGTTCTAGTTCAGTCTGTCATAGCACCCTCAGAAATGTATGCTGTGTGTTTTAATCAGGTTTCTTAATGTCTCTGAGCTTCCATGTGCTCATATGTAATAATGTTCACTCCCAGGTGGCTCAGATGGTAAAGAATCTGCCTGCAATGCAGGAGACCCGGGTTCGATCCTTGGGTTGGGAAGATTCCCCTGGAGAAGGGCATGGCAACCCACCCTGGTATTCTTGCCTGGAGAATCCCATGGACACAGGAGCCTGGGAGTTTACACTCCATGGGTAATCACAGAGTTGGACAGGACTGAGCGACTCTTTCATTTTCACTTTCACTTGGTGGCTCAGACGGTAAAGCGTCTGCCTGCAATGCAGGAGACCTGGGTTCAATCTCTGGGTCAGGAAGATCCTCTGGAGAAGGAAATGGCAACCCACTCCAGTATTCCTGACTGGAAAATCTCATGGATGGAGCCTGGTAGGCTACAGTCCATGGGGTCACAAAGAGTTAGACACGACTGAGCGACTTCACTTCACTTCACTTCAATAGGACTATCAGAAAAATCTCATGAAGCTGTAAAAGTACCTCTCACAGTACCTGGCACTAAGCAGTCCTCCACAAATATCAGTTGCTAGCATTATTATTGTTATTTTCTGTTATGATTATTATCCTTTCCCTTAATGACAGTACTTTTCCCTGGATTATTTGTGTTCAGTCAGAGACAAAGAGCCTTTAAAACCAAGCAATTCAGTTCCTAATGGTGGAACTTCAGACCAAGAGAAGAACAGTAGGTGGGGGCCTTCACTGTACCCTCAGTCTCTCCCTGGGAAGCAGCACCCTCTTGGACTCCCTGAAGCTGCTCTTCATGTCTGGTCCTCCTCTGACTTAGTCTGCTGCTCTGTGCCGAGGGGCCCCAGGCTCTGCTGCTCAGAATCATGAAGCTGAACATCACGCACCGCAAAGCAGAGACAAGACGTGCCTGGGCTCCTGCAGGGATCAGAGCAAGAAGGCAGATAATCAAGTTGCATCTCCCTTCAAACAGAGAAGGGCCTCTCTTGCTGGCAGCTAACTCCTAGTTTTGCCGATTCCCCCTGAGAGTCCAGGATAGCCCAAGGTCAAATGCCCCAGGGCCTCATCTGTGGTTTTATAACGAGACCAGCAGAGCAAGCTCTGCTGCGGCGAGTCAGCACAGACGGCCTTTCTGCTGTAGGACAAGCCAACAGTGCTCAGAATTCCAGCCTACCTCCTAAATATCTCTCATTTTCACCCTCCTTCTCTCTGTCCCTATTACTGCTGTCTTAGCCAGGACGCTTGTCATCTCTCCCCAGGTAAATAATAATTAAAGTGAAAAACAATGAAAGAGTTAGTCGCTCAGTCGTATCCAACTCTTTGCGACCCCATGGACTATAGCCCACTGGCTCCTCTGTCCATGGAATTCTCTAGGCAAGAATACTGGAGTAGGTGACCATTCCCTTCTCCAGGGTATCTTCCTGACCCAGGGATGGAACCCAGGTCTCCCATATAGCAGGCAGATTCTTTAACAGTCTGAGCCACCAGGGAATACTTTTATTATGTGCCAGGTAATATGTATACCTCAGTGTTTGCATGCAATTTCTCATCAAAACATCAAAATAACCCTGGACAGATACAAATTATGCTTCTCATTTTATAAATAAGAAAAATTGAAGATGCCCAGAGAAATTATGTCCAGGCCAACACTTTGGCCCACCTATGCCCAGACTGTGGCCTCCCTGCTGCCCTCTCTCCATGCCAATTGCCACCCACTGCTCACCGTTATCTCTGCCATGAGTCCCACTCTCCTCCAGCCCATCTTCCATGCACTTCTACGAATTCCTTTCCAAATCATAAATCTGATCATATCACTCACATACTGAAAATCCTTTAAAGACTCCCCACTAGATCCAAATAAAGTCAAGACCCCCTAAACAGGCATGCTAGGCTCTTCCCAACCTGACTTCTCTCTTCCACATACCTGAAGCCACAGGCCATTCATCAAGGGCTCTCTGCTTTCACCCCTCCATCCTCCACACACAAACTCTCCTTCTCTGTGCAATGTGGTTTCCCCCCTCTTCTGCCTGGAAAATTCCTATCTGAAGACCCGGCTCAAATGTCATTTCCCCTGGAAATCCTCCACACTCCCTCAGATCCTTTACTCTGATTTTGGATAGAGTCTTCCAGCCCATCTCAGTCTTTTCCCTAGTCAGTTATTACATCAAATTGTGTTATTGCTTGTCAGGGGAAAGTTACTCTGAGTAAGTTGGGTGCCTTCCCAGGGTAGCACCTGGGGCTTGTTTCCCAGTACATTCCACAGGGCTAGTGCAGGTTGGTTTTTTTGTTTGTTTGTTTGTTTTTTTAACATTTATTGCACAAGTGGTTGGATGAATCATTTATTTATTCATTTATTAACAGTTACTGTAGCAGTTGACTTCCCAGTTGGCTCAGTGGTAAAGAATCTGTCTCCCAAGGTAATAGACACAGGAGACACAGGTTCAGTCCCTGGGAGGGGAAGATTCACTAGAGAAAGAAATTCCCTGGAGAAGGAAAACCCACTCCAGTATTCTTGCCCTGGGTTATTTCTCCTGGACAGAGAAGCTTGGCAGGCTTCCACGGGTTCGCAAAGAGTCGGACATGACTTAGCGACTAAACAACAACGACAACCGAGGTAGTTAATCATTGACAATTCACTGGTCACTATTTTAGGGGGCTAAGGAGGCAAAGATGAATAAAAGAACTCCCAGTGGAGTCCCAGCTTTGGCCCAATGCTTACATAACCAAGGGCTTTTATTACTTTTTTCTTGACTCTCTTCCCAGTAAACAAATTAAATTGCAGAGCCTGCAGAATACCACCTAATTCCATCCTATTTAATCTGGACACAACTGCCATCCATTTAACTGCCACACTGCCTACAAAAAAACTCAATTGTCAGGTCTAAATTATAGCTTGTGCAAATAACCAAATTTAGATGACTTGCAACTCCACTGGGATCCTAAATCCATCATGATGTTAGTTAAGTTCTGTGAATTCAATTAACCTTTCTGATCAATCATGGATTAATTAACCAAGCTGTGCTGACAAGAAAGTATTGAGGCTTTAGGTGGTTATTTTTCTAGAGACAAGAGCTCATAACATTGGGCTGTATCATTCCATTAGACCCGAACTGGAATCTTTGCTCTCTGAATTGTCTTGTCATTTGATAATAATACTCAGTTCTCTAATTCTTTCTATATAAGAAGACCTTATTTCACCAATATGATGATGACACTGGAAGCATCTTCTGGGCAAAGATTCCACCTCTTTGACCCCTACAAAACCAACTAGCACAGTGCTTCTCCTATACCCAGAGGTGACACCAGAATTAGAGACAGCAAGAGGTGGAAAAGAACCTAGAGATCATCTTATCTGAGACTCTCATTATACAGAAGAAGAAAAAGAAACCCAGAGAAGGGCAATGATGTGCCCAAGGCCATGAGGCTGAGCAGAGACTGGCATCCAGGTTTACTAAACTCAGCTCATGATAACAGCAACACAGTAGCTACCATTTGTTTACTGATATATGTACACACACACACACACACACACACAGATCTGTAAGCAACATATAGCCAAATGCTGAGAAGCTGACCAGTAGCTGACCAGTGTTTTGTGGCTAGAGAGACATAAATTCAAGTTCAATGCTACCCAAGCAGCCCAAGTCTGTGGGAGAAGATGATGTGCAGAGAAATGAAGTGTAGAGAAGTGATTCTGAATACTGGGCATCTCTTGCTCTCCAGGCAGCTGTTGGTTTGTAAGAAGTTTGCAGAAATTATTGTGTCAAAGGTTGCTACACAAGGAAAGATTTAATCAGTCTCACAGTGCTATGGAGGGGCTTCCCAGGTGGCACAGTGGTAAAGAATCCACCTGCCAAAGCAGGAGATGTGGGTTTGATCCCTGAGCTGGGAAGATCCCCTGGAGAAGGAAATGGCAACCCACTCCAGTATTCTTGCCTGGGAAATTCCACGGACAGAGGAGCCTGGAGGGCTACAGTCCATGAGGTTGCAAGAGCCAGACACAACTTAGCAACTAAACAACAGCAAATAATAACAAGGAGGAAAAAGAGAAAACCAAGCAACTCAAAACAGACAGGAAGGTCACTGTGAGTGGGCAGAGAGCTCACTCCTGGCAAAAGCATAGATCCGACCATCCTCAGTGACCTCACGCCTGATTTCCTGTGGTTAAAGCTGCTCACAACTTCAGTTCCCTCTAGCACTTATTTATTTTGAATTTCTTAATGTTTCTATGAGATCTAACCCTTTCAAAATCCCTTCCTGGAAACTTGCTAAAACAGGGTAGATGGAAGAGGTAGGAGCCAGGGGTGCTGAATGACTATCTGAAGGTTACACTTCTGAGCCAGGCCATCCACCTCTGAGCCTGCACAGCACTGCTACAGGCTGGAGAAGGAAGCACCTGGTTTCAACCTTTTGGCCAGCAGAGGTACATTAAAAATAAAACTGTACAGATATTTAATATGCACTATTGTCGGCTCTGGACTAGGAACATTTAAGAAGTATTCTAAATAGGAGAAATATATTAATATGATTTATATGAGTAGTTATTAAGATCATGTGCCAGAGACTGGGCTAGGCACCTTACATGTACTATGTTCTTTATCTCTTAAAGTGCCATAGGGTAGACATTGCTATCATCATGCAGACAAAGATACTGAAGCTCAGTGGCACCAAGTAACTGGGCCTGTATCACACAGTAAGGAAGTGGCAGAGTCACTGGGTCATGCTCAGTGGTGTCAGACTCTTTGTGATCCCTTGAGCCGTAGCCCACCAGACCCCTCTGTCCATGGGATTTCAAGAATACTGGAATGGGTTACCATATCCTTTTCCAGAGTCACTGGGTCAATGTGAGGCAAATGCCCCTGTGTAGCCACCAGGAAATTGTCTCATCTTCATGTACTAGTTCTTGTGACTGGCATATCTAAACTTCTCAGCCCCTCAGAAAATGGGAAGAAAAAGAATATATTTGTTGACAGTGGGGAGCTGAGAATTTTTTGGCTTTGAGTGTGCCCTTTGCCCCTTGTCTATCACACTGGCATGTAAGGTTGCCCACCTCTGCAATATTTCCTGAACCCTCCAATCCTATGCAGAACTCATGGGTAATGGACTCATGATTCAAGAGACTTTTTTTGCGAAGCAGGTGGAAGTGAAGAGCACTGTTAGAGGGCGGATCAGCAGTTTCCTTTCTCTGGAACATAAAGGTTTGATGTGAAAAGAAGAATTCATGGTCCCCCACATAGCCCTCCTATTATTCCAACATCATCCCCTTCTTTGAGCTGTTTTTACCCACAATTTGCATGAGCACTGGCTTGCATCTCCCAGTGATTAAGTTGCATTTGGAAGGATAGTGAGATTCATTTTTAGCTCCTCGTCATCAAGAACAGAGCCCTGAAATCAGCACGCTGCTCAAAGCTTCAGGAGCGGTTAAGTTGCCAAGGCAACGGCAGCCGCTTCTGACGTCACCGAGGGAGGACACCTCCGCAGGAAAGTGGGCTCTCGCCTTCTGGATCAGCACTTCTCTGGCCTTTGTCAGATTTTATTAATTATCTGAGTGTCTCCAGGACTCTCAGAACTGTCCTCCCACCGCTCCCCACGTTAGCAAATACAAGAAGAAAAGTACTTTTTATTAAAGTTCTTTCTTTCCCTAGTCACCCTCTGGTCAAAAGCATACAAAA
Source organism: Bubalus bubalis (assembly GCF_019923935.1). Taxonomy (NCBI): domain Eukaryota; kingdom Metazoa; phylum Chordata; class Mammalia; order Artiodactyla; family Bovidae; genus Bubalus; species Bubalus bubalis. The sequence continues at coordinate 45,172,470 of NC_059161.1, forward strand.
AAAAAAAAAAAAAAGAAGAAGAAGAAGAACAGGAGCGGGAATCACAGAGGGCACTCCTGAATAGTTCGCTGGCAAATTTATCTGTGACTTTGCTTTGAAATTGGGGAAAGAGAAAATGTATAGGAGAAAGAGGCTATGGAGCTTATGCGCTTAGCAGGCAGAAGAGGAACGCGGTAAATCCAATCACAAGAAAGGTTAAAGCTCTCTTATCCCAACCTGTTCTCACCTGGAACCTCAATTAATAATAAAATCACCTTTGAGCAGAACCCATTGTGCAATAATATATAAGGACTTCTCCCTACAGAGTAAAAGGGTAACAACTGCACAGGGGAGAGGATACCATTCAGAGCTGGGTTCCAGGGCATGCATGGCTTACTGCCCACCCAAGTTCACTGCCCCTCTTCTGTGGGGAAAAGCTGTTTTGAGAAGTAGCTACCCAGTCAAGGTATTTCCCAGGGAATCATGGATCTAGGCCACATGTGACCAGTTCCTACCAACAGAAGGGGAGTAAAAGTGATGCAGGTCATTCACAGGTCAAATGAGGCCATCTCCACCTTCTCTGACCCCTTCTCCTGCCTCAAGGTTAAGACGACAGGGAGCAAGGAGTAGAAGGAGTCTGGCTCCCTAATTCACACATTGAACACAGTCACTGAACTGTTTTGTAAGTCAGAAATAAAAAATCCCTTGGGTTAGATGGCTGGGCTTTCTCTGAGTTTCTCTGTTAGAGCAGCTTGAATTAACACCTTAACACAGCAGCATTATCACCAACAAGGTTAAGCCAATGAGATGATCCAACGAGTCCTTCAGGCCAGGACTCTCGGCTCTGAGGGGACACCACAGCTGTGTCCACAATGCATAGCCACTGACCAGAGCTAAACACACAATCTTCCCTAACTGAAACGAAACACGCTACAGCAAAATCCCTCAGCAGCATTGTTTTTGTCCAGACACAGAAGAGATTACGGGGCAAGAAGCAAGCGCTGGGAGCAGGCAGAGGCTGGAAAGCTGGAAGGAAGATGAGTTTGTGGGGGCCGAGGCCTTGTGTCTCCTTGAGCACACCACAGGCCACTGTACCGATGCCCCAGAGGAGCCATTGCTCATTGTACAGATGCCCTACAGAAGCCTCATTAGGCGTGAAATCCACTATCCGGACTGCTGTGGGCAGACGATGCAAAGAGGGCCACGGCCAAGAGTATGAGTGGGGGCTGAAATGTAACAGGCCCTTTCCTTTAAAAAAAAAAAAAAGCTATGTATTTATGTATTTATTTGTTTGGCTGTGCCCAGTTTTCATTGCAGCATGTGGGACAGAACCTGGCCCCCTGCATTGGGAGCTTGGACTCTCAGCCACTGGACCACCAGGGAAGTGCAACTGGCCCTTTTCTGACAACACTAAGCATTGTGGGTCAGAGCCCAGTTCAACTAGAGGAAAAGCACTTAGCGCCTTTTTAAATATGTGCAAAGGTGCCATCCAAGACTAATTCTCACATCGGTATAGCCATGAACACATCTAGCAAAAAGGCAGTGGGCTAGATGGCGGTGGTGGCCCTGACCCCTGAGATCTTCATAACACCAAGCTGCAATGTTTTTACCTTCTAACCATTCTCAACAGGAAATCACATTCAAAGAAATCTGATACCAAAATAAAACTTGAAAGCTTGCTCCCATCACTAAGGAAAAAATCTGTGTGTCCCTCTTCCCTTTCTAGCCATTTTATCCCCCCCAACTCAGAATCTGATGCATGCTTAGCCAGATCCATGCCCCCTGCCTGAAAGGGAAAAGACATGAATGCTCTTTGTTGCAGGGGGTTGGAGCAAGCTGTGTTAGATTTCACCCCCAGAGGCCTTGATGTGATGCTGAAAAAAATGGAATGAAAACAAAGCAAATGGCAGAAGAGGAGACCTAGGCCCAGAGCAGCCAAAGAGAAAGAGGCTTTGTGAACTGGCCATTGGGAGGACAAAGATAAGTGAAATTCCAAAAACAATGCTTTGGAGATGCAACAGTAGGTAAAGTCATTTTTACAATGGCATTCTCCCAGGGAAGACAAGTAAAGCTCCAACAGAAGGGAAAAAGAACTTCTATCCAGGAGATGATGAAGGACAGGGAAGCCAGGCACGCGGCCATCCATGGGGTGGCAGAGTCGGACTATAACTTAGCAACTCAACAACAACAACTCTGTAGTTCAGTTCAGTGGCTCAGTCGTTTCCGACTCTTAGCAACCCCATGGACTGTAGCACGCCAGGCCTCCCTATCCATCACCAACTCCTGGAGTTTACTCAAACTCATGTCCATTGAGTTGGTGATGCCATCTAGCCATCTCATCCTCTGTTGTCCCCTTCTCTCGCCTTCAATCTTTCCCAGCATCAGGGTCTTTTCAAATGAGTCAGAGAACAACTGTGTAAGGGAATATCAATATTTCTGGCAAACTTCATCACTGAACAGGTATCCTCATTCATAAATGACAGGAATTTTCCTGATGTAGGAAATGACACAAACTTTTCTAGAAGGAATTGGGTCTCTATTAAATATTTAAATATTAAACCCTTTGATCTTGCAAGTCCACTTGTGGAAACTTACTCAATAGAAATACTCCCACTCTCAGAAACTTATCAAGAAATTTGTACAAAGTTATTCGTTGTTGACAAGACATGCATTTTTAACTGCTTTTCCTGTGGTAATTTGTCACTCACATCCTAATGAGAAACATTATGCATCTGTGAGCTGGCTGGTTAGGCTTTAAGACGCCATCTGACCTTGTAAAGGAGCCAAGACCGGGTCTTTTATCGTTTGTTTCTAAGCCAGTCTCCACCACTAGATATAAGTTCCTTGAGGTCAGAGACCATGGCCACTTTCAGACCTGTCACAAAGCCCAGTGTAGAGTGGTATGCTTAAGTGCTATTTGTTAAATGAATTCATGATGTAACTGGGCCTGAGTCAAATTTAGGTTCAAGCGCTCATAGCACAGTGCTCTAGGAGCAGAGTCAATGGAGACCAGCCTCATTATGAAATGAACTGCTCCTCTCAGCTGTATCCTTATTCCCTACTCCGTGCAGTTCCTTGTGTAGGTGGGAAATGAAGGGTTTCTGGAGAAGGAAGAAGGATAGTAAGACTGGCAATTGAAGTTCTTAAGATGAAATAAAGCTGGGTTTTTAGCTGTTGTCCAAACCCTGAATCTCCTCAAATTACATGCAGTCCTTTTCCGGGGAAAGTGTATGGCTTTCATGAACTTGTTAAAGAATTTAGGTTCAGGACAGTCTAAAAGATTAATATCAACTGAAGGTTTTTCTGGTGGCCCAATGGTAAAGAATCTGCCTGCCAATGCAGGAGGCATGGGTTCGATACCTGGTGCAGCAAGATCCTACATGCCCATGTGCCACAACTACTAAGCCAGCACTGTAGAATCCAGGAGTTGCAGCTACTGAGCCCATGTGCCACAGCTGCTGAAGCCCCTGTGTTTCGAAACAAGAGAAGCCACCTCAATGGGAAGCCCACACACCACAACAAAGAGTAGCCCCACTCACCACAACTAGGGGAAAATTCATGCAGCAATGAAGACCCAGCACAGCCAATATCCCAATGCAGAGGGCCCAAGTGCAATCCCTAGTCAGGGAACTAGAGCCTGCACACTGGAACTAAAGATCTTGTACGCTGCAACAAAGATTGAAGATCCTGTGTGCTACAACGAACATGTGGTGAAGATAAATAAATAAATATTTTAAAATCTAATTATTAAAAAATGTTTATAACTCACCAAGTCAAAATATTTTGACTCAGAAAAGACTATGTACAGACAACCTATGCCAAAGAGTAATATACCAAAGGTGACTGAGAAACCAGGGGACGAAGGCCAATGTCATGCACAGACCTACAAATGAGTCTTAAAAATTCACATGTATGTTAAGTTTCCTCTTGCAACCCCTTAATACAATATTTTCAGAGAAGGCAATGGCACCCCACTCCAGTACTCTTGCCTGGAAAATCCCATGGACGGAGGAGCCTGGTAGGCTGCAGTCCATGGGGTCGCTAAGAGTTGGACATGACTGAGCGACTTCACTTTCACTTTTCACTTTCATGCATTGGAGAAGGAAATGGCAACTTACTCCAGTGTTCTTGCCTGGAGAATCTCAGGGACAGCGGAGCCTAGTGGGCTGCAGTCTATGGGGTCGCACAGAGTCGGACACGTCTGAAGTTACTTAGCAGCAGCAATATAATATTTTGAAGCATTACAATTTCAAAGGGTGAGTACTACCATAGCCTTCCAGCTCATAAGCTTACCTTAATGTTATATGTCCTAAGTAGGACTTACAATTAATTAAGTGTGAAAAGGCATTTTGTGACTTTTAAAAAACTAAAATGGAAAAAATATCAGAAAGGAACAAACTGAACATTTAAAATATCACCTATAAGACAAAATATAACACGGAATATTTCGCAACACCATTCACCTTATCATAAAACTATTAATCAACCCCTTTCAGGTGGGCAGTCAAAAGCAGTTAACTTGGTATGACCGCATTTCATTCAGCTTGGCTCAGCATCATTCTGGAAGCAAGCGAGCAACACCATTAATCCATTTCCTAAATCCTCAGCAACACCATTAATCCGTTTCCTAATCCTTAGATGGTTTGGTTTCTCCTCACCATTTTTTTTTTTTTTTTAAAGCAAACGGCCATCAATTTAACCTTTAGTTATTTGCTTTTTAAAAAGCTCTGCTGCTTGCCAATTTGATTACCTTACGAGATCTCTTTGGGTGTTCCTGATATTTTATAATGCACCAAAGTTAGATTAGACAGAAAGAAATTTTCAGAAATTTGCCACAATATGTATATGAGTACAGCAAGAAATGTACCACTGTGCTCCCAATCATTTTCTTCCTTACTCCTTGATGTCATATGACTTGTCCTGAGGCAGAACTTCCTACCTCCCTCCACTCCTTATCCTTTCACCATCCAATTAGCTCCTACTGTTGACCTACAGGTTAACAAATAGCTGTATTTGAGGCCACTTAACCCTCTACATAGGGAGATGATGGGCTCACCAACACCACTTATCAGCACTTACCGGCCTGCTTCATCATGTTAAGCAAATAATAAGATGCAGCACTTGGTCTCCAGATGCATATCAATCAAGCAGAGAAAAACCTGCACTCACACAAAATACATCTGAGCAAAAGGGCTTCCCACGTGGCTCAATGGTAAAGAACACCCCTGCCAATGCAGGAGATTTAAGGAATGCGGGTTGGATCCCTGGATTGGGAAGATCCCCTGGGGGAGGCAGTGGCAACCCAGTATCTCTTGCCTGAAAAACTCCATGGACAGAGGAGCCTGGCGGGCTACAGTCCATGGGGTCGCAAAGAGTCGGACAAGACTGAGCAAGTGAGCATATACAGGATAGCAGAAAATATCTAACCCTGTGGTGCTGGGGGAGGGGGGGCAGAAGACTTGGTTGAGAAATTGCAATTCAGTTTTACATTAGTTGGGTGAGTGATACAAAAGAGTCCTTAAAGAATAAACACACACATATGACATTTGCACTACATAATACATTAAGACTGCTTTAAAGATCAAGAACCCCTGCATACGGCTTGTTAAATGGAGGATGCCTAGGTTAGTAGCACAAGTAATGAACTGTGCATCAACAGATTGGGTCTCTGTGTTATTCACATGATGAGTTCCTGTCTCCTTGTGTCTTCCACCTATAAAGGTACTGATCACTAAAGTCCTGATATTGGCTACCTTTCTACTAGTTTAGCCTTCCCTCCCTCAGTGATCTTGAGCAAAGTGAGAATCTGAGGGGGCCTCCATAGGTGCCCCAACAGCTGGATCCCTGGGACACCCTCACCACAGAGTCCCCAGTGCTAGTGAGTCAACTGAGAAACACCCAGTCCAGAGCCAGACACCAAACCTAGCTGGGAAAGCTCAGAAGGAGGAGGGTGAGTGTGAAGCCAAAATATCAGGACCATGAGATTTGACATAGGTGACTAGACTGGTGTTTATTGGATGCACTGTCCAACTTAAGGGGGCACTATTCATTCATAATCATTATAGATTTCTACAGGTATTTTGACATTTTCTGGTAGATATCAGAAAAATGTTTAGGGGAAGGATGCTTTTTCTAATTCACACCAAATTTCAACATGGACTAGCTGGCAGGCTTGAGATAGAAGGGTGAGGTGAACAAGCCAGTTCCCAAAGGTCAGGATCAAGGATGGACCCTATGGCTTTAGATGCCCAGCCTGGGAGCAGACACCTGTGAAGTTACTACCACCACCACTTTAAAGTTGAGGCCCAAATCTCTACCCTTAAACCTGACTTCCTGCCACCTGCTTTATAAGTTCACCCAGAATTCTCTGGGGCCCTTAAGCCTAGCCAAACAGGTCTACCTTCTCACTTCCCTCTTCTGTTGAATTATTCTCCCAATGCCTGAATCTGAAACCCTGAAATCACTTTGGAGTCCTTCACCCGCCCCCCTTCATTACTCACTCAGGGACCATGGCCTCTAACTTGGACTGCGTCAAGGTTGCTGGTATCAGTTTCCTTGCTCCCAGACCTCCTACCATGACCCAGTTCAAATATTCAACTTCTCTCCCCCAAACCGCACAACATCCTCCTAACTGGTCACCAGTCTTTCTGCTTCAGTATATCCTATATAGTTTGGAAAACTGTGCTAAAACACTGTCCTAAACACATCACTTCTTGCCCACAAACCTTCACTAAATCATCCTGCTTACTGAGTCCAGCCCAGTCTGCCCCCAAACAGTGTAATATCCCTCCATGCAGACAGCATTCACTATTATCAAAATCCTTATTGTTCACAGTTAACTAGTGTGCTCAGCTGTGGCTGACTCCGTGCAACCCTATAGACTGTAGCCCAACAGCCTCCACTGTCCATGAGATTATCCAGGCAAGAATACTGGGGTGGGTTGCCATTGTGTCTGCTATTGTGTCCTGTGTCTCCTGCATTGCAGGCAGATTCTTTACCAGTAACCCATCAAGGAAGCCTCAGCCTGTCATTTAAGGGAAAACAGTATTTCTAAGCCTCAGCTTTGTCATTTGTTAAGTGGGGATATTAATAGTATCTACTTTATAGAGCTATTGTGATGATTAAGTAAAATAATATTTATAAAGTACCTAATGCTTTGTGGCTCAGATGGTAAAGAATCTGCCTACAATGCAGGAGACCAGGGTTCGATCCCTGGGTCAGGAAGATCCCCTGGAAAAAGAAATGGCAACCCACTCCAGTATTCTTGCCTGGGTCCATGGACAGAGGAGCCTGGCAGGCTACAAAAGAGTTGGACTTGGGGCTGCGAAAGAGTCAGACATGATTTCACTACTAAACAACAATCGGGGAAGCCCCAGCCAGTCATTTAGAGAAAACAGTATCTCCAAGCCTCAGTTTCATCATCTGTTAAATGGGGATATTAATGGTATCTACTTCATAGAGCTATGGTGATGATTAAGTAAAGTAATATATGTATAAAGTGCTTACCACACTGCCTCTCAGTAAGTACTAATGGTGCTGATAAAGGTGATCTCCCCAAAACATCCCTCAAATTACTTCATTCCCAACACCAGCTTGAGATTATTCTTTCTCATATTTACTTCCAACAAAATTCACTCAGCTGTTAAGCCCTATAAGTGTACTTGATCTAGCCATCTGGCTTGCAATTCCCCTTAAACTTTCCCAAATTTTCCTTCTCTACCCATCATGGAATGGAATCTTCTAGGACGAATTGCTGGAAGTACTGAAGGGTCCAGTCCACTTACCAGACACTCATCTGAACTTTTCTTCCTTATGAAAATCATCCAAAGTTTCATTAAAGAAGCAGGGAAGACATTTTATCTCCTGTCTAGAAAATGTGGGTCTTACTTTCCAATAATACTGAGCGACATATTTTTAAGGACGTAATATGCATATGTGTATATTTTTGAGAATGAAAGAGAGGCTTAAAATAGTCAAAAAACAAACTGTCTTCCCAGAGTGCAGAGAATCAGAGTGATAGAGTGAAGAGTATGAAATCTGAATTTAGACAGATATTGGATAAAAGACCAGCTCTGTCACTTCCTAGCTTAATGCCCAAGAAATGTCTCCATGTGCTCACAAAACTAGCATCAGCCAGTTTTCTTTTCTCCTACTCTGATGCTGAGATGTCTGGAGCTCTCAAAAATTCTGCCAAGTAATTAAGCTTCCAGAGTCCCCATAAAAAGGCCTTCAGCTATAGCCAAAGCTGTCTCCTCCTGTCCTGGGTAGCTAAATGATAGATGTTGTCAACGCCTGCCACCACCTGCCAGCCAGAGGCCTCAGGGCCCTGACCTGAGTAGCAGAAATGATGTTCCCTCCTCCACATACCCCACCCCCACCTCAGTAGTGGGCCGAGTGTCTCAGAGATTTCAGACAAACAGCTTTCCTCCTCCTCTCAGAATCTAAACATGTTCCATAGGGCCTTCTGCTCACTGCACAGAGCATGACATTTAACAGGCACTCAAAGAGCATCATTTAACTCGTGGTGCTTGAGCTAGAGAGAGGACTGCAAAATGAATATTGTTCTCAATGTTGACCCTGATCTTCGGCTCCTCAGCATTGGTCTTCAGCAATGCTTATGAGCCTTGATTCTTTCTCCTCTGAGGAAGACATATGGATCCTCAAACCAGAGTTTTCCACCAGCATGCTGCAAATGGGTCACTGGTATACCAGGAGATACCATTCATTCCAAGTCTCCAGGGTTGCTGGGCTGGGATTGGAGGCAAGAGTCGCAGAACCAGACACTTCACATGATCAGCAGCCCCCAAGGTTAATCCCAGTGTCTCCTACAATTACTAGCATTGTTTCTGCTCAGTAAAAGTATAACCATTACTATCAAGCAAAAAATGAAGAAGGTTGAGAAGCCCTTCTTCATGCTAACAGAGCCCTCATCCTGTTATATCTGTACCCTAAGACAAGCCTTACTGTGGTTAAGATACTGTCCTCCACCAAAAAATTGTGAGTGAGGTTCCATTTCATATATATATAGAAATGTGTCATCATTTCTACATATGTAATGATGTCTATTAAGGAGCTGAATTAATAATTAATAGCCTTCCAAAACAGAAAGCACCAGGCCCAGCTGGGTTCATTAGTAAATTCTGCCAAATATTTAAAGAAGAAATGATACCAATTCTCTATAATCTCCTTCAGAGGATAAAGATGCATATATTTCTTTCTAACTCCTTTGATGAAGTCAGTTTTACCCTAATACAAAAACCAGACAAAACACTACAAGAAAAGAAAACTATACGCCAGTATGTCTTGTGAAAATAAATGCAAATATCTTCATAAAATATTAGCAAATCAAATCCAACATCTATAGAAATTAATTATACACCTCAGACAAGTGGGATATACCCAGGTATGCAAGGCTGGTTCAACATCTGAAAATCAATTAATGCAATCTATCACATCAGGCTAAAAAAAAAAGAAAAATCACATGATCATATCAACAGACGCAGAAAAAACAGTTGACAAAATCCAACACCAATTCATGATTAAAAAAACAAACGCTCAGAGTGAACCCTAATGAAAACTATGGACTGGGGGTGATTATGACGTATCATTATAAGTTCATCACTTATAAGAAACGTATCTCCCTGATGGGGGATGTTGATAATGAGGGAGACTATGCATACATGGAAGGTAGATGAGAAATATCCATGTCTTCCTCTTAATTTTGCTGTGAGCCTGAAACTGCTCTAAAAACTGTCTTTAGGGGTTCTTTAGTGGCAAAGAATCTGCCAGCCAATGCAGGAGACAGTTTCTATCCCTGATCCAGGAAGATCCCACATCCTTCAGAGCAACTCAGCCCATGCGCCACAACTACTGAGCCTGTGCTCTAGAGCCCAGGAGCTACAACTACTGAGCCCACGTGCAGCAACTACTGAAACCCATGCACCCCAGAGCCTGTGCTCCACATACAAGAGAAGCCTCAGCAATAAGTGTGCGCATCACAACTACAGAAAGCCCACATGCAGCAGTGAAGACCCAGTACAGCCATCAATAAATAAAATAAACTTTAAAATCAATTGCCTTTAAAAAATCATACTGTAAATTCAAATGTTCTCAATTAATATTTTTAAGCAAATGAGCACATTTATCAGCAGCCATGGAAAGGGAATCTGAGGGGCAAAGTATGTATAAGTGCTATTCTTATGGTGGGAGAAGGGGATGACAGAGGATGAGATGGAAGATGGTTCGATGGCATCACTGACTCAATGGACACGAGTTTGAGTAAATTTGGGGAGTTGGTGATGGACAGGGAGGCCTGGCGAGCTGTTGTCCATGGGGTCGCAAAGAGTCGGACACGACTGAGCGACTGAACTGAACTGATTCTTCTCATCAAATATTGCTGATAGTTGATAAAAAGGAGGAGGACAGTCACAAACATTTTTAAGTGAGAAAAAACAGTGGTGTTTCAAGGTACCTCACTTACATGGAACCACTTGAAATTCACTCACTCTCTTAATCATTCTCTTCCCAACAGCTTGGTAAATGCAACTGGGTAATGATTTCCCAAGAAATGTGTCATATTTCTTCTCTAATTACACCTGTTCTTAGTTCACTCGTCTCATTTCTCACTAATTTTTAAAAAGTAAGAATCAGATTTACCTATCACAGCCATCTTGTAAAACAAAGAAGATGCCACTCCCTCTCTCAAGAAAGAAGGGAGTTATTTCCTTCTATATACATGCATTTGCTACATAGGATTGACCAATACCAGAAAAAATACATTCGTGTACACTAGAAAAGAAATGGAAGACTATTTCCCATACGGTCCAATGAGGGGATTTTTTAATGTGTACAAATAGATTCAATACCTCCATGTTATATAGCTTTCAATTTATTTACGGCATTTATAGGAAAATCAGAGGAATTTTACTCTCTGGGAACAGATCATTGATTCCTAGTCAGGACTAATTGCTTTATGCTGTTTCTCTCTCATTGGTTAAAGAAAAAAAAAAACTTTCAAAAATGAAGCAAGCCTCCATCAATCACCTCCCAAAATGTTCTATTTTCCTATTGTGAGTGAAAGCATATCCAAGGGGTATATTTCACTAAGTGTAGTTCATGATGTTTGGACAATGGTCTGTGTAGCTAAATGTCAGAGACATTTCCATCAAAGTCTATTTCTTCAGGGCCCATTATCTCCCTGGCATCTTTCCAGCTGATGGAGGAAAGAAAGGGCACAGCAACCAATGAAACCACAGAGCCCACACTTCCTTCTGCCAACCGTCACCCTCTGTCCTAGTCAGAACCAGTCCTCACTTGGTCCACGCTGCTCCACACCCCTCTAGGCTGACTCCTGCTCTCACCTTTACTTAGCCTCAAGAGAGATTTCTCACTCCAGCCCCCTATGACACTTGACAACTTAAAGAGGCTAAAAGAAGGGAAAGAGCAGTGGGAGTTCGAAGACTTAATGGAAATTTAGAAGCATCTTAGAGGCACTCTGTTTAAAAACTAAAAACAGAGTTGCTGTATGAACCAGCAGTCCCACTCCTGGGCATGTATCTAGAGAAACTGTAATTCAAAAAGATATATGTACCCCAGTGTTTACAGCAGCACTATTCACAGGAGCCAAGATATTGAAACAACCTAAATGTCCATTAACAGAGGAATGTGATAAGATGTGTGGTGTAGATATATATACACAGACATATATGTGTACAACGGAATACTACTCAGCCCTAAAAAAGAAAGAAAGAATGCCATTTGAAGCAGTAAGGCTGGACCTAGAGATTATCATATAAGCAAAGTGAGTTAGAGAAATACAAATATCATATGATATCATGTATATGTGGAATCTAAAATATGATAAAAATGACCTTATCTATCAAACAGAAACTGACTCACAGACATAGAAGACAAACTTATGGTTACCAAAGGGGAAAGGTAGGAGGGGTAGATTAGAAGTTTGGGATTAACAGATACACACTACTGTATATAAAATAGATAAACAAGGTTCTACTGTATAGCACAGCCAACTATATTCAATATCCTGTAATAAGCCATAATGGAAAAATAATATGAAACAAATATATATATATAAGTATACTTATATATATATAGTATAAAACAGAATCAGTATATATATATATATATATATATATAAAACTGAATCACTTTGCTATAATCAGAAACTAACACAATATAGTAAATCAACTATACTTCAATTAAAAAAAAAGATCACAAGTCTCTCTTGCATAAAAGTGGTATTTCAGCATTGACCATTCATTCCTTTGACTTTTTTTTCTAGACCATCTATGAAAATGAAAATATCCCTGAGAAGGAAAAGTTGAGGGCATGCTGGAGAATCAAAGTCTCAACTAGATGGAAAATTATACTAGCCACAATATTTTCATGGTATTTGAGTTGATTAAGCACCTTCAAAGATATAGTCTCACTTGGTGCTCACTAACAAACCCAGAAAAGGAGGAAATATTTTTGGTATTATCATATCCACTTTACAGATAAGATACTAGACGATGAGAAATATTTAACCCCATCCCAATTCCCATCCTATCCAAAGTAAAAAGCTGAACACAGACCCAAACTCAGATTTCAGCCACACAAGTATGGAGCTGGCCCCCGTCAGAGTCATTCTTACTCTTCCCTCTCCCTTGCCTTCCCAACTTCCCATTTCTGGTCAGACCCCAAATCTTTTGCTCAAGGATCCCAACCATGCCCTGTCCCAAACCCTCACTTTCCTGAAGGAGCTTGCTCTGCTGGCCGCAAGGTAAGTCAATGAATCCCAGAGGAGGTGTTGGGATAAGGAAGGGACTTTATTCGGGAGCCAGTTGACCGAGAAGAAGGCAAACTAGCGCCTCAAAATAACCATCTTGTCAGGGCCTGGTTGCCAGGTTCTTTTATGGAAGAGAAATTGGGGGAGGCGGGAAACAAAGTAAAAAGACTATTCAGTCCTTGCAAATGTGCCATAGAAAGGCAAGCCTCAGGCAGGAGAATGTGTCAGTGGCTCTTCTTTACCTTCCTTCACAGGTGGGCGGCTCAGGTTATCTCCCTGAGGCAGGCCATTAAGTATGCTTACAAAAGTGGCAAGATGAAGGTTCAAGTCAGAGAAGCAGATCCAGCAGAAATTCAAAATTAACCCTTCCCCTCTCTGCCCCAGCAACTCCACTCTACACAATCGAAAATAACAATATTTACTGAGCACCTACTATTGTGCTAGGCCCTGGGCCTTAGGATACAGCAATACGGGATAAGATCCAAAGATCCTTCTTTGGATCAGGACTCCCATATTTGGTTATCCACCAGAATCCCATAGCTCTTTATTTCAATGGTGAAAGCAATAATGGTGATGCCTAAAAGTTACGGAGAATTGAGAATGTATGAGGCACTATTCTAGGCATTTTACTTATGCTAACTCATCCAATCCTCATAATATCCCGATGAGATATTTTTCATATTTAACAAATGAGAAAACTGTGTCCAAGAGAGATTGCCCAGCAAGGCTGCACATCTATTAAGTGGCGGAGCAGAGATACACACAGGCGGCCTGGCCCTGCAGTCCCCGCTCTGAACTATTACACTATGCTAAGAACCAGCAGAAGAAGTAGAAGGGAAACAAGATTCTATTCAATAGGTAGGTGTTAATTTAACACTGTGGCTTTCCTGGTGGCTCAGTTGGTAAAGAATCTGCCTGAAATGCAGGAGTTGTTGTTGTTGTTCAGTCCTAAGTCGAGTCTGATTTTTTGTGACCCCATGAACTGCAGCACACCAGGCTTTCCTGTCTTTCACTATCTCCCTGAGTTTGCTCAAACTCTTGTCTGTTGAGTCAGTGATGCCATCCAACCATCTCATCCTCTGTCGCCTCTTTATCCTCTTGCCTTCAATCTTTCCAAGCATCAGGGTCTTTTCCAATGAGTCAGCTCTTCACATCAGGTGGCCAAAGTACTGGAACTTCAGCTTCAGCATCAGTCCTTCCAATGAATATTCAGGGTGGATTTCCTTTAGGATTGAATGTTTTGATCTCCTTGCTGTCCAAGGGACTCTCAAAAGCCTGCTCCAGCACCAGAGTTTGAAAGCATCAGCTCTTTGGCACCTAGCCTTCTTTATGGTCCTTCATTATGGTCTATACATGACAACTGACAGGAGACTTCCTGCCAGTGCAGGAGATGTGGGTTTGGTCCCTGTCCCTCACCCTCTCTGTAGACACTCCCTTCACCCTGCCCTTCCTCTCTGACCCCCATCCACACTGCAACCTGGATGCCAATAGTCAGCTAAGGCCTCCCTGGTCTCATGACACTTTGACTTTGTGTCTCCAGTCCAACCTGGCACTCCCTCTGTGATGATTTCCAACTGTGCCTGACTTGGATAATAGGTCAGTCCCTTCCCAAACTAACCTCTATTACCTCCCATCTGGGAATGGGTTAAGACGCCAGTTTAGACTCCATAGCAATCTGCAAGGTCTGCATGCTTGATCCACTTATGTCTCTTTGATTCATCTTTATTCATTGATTCCTTCAACAAGTAATGTGCATGACTATGTGCCAGGCCACATACGAAATGGTTTAATTTATATGCATTATTCCTTTAAATCTTCCCAAGACCACCATTAAGTTTTTATTATCTCCATTTTTGAAGGGAATGGCAATGCACTCCAGTATTCTTGCCTAGAGAATCCCATGGATAGAAGAGTCTGGCAGGCTACAGTCCATGGGGTCGCAAAGAGTCAGACATGACTGAGTGACTGAGCACACACGCATGCACGCACCGCCACTTCATATGTCAGGACACTGAACTCTTGGTACTTTAATCAGATTCTTTGGGAACCAGTTGCTAGTCTGTGAGCTCCTAGAAGCCAGGTTTACCTTACTTTTCTGCCCCAGGCCTCCAGCAGACAGCCAGCAAACAGTTGTTGAATTGCACTGGATTAAGCCAGCTCGGAGAAGGAAATGGCACCCCACTCCAGTACTCTTGCTTGGAAAGTCCCATGGATGGAGGAGCCTGGTGGGCTGCAGTCCATGGGATCGCGAAGAGTCGGACACAACTGAGAGACTTCATTTTCACTTTTTACTCTCATGCATTGGAGAAGGAAATGGCAACCCACTCCAGTGTTCTTGCCTGGAGAATCCCAGGGATGGGGAACCTGGCGGGCTGCCGTCTATGGGGTCGCACAGAGTCGGACACGACTGAAGCGATTTAGCAGCAGCAGCAGCAACAAGCCAGCTGGGCATTCCTTGCAGCCTGCCTCCTAGTAATACTCACTGTAGCTCTTGCTGTTCTGAGAGCCCTCTCCCATTCATATTCACATAACAGACACTGACATGAATGGCACCTGCTTTACCAATGGCCACCGCACACTACCAGGGATTTGCAAGCTGGGGATGGTTAGAAAGCTCACTATGCCCACATCTCCCACAGAATGGAACCAAAAGCAATTATCCAGCGTTAAGGGGTGAGTGCACAAGCAGTGAGAGCCCCTGCCAGCCAGGTCTGGGTGAGCTCTTTCGGCCTGGGTACCTGGAAAAATCACGCCCACGATATCTGCTCCTTCTCGCTGCCCTGGAGGCCTTGATGGCTGTCAGCTCTCTGTCCTGACAGAGCCTGATGATAATGAACCAGTAATACCTCTCTGGAGGCCTTGCTAAGTCATCAGACCCCAGGATGATACCATCTGCCATGGGGAAGAACGCCCAGAGATGCTGATCCCAAGACAACAGCCTTACAAAGGGATTTTAGCCTGGGACTTATGCCAGACACAGAGGCACTTAAAGTCAGGCCTGACCTGACACTGCAGGGTTTAAAATTCAGAGCCAATAGACCAAGTGCCCCCAAGGAGAAAAGCAAACGATTTTCCGAAGACAGTGGGACCTGCTGTTTCCTCTGAGGAACCCATTAATGAAATGATCATAAAAATAAAGTATCATTAAAAGAACACATTTAGAACAATTGTTCCCTGCAGCAGGTTGTAATCCCTATAACTCTCAGGGAATAGCTTTGAGCTCTGCAGAGCCGCCCCCACGCAAGACGCAATCTGTCTGCCGCAGAGAGTGAGTCAGCCTGCAGCAGGGGGGAGGGAGGCAAGGACAGCCTCCACCCTCCCCACCGTAACTCGGCAACTCTTCTGAGTTTCCTTGCAAAGTGGGTTTTTAACCCTAAGTAACAGGTCACTTCTCTCTGTTTGAAAAGGGAGAGTATTTCAGAGGTTTCCAAATGATGAGGACAGTGGCCTGCCTCAGAAGCAATTGTACCCTTCCCCTAGCAGGAATGATGTCCACTCAAGTCCTCCATGGTCTGGGTTTCCAAATGCAAAACTCTAGATACATCCTTGAGCCCTCATATCTGTCTATCCCTGGCGTCTTCAATACCCCTAGCTATAAACTGGACTGAGCCAGACTTACACACACTGCAGGCATTCATCCATCCATTCACTGATGCTTATCGAGTAGGATGTCATGCTTAGTATTGTGCCAGGTGTAAGGGAATTGGGGCTGTGCAGGTTGACAAATGGCAGCCTCTTGGGTCAGGCCCATTCGGCCATTTTTCTCTATTGCCCTTTCCCTGGTGGCTCAGACAGTAGTGTTCCTGCAATGCAGGAGACCTGGGTTTGATCCCTGGGTCGGGAAGATCCTCTGGAGAAGGGAATGGCAACCCACTCCAGTAATCTTGTCTGGGAAATCCCATGGACAGAGGAGCCTGGCTGGCTTCAGTCCATGGGGTTGCAAAGAAGTCAGACATGACTGGGCAATTAAAGCTTCCACTTTCACTTCCCCTTCACACAGCAGGAAAGAGGGATGCCTTCCAGGTGAATAGACAAAGCTGGACAATGGCATGTCAACCGAGATTGGAAGAGCTCCTGTCTGCTCCCAGCTCACTATCTGCTTGAGTTACTCTCCCTAGAGGCTCTGACCCAGAAGCGGAGCAGCCCATGAGGGGCCAGGCCAGGAACAGAGATGAGGATGCATCACACAGCCTTTTGTGGACAGAGTGCACAGCTGAGCTGGGCAGAGGCGGTCCAGTTTCCGCCTGGCTCTCACAGCGGACAGAAGGGCTGACTTCACCTACAACGGCTGACCTCCCACACTTCCCCTCGCTGTGGCTGTGGGATCTTCTAGGTCCTGGTCATATTGGGACTGTGCTCTGAGTCCCTCCCCCTGGGAATCCCCGGAGGAGTCCTCCGCACCTCCTGGGTTCATGGACTATTGATAGAGCCTACCCCTCTCCATGTCACTCCCTCCTACTTTTTGCCCACCTGATCCCTTCCCTAGCTTTCCACCAAGCCCTCAGGAGGCAGTCGGCTCGGTGATCTAACTCTATCATTGTCCCTCCTCTCCTAAGTCATGTCTGTTGCTCTCTCCTTAACACCCCAAAGATGTGTCTGTTTCTTACCTAAAATGGTGATTGTCAGGACACTGTCAAGAGATGCTCCGTGTCCACACTGTGGAGGGAGCAACTGCGACCTCCGGGCTCAGGGACAGCACTTCTGGGTGGTCACAGACACACCCACCTTTCTCCAAGCAGCTCTTCAGGCCCCATTCCTCACTGGCAGGTCTTCTCTCACTGCAGACATGGGCCTACTCAAAATTCTGTCTGGTCATGATACTTCTCTGCTTAAAAACCCGTAAACGAGGCCACAGAGCACAATGGTTAAGATCATGGTCCCTGAAGCCGGACTGCCTGGTTTAAAACCCTGACTCTCTCATTACTACCCAGGGGGACCCTGAGAAAGTGACTTCACTTCTCTTGGCATTGGTTTCCTCATCTGTAAAATGGGTTTTGTAGTAGTTATCTGTCTCACTAAGAATAGCATGAGGACTTTCCTGGTGGTCCAGTGGTTAAGAATCCACCTGCCAATGCAGCGAACACTGGTTTGATCCCTGGTGCAGGACAATCCCACATGCCGTGGAGCAGCTAAGCCCATGTACCACAACTACTGAAGCCCCTGGGCCCTAGAACCTGGGCTCTGCAACAAGAGACACCACTGCAGTGAGAAGCCTGCCCACCAAAGTAGAGTAGCCCCCACTCACTGCAACCAGAGAAAACCCTTGGATAGCAGCAAAGACCCGGTGCAGCCAAAAATAAATACATTAATAGATGAATAAAAAAAAAATTTAAAGAACTGCTTGAAGGAATGACTGAGGTTAATATTGAGCTTAGAACAACATCTGCCACAAAATCTTCTCTAAGTTTTTATTAAATAAGAGGAATGGCTCCCCACTACCTATCATTTAAAACCCAAGTTCCATACATGTCTCAAAGAGTCTTCACTATCTGCTCCACTGACCTTTCCCATCTCACAGCCCCACACAAGCAGGCAGAGCTTCAGACACTGAGCCTTGTGAAGACCCTGAATATCCCTTGGCCTGATCCCATCTCTGTCTCTATCTCCCTCCTAACCTCACCTGTTTTGGGGCTTTTCTTCTGCCTGGAAAGTTTGTCCCCACTAAATCTTGGCCTAAGCGCCCATGACTCTGCTCATCCCCTGCCCACACTGGGTTTGATGGCTTCTTCCTGTGTCCATATGGCTCCTGTTTTTCACCTCGTGGCACTTCCTAGGCTGCATTCTAATTGCTTATTTCTTGTTAGCCTAAACACTAACCAGTCATCTCAGCCTGTTGCATGATACTTATTACCTAATTGGTGCTCAGTGAATATCTGATGAAAGAACAGATGTCTGAGTTGTATGCTACATCAATCCTCAGCCATATTCTCAAGCCCCCAGTTATTCCAGATACACCCCCTGCTTGGACACAGCTCTCAGTGCCAAGAGGAGGGTTCTTTTCTTCCGAGGATATCCTAACTCCAGAAGGATGAGCAGGGTGGTTGCACGTGGAGGGGGGCGGGCGGGGGAGCAGAGCCACAGGGAAGGGGTACAAGCTGAGCCTGGTTGACTAAGAGGTGGCAACAACAAACGACTTGAATCTCATCTCAGAATGGCAGTTTTCCAAAGAGCACAGAACCCTGAAATGCCAAGGGAGGGAATCCTGGCCCACTGATGGGATCAGAGACCTGGCCATCCCACTGACCTGTGGGACAGATTTCCTGCCTCTCTGGGCCTCCGTTTCTTCGTCTGTAAGTTGAGTGTGTGTGCTTAGTTCTCAGCCCTGTCTGACTTTTTGCGGGCCCATGGCCTATAGCCTGCCAGGCTCCTTTGTCCATGGAATTCTCCAGGTAAGAATAATGGAGTGGGTAGCCATTCCCTTCTCCAGGGGATATTCCTAACCCAGGGATTGAACCTAGGTTTCCTGCATTGCAGGTGAATTCTTTCCCATCTAAATCACCAGTGAAGTCTAGCATTTAGTGAACACTGGATGAATAAGTAATTTGCTGACTTAATCATACATCTTCTAAGCGTTCATGAGTGCTCAGACAAGGGTGTTATATGCCAGTGATAATATTTCGGGTGTTATGGTCTATCAACCACAAAGGTAGCTTTCAAAAGCCAGGATGTCAGAATTTGCTGATAGACTCACAAGTAACTACCTAGTCCCCTTCCTTGTGCACCTGAGGGCCTTTCCACTGAGAAATCTACATGTTCTTAATTCTCTTCTCTCTACTGACTCGTACCTCATACCTTCACAAAGCCTTGGTCTCATCACTGATGTTAAAAAAATATCACATCTGAAAGGAAATGCAAGAGAGAAGAGTCTATCAAAGTGGCCCACCTCTCTTTGGACCTTCTGCCCAGTGTAAGTCCAGTCTGGCCTTGTGGACCCAGCCTACTTTTCATGACTAGCTTTTATCTAAACGGACTCCCCTGACTGCCTATTCTGAAGTATGCAGTGTTCCTGCTCCTCTCATGACTTCCAGGAATAGAAGACTTGAGCACTCACCTCCTCCTTTGCCTTCTTCTCCTACATAAGCTTTCCATCATGTGTAATCATCACCATCATAACCACACTGGCCACAGTCAACAAAGCCCTTATGGCATTTCACCTGCATCTTCCCTCAGTTGTCAGTGGAGAACCAAGATTCCCAGTGGCCCTGTACCCCAGTCTCCGCACAGCGACATCCATTCCCAGACCACCACCGGACTTTGGTGGACAGAGTGGCTCACTGATGGGGTAAAGTGTCCCAGACAGATGAAGAGTGGCAGGGGTCAGGAAGGGCGACAGGAGGATGGGCAGAGAGCTAAAAGCCGAAGTTCAATGCCAATGGCTGGCGGAGAGAACAGGACCCATTCAGAAACCTGTATCTACCTCTTTAGGTATCATTTCCAACTTGGGGCTTTCTTGGTGTCATACTAAGGTCAAGTCTTAGAATAAATGTTGAAAGCAGCACTTCCTTTACCTCCAGACACCAGATGGTGCCAGATACAGATTCCTTTTGGCCACAAGTCACACTAATGACTTAGAGAAACACCCAAACAACACTCTGGCAGGTAGTCAACCCCCACCTACGAAGGAATAGTGCCCCATTTGCATTTAACTCAGTTTTTGCAAACTGAAAAGCCATTTCCCCATAGAATTATTTTCTTATAAAAGATGGCTAGGTTCCAAAACCACCTATAAAACATTTCTATCCCACTACGTAGCTGAAATGGTACACATTAGCAAAAAGAAAAGCCACTGGGGGGGGGGGGTAGGCGTGAGTGTGTGTGATATAAGAAATTAGTACCCAAAAGTGATTCTAAATAATGAGTAAAATTAGATGGAGAGTTCCTTAAGGGCATGGAATATTCTTATTGAATTATTTTTCTGCCTTCCTGGTCTCAGCTCACAGCCCACCACTGAACATTTTTACTCATTGAATTCCTGTGCTTGAAAATAAAATCCATTTGTGTGAATTTTCCAAACTGACTTCCAGGACTTTATATCCTGCTCATCCCAATTGTCTAATATCATTTCAGTTCTTGAACTTTCCTTTCCCTTATACAGATACATTGGTGGCAATATTCAAGAGTTTATTATTAATAAGATTCCTCTTTTTTTTTGGTCCACAAATCAACTAAGCAAATTAAAAGGAAAAGGAGGAGACAAAAAAAGAAGTTAGGGAATGTGGGAGATTTTCCTAAGGTATCTGGGCAAGATGAGGAATGGTCTTAAGCTAGAAGAAGAAAGACAACAAAAGAAAGGACGAAGCAGGAGAAGAAGGAAGAAGAGAGGAGAGAAGAGAAAAATTCAGACAAGACAGGGAAAGGGAGCAGACACCATATGGCATGTTCTTCCCAGGATGGGAAAGAAAGGCAGTGACCAAGAAGAGATGTGAGAGGGGACACTCCCAGTCTCCAACTCTCAAGTTGCACCTTCTTCAGGGCAGACTATCCATGCCTGCGGGACTTGAATGCACCTATATGGCTGGGCCAGGGACCAGGGTTACTATTTAGAAGTTTCTTTACAAGTACATATATTTGCTTAATCAAGTGAGTTAGAGAAGACGAAGCTCCAGGTGACAGATCTTCTGTTGACATTTTTCAAAGGTAAAGACGGAAGATCTCTTCACCTTTGGTTTTCTTCCTACATCATGGGAGACTCAGAGGTCAACAAAGGCTTACAAATCCCAGCTTCATGTTTCTTAACTCAACAACCTTGGCAAAGTTACTTTATCTTTATCAGCATCAGTTTCCCCACTTATCAAATGGAAAAAGTATAACTTCTTCAAGGATATGAGAATTTACAGCAGTCAGTCAGTTAGTTCAGTCACTCAGTTATGTCCGACTCTTTGCACCCCCATGGACTGCAGTATGCCAGGCTTCCCTGTCCATCACCAACTCCCGGAGCTTACTCAGACTCATTGCCAATCAAGTCGGTAATCCCATCCAACCATCTCATCCTCTGTAGTCCCCTTCTCCTCCTGCCTTCAATCTTTCTCAGCATCAAGGTCTTTTCCAATGAGTCAGTTCTTCACATCAGATGGCCAAAGCATTGGAGTTTCAGCTTCAGCATCAGTCCTTCGAATGAACATTTAGAAATGATTTCCTTTACGATTGGCTGGTTGGATCTCCTTGCAGTCCGAGGAACTCTCAAGAGTCTTCTCCAGCACCACAGTTCAAAAGCATCAATTCTTTGGCACTCAGCTTTCTTTACAGTCCAACCCTCACATCCATACATGACCACTGGAAAAACTGTAGCTTTGACTAGATGGACCTCTGTTGGCAAAGTAATGTCTCTGCTTCTTAATATGCTGTCTAGGTTGGTCATAGCTTTTCTTACAAGGAGTGTCTTTTAATTGCATGGGTGCAGTCATCATCTGCAGTGATTTTGGAGCCCCCAAAATTAAAGCCATAGTGCATGTAAATGGCCAGATTCAGTGCTTGACATCTGGAGCAGTCTCAGACATGGTAGTGATCATTTTTCTGAATATGACAGGACTACTGTTAGTGTTTGTTGTTGTTTAGTCGCTAAGTCGTGTCTGACTCTTTTGTGACCTCATGGACTGTAGCCCACCAGGCTTCCCTGTCCATAGAATTTCCCAGGCTCAAATACTGGAGTTGGTTGCCATTTCTTTTTCCAGGGGAATCTCCCTGACCCAAGGATCAAACCCACTTCTCCTGCTCTGCAGGCAGATTCTTTACCACTGAGCACCAGGGAAGCACTGTTGGTGTCACGAGACCATTAAGGTTACAGTCACCAAGTCACCTCATGTGAGGCATCAACTGTGGCCCATGAAGAGACACAGCACATCACCAAGTGGGATGACTGGCAGATGAATAAAAGCAAAGGAGAGGCTGCTGGCTGGGGATTGAGCACAAATTCTCTTCATGACCCAGGTCTGCAGAACAAGACTGTTCTCCCAGCGCCAGAGCTCACTGGGAAGACGTACATTCAACAGGTTGGGACAGGGGATGTTGGCCATACTCCCCAGCAACCAAACTACTTCCTACTTGGGGGTATTTCCTCTTTTGTGGGTCTTCGTAGGAGAACATCCACCCCATTCACACTGCAGAAGCCAGTGAAGACATATCACTCAGAATTAGGATTAAAGTATTTTGTGCTCCCTGCCTCCTGACCCACCAGGACCACGCCGGTCCCCTCCTGTTTGCCAAGTCTGCTTCTCCAGCTTCCCAGTGAGCTGTAAGCCCCAGGGTCTGTTTGTGGTATTTACACACAAAGGAACCCTTGTTGCTGTTGTTTAGTTGCTCAGTCATGTCAGACTCTCTGTGACACCATGGACTGTAGCCCTCCAAGCTTTTCTGTCTATGGGATTTCCCAAGCAAGAATACTGGAGTGGGTTGCCATTTCCTACTCCAGAGCATCTTCCCAACCCAAGGGATCAAACCCACATCTCCTGCATCTCCTACTTGGCAGGCAGATTCTTTACCACTGGGCCACCTGGAAAGCCCACAAAGGAGCCAAATCTGGCATGAAGTCAGTGATGATCTTTGTCTCATCATCAGATCACTTTCTCACTCAGAAACTACAGATCCTCCATCCTACTCTAAGCAGAGATGTTTTGTACCCCACCCAAATCAAGGACCACCAACCCCTTCCTCATTATTTCAGGTGTCTGGATCCATTACCTCCCAGACAGCCTTTCTGATCTTAACAAGCTTTGATTTGGGGCAAGTTCCTTCCCATTTACAACAAAATACCATCTGGCTGCTTGAAACTTCCACCCATTAAACTTACTGGCTCAATAAATTTTTAGAGAGCACCTACTTTGTCATAGGACTAAAACATAACAGAGTTCCTGCTTTTCTGGAGGTCTGCATTCCTCTGTGGTAATAATGAAAAACAAGAACAGAAAACAGATTTTGAGGACATAGGTGGGTATGCAGCTAAGCTCTTGGCAGGAAAACACTCATTTAATGCTTACAACTACCCTTTGAGGGGCTTCTCCAACGGTTCTAGAGGTAAAGAATCCACGCAATGCAGGAGATGCAGGAGATGTGGGTTTGATCCCTGGGTCAGAAGATCCCCTGGAGAAGGAAATGCCAACCCACTCGTCTTCTTGCCTGGAGAATCCCATGGCCAGAGGAGCCTGGCGGGCTAGAGTCCATGTGGTCACAAAGAGTCAGACACTACTGAGAAACCGAACACAAGTTCACCCTGTGAAGCAGGTACGCTCACGATCTCCCATTTATAGACGAGGAGATGGAAGCGATGAGGAGTTCAGAAAGGTCAACAAACATGCCTGAAGTCAAATGCTTAGAAAGAAATAAGACTGGGCTCTGAACCAGGAAGTCAGACTCTGTTGCCTTGCATCATTCACCAAGGCATGCTGCCTCTCAAAAGCTTCCCAGAAACAAGTAAATATCAGCATTCAGTTGCTTACATGTGCAGTGAAGAAAAACACATCAGGGAGAGGAGTATGGGAGAAAGGATGATGGGCTGATATTTTTTCCAGACACTCAGGGAAGCCTTGTTAGAGGAGCTGCTGGGAACCGAGTGGGTGAAGATGGGATTAGAGAGGTTTAGAGAACCAGTTCTGGTGTACAATGTCACCTAAAACTAGTCAGTCCCACTTCTATATAAAATCTATTGCAAGATTTAAGAATAACTCTCAAGTCCCCCTTTATATTTCACACTTTTTAAAAATACTCCTATTTTTTGTAGGGTTTGTGCGTGTGTGTGTGTGGGGGGGTGTTGTTTGCTTTTTCTTTGTTCTCAAGCCTTCTAACCCTCCTGGGGGCCTGTTCTGACTGCATTGCTGCCTCTGAGTCCCTCAGATGGAAATTCTAGCGGCCTCCAGGCCGGGGAATGCTGGACCAGCGTCCGCAGGCAAATGTTTTCAAGCTTATCTAGAGCCTGCCTGTCTCTGAATCCCCATCACTTCTTTAGCTGCTGCATCTCATTACTCCCAGATCTTTTCCCAGGAACCGTTCCCGTTCTGTAGTTGAACAATTACTTTTTTACAATCTTTGAAGTTTTTCACTTCATCATGTTAGTTTCAGTTTCAGTTTTTAATTCCAGGCGGCTAAAATTATTTTCAAATCTCTGTCCTGCCATCACTGTTACTAGGTTCCTCTGAGCTTTGTCCCATCTGCTGGATTGTATAATGTTTCTTTCCTCAGTCGAGTCATGTTCTTGAACAGGAAAAAGCCAAGGTCAAGGACAGAGCCCTGTGCCTCACACAGAGACCATCCCATGGGCTGGAAGCGGTTACTATTTGCTGCAGCAGGTCTGGGTACATCTGAGAACAATAACATTCAGTCAAATGGTATACAGTCTTCTCCAGCACAGCACATACTTCCTTAAGAGCTAGCACAAAGGCAATACACTCCATCCACCATTTTCCCTGAGCCTGCAAATTAATTTCCCTGTTTTAGAAAGTAGAATGATGTTCATTTATTGTATTTTCTTCCTGTAGGAATTGATCACTGCATCCACTTCAAAATATAGGCATACCTCACAGATGTGGGGGGTTTGGTTCCGACTACCACAAAAAAGTGAATATTGCAATAAAGCCAGTCACACAAATTTTTTTTGGTTTCCCATTATGTTCACATTACACTGAAGTCTATTAAGTGTGCAAGAGCACTATGTCTTAAAAAACAATGTACATACCTTATCTACTGAGTAGCACAGGGAGCTACACTCAGTATCTTATGATAACTTATAATGGTAAAGAATTTGAAAAATAATTGAATCCCTTTGCTGTACACTTGAAACTAACACATCAATGTAAATCAACTATAAAAGTGAATGTGTCAGTCGCTCAGTCATGTCCGACTCTTTGGACAGGTCTGGGTACATCTGACAACAATAACATTCAGTCAAATGGACAGTGACCCCATGGACAGTAGCCTACCAAGCTCCTCTGTCCATGGAACTCTCCAGATAAGAATACTGGAGTGGGTTGCCATTCTTTTATCCAGGGGATCTTTCTTACCCAGGGATTGAACCTGGATCTTCCGCATTGCAGGCAGATTCTTTACCATCTGAGCCACCAGGGAAGCCCAAATAACCATATTTCAATTTAAAAATAAATAAAATTTTAAAAAGAACTAAAAAAGCAATGTACATACCTTAATTTTAAAATGGTATTGCTAAAACACATGTTAACCATCATTTCATAACATGGAGCTGGCAATCTTCAATTTGTAAAAACTGCAGTATTTGCAGAGTACAATAAAGTCAAGCACAATAAATGAGGGATGCCTATGTTCAGAATCTCTTTAAGAAATTTTTTTTTAAATATGGTCTTTAGCAATAGCCTGCTTATCTGCCTGTAGCTCTCTGCTATTTCTCACTTTTACCTGCAATAGTCTGAAGTCATAGCTCCATATCTCTTCAGCAGAGCTCCCCACTGCCTTGCCTGGCTTGAGAGAAACCTGACTCTTTTTTAAATTTCCAATCTCCCTCTGCAGAAAAGGAAATGTGCACCAGACCCTTTCTGAAACACACTGGGGAATAAATATGCATGAGTAAATGCAAGAAGAGAACCACAAGAGAAGATTCATTTTTAAAAATCTTGAATCAGCTGCTCTACAGAGTGAGGATTTCTGGATCCAAGCAAGATTTCAAAAGTCTTTTCTATTAAGCTCAGCAATTTTTAGAAGCCAGCCGTGTCTATCATGCTTTTTTCTAGGTATTGAATATGATATTCTTTCCTCTTCTTTCAACGATCTTCCTGCAGGCAGCCGCCTGAGTGGGAGGACCAGTGCGGGGGAGCTGGGGGGAAGCTCTCACAGCAGGTGCCAGACATGGCCTCTCCCTGAGTTGGGGCTGGTCTGTTTTGAGTCACTTGGCAACTTCATGTCACCACCTCCATACCCACCATCAGCTCACCCCTGCCTTCATGTGGTCTGTCTTCAAGGAACTTGTTGGAGGTGTTAAAGCAAAGGGATGATGTGAATCTGAGTCAATAGCTGAACGTTTCCCCTCAGCTGAAAACACTTCAATGAAAGAAAAATAAAAAGATAGCATAGTTATCTGATTAAAACCTCATTGCCATCATGTAAGCATGACCTGAAAACGGACAACTTCAGGGCAGTAAACGCTGCTTTCTCCTGATTATTTTAGGGTTTTGTGGGAAATGATGCTTTTAGAAAAACCATTAAAAAATGATAACACTTAATGCTAGTGAGCACAGGGCAAAATTAATGTACTCATGTACTGCTTGTCACGATATAATAGTACGATCACTTTGGATTGTTAATGCAAAGCATTTGTCAGAAAAAATTCACAGCTTTTGGCCTGGTCATCCCACTCCAAGGAAGCTACCCTAAAGTAACAAAGAGAAGAAAAAATATATAGGCACAAAACTGTTCATTACAGCATAAAAAGGTCAACCTTGTACAGTCCCAAGTATATACCATACACTGAAAATATTTGTTGAAAAGCTAAATACATACAGCAGTCTGATAATGATTTAACAAATTTACACAAATAAGATGGAATATTACACAGAAATTAAAATTATAATAGAAAGTCTATAAAATATGAGGGAGACTTCATAGTATAAAATTAATATACATTTCAAGATAATATTCAAATTGATTGCAATTAAACCGATATGTGTATGCATGAGGAAAAATAATATGGAAAAATAGAAATAGTTGAGCAAAGTGAGAAGATGGGGAAGAAGGCAGGCCTCTTTTCATGCCTAGTACAGCCATGGCTCATGGTCCCAAGAAGCACCCGAAGCACGTAGCAGCTCCAAAACACTGGATGCTGGATAAACTGCCTGGTGTGTTTGCCCCTTGTCCATCTACCAGTCCCCACAAGCTGAGGGAATGTCTACCCCTAATCATTCTCCTAAGGAGCAGGTTTAAGTATGCCCTAACAGGAGATGAAATGAAGATTTGCATGCAGCATTTCATTAACATCAATGGCAAACTCCACACCAATATAACCTACCCTACTGGTTTTATGGATGTCATCAGCATTGATAAGACTAGTGAGAATTTTCATTTGATCTGTGACACCAAGGATCATTTGCTGTTCATCATATTACACCTGAGGTGGCCAAGTATAAACTGTGCAAAGTAAAAAAGATCTTTGTGTGGACAATAGGAATCCTTCATCTGGTGACCCATGATGCTCGCACCATCCATTACCCCAATCCCCTCATCAAGGTGAATGACACCATTCAAATTGTCTTGGAGACTGGCAAGATTACTGATTTCATCAAATTTGACACTGGTAACCTGTGCGTGGTGACTGGAGGTGCTAACCTGGGAAGAATTGGTGTGATTGCCAACCGGGAGAGACATCAGGTTCTTTTGATGTGGTTCATATGAAAGATGCAAACAGCAACAGCTTTGCCACATGGCTCTCGAACATTTTCATTATTGGCAAAGGCAACAAATGGTGGATCTCTCTTCCCTGTAGAAAGGGTATTCGCCTTACCATTGCTGAGGAGAGAGACAGGAGACTGGTAGCCAAACAGAGCAGTGGATAAAATGATCTCTATGTGATATGATTGGAAAAGTCTTTGTACTTAAAGATAATACCAAGTGATTAATAAAAAAAATGAGAAGATTGAAAGCAATATTTATGATTTTACTAAACTTACTCTAATCCTGTGGTATTTTCTTTGCCACTTCAGAAGTGCTTCTTACAGAAAGAAACCTACACCACCCGTAAAGACAAGAGATGGCAAAGATCTTTGGGGTTAAATTTAAGCAATCATTTTAAAAGTCCTTTTGTATAACTCTTAGAGAGTTAACCAGCCTGTGCTGGGGAGCGGGGTTGGGGGGGGAGGGGGAGGGGTGCTGCCCTAGTGGGAAACATTGTAAGCATCACTTCAGTTCAGTCGCTCAGTCCTGTCCGACTCTTTGCGACCCCATGAATTGCAGCACTCCAGGCCTCCCTGTCCATCACCAATTCCCTTAGAACTGCCTAAAACAGATTCCTCCTCTATATACTCAGAGTTACTTGACTTCATCTCGCAATAAAAATGAAGGTGGAGGGGCTTCCCTGGTGGCTCAGTGGCAAAGAATCTGCGTGCCTATTTAGGAGCCTCGGGTTCAATCCCTGATCCAGAAAGATCCCACGTGCCTCAGAGCAACTAGGCCCATGCGCCACAGCTCTCAGCAGCGCTCTGAAGCCCATGCAGCTAGAGCGGTGCTCGGTAACAAGAGAAGCCACTGCTGGTCGCAACTACACAAAAGCCCGGACAGTAATGAAGACCCAGCACAGTCAAAAATAAATAATTTTTTTTAAATGAAGGTTAAATAGCTACTTTGCCCCTGGATCCTCATACTGTTTCTGAAAATACAGTCACCCTGTTTTCCTAATGTGGTCACCTTACCTTCCTGGGTTAGTTCTGCACATGTTTAACAGGACTCTTCTTCCCCTCCAGAAGGGCACAAAAAAGAGTGGCCCCTGTTTGACACATCACAAAGACAGAGCCGAGAGCCACATGCAGGGCAAGGGGACTGAGATCAGGCATCTCTTGGGTTTAAGAGGTTGGGAGCATCTACTGTGGCTCTCAGATGCCTTCTTCTCCCCAAAGCACATGCAAAAGCCATGATTTTAAACAAGCAATAAATAGCCAGGCTTAGTTGGTTTAGCAGTAAAGAATCCGCCTGCCAATACAGGAGATGTGGGTTTGATCCCTGGGTCAGGAAGATCCCCTACAGCAGGCAATGGCAACTCGCTCCAGTATTCTTGTCTGGAAAATCCCAAGGACAGAGGAGCCTGGTGGGCTACAGTCCATGGGGTCATGAAAGAGTCAGACATGACTGAACAACTAAACAACAACCAGGCTTAGTTAAACATGAAGGTGTCCAGAGGGAAAAATAGATACAAATCCTGGAGCCCAGGAGAGGAGTGTGGAAGGGAGAAGGAAATTCTTCCCAGCTCAGCCTCAGTGCTGCTGGGACGATGGGTACTGAAGTGATTGAATACATGTGAGCCTCACATAGAAGAGGAGCTACTACTCTCCTGCCCAAGCGCTAAGGAGCTCTAAATGAAGGAGAGCAGTCAATCTTCCGACAGATCTCATGGCCTGGCCACCATAAAATATCCTAGCAGTGCCTACTCTGATATTAGACAGGAGATTGGATCCACTTGCTTTCTGTTTTAAACCCACTACCTGCAAAGTACCAGGCACTTGACAAATATCTTTGCCTTCTAATCTCATAATAACTCTGCAGATTAAGTATTATTTTTCCCTACTCTATGGATGAGGAGGCAAAAGTTCAGCAAGCTTTAAAAATTATACCAAGATGCTCACCATAGCAACAGAGTTTCAAACTAGGTCTGCCCTGCTCCCAATATGGTGGTGCCTTTTGCACTCCCCCACACTGTTTCACAAGATCCAGCAAAAGAAGAATTGGGGGTAGAAAAAGAGTTTTGTCCTTAGGAGTGCCCAGGAGTTTGCTCAGAGTCCCCAGTCAAAAGCCTGCTGCACCGGTTTGTGCTCAATCTCCTCTCTTTCCAGTCTTCCCAGTCACCTTCACTGTATCCTTTGAGTTTGGAGAGCATTTGCATAGCTTTTAATAAATAAGATTCTCTTTTTTCTACAATAAGCACACTAAGTTTAATATTTAAGAAAAAATTAATAAAACCATGTCTAAACATCAGGAAATAAGGACTTCCCTGGTGGCGCAGTGGATAAAAATGCACTTGCCAATGCAGGGAACACAGGTTCAGTCCCTGGTCCAGGAAGATTCCACATGCCAGGGGGCAACTAAGCCCCATGTGCCACTACTACTGAAACCCACATGCCCAGCACCCATGCTCTGCAACAAGAGAAGCCACCACAATGAGAAGCCTTCACACCGCAATGAAGAGTAGTCCCCACTCCCTGGAACTAGAGAGAGCCCATGCAAAGCAACGAAGACCCAGTGCAGCCAAAATAAATAAATAAATATTTTTTAAAAAGATTAGAAAATCCAGAAACAGAGGAGACAATGAGGAAAAACATTATGGTGAATTAATCAACGTAGAGCTCAACTTTCAATTTGGTTTTTACCTATCTTAGCATAGCTCACAACATTTCCATCCATTATCATCATGACTGTCTGTTGTTCAGTGACTAAGTTGTGTCCAACTCTTCGTGACTCCATGGACTGCAGCTCACCAGGATTCCCTGTCCTTCACCATCTCCCAGAGCTTGCTCAAACTCACGTGCATTGAGTTGGTGATGTCATCCAACCATCTCGTCCTCTGTTGTCCCCTTCTCCTTCTGCCTTCAATCTTTCCTAGCATCAGGGTCTTTTCTAATGAGTAGGCTCTTCGTATCAGGTGGCCAAAATATTGGAGATTCAGTTTCAGCACCAGTCCTTCCAATGAATATTCAGGGTTGATTTCCTTTAGGTTGTTTATCCAGGACCTAATTGTGATAAACATGGAAGAGTTTAAGTCACCCTACCTAGGCTTGGACTTCAGTGACCAAGGAACTGTAATTAGATAGATGCCTTATTCATCCAACAGTCCACCCCTAAGAGATCTTTGGCTCCCCTGACCTGAGCTACAAGCACATGCGCAGTATACATTGCTTCAGAATGGTTCTTCTAGGTCAGTGAACAAGGCCTGGGCTGCAAAACCTGCCTATCCTCCAGGGTAGAAGGAACCCAGTCCCAGCAAGTTGTCCTGAAGCAGCAGCTGCAAAATGGTGATGGTCTGATCCCATTTGTAATGGACACGCAATGCGACCCAAGGCTCTTCAGCCACCCCGGGTCCAGGAGTCTGGAGGGAACACCCAGTCCATCCAGCTAGGTCCTGCCTGAGCAAGGAAGTCCAATTTCTTTAACTCTATGTTCAAGGGAGATATGCACCAATGGGTAAGTTACTTGGTATTAGGCAGACGCCTTGTTCTCCCAAAAACCCATACCTTTGACCTGACGTCTCTGAACCCCTGCCCTGTGCCACATCCCTGACCACAGTGAACTTTGCTGAACACGCATGTGCAGCACACACCCTTTCAGCAGGTCTTCTGCAGCCAGGGCTCTTCAGATCTGTTTGCCCGGCTCTAATCCTTCCGTTGCCTCCAAGATGGAGGGAAAAAAACACCTCTAAATCACTCTGAAGCAGCAGCTGGGAATGGACAACAGATAGTCTCCATTAGGATCTGCTGCCTTAAAGGGATCCAGGTCTCTCCAAAGACCCAACAGGGCTCCCAGTTTTCTATTATGGGAAGATAACGTGGCTAGCTAGCTAAGCAGTCACTTTCCTTCCAGCTCTGCCTTAAGTGAGAACACCCTTCAATGATTAAGTCAGGGCTTGGAATAAGGTAGAAATCCAGTTGTTCTAAGAATCAGATACCATGACCAAGACTCTCTGGAACCTTGCTGTCTCAGATCCCTGGCTAGAATGCTGCAGGCACATGTGCAGTACAAATCCCTTCAGGGGGTCTTGGGCCCCAAGTTCTTTCGGTGTGAGGATTTAGGGTGCAGCCCCAAGAACCTTCACAGCCTATGTTGTAGAGGAAGCCCAACCCCCCAGACTCCCCAAAATCACATGGAAAT
Organism: Bubalus bubalis; assembly: GCF_019923935.1. Taxonomy (NCBI): domain Eukaryota; kingdom Metazoa; phylum Chordata; class Mammalia; order Artiodactyla; family Bovidae; genus Bubalus; species Bubalus bubalis. The sequence goes on from NC_059161.1 coordinate 45,204,754, forward strand.
GACCATTCAAATGGGCAACAGTCAGCCCCCATTGGCACAAGCTACCTGATGGAGATCCAGGGTTTCCAAATGACCTTTCCTGAGGGATACTCACACCAAGCTACCAGACCTGCCCTGGAAAAACAGTGAGGTTCCCTACAGTTCTGCCTTAAGGGGAAACATGTATATGAAGGTGTTAGGTAGGGCTTGGGATGGGCTTCTCTGGTAGTTCAACTGGTAAAGAATCTGCTGCAATGCAGGAGACCCCAGTTTGATTCCTGGGTTGGGCAGATTCCCTGGAGAAGGGATACCCACTCTAGTATTCTTGGGCTTCCCTGGTGGCTCAGATGATAAAGAATCTGCCTGCAATGCAGGAGACCTAGGTTGGATCCCTGGGTTGGGAAGATCCCCTGAAGGAGGGCATGGTAAACTACTCCAGTATTCTTGCCTGGAGAATCCCCATGGACAGAAGAGCCTGGAAGGCTACAGTCCGTGCGGTCAAAAGAGTTGGACACAACTGAGCTACTAAGCATAGCACAGTACAGGGTTTGGGATTAAGCAGATGCCTCTTTCCCCAATAGCTAGCTCCTATAACAAGTCCTCTCTAGGACCCCGCCCTGTTCCAGATCCCTGGATCCCCTGAGCTCTGCTTGTGTATCCATGCACAGCACCACCCCTTCATCAGGCATTGGGCAGCAGGAGCCCTCCAGGTCTTGGAGCTAAGGCTGACCCCCACCTCTTACATAGCCTCCAGGAAGGAGGGAGCCCACCCCCAGATATTGCTCTAAGAAGGCAGCAGCAAGTGAGTGACTGTCATTCCTGTTAAATAACAAAAATTCAACAGAGGAAATTTAACAGATCTGATTGACTTTATTGAATTAGGATCATCCCACCTTGAAGACCATAAAGAAGGCTGAGCACCAAAGACTTGATGCTTTCGAATTGTGGTGCTAGAGAAGACTCTTGAGAGTCCCTTGGACTGCAAGATCAAACCAGTCAATCCTAAAGGAAATCCACCCTGAATATTCATTGGAAGGAGTGGTGCTGAAACATCAACACTTGAGCCACCTGATGTGAAGAGCTGACTCACTGGAAAAGACCCTGAGGCTGGGAAAAGTTGAAGACAAAAGGAGAAGGGGGTTCCAGAAGCTGAGATGGTTAGATAGCATCACCAATTCAATGGACATGAATTTGAGCAAACTCTGGATGGTAGTAGAGGACAGAGGAGCCTGGTGGGCTACAGTCCATGGGGTCGAACTGAGTCAGACATGACTTAATGACTGAAGAACAACAACAACAACAACATCCCACCTAACAAGTAGGGAGGAGCTGCCAGGAATTTTATAATATGAATATGTATTTAAGTGGAGAGGGGAGGGTCATCTTTTCAGAATGGAAAAGGCCTATGTGCCAAATTACCTCATTGATGCTGACCAGAAAATTCCAGACTGACAGGTTCAGACTACATTTCTGGGGAAAGTCGAAATCGCAACTAGGTTAGGTCTTAAGCTTTGGTCTAGTGATATGAGCTTAGCATCAGTGACTCCATTTTGAAGCTGTTACCTCTTTTTTAGCAGTTCCCATTTGGACTTGTTGCCTGATGGGGTCCCCAGGCTTCTCTAGCAACCAGGACTCCTAGATGCCTCTTACAGAGGGACACCCTGGCCATTGTCCCTGGTCCCATTTTAGGGCAGTCCGGTTTTCTCCTGCTCTGGCTGCAGTGGGCATACGCCTTTTGGGGTAAATTAGGGCTTGGCCTTAGGTAGATACCTTGTTCCCCCAAGAGCCTGCTCCTGTGAACCGACCACTCCCACCCGCCCTTTGCCTTCTTCCCGATCCCTGGCTCCTTTGAAGTGTACTATGCATCTGCAGAATAGCCACCCCTTAGGCAGGCCTTGGGCAGCTGGGGCTGTCAAGGTCTGTGGAGCTAGGGTCCACCCCAATCTTTTGCAGAGCCTCCAGGAGAGGACAGAGCCCCCTATACATCCATCTGAGGTGGCAACTGCCAAGGGACCAGTGTCAGTCCCCACTAGGACTAGCTGCCAGTTGGAATCCTGGGCTTCTCCACCAACCAGGGCTCCCAAGTGTCTGTTACTGATGGATAACCACTTTGCCTGCCAATCCCTAACCTGGCAAGGCAGTGCAGTGTCCTCCAGCTCTGCCTTCATGGGAATAGGTACACTTAAATAGATGATTTCTTCCTCCCAAGAGGCAGGTCCTGTGCCTGGTTTCTGCAGATTCTGTCCCATTCCTTACTCTTGACTCTCCTGAACTGCTGCACTTGTGAGCAGTATACACCTCTCAGAAAGCCTTGGGCAAGATCAGATGTCTCACCCCCTGTAAACTTACTGCTCTCACCTGCATTAAAATTCAGGGCTACTTAGATGATGGCAAAAGGGAAAAGGAAGAGGTTCTGAGAGCTACCCCTCTGAGTCTAGCTTTCTCTCCCTTGCCTTTTGAAGTCTGCATGCCATCTCTAGAGCCCCGTGAACAGCTTTCAAACAAGCTGAAGACCTCGTCTTCACCAAGAAGATGGCTTCTGCAGGAGGAACAGCCTCAGCTGAAACAGGCTGGCCTTTTAAAGGACTTTTTAAAGGACTTTCAGTCGTGTCCAACTCTTTGTGACCCCATGGACTATAGCTGCCAGGCTTCTCTGTCCATAGGATTATCCAGGCAAGAATAGTGGAGTGGGTTGCCATGCTCTCTTCCAGGGGAATCTTCCCCACCCAGGGATCAAGCCCATGCTTCTGATGTCTCCTGCATTGGCAGGCAGGTTCTTTACCACTAGCACCACCTGGGAAGCCCCAAAGGACTTTGAGAGCGCTCTAAAAATTTACTGTTGAAGCAGCAGGGAATGCAGGTGGCGGTGGGGAGCAGGGATGATGGGGTGAGTTTACTGAATTCTAAGCCCCATTTGGTCTTTGGGAGATAGAACTCGGGTGTTCTGAACCCTAGCAGAGTACTCTTGTCTTCGGAGTGTCTCCCAAGACGCAATGTCTCCTCACTATTTGTCTTTTTCCTTCCTTAGGAATGCAGCTTGCAACAAGGAGATGGTCTGAATCATCTACTTTCTGAGGGCTCAGCCTTAAAAGCAGATGGATTCTTCCTCCTGCACTAATCCTTGTCAGCTAGAAAGCCCCATCTTTACACCTGCCTGGGGTCCATATATCATCTATAGGACACTCACTAATACTGCAGACCCTGCAAGCATGGATTGGAAGCTGGAGGTCCTTAAAGCCAGGAAAACTACGTCCTCTAAAGCCGACACTGCATTGTATTCTCATAGGTGTTCCATATTGATGGTTTGGTTTAGGGGTTTTAGTTTGTTTTGATTGTTTGATCTTTTGATAGTTTGCCTATCCTATTCTTAAAGGCAGCTTTCATCTTGATGACGTTTCAGCTATCGCCATGGCTCTCTTTAAAGCTGATACGTTTTGCATGGGTAGTTCTTTCTCTAAAAGGAAAATCTGCAGTAACATTTCTTTTTTTAAGTTCTGCAGTCAGCCAGAAGACAGCCAGGACGCAGTGAGGAACGGTTGGTGAATTGGCGCTTTGCTGCCACCTAGTGTCGGCGGGCGAGATTGACGTGGAAGGAAGCTAGGAAAGCTAGTGGACGTGGGGGCGTCTCTTTGGACATTCACCTTCGGTGGTCCATAGATGAAGATTTTCGGGCTCTGGGCCAATCCTACATGGCAGTGGGGGTGAGGGGATGTGCAGAATTTTGGGTCACACGGTTGTCTCTGAACTGTTCAGCTTGCTAGCTCCTTGATTTAAGGAGGCTGACCACACATGCCTACAGATAGAAAACGAAGCTGGCACCTTTCCTCTCATGCCACCACTAGGGCAAATCTGATCATATCTCCCTCCCCTTTAATCCCATATCCCTCCTCCCATGTCCTTCCCCGGTGAATAAGCGGAAAGAGGGAAGAGGAAGAGGCAGAGAAACAGAAGCAGTGATTTTCTCGATCATCTCCATCCTCTACAGAGAACGCTTGGAACGAAAACCAAGACTGTTGAGGGAGAGACAGTGACCTTGAATCTGTGCACGGAAATCTCCAGGAGATGCAAACTATCACAGTGATATGCATGGCTTCCCACCAGGAAGGACTGGAGTTCTTATTGCTTTAGTCGCTCAGTTGTGTCCAGCTCTTGCGACCCCATGGCCTGGCCTCCTCTGTCCATGGGGTTTCCCAGGCAAGAATACTGGAATGCGTTGCTAGGGTTGCCATTCCCTTCTCCAGGGGATCTTCCCAACCCAGGGATCGAACCTGCATCTCCTGCATTGCAGGCAGATTCTTTACCTCTGAGCCACCAGGGAAGCCCAAGGGCTGGAGAGGACCCTGAAAATCAACTAGAAACAAACACTCAGGAACTCAGGAAAATTAGTGTCAGGCTAGTTTAATATGTCTGATGGTTGGTTTGGTTCATCTGCAAGTTCAAAACCCCAGTAGGAGTGCCTGGTATGTATTATGTATGCCCCAAACTGGGAACACTCGCACAATATTTCTTCAAACGTTTAACAATAATGCTATGAACATTAGCTAATAAGAAGGGTCAGATACTGGAAGGTTTAATTCAATTTTCCAGTTAACTAAGAATTAATGTTGAATGGCCTCTCTTGGGTTTCCCAGGTGGCTCAGTGGTAAAGAATCCACCTGCTAATGCAGGAGACGCAGGTTTGAACCCTGGGTCAGGAAGATCCCCTAGAGGAGGAAATGGCAACCCACTCCAGTATTCTTGCCTGGAAAATTCAGAGGAGGTGGCTGATGGGCTACAATCCCTAGGGTGGCACAGAATCGGACACAACTGAACATTCACTCACATGCCTCTCTCATCCAAAAAAGTGGTTGCTGGTAGTTGTAACTCTCACACATATGTGCCCTCTTCTATATTTCTGTTAATATATGGAGAGACAATTTTGAGACGTGAGTCGGGAGGATTAATGATGCATTATATAGCAGAATTCCATCCAAAAATAATTTAACAGGCTAGAATTCAACAGATGCTTTTATAAGAGATAAGACTAAAGTCCTGCAAATAGATTTTAGTAAGTTGACCATACAGGATACAGGATGCACAAATTTGCCTTAATAGCAGCTGATGTGGGAAAACCCAGGCATTTTAGTTACCTAGTATAGCTGCCCCAAAATGCCAAGAGTCTCAGGCAGCACCGATAGAGAGGGGTGTCCAAGGTAAACAAAACCAGACACTAAGGGACAGGTTTTTTTTAATTTATTTTAATTGGAGGCTAATTACATTACAATATTGTGGTGGTTTTTGCCATACATTCACATGAATCAGCCAGGTTTTAATCAGTCATATATTATTGCAATAGAGAAAAGAGTCCAGTGTGAATTTACTCCACTTTGACTTGCACAGAGGTGACTGGGTATTTTAAAGGGAGAATGAGGGAACAGGAAGGGAGAGGGTGAGCAGGGGCTCAGTAGAGTCAGGGAAATGAAAAATTGAAAAAAAGAAAAAAAAAACAAACCAGGAAGTGAGGGGTGGTTGATCCTTATGATCCTCGTCCAGATTTGCTAACTGGCACTTACCTCCCACAGAGGCTGTGAAATGAAGACTCTATCTTCAGATGTTGGCTGGAACAACAATCAGTTCTTTGGCGGCCTTAAGTTTTCTTAGTCAGGTACTTTCAGTGGGGCTAGTGTCATCCTAGGGATATGTCCTTGAGCTGTTAGAAATCATATCAGTGTTTTGTTCACTGATATCTTCATAGATATCTTCACAGGTCAAAGTTAAGGCCTTGTTGAGAAAGGGCTCAGGGGATCCTAGCTAGAGTTTGGTCAAAGAGAGACTTTTTGTCAGAGGTAGAGTGTTGGAATTCGGGAAGATCGTAGTTCTGGTGATTACTGAAAAAGTAGGATCATGCCTGTGGCTTCCTGGAAGCTCAGCTGGTAAAGATTCCACCTGCAATGCAGGAGACCCCGATTTGATTCCTGTGTCAGTAAGATCCCCTGGGGAAGGGGTAGGCTACCCACTCCAGTATTCTTGGGCTTCCCTGGTGGCTCAGTTGATAAAGAATCCACCTGCAATGTGGGAGACCTGGGTTGGATCCCTGGGTTGGGAAGATCCCCTGGAGGAGGGCATGGCAACCCACTCCAGTATTCTTGCCTGGAGAATCCCCATGGACAGAGGCGCCTGGCAGGCTACAGTCCATGGAGTCCAAAGAGTTGGACACAACTTAGCGACTAAGCACAGCAGAGGATCATGCCTGCAATGCTGCATTCCATTCTCTGCCAGGCCACGGCACAAAATAGAAAGGGAACCAGGACGATGAAAGCTCTGGAAATCACATCAAATCAGGAAAATCTGAAGCTGAGAGGATGTTTAGAATAGAAGACTTGGGGGGAAACTGAAGAGCTATGGGGAAGGGGGAATGGAGTTAAGACCTTTGCAACACAATTGTTTAAAACAATCAGGTAAATTGCATTGCAAGAAAATGGGGGTCTCACTGAAACCACGGGTAATCATTGGTTAAATCCATTACATCTATAACCTGCTTTCACTGACCAAGGTTGTTTTAATGTTGCTACAAAAAGCTTGCATGTCATCCAAGCGGCAGTGCAGCCTAAATAACAGGTTGTGAGTGCAGGGGTTTTCCAAGAGCTTGGAGTCAGCTGTGTCTAGTTTGAGCTGAGCCAGGTAAAACTGTATAGGCCCACTGACCCTAAAACTTGCCCTACATAAGGGTCTGATGAATGACCTCTGGATGTCAGAGGGTCAAAAACTCTACCCTCTGATCATGCTAAATGCCCCCACTTTTAATGTGCCTCCCATGAAGAAGCATATAACTCAGGTATGCCTGCACAGAAAACCACCTAACTCACATTTTCCCTACGTCTAATCATCTTTCTCCATGCTTAAGACCACCTTGCTTCCTTTATCCCAAAAATATCGCAAGGCTCTCACTTTTGGGGAGGCAGATCTGAGACTTGTTCTCATCGCCTCGTTTGGCTGCCTTGTGTATAAACTGTTTCTCGGCTGCAAACTTTGTTGTCTCAGTATTTGGTTTGCGGTGCACCAGGCAAACGGCCCTTGGTCAGCGAAACCACCATATAGTTCACGGAGTCTAATGGCTATGAGAGATGTCAAAGAAGTAATTCCTGTCTTGGATAGGATTTGGGCACACACACACTAAAGTCTCTTCCTGGCCCAACTTAACCAGTTGTGTGACCTTAAGAAAATCTCTTAACATTTCTGAGCCTCAGTTTCCTTTCGCACAAGTAATGGTGCCCATGTCACAGAATGGTGGTAAGAACTAAAGCGGGTAACAACTGTACAATGTCTAATGCTTGGTACATTAGCCAGTGTTCAACAGATGTTAGCTCTTACATTAACTCTGAGAGTTAATGATCTGAATTTCCCATTAGTTATGAGAAGAAAATATAACACAAGGGCACAGAACATAGACTCATGAGCCAGATTCCCTGGATATCAAGCTCAATTCTACCATTTAAATAATTTAATTCTGGTTCTCCATTTCCTCATCTGTAAAATAGGTATCATAACCATTCTTACTTCACGGATTTGTCGTAAGCATAAATGAGTGAATATATGCAAAGTGCTTAGAAGAATACCTAGTGTGTGTCAGGTCTGTGTAAAGTAGTTTGACACACTGGATTGGTTCGGAACCTTTGGTAACAAGTACAGGCATTCCTTTGCTCCCTGGGGGATTTGTTCCAGGACACCCCCATACATGCAGATACCGAAATCCAGCTCAGCGGTAAAGAATCCACCCACGATGTAGAAGCCACAGGAGACACCTCAGGTTCGATCCCTGAGTTGGGAACATCTCCTGGTGAAGGAAGTGGCAACCCACTCCAATATTCTTGCCTGGACAGAGGAGCCTGGTGGATTGTAATCCATAGGGTCTCAAAGAGTCAGACACAACTGAGGCAACTTAGCACACATGAATGCTACCTAAATTCACATATTACAAAGCCACCACATTGGGCTAGAGAATGCAGCTTAGACCTGAAGCCAAAACAAGGCACTTGTCTAAACTCAGACCTTGGGGCAGGGTGGCCAGGCTTGGTCTAGAAAATGGCAGTGAGAGGCAAGACCACCTCACATCCTGATGGAGAGCAGAATGGAGAGCTCTGGACAGGGGATTCAGGCTGTTCTGGTGGCCAATGTGATAGCCTGCCTGGGGGTTCATCATGAAGCTAGTAGATTTTAAGTTTTAGACCCTTACCTGCAAAAGCCCTTCCAAAGACCTAGGGGCACTGACAATTCTGTGAACACAATTTCATGTTCTTGAAATTATTCAGCTTCTGGTATCACACAATGTGAGTCTGTCCTGCAACCTGCACTCTAGTTAACCTGGCCCATTGCTATCCAATTATCACTGATCTCCCTAATAAGTTGAGCTATTTCTCCCCTCATGGGGAAAAGCAAGCGAAGAGTAGAGAAGTGGCAGAATCTTTTTCTTCAGAACTCCTAGAGGAAAAAACAATACTGCTGAGTTCCTTTAAGAGCTGATGTTGGAACACAGAGAAAAGAGGGAAGTTATACTACTCTGTGAGGACACCAGCTACCCGATGAGTTTGCTCACAAACTCCTTTCCTTTTCTTCACATGCACAGATCTAGAAATTTCCCACCATTGCTCGGCTTGACAGATTTCTAATGGAATGTGACAGGAAGTGGAACATACTATTTCCAGTTCTCTGATAAGAACCATCTGTGCACACCTGTTCATGTTCTTTCCCCTGCCAGCTGACAGGAAAGAAAGAAGACACCCACCACTGCCACCACCAAGGGAAACTCGAGAATCTGTGTTAAAAATGGTGGAGTCACAACATGGCTTCTTCCAACCAGGGAACCACCTTGGAACATCACAGGAGTGAAAACCAGTCAATACTGAGTGTCAATATTTTACCTATTGCAGCATGTAGGATCTTTAATGGGCTTCCCAGGTGGCACTTCCCAGTGGTAACAAACCCTCCTGCCAATACCAGAGACCTAAGAGACGCAGGTTCGATCCCTGGGTCGGGAAGATCTCCTGGAGGAATGACAACTCACTCCAGTATTCTTGTCTAGAGAATCCCACGGACAGAGGAGCCTGGTGGGCTACATTCCATAGGGCCATACAGAGTCGGACATGACTGAAGAGATTTGGTATGCATACACACACAGGATCCTTAACAAAGATGAATATCTATACAAAATAATAAATAAAATTAGAGACATTTTAAATTAACCAGTTTTTGAAAGATAAGAAATAGGGGGACTTTCCTGTTGGTAAAGTGGTTAAGAATCCACCTGCCAATGCAGGGAACGTGGGTTTAATCCCTTGTCCAGGAATATCCCACATGCCACAGAGCAACTAAGCCCATGAGCCAAACTGCTGAGTCCAAGCTTTAGGGCCCTCAAAGTGCAACCACTGAAGCCCTCGTGCCTACAGCCTATGCCACTGCAATAAGAAGTCCACTGAAACGAAGAGCAGCCACCCCCCGCAATGAAGAGTAACTACTTCCCACCACAACTAGAGAAAGCCCTCGGGCTGCAGCAAAGACCCACACAGCCAGAAAAGAATAAATCAAAAACAGAAATAGGGGGTCATACAAACAACATAGTAGAGGAGGCTAACGAGAGAAATAACGACCAGGCTATCAGAGAAAGCTCAGTGGAGATGTGTTTTGTGTTGGACATTAAAAATTAGAGTTTACATAGGAAAAGATGAAAGGAGATAATTCCACATGAAAAGAACAGTAAGAGCTGAAACTTGGAGGTGAAGAGGATAAGAGAGGACTGGTTGGAGCATGCATTTTTATACATACATACAAAAGACTAGTGGGAGATTAGACTGAAATAGTATGTTGACTCAATTTTGAAATGTTTTAAATGATGGGCTAAGGAATTTGACCTTTATATTTATGTTGCCAAGAGGGAGTCCTTGAAGGTTTTGGAGCAGAGAGGTGACATATTCAGATAGAACTTTAGGAAGATGTGCTGAAAGCAATTGCAGGGTGGCCTGGAAGGTGGAGAAGAGGATCCATGGCCACAATCAAACACCGTCACCAGTGTCCGATTAAGAGCAGTGTTTAGGACAATTCTCCATGAGTCTCTCTCATCTTTGTTTTTGAGATGATGTGGAAATGTGCTATCAGTTCCAAAGTGAAAGTGAAAGTGAAGTAGCTCAGTCATGTCCAACTCTTTGCGACCCCGTGGACCGTAGCCTACCAGGCTCTCCCCTCCATGGGATTCTCCAGGCAAGGATACTGGAGTGGGTTGCCATTTCCTTCTCCAGGGGATCTTCCCAGCTCAGGGATCAAACCCGGGTCTCCTGCATTGCAGGCAGATGCTTTAACCTCTGAGCCACCAGGGATTCCCTAAGCATAATAGTTCCAAAGCATAATACAAACACCAGGTCTTAGTCTTGTTACTAGTAACATCCTCAAATGAAAAGGAAAGGGGGAAATGCCAACAAGCCAATGTCTGCTGCTTAACCAAGCAACCCACACAAAGAGTCAGACAGGTGGGGAAGGAGCAAAAGGTTAAACTAATGACTAATGTGAGGTTTGGGAATTAGTTTTTAAAACTCTTCCATTATTCCCATTAGCATGAAGAATTCAGAGTCATCCACATCAGAACTAACAGAAAACATTTTATGAAGAGTTAAAGAGCTGCAAAGAAATATACAGAGAATTATTGAAAAGAAGTCTTTATCATAAATAATGGTGAATGTATCTTTGGTGATCATACAATTTTACATCAAATACACCTTCTACGTTGCCTACTCTGCTTAACTTCATTTATCCTCCATTCTTCACTTTTTGGTGGCTTGGTGGTAAAGAATCTGCCTGAGATGCAGAAGACACAGAGACGCCGCAGGTTTGATTTCTGGGTTGGGAAGATCCCCTCGAGAAGGAAATGACAACCCACTCCAGTATTCTTGCCTGGAGAATCTCATGGACAGAGGAGCCTGGCAGGCCACAGTCCATGGGTTGTACAGAGTCGGACACAACTGAAGCGACTGAGCATTCACACTTCACTTTTTGGCATTTAGTGTTGGCTCAGCAGTAAATAATCCACCTGCAAGGAAGGAGACACAGGAGATGTGGGTTCGATCCCTGGTTAGGGAAGATCCCCTGGAGGAGGAAATGACAACCCACTCCAGTACTCTTGCCTGGAAAATCCTATGGACAGAGGAACCTGGTGGGCTACAGTCCATGGAGTCACACAGAGTCAGACATGACTGAGCAACTGAGCTTTTTAGATCCACAAGTTGCATCATAAAAGACCCTGTGACGGCAGCTTTGCTAAGATTGTAACTGATTATTAGCCAGGATTGAAGGAGACTGCTCTACACCCATAACTCTAGCACATTATTGGAGACCACAGTCTTGATCTTGGGTGGCCTCAGTCTGTAACGATGTGGAGTGGGACTTGGGTTCCCAGCCAGAGACTGGAAAAACACCGGACCCTAGCTACTAGACCAGTGGTCAGTGACAAGGGCTCTGGCCCTTCACCTTTGCCGAAAAGAATTTCCACGCAGATGGAAAGTAGTGAAACAAGTATTTATTAAGAGGGAAAAAAGTATAGTATGTGTGGAGAGACAGAAAGAGAGTTGCCGAGTCTTATGGCAGTTTGAATTACTTCTATGAGGTATTTCTTCTGGGTTTCCTTCGGCCAATTATTTTGGTTTGCCTGGTTCTGAGTCCATATTTGGTATATCTCAGGATCCTCCCTGTGTGCGTACACTACACTCCCTTGTAGCTAAGATAGATCCTACCGCAATAGTGTCTGGGTAGAGCATCCCTTGACATTGCTCCCCCTAACATCTGCAGGGAGTCTTCTTTGAGCATGAGTGTTCGGGGAGGTCTCCTGACTTCAGAAATGAGAGATCTGTGGTCTGGGCAGGGCCCAGCTCTCTCCTTTAATTGTTCTGCTATTCTCCTCAGAGTTTAGATACACAGAAATTGAATCTACCCTGGCAGAGGGGGTGGGAGTGGGGTGGGGTGGGCATCTACCTCCTGCCTCAGTCTTTGTAAAAAACTTTCAACATCCATAAAGGAAAAATTGCAGGGGTGGGTGGGGAGGTTGAGATGTGTATTTTCTTTTGTATTTGGATAGAAACAAGAAGGAAGAATCACCCCAGGGGGCCATACAATCGAACTGTTTTCCTACTCTGCTACCTTTTAAGAGCATCGCACTGAAATATTTATGCTTGCTGCATTGCAAATATACAGAATCGTATAAATGCTAAACTAACATTATTAATTTATCAGATATTTACAGGCCTATGTCTCCAGGAATCACAGGGAGTCTTTAAACAACAAATAAAAAATTTTAAAACTACCAATATAATGAAGTCAGAAGGAATGAATGGACAGTTAATAAAAGACAGAAACAGGAGGTCAAAACAGAGGAGAGTTCACTTCGGTTCTGAAACCCTCATTGAGCCTCTAGTGTATAACAGGTATATGTGCTGATTGCTAGAAACACAACAGACTCAGCTGCTGTTCATCCAGTGAAGGAGAAAGATGCCGAAAAACATAAAACTGAGGCTGTAATAGAAACCATGACCTTCAAAAGGCTACACTGCAAAAGCGTGATATTGGAGCATTCACCAACTGGCACAGGAAGAATTACGTGGAAGATTATCCATCCTTGTCTAGGCTCTAGGTGAGAGAAAAATTCTCCCTTGATAATTTAAAAGTTTGAATTGAGACACTGGATTTAACATTGGTTCAAAAATTGGGAACAAGAAAACCCCAAGTTTAAAAATTAACATTAAAATTGGGACTGGACTGGTGGCAAAGGGTTTTGTTTGTCATTAGTTTTGTTTTTGTTTTTGTTTTTGTTTTCAAAAATGGCCATAAGAACATTTGCCAGGCCATGCGCTCTTCTTCCAATGTGACTGTGACCCATCTGCCATCCAAAGGTAAAGTCCACCTTCCCTTCCCCTTGAATCTGGGGGCATTGAAACTATGACAGAAGTGAGGGCATAAGACTTCCAAGGCTACATCACAAAAGGCAAGACAGATTTTTTTTTTCTCAGTAGACCATATTCATTAAAGCATCATTGAGAGGATGGTACAGAGATTTCCCATAACCCCCTGCCTTCACACCTGCAAGCCTCTTTCACTGTCAATATCCCCCATCCAGAATGGGTTACAACCGATGAACCTATGTTACTGAGTCCAAGCTCGCTTTGCTCAGCACACGACAAGCCAATGAATGAACCACCGGCAGATGGAGAAGATGATAGAAACGGTCTCAAAAATAACCATCTTATGGGGTCTGGATGCCGGTTTCTTTTATAGAACATAGATGCTGGGGAGCTGAGGAAACAGTCAAACGGCCATGAATCTTCTAAATATCTCCCAGGATGGCAAGCCTCAGGAGAGGATGTGTTAACTTCTTCCTTCCTGTCAGTCACAGGTGGACAGGGTTCTGAACCAAGGCACTTCAGTTTAATAGGCAGAGGGGCTGGATTCTCTGAGACAGGCCATTATGTATGATTAAAATAACAAAAGCAAGAAAAGGAAGTCAAAGCAACAGTTCCAACATGGAGTCAGAATTGGCTCTTCCCTGCAACACCTGGGGCTTCCCTGGTGGCTCAAATGGTAAAGAATCTACCTGCAATGCAGGAGACCCAGGTTTGATCTCTGGGTTGGGAAGATCCACTGAAGATGGGAACGGTAACCCACTCCAGTATTCTTGACTGGAGAATCCCATGATCAGAGGAGCCTAGGGGGCTACGTTCCATTGGGTCACAATAGTCAGACACGAACGAGCAGCTAACACTTCCACTTGCACTGCAACATCTACACACACATCATCATCATCCAGAGTCCATAGTTCACGTGAGGGCTCACACTTGGTGTTGTGCATTCTATAGGTCTGGACAAACCTATGACATGTATCCTACATTTTGGTATCACACAGAGTATTTCCACAGCCCTAAAACCCTTCTGTGCACCACCTGTTCATCCCCTCTCTCCCAGGTCCCTGGCAGCCGCGCCTCTTTCTACTGCAAGATGGCTTTTTCTGGTTCTCTTCAGGAAGCTGGCTTTTAGAAATAAACTAAGATTTGTTCATAAGTCTTATTAGGGCTTCCACGATAGCTCAGTTGGTAAAGAATCCACCTGCAATACAGGAGACCCTGCTTTGATTCCTGGGTCAGGAGGATCCACTGGAGAAGGGATAGACTACCCACTCCAGTATTCTTGGGTTTCCCTGGTGGCTCAGCTGGTAAAGAATCTGGCTGCAATGCAGGAGACCTGGGTTTGATCCCTGGGTTGGGAAGATCCCCTGGAGAAGGGAAAGGCTACCCACTTCAGTATTCTGGCCTGGAGAATTCCATGGACTGTATAGTCCATGGATTCGCAGAGTCGGACACGACTGAGTGACTTTCACTTTCATTTGTTCATAAAATGGAAAACTACCTAATAAATGATGATAGAACAATTAGAATGAATGAATTGTAACTGTACTTTGGCCACCTCATGGGAAGAGTTGACTCATTGGAAAAGACTCTGATGCTGGGAGGGATTGGAGGCTGGAGGAGAAGGGGATGACAGAGGATGAGATGGCTGGATGGCATCACTGACTCAATGGACATGAGTCTGAGTGAACTCCGAGAGTTGTTGATGGACAGGGAGGCCTGGTGTGCTGCAATTCATGGGGTCGCAAAGAGTCGGACACGACTGAGCGACTGAACTGAACTGAACTGAAGTTTATAAATGTGGTTTTATTTTTAAATCATTCATTGAATTATTAAAAAATGTGTCAAAGGACCTGTAAAGATTAATATCATTTACCTGTAATTTAAGATATAAAACAAGTGTATTAGTTATAGATTCATATATATTAGGACATTTGCAAGAACATACATGGGAACGGCATACCTCAACTTCAAGATTGTCAAGAACTGTGAAGGTTTTAAGACTATGTCCTCCTTCCACATTAACAGGTTAGCCTGCCAGTTTTATGGATGCTGGCAAAAGACAGTTCCCTGGCCAAAGAACATAATCACTCCCAGCAGAGTAGGCAGCATGCTCTTCGTGGCTGCAACAGTTCCTCCTGCCTCTTAAGTTCCACAAGGATGATGCTAAGTGGCCTGGGTAGAGATTGTGCACACAACGGGTTTCTATCACAGCTGAGGAACTCCCAAGCTTTTTTCAGTTCAGTTCAGTTCAGTCCAGTCACTCAGTCATGTCTGACTCTTTGCAACCCCATGAATCACAGCACACCAGGCCTCCCTGTCCATAGCTTTTTTAATGGGCTATAAAATTTAAATCCTGGAGGGAGACACTCTTTATCAGCTTGTTATTTAGTCACTAAATCGTGTCCACCTCTTTTGTAATCCTATGGACTGTAGCCTCCTAGACTCTTCTGTCCATGGGATTTTCCAGGCAAGAACAATAGAGTGGGTTGCCATTTCCTTTTCCAACCCAGGGATCAAACCGTCATCTCCTGCACTGGCAAGCAGATTCTCTACCACTGAACCACCAGGAAAGCCGTCTCTTATTATATCAGATAGTAAACAAAGTTGCCCTCTGCTCTTAAGGAGACAGCATCTCCATCTTCTAAGATTGTTCACACTACAAACAACCTTGAAAAGAAAGTCTGGGACAAAAGTTGTCAGTAGGTCTGCTCACAAAATATGCAGAAACATGAACAAGGCTTCCAAATAGTCAGGGAAAGAAAAGTGAGAAAATATATTGGAGTATGAAGCTATAGTATCTATAATATTGTTTTTTTGACAAAAGGGAAGATTTTTTTTTCAGTTTAACAAAGGAAAAAAATTTAAAAAGAGTAATTTGAAGTAGAGACTGCAAATGTGAGCATCTACTTAATATTGTTGGTGGGGATAGATATATCTGTTATTATCTATACTTTCAGTTCAGTTCAGTTCATTTCAGCTGCTCAGTCGTGTCTGACTCTTTGCGACCCCATGAATTGCAGCATGTCAGGCCTCCCTGTCCATCATCCAACTCCCAGAGTCCCTGCCCCCAACCCCTCCCAGCATCAGAGTCTTTTCCAATGAGTCAACACTTCGCATGAGGTGGCCAAAGTACTGGAGTTTCAGCTTTAGCATCATTCCTTCCCAAGAACACCCAGGACCGATCTCCTTTAAGATGGACTGGTTGGACCTCCTTGCAGTCCAAGGGACTCTCAAGAGTCTTCTCCAACACCACAGTTCAAAAGCATCAATTCTTCGGTGCGGAACTGAGTGTTTAAAATACTTAGGATTTCCCTCCTGGTACAGTGGACAAGAATTGGCCTGCCAATGCAGGGGATGAGGATTTAATCCCTGGTCTGGGAAGATTCCACGTGCTGTGGAACAACTAAGCCCAGGCGCCACCACTACTGAGACTGCTCTCTAGAGCCCATGAGCCGCAACCACTGAAGCTCACACACCTAGAACCTGTGCTCCACAAGAAAAGAAGCCACCGCAATGAGAAGCCTTTGCACCGCAACCAGAGAGTAGTCTCCACAACTAGAGAAAAGCCATGCAAAGCAACAAAGATTCAGCACAGCCAAAAATAAAATAAATAAATAAAATGTTAAAAATCAGTCTATAAAATATTTAAAAATTGAAAATATTCCTTTTTAAAGATGAACTTAATTGGAGTCAGGTGCTTCCTAGCTGCTCTTGACTCTGAATTTCATCTCTAATCACACAGGCTCTTTTACGGGGCTGTTTCCAGAATCTTCTCTCTGTTGGCCAAGGGAGCCTCCATTTCTGGCTTCCTGGACTTGACACCGAAACTCTGAAAGGAGACTACATTTCATCTTTGAATACACCAAAGATTTGCCTGTATTTCAAAAGAAGTTTTGACTCAACCATCCTTGGAAAAGCAAACAGCTAACTGAGGTATTTTTCCTCAGTGAGGTTGAGAGGGCAGAGAGCCTATTACCATGGTTTCCATATCTGGATAAATGAAATGGCAGTGGGATTGAGAAAAGGAGGTGGTCCAGCTGAACCAAAAAGTATTCCTGAGGTGGCATGCTGCTGCTGCTAAGTCGCTTCAGTCGTGTCCGACTCTGTGCTACCCCATAGATGGCAGCCCACCAGGCTTCCCCGTCCCTGGGATTCTCCAGGCAAGAACACTGGGGTGGGGTGCCATTTCCTTCTCCAATGCAGGAAAGTGAAAAGTGAAAGTGAAGTCGCTCAGTCATGTCCAACCCTTAGCGACCCCATGGACTGCAGCCCACCAGGCTCCTCCATCCATGGGACCCTCCAGGCAAGAGTACTAGAGTGGGGTGCCATCCAGCATAGACTAGGTTTATTGGCTAATCAGATGGAAGAGAGCCCTTCTCTGACAACTCATAGGGCTCTAGTACTTGAGTCAGTGGTGATGTCATTCTAAACAGGGAATATATTGAAAGAGAAGTTATTAACTTCAGGTTTCCATGTGTTGACATTGAGGTGCCCATGAGACACAGACGTGGAGATGTCTTGTAGGCCATAGCACCTATGGATGTGGAAGCAAAAGAAGAGGACTATTTGCAAGAATCTTATGTGTCATTGGTACATATGTTGAAAGTTGAAGCCATGGGCTGACCATGTCACTAACAAACATTACAGTATAGTAGATCAGCAGATCTCAACTTTGGAAGGTGATAGGACCCATCATAAAAACTATGGATCCCTTCTTTTTATGCCATCTTTCCCCAAATTACCCTATGTACATACACATACATTTCTGCCGACACCAAAGTCCTTGCTCATGGAGTTACTGGCACCCCAGGTTTCTGGGTATTCATTAAACGAACTAAGCACATTCAAGAAAGCGCCTTTGTCCCACCCACAGTGTAACTCTTCAGGACTCATACAGCACTTGGGCTACACAGCAGGAGACCAGGGCATTGGAAGAAGGTTATGCTTTCTCTACTTCCCTTTCCCTCCTTGTGTAAACCCACTGATAGGGTTCCTGCCTTTTAAATGAAAGTGTCATTCATTCAGTTGTGTCTGACTCTTGGTGGCCTCTTGGATTGTAGTCCACCAGGCTCCTCTGTCCATGGAATTCTCCATGCAAGAGTGGGTAGCCATTCCCTTCTCCAGGGGATCTTCCTGATCCAGGGATCAAACACCAGATCCCCCGCACTGTGGGCAGATTCTTTACCATCTGAGTCACCAGGAAAGACCTTCTTGCTTCTTAAACAACAATCTAATAATTGATCCTGGGCAATTTCACTATCACAAGCCCAGGGCCTCTGGGTTCTGAAGTAGTAAATAAACCCTACACCTGTACTTCTGAGTGCCGTGAGCCTGCAGGACTCACCAACTCTGATTCTTGACTCTTTCTATAAAATCTTACAATTCTAGGCCATGCTACAAATCTAAAGTTTTGCAACAACTGTGAGAGAAGAAAATCTTAAGATCGTATGCAGTGTTTCTATTAACCCAAGTTCGTATGCCCAAATGCACAGTGAAGCCAAACAAACTGAAACACACCGTAGTTTGGAACAGAGAAAGGTTTGTTGCAAGGGTCATGCAAGGAAACGGGTGGCTGATTGCCTTAAACAGCCCCGAACTCTGAAAGGTTTCAGCAAAGCACTTCTAAAAAGCCAGGGAAGGGAGGGGTTTGCAGGGTGTGTGATCAACTTGTACACAGTTCTCTGACCGGCAGATACATTGGTGAGAGGTGGTGTCACAGGGGTACACATTATCAGCCCTTAGGCTCCAGGAGGCCTGGGGCTTTGTGCTCAAGGTTGTCAAGTAGTTAACATCTTGCTGGAGATGGGGAGGGGTTACATCTGCAAAACAACTCAGGAAATTTGCATCAAATACTTTCATCCAGGTACTTCAGGAAATAACAGCCTTCCAGCTCAGGTAGTAAAGAATCTGCTGGCAATTCAGGAGATTCGAGTGCTATCCTTGGGTCTGGAAGATTCCCTGGAGAAGGAAATGCCTTACCCACTCCAGTATTCTTGCCTGGAGAATTCCACAGACAGAGGAGCCTGGCTACAGTACATGGGATCACAAGGAGATGGGCATGACTGAGCGACTAACTAACCTTGGGATTTCTTTGGAAGGAATGATGCTAAAGCTGAAACTCCAGTACTTTGGCCACCTCATGCGAAGAGTTGACTCATTGGAAAAGACTGATGCTGGGAGGGATTGGGGGCAGGAGGAAAAGGGGACGACAGAGGATGAGATGGCTGGATGGCATCCTGACTTGATGGACCTGAGTCTGAGTGAACTCCGGGAGTTGGTGATGGACAGGGAGGCCTGGCATGCTGCGATTCATGGGGTCACAAAGA
This sequence comes from Bubalus bubalis, assembly GCF_019923935.1. Classification (NCBI taxonomy): domain Eukaryota; kingdom Metazoa; phylum Chordata; class Mammalia; order Artiodactyla; family Bovidae; genus Bubalus; species Bubalus bubalis. Next base: position 45,223,973 of record NC_059161.1, read on the forward strand.
GTCGGACAGGACTGAGCGACTGAACTGAACTGAACTGAGCGACTAACGCACACAGGTACTTCAGAGAGGAGCTAAAGCAGAGGACATGCAGGAAGGCCTGTCCTTGGGAAGCCCTCTTCGGGTCCTGGAGCTCAGTTACATTTCTAGGTGTCAGACCCTATCAAGCATTTGGCAGGGAAATGCACGATAGAGCTGGGTGGGACAAGAGAAAAGTGCCCTCTGTTAGAAAACAAGCAGCTGCCTTTACTGCCTCGAACACTTCCTGCTGTTCTAAGCGGCAGTTTTCCTTCTGTACAGTGTGTTGAGCAATAGCCCCACCTACAGGCTGCTGAGAAAAGTGCAGCAGTTGGGCTTAAGCCCACAAAGGGGTGCTCATCTGTGAGCTTCTCTACTTCTCTACTCATTTCTGCTCTGTCCATTTTAGGAAAAAGACTCATTCCTCCTGTGCTCAAAATAGCAGGATTCGTGACTCCCAGTGGTCCTCCCACAATCACGTGTTCCACATTGCAGGTTGACCAACTAATCTTGGGCAAACCTATGCTGTCTGGTTTCAAAATGAAGATCCCATGTTCCAGTGAGGTCTTCAGTCCCAGACAAGCCAGAATGGTCACCTTCCATGTTTCCCAAGGACTCACTGATTTCCCTCTGCGACAGGAAGGTATCGGTGGTGCCCATATCACTTCCTCTTTGCTGGGTGAGAAATTTATAGAGTCATCCTGCTCATGGCCCTCCTGGCAGCAGGCTTACCAAACAGTGGCATAACTTATACATGTGGGCCCCTGATTTGAAGTCTAGTCAGTTACTCTTGCCTGGAAAATCCCATGGACGGAGGAGCCTGGTAGGCTGCAGTCCATGGGGTCACTAAGAGTCGGACACGACTGAGCGACTTCACTTTCACTTTTCACTTTCATGCACTGGAGAAGGAAATGGCAACCCACTCCAGTGTTCTTGCCTGGAGAATCCCAGGAACAGGGGAGCCTGGTGGGCTGCTGTCTATGGGGTCGCACAGAGTCGGACACGACTGAAGCGACAGCAGCAGAAGTAGCAGCAGCAGCATTATAAAGGATTGTGTTAATAAAACCTTTTAAAAATGCAAAGTTAATTCTTGGATTTATAAACTATTTTTGTCAATGCTTCAACGACAGCACACTTTTGTTTCAGTGTCAATAAGTTTAATTAACCATCTCCTTTTAAAGATCATCAACATTTTTGAGACTTCATTAGACTTTGAGATCTCATTTCCATTAATAGCCCAAACTATAATAGAATACACCTATATTTTACTTACACCAAGAAATTCATGCTTGTGACAAAATCTGTATCAAAAAACTTCTGAGAATCCGCTCGAAATGCTTCCCTGTCACCCAGGCCTTCCTGGAGGATGGCAATCTTTCAGGTTGCCCTTGAGATCCTGCTGATATCATGATGACCACGTCTCTTGCTTAACTGTTTTCTTATAGTCAGGTTCCCTCCTGGTGTGAGTACAGATCTGTCCCTTAATTGCTATGGCAGTTCTAGAGACCTGGTTGGCATCTGACAAGAAACCTAGAGGAGGCACAAGCACAGAAAATAACTGCTCCTCGTAGATCCACTCTATGTACAGTGGGGATACATGACGTTGTGGATGGGAGCATGATAGGGAGACCTACCATCACATGATCTGAATTCCACCCTTTAGTAGCTGTGTGATATTGTAAAACCCACCTAAGCTCCCTGAGCCTGTTTCCTCATTTATGAAGAGGGGATAATAATAACATTCAGTTCAGTTCAGTTCAGTCGCTCAGTAGTGCCCGACTCTTTGCGACCCCATGAATTGCAGCACACCAGGCCTCCCTGTCCATCACCAACTCCCAGAGTTCACTCAAACTCATGTCCATCGAGCTGGTGATGCCATCCAGCCATCTCTTCCTCTGTCGTCCCCTTCTCCTCCTGCCCCCAATCCCTCCCAGCATTAGAGTCTTTTCCAATGAGTCAACTCTTCGTATGAGATGGCCAAAGTACTGGAGTTTCAGCTTTAGCATCATTCCTTCCAAAGAACACCCAGGACTGATCTCCTTTAAGATGGACTGGTTGGATCTCCTTGCAGTCCAAGGGACTCTCAAGAGTCTTCTCCAACGCCACAGTTCAAAAGCATCAATTCTTCAGCACTCAGCTTTCTTCACAGTCCAACTCATATCCATACATCACCACTGGAAAAACCATAGCCTTGATTAGACAGACCTTTGTTGGCAAAGTAATGTCTCTGCTTTTGAATATGCTATCTAGGTTGGTCATAACTTTCCTTCCAAGGAGTAAGCGTCTTTTAATTTCATGGCTGCAGTCACCATCTGCAGTGACTTTGGAGCCCAAAAAAAATAAAGTCTGACACTGTTTCCACTGTTTTCCCATCTATTTGCCATGAAGTGATGGGACCAGATGCCATGATCTTAGTTTTCTGAATGCTGAGCTTTAAGTCAAAGTTTTCACTCTCCTCTTTCACTTTCATCAAGAGGCTCTTTAGTTCCTCTTCACTTTCTGCCATAAGGGTGGTGTAATCTGCATATCTGAGGTTATTGATATTTCTCCCAGCAATCTTGATTCCAGCTTGTGCTTCTTCCAGCCCAGCATTTCTCATGATGTACTCTGCATATAACATGAAAGCTTATACATGAATGTTCACAGCATCGTTATTCATAATAGCCAAAAAGTAGAAACAACCCAAATGTCCATCAATAAGTGAATGGGTAGACAAAAGATGGCTATTATTTAGAACGAAAAGGTATGAAGTACTTACATACTGAAGTATGTATGAAGTACTGCTGCTGCTGCTAAGTCGGTTCAGTCGTGTCTGACTCTGTGCGACCACATAGATGGCAGCCCACCAGGCTCCCCCATCCCTGGGATTCTCCAGGCAAGAACACTGGAGTGGGTTGCCATTTCCTTCTCCAATGCATGAAAGTGAAAAGTGAAAGTGAAGTCGCTCAGTCGTGTCCAACTCTTCACAACCTCATGGACTGCAGCCTACTAGGCTCCTCTACCCGTGGGATTTTCCAGGCAAGAGTACTGGAGTGGGGTGCCATCGCCTTTTCCAATGAAGTACTGGTGAACCTCAAAAACAATATGCTAAGTGAAAGAAGCCAGTCATCAGGGCTTTCCTGGTGGCTCAGTGGTATAGAATACACCTGCCAAAGCAGGCACCACAGGTTCGATCCCTGGGTCGGGAAGATCCCCTTGAGAAGGGAATGGCAACCCACTCCAGTATTCTTGCCTGGAAGATCACATGGACAGAGGGGCCTGGCAGGCTATAGTCCATGAGGTTGCAAAAGAGTCATACATGACTTAGTGACTAAACAGTCACTGCATTTTGAACCCTTTTTTGACTATGAGGGCTACTCTATTTCTTCTATGGGATTCTTGCCCACAGTTGTAGATACAATAGTCATTTGAATTAAATTCTCCCATTCTTGACCATTTTGAAGTTCACTGATTCCTAAGATATTGATGTTCAATTTTTCCATCTCCTGCTTGACCACATCCAATTTACCTTGATTCATGGACCTAACATTCCAGGTTTCTGGGGAATAGTGCTCTTTACAAGCATCAGGCTTTACTTTCACCACCAGACACATCCACAGCTGAGCACCATTCCCACTTTGGCCCAGCTGTTTCATTCTTACTGGAGCTATTAGAATTGTTCTCTGCTCTTCCCCAGTAGCATATCGGACACTTTTCAACCTGGTGGCTGGGGGTGGGGTGGGGGGAGTGGGGAGCTTATTTTCCAGCATCATATCTTTTTGCCTTTTCATACTGTCCATGGGGTTCTCCAGGCAAGAATCCTGGACTGGGCTGCCATTTCTTTTTCCAGTGGACTGTGTTTTGTCAGAACTCTTCACTATGACCCATCTGTCTTGGGTGGCCCTGTGTGGCATGGCTCATAGCTTCATTGAGTTATACAAGCTGCTTTGCCACGAAAAGGCTATAATCCATGAAGGTGGTGGTGGGGGGCATCCAGTATATTTCACTAAATTTGAACCATGAAGAGAAAAAGTGAAGATCTGAATCTCTTTCCTTCTAAGAGACCACTACAGTCCTAACTACCCTTGTCCAATCTCTGCTCAACAACCTCTAAGCTCCACACCATCTGAAGGGATGTGGGGGGAGCACCACGGCTGCCTCTCTGGAACCAGTCCCAGTTCACCCCAAACTCCCCGTTTTTCTCCTGCTCACAACCCTGCACCCCAAAACTGCTCTTTTAAAACACAGTGAGTCTGCCCCCAAAGGTTTATTGACTTCTTCAGTAGGAACAGAAAACCCCCCACTAAATAAATGCACAGGGCACACACATGCATGTAAACACACACCCAGTTATGCCCACGAGGCACTGCAAGTCAGAGTGGTCATGAACAGAAAAAGTGAATTCCAGATATTTTCATATTGAAAACAAGAATGTGGCCAACATCTCTTCCCAGCCCCAGGCATATTCTATCTAAGTCCTAATATGGACCCGACAAGTTGTGCTGACTTCCAGGTTTCACAGATTCCAGTTTTCTCTCGGTTGCCCAGCGTTCCCACCACTGCTCTTCCTGTACCCTCATGCCTGTAAGAACAGCGGAAGAGGGTAGAGGTGATCTCTGCAAAGCAGCAGTGAGTGGTCGTGAAGTGAGATCTTAATTCTCTGGCCAGGAATTGAATATGGGTAGCTTGGATGAAAACCAGAAATTCTAGCCACCAGACCAGCAAGTGCTAGAGGCTAGAAGCTAATTTTCCCTGGATCTTTGCCCTCAATGGAAAAATGCATTTATCATGGAGATAAAAACTGTAAATGCCGATACAAAGTTTATTACATAGCACAACAAGTAGGGGAGCACACAGAAACAGTTTATTTAGTTCAGATGATAGAAGCAAGGCAGAGAGGCTCACCTGGAGAGAAGGGTGTGGGTGTCTCCCCTAGTGAGGAGGTGAGCAGTAAAAAGGCAGTTATGTCATCTACTGGGGTCCAGCCCCGGTTGGATCCAGGGATTCCCTCTGGAGGACGGCGTTGGCGAAAAGGATAGCAAAGCAGAGAGATCAGAGGCTTGATATGACTGGTTTACGTGGGAAACCAATAAAGTTCGTGACACCGAACTTTCTCTGACCACGGAGGCCGCAGGCACTCTCTCGAATCGCTGAAGGTGCCCCACCTTAGGCACCTTCTCGAGTGGGTCTTAGAAGCCCAGGCAAGTAAGTGGTCTCAGAGAGCCTCCACGCTCCAGTCATTCATCCTGAAGGAAGAACAGAGAAGAAAAGGAGAGAAAAGGAAGCAAAAACAACCAAGCCTGATGAGCAAGGTCCGTAGCTTTATTTTCAAAAGAAGCTTTTATACCCTAAGTTGTACATAGAAGATAATAGGGGGTGCAAAGTCATGCAAGGTCATCAGTCCTTGACCCTTATCGAAAGCAGGCTTTCTTTCTGCAAACTTATCATATACAAAGGCTTTAGGTGATTTACATCATCTTCTGGTCAGGAGACCTGCTAACATTCTTCTTCTGATAAAGGTTAGTCAACTAGAAAAATTTATTTTCTCCAGAGGTGATTTTTCTTAAAGTTTGGGGCCACTCCCTGAAAGCACTAGATAGAGTTGCATTCCTATAGGGCAAAGGTGCAGTGGGGATAATCAAGGGAAGAATTTATTAGCTCAAGGGTCTAAGGTTGTTATTAACATTAAGGCTTCTACTTATATTTCCATATACCAACTATATTAATCAATACACTCCCAGGGACACAGTGAGTAAAGGATATGGAAACTTGGCAGCAGGCATTAGCTCAACAAAGAAATCCTCTATTAGTTCTATTTTAATAATTTCTAACTCTCCGAGAGGCTCTGCATTGTTAGAATATCTTAAACTTCCCTTGCCTCTCATGGTTGGGAGGCTGTGAACAATCACATGCATAGCTGTAAGAGTCCAGAAACTTGTCAGGCAGGTTAGAAAGCTTTCTGAGGGATTTGAATTGAAACACTCCTATTATGCCCAGGAGGCTAATTAACTAGAGCTCTAAATTTATTTCCTTCAGAGAAAGGTGATCGGGGATAGCCCCCCGTTAATGTCAGAGGAGTTGGTGAAAGTCGTAAAATAGTAAAACAGACAGATCTGGTTTTGGGGTAGATGCTCGAGCAGTTCCAGGGGGTCCCTTGAGCCCTGACTCGCCTTGCCCGTCAGTGCTCTCCTGCAAGACCTTGTCATGGGTGGGAACTCTCGTGCTGGCTTCCGGCAGTCATCCATATAGGGCAGTTCTTCCAGGTCTTGGTTTACCTTTAGCCAATTATCTGGTTTCCTTTTCCATACCTGGCCTACCCTGGGACCCTCTCCTGGGCGCACCTGCACCCCTCAGCCAAGGCGGATCTTGAAGTGAAGGCTTCTGGGAGGACAAGACTCCTTATGGCCTGGCATTATCCCCTTACTTTTGACCCCTCAAGCAGCCTTTCTGCACATGTACAGTGTCTCCCTGTCCCAAAAAAGGGGGGAGGGAGATCCCTTAGTCCTTTACTCAAACAGGGTTTTGCCTCTCTGTCCTTGCCACGACTATTACTTTAAGGTGTTTACAAGAGACAAAGACGGGTTATTTGTTTATCCTCTTTCTGTTGTTGATTCCATTTCCGAGGGCAAGCAGGAGGTTGTAAATGCCTTATCTGGAGCCCAGCTGTATCTTGTCTCAGGAGATGCAAACAGGAGGCCAGGTGTAAATGTCTAACCTGGAGCCCACCTATCTCCTGCCTCAGGGACCTCTGCACCTTCACTTGGGAACCACAAGCAGTTCCCAGGTTGATGATTCCTAGACAGACTCTCCAAGGACCAGAAGGCAGAGTTTTCTCCACAGAGGGCTGGCATCTCTACACATCTCTTCAATCTTTTGTTTGTCCCACATAAACAGTGCCCCAAGGATATTCCTCCAGGTCTCAGAAACTGGAGCAAAGGCAAGGAAAAGCAAGCTTGGGCTAGCAAGCAAGGCAAGCTTGGGTGCTGCGTTGGTTAGTTTGATGTGTGACTTGGCTAGGTCGAAAGTATTTGTAGATGAGGTTAACATCATCTATAATCAATTAACTTTAAATAAAGGTGATTATCCTCAATAATGTGGATAGACCTCATCCAGTCAGCTTAAAGTGCCTAAGAACAAAACTGAAGTTTCCTTGAGGAGGAGAGATTCCACCGGTGCACTGTAGAGATCACTCCTGCTTGATATTTCCTTAAGATTTCAAGCTCGCCTAGCCCCCTACAATGGCATATGCCAATTCCTTGCAGGCAGTCAATCCACACATACACATATACATATATGATTCACTGGTTCTGTCTTTCCAAGAGAACCCCTGAACACTACAGATGCCTTCTTACTCTTTGCAAAACCTGCTACCATAGAACATTGTTTTATAGACTTGGAGACTGAAGTCCACTAAAGTGAGGTAACTTGCTCAATGTCAGTGGCAGAGCTGAGGTGTAAATTTCAAGTTTCTTCCTCTGTGCCCATTGCTCTCAGTTCTCTTTCCTCTGTGGTTTTTAGACTGTCACCCATCAGAAGTGACACTGTGTTGGTCTGCAAGATCTTCACTGTAGAGAATCCTTACTTTTTATAGCATTGGACTTTAGAATTTTCTGCACAGATGCAAACACCTACCTGTCAACACCACAGCCCAACAGCAGTGACAAAGGCCGTGTAATGCCCCCAATCCAATTCCAGGTACTTGTAGGTCTAACGCAGTGATTTAGAAATTCAGAGTTGGCTACCTGCTCATATACCACTTCTGTCCCTGTGCCTCTCTGCTATCACCACCATTGCAAAGGGGTGGGAACCAGTGGGTCTTTGGAAGAAAATGACTGCTACAAAAATGACTGCTACCATGTCTGCTGATTTTCTCCTCGCTCTGCCCTGCCACACATACACTATGCTTTCTTATTGTCCCTTGGCTGTCAAACATCAGCAATCATCAATAAGCTCCACCTCAGTAAGTCAGAGAGAGACAAATACAACATGATATCACTTACATATGGAATCTAAAATATGACACAAATGAACCTGTCGATAGAACAGAAACAGACTCACAGGCACAGAGAACAGACTTGTGATTGCCGAGTGGGAGGTAAGTGAGGGAGGGATGGATTGGTACTTTGGGGTTAGTCGATGTAAGCTATTATATTTAGGATGGGTAAACAAGAAGGTCTGACTATATAGCACAGGGAACTATATTTAATAAACTGTGGTAAACCATAATAGAAAAGAATATAAAAAACAATGTATTCTGTGCTCAGTCATGTCCAACTCTTTGTCAGACAAGTACACATATAGGTGTGTGTGTGTGTGTGTGTATGTGTGTGTGTGTGTATGTGAGTGTGTGCTAAGTTGTTTCAATCTTTGCAACCCCATGGACCGTAGTCTGCCAGGTTCTTCTGTCCATGGGATTCTCCAGGCAAGAATACTGGAATGGGTTGCCATTTCCTTCTCCAGGGCATCTTCTCGACCCAGGGATAGAACCAGTGTCTCCTCCATTGGCAGGTAGGTTCTTTACTGCTGAACCACCTGGGAAGTCCCCCCCCCCAAAAAAAAAAAACCCAATGTATATATATAAAACCTGAATCACTTTGTTGTACAGCAGAAATTAACACAACATTGTAAATCAACTATACTTTAATAAAATAAATTTTTAAAAAATAATGATAATCTCTTCACCTCAATCAAACTTACCTCTGATTCCTTCTCTTAGGAACTCACTAGCTAAATAATTTGAAATTTTACATTGTCTGTAGTGATACAGCCAACAAACCGGTTGACTAGACATACTTCACAGACAATACTTATATAATGAAAAGAGTGTTTTTGTCTCAACTCCAAAGAAACACAAGTTGGAAAAAACAACTGGGGGTAGGCCAGGTACCAGAAGATAAAGACTTAAAGAATCCTAAGTCAGCGCCTTTCAGATCCTGTCCAAAAGGATCAGTCCTAGATATGACTCATTTCATCAGAGCAATGGTAGTTTTTTTTTTTTAATGAATTGATTTATTTTGATTAGAGGATAATTACAATATTGTGACGGTCTTCGCCATACATCAAATGAATCAGCCACAGGTATACATGTGTCCCCCCATCCTGAACCCTTCTCCCACCTCTCTCGCCACCCTATTCCTCTGAATTGTCACAGAGCACTGGGTTTGGGCCCCCGGCTTCCTGCATCGAACTTGCACTGGTCATCTATTTTATCTAACATGTGTATGGTAATGTACAATGCTGTTCTCTCAAATCATCCCACCCTCGCCTTCTCCCACTGAGTCCAAAAGTCTGTTCTTTACATCTGTGTTTCCTTTTCTGCCCTGCATGTAGGATCGTCGGTATCATCTCTCTCAATCCCATGTATATGCATTAGTATACGGCATTTGTCCTCTTTCTGACTTACTTCACTCTGTATAATAGGCTCCGGATTCCTCCACCTCATTAGAACTGACTCAAAAGCGTTACGGCTGCAGTTGTTGCTGCCACACAGTCTTGTTGTCGGAACCATCTTTGGTGTCTGGTTCAGTCATTGTCCCCTGGTTAGCCAGTATATGACATAGCTGTAATGCCACCAAAATTTGGCACCCCAGAGGTGCGAAGGACTGAACACAGCTGAAGCAATGGACCTGGACCTTCAGCTGGGTCAGCAATGATTTCTCAGCATGGAAGCGACCAAGAAGTCCCTCTTTGTTTCTTTTAATATTAAAAAAATAATTACTGAGTGAAAGATTGTTTAAATTCCATAGTAGCTTCCCCACCTAGGGAGAGGAAGTCTCACAGTAGCTTCCCCACCTAGGGAGGGGAAGTCTCACAGGGACCTCCCATGTGGTCCAGTGGCTAAGACTCCATGCTCCCAATCGTGGGCCCGGGATTCAATCCCTGGTCAAGGAACTAGATCCCACATGTTGCAACTAAAAATCCTGCATGCCACAAGTAAGACCTGGCATGACCAAATAAATTAATTAATTTAAAAAACTTTCACACAGATAATTTCATATATTCCCATAATAACCCTTTTTCTTCCCCTATCTCTATATTGCCCTTCCCCCCTTTCCTTATCCCACTTGTAACCACTATCCTTCCCCCTCTATCTCTGAGTCTGCTTCTTTTTTGTTTTACTCACTAGTTTGTTAGCCATAGGCTGACTTATACACTCTTGGTTTCTGATCACACAACTCTGAACATACAGGCTTCACAGTCATCCACATCCACACCCACTTATTCCAAGAGTCAGGCAGTTGACCAGAGTCAACCTCTCTCATGAAGAAACATTCTGGCTTGCGATAAGAGAGAAAATTTCTCCTTGTTCTGATCCCAGGCCTGCCAGTTTCCTGACCTGACACTTCTTTCCACAGCAAGCACCCCACCATTGGACAACCGATAACCTGTGAGCAGCGGCAGTGCATAGCTTAACGAGTTTCTGGGCACCCACCCTTAGGCCCTTTCTGCACATCACCGCCCACTCGTCCTTTGTTACACTTTTGAACTTGTTCTAGGTTATATGCTCAGTGTCCTTTTGGATCATGTTGCCCCTAGAAGTTTAACTCTAGTTCATGTAGAGTAGGGATTTCTGACTCAGATGAGGGCTCTACAACTGAGGAGTTTCTTAGATATCGTGGTCATTCAGAGGAGTTCTTCCAGAGATTATGAGCTGCAAACTGAATAATGTCAGAGGTCTTTTCAAGTAACTGAAGACTCAGCCTGCAAAACAATTTAAGGCCCAACCATACTCATTGACTGAGTCTCATAATTTTTTAATTTAAAATCTTAGAGGAGTTCACTGAACTTTCTGAGGGCTAGGCTTAGGTAAGAAGACTACCTGGATCACTGTCCCATTTGGCAACCATAGTGCATGGCAAGAAGCCACCCCAGGCTTCTAAAGGGTCAAGGATAAGCAATCGTGTTGTGTTCAAAGTTGCTCTCTGGTTAGAAAAATGGAGATGTGGAGGGCGTAAGAACTTCTGTCATTGTCTTTTCTCTTCTAACATAGTCTCCAGCTGCAAATTGTGATGTTCTAAAGGAAAACGTAAGGCTTCCCAGGTAACCCTAATGGTAAAGAACCTGCCTGCCAGTGCAGGAGACTTCAGAGACACAGGTTTGATTCCCAGGTTAGGAAGATCCCCTGTAGGAAGGCATGACAACCCACTCCAGTTTTCTTGCCTGGAGAATCCCATGGACAGAGGAGCCTTGCTGGCTATAGTCCATAGGGTCTCACAGAGTCAGACACAACTAAAGCAACTTACAAAGGAAAACATGGGGCTTCCCATCTGGCGCTAGTGGTAAAGAACCTGCCTGCCAGTGCAGGAGATGTAAAAGATGTGGGTTCAATCCCTGGAGGAGGGCATGGCAACCCACTCCAGTATTCTTGCCTGGAGAATCCCCATGGACAAGAGGAACCTGGCAGACTACAGTCCATGGGGTCACAAGGAGTCGGACATGACTGAAGCACAGCACACATGATATTATTAGCCCATAATGATCCCATAATCAGAGAGAAACGATTACTCTTAATCTCTCCTTCTGCCTGTTATGTCATGCTGCACTATTATAGCCAAGCTGGAAGGTAAGGGATTTTTCTCTACTAACTTTTGTTATAAGAATTTGGGCAGCAAAGCAAGTCACTGAACTTCTCAATTTCATCAGCCACAAATATCATGTTACTCATTTTTCGAGGTTGCTGGGAAGACAGAGATGTTTGCTGCATTTAGTGTAAGACTTGTCATAGGCTATCATGTAACATAGTTACTATTGTCATCATATACATTTTCCGTTCCATGCCCCATTTTCCTTAAGAAGTGATTGCCTGGAACTCATATTTCTGAGTCCACAGTCACTTGAGTGGTCTGTCATAGGTATAACAAATACCTGGGTAACTTTCATAATTTTCTGTTCCTTACCTTTTAACTTCATTGCACTGACTCCGTCAGTCTGTCCGCTTACAGTGTCTGTACAACAGCTCCATGACAATTCAGTTGAACAGAACTGGCTCCTTTAGCTACCTTAGAAATACCAATTGACCACTAGGTGTCAGAGCTGCTCAGAAACCACATTCATTTCTCCACCTTTTTTTAAAATTATTTTTTTTAATTGAAGGATAATTGCTTTACAGAATTTTGCTGCTTTCTGTCAAACCTCAGCATGAATCAACCATAGGTATACATATGTCCCCTCCCTCTTGAACCTCTCTTCAATTATCCCACCCCTCTAGGCTGATACAGAGCTCCTGTTTGAGTTTCCTGAGCCATACAGCAAATTCCTGTTGACTATCTATTTTACATATAGTAATGTAAGTTTCCATGTTACTCTTTCCATACATCTCACACTCTCCTCCCCTCTCCCCATGTCCAAAAGTCTATTCTCCACCTTTTTATGAAGAGATTTTCAGTGACTTTGATAACCATTTCATGAGGGTCACATTTCTATTGGGGATCAATTTTGCTTGAGTTTGCAAGTCTATGTTTCATGCCAGTATCATTTGTTTTCTTCAAGGATAAAATTTAAGGACAGTTTGCTATTTTTGCAGTCCATGTGATAGAGTGGCTGACACACAGGTGACCATGGACCCAAGTTATACGGAGGAAAAAGACAACTGCAAAGCCCCCCCAAAATAAAATAGTGATGAAAAGACCAGGCTTAGAGAGTGGTATGATTACAGTGACAATCAGAAGCTACAACTAAAATAAAACATCTATTATGATATAAAAGTCATCAAACTCTACACCTTAGACATCAAGCCTTTTGGAATAAAAGGTCTCTTCTTTTTCTTTAATTGCACTGGGATCCTGGACCAGAGGCATGAGGGCATGAGAGTTTGCAGTCATGGAGGGTCTGGTTAAAGAACAGGCTCAGAGGACAGCTTACATTAACTGCTTAGCAATGTTAGCGCTAGTTCCAAAAGTCACCTAAATATTGTTCAGAACATAATAATGGACATAAGCTGTAACAAGACTGAGGAAAGAGAAAAAGAAGGAGAAAGAACTCTCTCTAGAGGAGAGACCTCCATGGCAAGAATAAATCTACCAAGGCACACAGAGGAAGAAGGTTTTATAAATCAAGTTCCTAGGGTTTAAAAGAGTGTATACCAAGACCAAAAAAAAAAAATTGATGTGAAATTTATTCATTTTACTTCATTTTCTTTCCTGTCTTTGTCTTGCATCTCTCTGCACATCAGAAAATTAAATACAGGTCCCAAGTACCTGCCTAATTCCTCAATCAGGTAAAACCTGAAACCAAGGGGGGAAAAGTGGCACCTGGACGCAGTGTCCCCACCTGTGATAGCACAGTGGAAGGGGGATACACAAAATCATGCTGTCTGGCACCTCTGACCTTGAGAGAGTTTCAGCAGTGTCCTTCCCATGTGGCAGAAGCTCTAAGGTTGATAAATAAATTTCCCTCACAAATAATCTAGGTGCCCTTTAGACCACTGTTTCTCCTAGGGCAAGCAAGCCTGTGCACTTGCCCTTCGGTGATAAGCATCCCTACTATGCGTCATAGTGTCAAGGGTGGGGTTCCTGTCCATGCTGGGGCTCCATCTCTTACTCATCTCTATAGGCACACATCTCCTATGAACATCTCTGTCATTTATTTTGTACAGATTCTGTTCAATTAGCCCTTCTTCAGGAGGCATTGCTCTATGTGCAAATGTTGACATGAAGTGTCCATGAGAAAAGGTGAGTTCAGGGTCTTGCTGCACTGCCACCTTAGGTTAGAACTTTGGGTAGTCTTGTTTTAGGTGTCTGTTATAAACTGTGTGTGTGAGTGCATGCTCAGTTATGTCTAACTCTCAGTGACCCCATGGACTCGAGCCCATCAGGCTCCTCTGTCCAGGGAATTTTCCAGGCAAGGATACTGGAATGGGTTGCCATTTCCTACTCCAGGGGATCTTCCTGACCCAAGGGTCAAAACTGTGTCTCTTGCATCTCCTGCATCGGCAGGCAGATTCTTTACCACTGTTATGCCCAGAAGCATTTCTAGTCTAACCTGAGTATTTTAAAGAGACGCTTTTAAATCATCTCCTGCGTTTTAATTACTAATATATTTGAACTTATTCCACGTTATTTTGTATCTACCATTTAGTTTGATGTTACTTCCCTTCACCTTTCTTATTGACAATTGTGTAGGTCTAGTTTTTTTTTTTTTCATCATTTCCCTATTGTCTAAGACATGGTATTTTTCAATATTCATATTCTATACTGTATAAGTATATAGTTAATTCAAATTTAAAATGTATTTTTCTAGCTAAATAGAAAGCTAATTCCCACTTTAGTTCTCACAAATAAGACAAAGTTGAAGTGTTTAATTTCCTTCTACTCTCTTCTACTTTTCAACTTCCAAGTTTACTTCTTGATAGAGAATGGTCTTTATCAAGAGGAAAAAAAGAAGTTTGAAGAATATATGCAAGAATGAAGAATTAATGGTAAGCAAAGAAAGTAGTACTAAATTAGTAAAGTGAATGTGTATTTTTTATAAGATCCTGATTACAAAATGCAATGATTTAGTTACTAAATACCTACTTCCCCCTGTTAGCCCAGAAGTCCCCTGGAAATTTACAGTGTGTGAGAGAGAGAAGTTCTTGTACTTTGGGGCCAGACAAAGATTCCTTTGAACACCCTGAACTGGGAAACAGATGATATAATCTCTTCTACATGGTCATAGCCATCTACTCTGTTCTTCACCTCTAGCTCATACTGGATAGCTTCCCACAAAAGTTTCTTTTCTATCCACAGGAGAGGGCACTGATGCTTTCTGAAAAGCCCCATTTCTGCTTTCCAGAGCCACCCTTTCTAGAATCAATTTGTTCAAGACTTAATTTCCTTATCAATTTCAGTTTTTGGTCACTCATTTGGTCCTGATTCTTTACTGACTTTATCTGGTTGGTTCTCAACCAACATCACACCTGACTGTTCTCCACACCTTCCCCTTGGTCTCTGATATCGTGATTTGGCACTTTGTTTTGTCCCCTGAGGGCTTCTCTGACAGCTCAGTTGGTAAAGAATCCATCTGCAATGCAGGAGACCCTGGGTCGATCCCTGGGTTGGGAAGATCCCCTGGAGAAGGGAAAGGTTACCCACTCCAGTATTCTCGCCTGGAGAATTCCACGGACTGTATAGTCCATGGGGTCACAAAGAGTCGGACACAACTGAGGACATCACTTTCACTTTGTCTCCTGAACTTCACTCCTGATTCCACCCAAGCTAGGAAAGGTGTTTGGATGCATCTTTTATTGTTTTACAAAGATGACCTTGTGGAGGAAAAGAAAGGGAAGAGAGTAAGTTAAATATTGTTTCTTGACTACCAAATACGTTCCAAATACTGTGCTTGATGATTTAGACACACTCTTAATCAGTTCAACCAATACTGGAGTTAGATGTCATTAACCTTTAAAAGGATGTCAAACACACTCCAATTTAGTTGATTTCCAAACAAGTGTGAAATGATTAAAGTTCTATAACCTAATAAAAGCACCAAGATTTATTGATCAATTTATTAGTCAAGAAGTATTCATGTCTTCCCAGCAACTAATGACCTTTTTGAAGTTAAATTAAGTTACAAATGCATTTTATTTCAACTCCAGGGAAACTGCCATAGGCATTCAAGGGCATATATGACAGTTTCTGTTTTAATGCACTTCTAAAATAACAATATTTTGGCTTGACACATCATTTGGTATCTTTTTAAAGATTAATTTGTGGTACAAAATTCTCAGAAGACTCAAATACATGGTTGCATGACAAAATATATGAGATACCACTGTGTGTTACGTGAGTCTAGTTTTCTCTCTTCATTCTTTACAGTCATAAAATTCTTCACCATCTCCTATTTTCTAAAATGTCTTAGAAGATGGACTGGTACTTTCGGTTATATCATGTTGATATTTTACAAGGTATTACGATATGCAGAGATAGTCATGGGGAGTAGTAAAACTGTTGAATATTTCAATGTTCTCCTTCAAGTATATTTCTAAGAACACAAAAATCCTATGTGTGGAGACAATTAGTGCATACAACCGGACTGAATTCATGCTAGTAGCAAAAAGTTGCCTTTCCTCATAGGTGAAAATTAATAAAAAAAAAATCACGAATCTACAAAGAGAAGTGAGAACTATTACTCCTAAGTAGCAAGATCATCTCACGTACTTATCATAATGAAGAGGGAGAGTTTCTGCCTTCATCTATTTTCCTGGCATCTGACAGGAGATGGCTTAAGATTGCTGACCACCTTTCTACTACACTGCTTCAAGCAGGAATTCCTTTGGAGATTCACCAAAAACTTTACTGAAACATACATCACAAGGGGAAGAAGCAGTCAGTGCAATTTAGAGAATATATTACTCTTGTGGTGTAATATATCACTGGGTCACTGCTTTGGTGAATAACTTTTTAAATTGTTTTAAGGTAGAAAAGACTTTTAAAAATATTTTGTTCATTAGAAACTTGAAACATTTTTATCCTATGCCTTACAGATCAAACTGGGGAGGGAGACAGTTGTTGCTGTTCAGTTGCTAAGTTATACCCAACTCTTTGTGACCCCATGAACTGCAGCATGCCAGGCTTCCCTGCCTTCATTATTTCCCAGAGTTTGCTCAAACTCATGTCCATTGAGTTGGTGATGCCATCCAACCATCTCATCCTCTGTTGTCCGCTTCTCCTCCTGCCTTCAATCTTTCCCAGCATCAGGGTTTTTTGAAATGAGTCAGCTCTTCGCAGCAGGTGGTCAAAGTAATGGCGCTTCAGCTTCAGCATCAGTCCTTCCAATGAACATTCAGGGTTGATTTCCTTCAGGATTGACTGGTTTGATCTCCTTGCAGACCAAAGGAGGGACTCTGAAGTGTCTTCTCCAGCACCACAGTTCAAAAGCATCAATTCTTCAGCTCTCAGCCTTCTTTATGGTCCAACTCTCACATCCATACAACTACTGGAAAAACCAGAGTTTCGACTATACAGAGCTTTGCTGGCAAAATGATTTCTCTGCTTTTTAATACACTGTCTAGGTTTGTCATAGCTTTTCTTCCAAAGAGCAAGCGTCTTTTAATTTTGTGGTTGCAGTCACTGTCTTCAGTGATTTTGGAGCCCACGAAAAGAAAATCTGTCATTGTTCCCCCATGCTTATTTCAGTTAGGTGAAAAGAATTCTAAAACTTTTCTAAGTGTTTACCCTGAAATACCACTGTTTTATATCCTGAGTCTTGTCTAAACCATATTAAAATGAGTCATTAGTCCCACTTCTAAGTACTTGCACCTATAAACTAACTCACATTTTCACTGGGAGCTCCTGACTTGGGGATACTTGCTTGAGGGTTTCACCTCTTTGTCCTTTATTGTCATTCATATGTATTTCATTTCTGTATAATTCCATGATTTGGAATTAGTAAGAATGATTTTTTAAAAATAGTCTCCAAAATGACTGATCATATTTGTGCAAGGCATACTGTTTATGCATCAGATTACTATAAAAAGGGTATTGCTTTCTTTCAAGCAATGTTCCCTTTAGATAGGGTTTCAATTTAGCTTCACTGCCAAAAGCTGTTCTGACATAAGTGTTTTTAAGAAAGAACAACTATCAACTCAGGTTTATTTGCATTTTATGTATTGTTTTTAAAAAGCCATAGAGCATATAATCAAATCTTTGTTAAATTATTCACAGTGTCCTGATTACAACCTACCTACAAGTCTTTTCCATTTTGTGGCAGTTTATAAAGTAGCTAACAAACTCCACTACTGATTTTGTACCAGTGTTGGTAAACTTTTTCAGAATTTAAATTTACTCACAGTAATTAATAGCCACTAATAACATGATCTCTTTCTTTTTTTAATAGCCAGAGTCTGCAATCTTGTGGTAGATGCAAAAACAAACAAATTAGGCCTGTCTCTTGGTTGGGTGACCTTCTGGGTCACTGATCCATCCCTTAAAAGCAGTCAGGTTTCTTACCTGAGGTCCTTGGATAAATTTCAGAGGGTATTTTGTGAATGTCTTAAAATTCAGTGCAAATCTTCCCTATGTGAGAGAGTGTATGGATTTTCACGTAAAACTTTTACCAGAAGAATTTGTGTGGTATGGTGGATCAGTGTAGTATGTAGCCTCTGAGTCAGACTGCCTGGATTTGTATCACAACACACCACTTGGCTGTTTGAACAAATGATGCAACTTTTCTCTGCTTCTGTGTTCTCAAAATTGCAGGAATAATCTTATAGGCCTGCTGTGAGAATTAAATGGAAAAATTTTGTGGGTATGTGAAGCCCATAATACGGTGGTAGGTACTTAGTTAGCACTCACTAAATACTAGTAATTACCATCATGCTGTCAAAGGAATTTGCAACCACCAGAGTTAAGAGCCACTGACCTAAGGCATTTTTATGATTATACTTTAAAGAATCAGTTCCTGAGTTGAGAAGTCACACTAAAATGTAATTCTAATAGAATATGCATTGGCAAAAGATAGAGACTCATATTCATAATTAGAAAGGCCTCATAAATAACTCGGAAAATGTGGGAGGTCATTTGTGTTGTTTTCCATAGGAGCAAACCCATCTTCCTGACCTGGGGTAAGCTCCCAGATGAATCACTTTGAATCTGCTCCTGGCTGCTCCACCATCCAAGCTTGTCTTCAAACCCTGAAATAAACTTCCTAGGGTGAGAGCTTACATTGTGACTACAATTGTCAGTGCTTTCCCAGTATTTTCATTTTCAATTAGCACAGAAGTCAAAAGTTACAAAAGCAACGAGATTACGCATCTTTTAATGAAAGATAAAACAACAATATAAACATACACAAATTTACAGAGAAGGGATCAACTTTGAAACATCTGGAGTAAAAGGTGTCTCTTATTTAAATATGGTATAAAAATAAATGCAAGAAACATTAACCAAGAATGTACAGACAACAGACAAAGACGTAAGTTTGTTTCTGACTGTGATACATTGGTGAAATGAAACTTTTGGTGCTAATTTATTATTTAATAAATGTGAAGCTGTATGTATACTTCTTGATATATGCTTTTTTCCTTTTACAATTCTTCTGGTTTGTGACTGAAGTTTTAGTGACCTGTGTGTCTAGAAGAAGGTTTAAGAGAGAGAGAAAGGGGGGAAACAAAAGGTTTACTTCACTTGAACTGTTAAAAAGGAAAAGACACAGATCCAGCTTAGTACAAGGAAGAAGTTAGCAGACATTCTGAAATGGAGGCGTCAAGATGGTAGAGTCCCTTGGAGATGGCAGTGCCTTAATGTACACAAAGAAAGAACAATTCAGGTCCTTTGCTCATGCAACATCTTGGTCTAATGTCCTCTGCTCCAGGTAACAACAAAGAACTACAAAGTATATGCAGTGACTCCAGTTCGCTTTCATGCTACAAGATGATCCTTTTAATAAGACTGAACGAGGCTTGTTAACCTCTTTGACGTGAGAGATTTCCCCTGAGGAAAAATATAAACAAGGGAAGAAAGAGAAAACAATATGATCACTGAAAATCTGCTTAAGAGTAACATGTTTATTACAGCTGATACTGTACAAGGGTCAAAATAGAACCCTTTAGGTGCATCTTAGTTCAAATTTCATGACCAAGTTCCCTCCCTTCCTCCACCAATACATCAAACAAAATGACCCTCCCTTTTGCCATCCTCCCACCCCTCCACCCACTTCCTCCCCCTGCAAACAGACTGATGGGTTCACAGCACAAATCAGCAAATCATAAAACATGTCCAAAATGTTCCACTGAGGCTTAGCACTGATGCAACACCTAGGTTTGCAACTGGTTATAACATGTTACAGCAAACTTTAGGAAGTTGCTCTGAAAGATAGTGATGTGATGCATTCTTGTCCAATTGCTAACATTAGTGTTGCATTTATAAATATCTAGATGTGCACAGGGTATGATTTAATTAAACAAAATGATTTTTGAGGGTGAGACTGCTGGAAACTCATGATTGAATCTAATCCCTATCCTATATGGTAATGGAAAAACAAACAATCGGTGCCTAAAAGTTGAGAAAAGTCTATTTGCTTTGTACTTCAAACTGTAAATGTCTTCCTTTTCCATTTGATTTCCTCTAACCTCAACCTCAGAAAAAACCCTATATATTCTGATCCCACTTATTGTGTTAATAACTATTATACATATTCATTTTTTGAACATCTTGATAGTCAAAACTGTCCCTGTAAATTGCAAATACTCTAGAGAAAGGTAGGAAATTTTAAATTTCTGATCAGAATAACAGATTGTCAATTTGGTTATTTCTGTTTTATCCCTCACTGTATATGTTTAGTGTAAAAAATAGGTGGAATTTGTACTTCTCAGAGGATAAAATAATAAGGGAAAAATCAATAGATTTTTTTGAGAAATATATTTTAGTAATGGTTGGTCATAGCAATAGTCTTGATTTACTACTTAACGTGGCTCAGAGTTTAATAAATGAGTGGTGTGGTTTGGGGAGAGAAATCAGCATTCATGACTATATTTTGGAAAAAGAATGATATATTTAAAAAATGATTAATGATTCCAGACTCAAGCTTTCTTTACATACTGTACAGTAACTGACAAGGTCTTTTTGTATACTTGAACAGCAGTAATAAAAATGAAGCACCATTCTCTTTTAATTGGGGAAAAGGAGTTCATAACTTAGCTTTTAGCAAGTTTTGACATCTGATTGTAGAAGAGCCAGTTTAGCAAAGGACTTTCCCACTTAGCTACGCTCTAATCACTTTATGGGAAGAAAAATACTGAAAGAAAATGCAGATTTCTCACAGGAAACCCTATTTTACATTGGCCTTCTAGGCAAACTATACTTTGCTTCTTCTTGTCACTTCTGTGCTTGTTTCCTCCTCATTCACAAAATGGGAATAAGTACCTATTTTAATAGCTTTTCATGAAGAATAATACAAGTAAATTACTTAAAACTATTTCAGAACATTCTGTGTAGTCAGTTTGCTAGTCATTACCTTATTATATTATTACTATTATTATTATTACTACTGTTACATTCTTTCTCATCAGGATACTGAGACCCAAAGTCACTTTTCTGACTCTGAAAAGAACACAAAATTTCTCATGAAGTTGGAAGCTAAAATTACACTACTTTTACACCCCAATACCTTATTCAAATAATGTTTGAATAAAAAAACTTTTCTATACTTGAAAATTACATTATTTTATATAGCTATTACTTTTTTCTCATATGCTACTAATGTGTGCATATATATTCATTCTGATACTAATGTATTTTAAAAAGGTGCTTACTGTTTCTAATGCCATTTGTGGTGTGGAGAGAATCTATACTGGTTGAAGTATAAGAGTGAATTCATATATGGTTGAGGAGGAAGAGGAAGATGCTGACATAAAACTATATATATCAAAACTACAGATTAATATAACTTGGTTCAAGCTATTGGGAGGGTGCGGTTCAAGCTATTGGGAGGATGCAGAGAAGGCAATGGCACCCCACTCCAGTACTCTTGCCTGGAAAATCCCATGGACGGAGGAGCCTGGAAGGCTGCAGTCCATGGGGTCGCTGAGGGTCGGACACGACTGAGTGACTTCACTTTCACTTTTCACTTTCATGCATTGGAGAAGGAAATGGCAACCCACTCCAGTGTTCTTGCCTGGAGAATCCCAGGGATGGGGGAGCCTGTTGGGCTGCCGTCTATGGGGTCGCACAGAGTCAGACATGACTGAAGCGACTTAGCAGCAGCAGCAGCAGCATTGGGAGGATGAATAACATAGGTTGAAATAAGAAGCCATTTGCAACTCAGAGTCATTTTTCATTTTGATCAGTGGAAACGATGTCATATTTGTAAATGTAACAAATGGTAATATGGTTCTCTACCTTCTTTTCCCCTCAAATATCTATGAAGTTATTAGTATTGTCCTGGTATTGGCTTCATTTTTAAAGAGGGGGGTGAGGTACAGATTTAGCTTGGTAAGCTGTTGTAGCAGGAAATAATTTAAAAATACTCACTCATGGAAGCCCATGGAGAAACACAGGCCTACAGTAAATCTGGGGTTTGTGGTAGTAAGAAAGCAGATGAACAGAAATGGGAGAATATATGCATATATGTTAACAAACCCACACAAGAAACTCTTGTGAGATGTGGACTCACCAAATACATAATAAGGGTATTTGTTTTGTGTGTATTGAGACAATTAAAAGGCAAATTTAGGTATTTCTAATAGTAAGCAAACAAACAAACAAAAAAACCTAAGTGCCTCACCCAAGGGTCAAAGTAAATAGCATGGACATCCAAGTGAGTTATCTAAATTTAAAGACCTAGATCACGTGGATGTGTCTGTAAGCCCTGTGCAAATCTTGCCTTGTTCACGTACTGGAAAGAAAAATGCCGTGCAAAGGTATTTTGTGCACTCTCTAGTGTGCAAAGAAATATCAGTTTCTCACTCTACTGTAAAATCTTAAAAAGAACACTAATTCTTTTTTGCAGGTAAGAAAGAATATACTTGCACATTAGATGTTTTGTAATAATCCTTTTCAGTGTGGATCCTTGGAGGCTGTATTAAATCATCTTAAAAGACAATCATGAAGTTATCTGATTTTTGCTAATTTTTCTGAGTTGAAGAATCTGGGAAAATTTCATAGTTAAGGTCGAAAAATCTTAATTCTGGAAACTAAAAGGGCTAAAATTCCTTACCAATAGCATGTTTTTTGTTTGTTTGTTTTTATCAAATTGCTTACAATTGAATTCTGTATGAATAATGACTATTTTCAACCCAATGACTACATTTGTGCTATGTCATTTATACCCATTCTTAATAGACTCTAAAGGAAATGAATTTGAAAAAGAATGGATACATGTAATGTTTATGTATAACTGAATTACTTTGCTGTGTACCTAAAAATAACACAGTTAATCAACTATGTTATACTCCAATGTAAAATAAAAATTAAAAGAAAGGAAATAGATTACATTGGAAATGGAAATCTATATAGAAAGACAAAGACAGAAACTCAAAACAAAAATTCAGCATCCTGTGAGATTTTATAATATCTAGTTAATGGACAATATGCTAGCACATGATCAATTTCAGGACAAAATTAACCTGACTTTAACTGGCATCTAAGTGAAGACAGATTCTCTGGATAATCTACAATATAGCTATCACATAAACAAAGCAGTTTTTCTAGTGTCTCACAATAAAATTTTATCTCCACCAAACTAATTCCTTCCTTTTAAAATGTTGCATGGAGATTTTGTTATATTTAGGAAAATAAAACTCCCCCCAATAAAACAACCTATGTGCTCATTCTTAGTTTTCTCAAGTTGACTATCAAACATTAAGAATTTCACATGATATAAAATTTTTTCTTGGTTTTAAAGTAATAAAAGAAAGTTGACAAAGAGCTGTGAATCCCTAGAAATGGAAATAAAGATCAGGCTCTTAATTCCGTATGAGAGCCCTCAGCATTTGGGAGATGGAAGCAAATGTCCACACGTCTTTCCTGCAGACACTAATCCATGAAGGAAGTAGGAGAGAAGCCATATTTGCTCGGGTGACCAGCTACTTGTTTTATTACTGTCATAAAACATAAAAACAATGTACTCAGTCTTTACCAGTCTACAGGACACAAACCAACACTAACTGAAGGGATGGATTTTTAGAAGACAGTCATCAAAGAGCTTAAAGAGTAGGAAATTACCAGGATCTTTTGGATTAAAAAAATATTAACATCGTAACTCTTATTCCTACTTGTTTGTTTCGTATCACTACCTCCTAGTCTTCCCCATGTGTTGCTGTAGACTTAGAAATACCTTCTAGAATGCCTTGTCAGCTCCAGAGGCTCTGGGACCAGGAGAGGGCAAATCATGTCATTGACTTTCTACTGGTGTATGTGACCCAGCTATTGGACCTATGTTGAGCCCCACAGCTGCGTAATAAAAAGGGCTGACTGTTTGATGGTAATGAGATGCCTTTGGACTAGAGATAAGAAATGTACATGCTCATGACAGGCTGAACTAAAGGATATGTTTGTTTATTCTCATGTGAAAATTGGACTTAAAAAATATAAACGTCTTTGCCTGGGTTTCAAAATCCTTCCAAAACTGGCTTCCCTGGCCTTTCAAACTACCTATTGTCACTCCACAGAATGGTTCTCTGGCTGGTCTTTGCACCTGCTACTCTCTGAGCTTGGGTTCTTCTCACTTTTCAGATAAACTTCTTACTCATGTTTTTGCTGAAGTCTTCTAATTGCCCCTTAAGTTCTTCTGCAGTTTACCTCTCTTGATTCTTTGTCAGTGCTTTTTTTCCTCTGGGTCGGGAAGATCCCCTCAAGGAGGGCATGGCAACCCGCTCCAGTATTCTTGCCTGGGAAATCCCATGGACAGAGGAGCCTGGTGGGCTACAGTCCATGGGGTCACAAAGAGTTGGACATGACTTAGTGACTAAACAACAACAGCAAGTGCATTTTTTTAAATGCTGTTTTGTACAATCCTTTTAGTCACCTGGCTTAATAAAGCAATTGATACCTGTTAAACAATCTTAATATTATAGAAGTCTCCAAAAATGTACTTGCTTCTTTGCATGAGTTGAGTTCCTTGACTGGAAGTCATAGTTTAGGAATAAGCTTCTAGAAACCAGGGTAATGAGATTCAAATGTATTGGTACAAGTAACTTTTAGGGGAGGAGAGGCACGGTAGGATGAGAAATGGGAGCATGTTGGACACACCCTATTAAGTAATTAACTGATAGAATTTGGGTCTTTTTAACTTTTATTTTGCCCTGGTTGTTGCCATCAGTGAAACTAAGTGGGGATATGTTGAGGGAATTGAACTAGGCTAGGGGTTTGGAAAAATCCTGCTTCAGATGAAACCAAGTCCCCTAGGATAATTTTCAGGTAAGTTTACTGAAACATGGTGGATAATTTCAGCAAAACTGAAAAGTGTGAGGTCCTCGAAAATTAAAGAAAACTCATTTATTGAGAATTAAGAAAGAAAAAGAAAAGAAAGAAGGGAGGGATGGAGAAAGAAAGAAAGGAAGGGGATTCGATAGCTAGTTTGGAGGCTGGTATATTTAATGTTGAAAACAGGAAGAAATTCTGTTATGTACTTAAAAGAGATGGCTTATGAACATATTTATATACCAGTTGTTATTAGTAGCTTCTTGTGTGGTTTGAGATAGAAAAAGTAAAGCCAAATACTTTCATTTCCTTAGTTAAGAATAGCTTCCTGAAATAAAAATAGCGTATATCCATTAGAGAAAATGAGGAAAACACAGAAAAATATAAAGAAGAAATAAACATTACTCAAAGTACAATTATTTACATGTTAATATATGCTTCTACTTTTTATACAAAAATATTTTTATTTATTTTTTAAAAAAAACTAAAATTATACTGTGCATAGTACTAAAGCTTATTATGAGTAATATGCTAATTAAAAATGATCATATTTTGATCAATTACCCATGTAACATATATTTTGTTCAAATTCATCACATTAGTGGGAAAGGAAATCAATTTATAAAGATGCTACCAACATTTAGAAAAAAATCACATATCATAGAATAAATAAAAACATATTAGGGCAAGTTGCATATAATAAGGGAATGTGTTATTTCTGAAAGGTTATTTTAGTCCTATACACATATAAACATGCATAAGTACAGTTTATATATACATACACACACACTCACAAACATATATATATTGCATTACTATGTCATAGTAATGGGTTGCAATAAAAAAAGATGAAAGCCAATGCTCTAAAATCTATTCTTTAATAACTGCATCAGGTTGATATACCTTAATGCATTTAAGAAATTCACAATTGTATATTCAGATTGTGTTTTATTTTTGGCTGTTATATGATGCAATTAATATTTTTGTGTATAAACATCTGGGTTTTGTTAGAATTAAATTGTTAGAAGCTGAAATATTGATTGAATGTGAGAGAATATTTTTGAAGCTTTTGACACATTGTATAAAGTTCTCTGCAAGAAAATGATTAGCAATTCATATCCCTACTAAGTGTGAACAATATGTGAATTCACCAATTTCCTTATCCTAGATATTATTATTTAAAAAAACTAGGGGAGGGAGGAGGGAGGAGGGTTCAGGATGGGGAACACATGTATACCTGTGGCGGATTCATTTTGATATTTGGCAAAACTAATACAATTATGTAAAGTTTAAAAATAAAATAAAATTAAAAAAAAATAAAATAAAAAAACTAATCTATTGGAGGAAAAAGTTATTTTGTTGCCTTTTGAATTAAATTTGGTTATTAATATAGGTTTCCTTTTTGTTTTTTTATATATCGATTGACTATTTGTATTTCCTCTGTTAAAACTGATCAAGACCTTTGCTTATTTTTCTAATGGCATATTGCTCTTCTGATTATTTTTTTGCAAAGATCTCCCCATATAAACCACATTAGATCTTTGTCAATTACATGCTCATTTACTTGTTTTTAAAAAGAGTTCACTGGACTTGAGAACAGGAAGTTGCTTTAAACAAGTAAGGCATTTAGCAGTCTTTCATGGTATTTCTGTGGATAAGACAGAAAAAGAGGAAGTTCGTAACTAAATAAACAACTACCTTCAAGGTGTGCTAATTTTTGGAGTAGTGGAACTCTCTTCATTTCTGTTCTTATGACATTTTAATCAGCAATTTGCTTGACTAAATTGATATAATTCTGCTAAAATGAATGCATGAATGATGCCAATTTGCTAATCTTGGTTAAAAGACAGGATAACAAAGAGATACTCCAAAAAATTACATAATGCGATAACTCACAAGATAAAATTTAATGGAAAGAAGAATAAGGAACTGACCTTACACGAAAATTGATAAACAAACTATAAACCAAAAGTCTAGCAGCAAAAGAGAAGATTGAGGAGATATAATCGTAGTTCACAAGAAAAAAAAATTTCTAGATTTAAAAAACATTTTAAGCCCCAAATAACCTGGCTGCTGTGACTGCAATCTGATGCAATTTTCAGGGTGAACTGCGTTAGTTATGTATGTTCCTTCTTTCCTATTGGGCATTTGATATTTCTAATCTATGCTGGTTCGGTTACTTCTCAAGTGTTGTGAGTCTGCATGAGTAGATTTGACACAGCATTGCCCTCTCCCAAGTTTGCTCCATAACTGGTCTGAGGTTGTATTTCCAAAGCCTGGAATCTATATTATTCATGGGTGGGAAGGGTGGGCTTAGTGTACAATAATGGTGATTGTTAGCATATGGAAAGGAAATTTCATGCCAGATTTCATGTTTAATAAAACCAAGATAAAAATCATTTGACCAGGGACTAGAAATAATCCATAGAGTTTTAGAAAGCATTTTAAAACAGCATAAAACTGCCAGAAAACACTGTAATTCTTCATAGATTGAAGATTAATTGACAAGGAAGCCTGCTATTAATGTGTAATACAAGTGCTTTGGAAATCAAGAATACAAACTCTGATTTCTCCCTTCTACAAGTTATTTTCCCTTCTAGTGTATGTATCTCTTGCATTAGGGCAAACGTAATGATAAGAGAGAAAAATAAATAGACATCTCTTCTTTTGTGATTTTTTATTCCAATTAACTGAGGAATTCAATTTTTTATAAGAAAAAAATCAATATTTAACTTGATGAATGCCTATGACACTTTGAGCTATAATGGCAATGAATAAAGAAAGAAAGAAAGAAGGAACAACATAAATGTCCATCAATAGAGGAATAGAAAAATAAATTATAGGTATATATATTCAGAGGAATTTTGTGCAGCCAATAAACAGAATTGTGTAGAATATGAAATGACCTGGAAGATATTTCTGATGCAATTTAAGCAAATAAAGCATCTTTAAAGAATTTCTTAAATCTATTTATTTGTACAAGTACTATTTACAGCTGCTTCTGGCTAAAGAAATTGTTGATGAAGAAATTGAGGTGTAGCAGTTTAACTGACTTCTAAAAATTCATATGGCAAGAAAGTATGAGACTGGGTTTCAAGCCTAAATATTAACATTTCAGGTTTCCAGTGCTGGGTATAATAGGAAGAAAATGAGTACTCTATAAAGTAATGAATTTAAAGTCAGAAAAATTTCCTTCTAGTCCTGACTTTCTCTCACCTATAAAATGGGTACAATAATGAGTATTATATTACCTAACTAGCAGGTTCAGATTAAATTAAATTAGATAATATAAAGTACATGGCAGGTACTCAATGAACGTGAGTTACTATCATTCTCTCACTTTCCCCAGGTCCTTTCAGAGTCTACATATTGTTTAAAAGTATTTCCTCAAGCTCATTTCTTAGACACTTTATCTCGTAGCTGCCTTATATTTACCAGAGCAACTTCCACATAGAACTCCTTTAAAATGTTTATTTAAACTCTATCTTTCCTCCATTATTTCTATTTAGTTATAATAAAACCACTCATTCATTATCTTGTGTTAAAATCATTTTATTGATCCTATAAAGGCATCCCATAAAATTTATTATGTAAGTACTTCGGATGCCTATCACAACTGCTGACTCTAAAAGGAATCATAATATTGAGGAACACTGAACCAAGAGGAAATAAAAAAATAAATGAAAATAGAAAGTTAAAGGGAACTTTAAATAGAAATTAACCATCAAAAGATTTAATGGTATACAGTATAATATTTTTAATTTTTGTATAAAAATAATTTTCAGGATAGAAATTCATTTCTCATGCCTAACCAAATAAATGTAGTAATTTGTAATCTACTGAGGAAATTAAGAGAGCCTTTCTAATTTTTTACTCCATTTCTTCAGAGTACTACCAAAACAAAATATTCAATAAAGATATTACTTTTAATTTTCCTGGATGGAAAAGGATTAACCCTAAATAACTGTGTCTGAAGCTTACCTGAAATTTAACAGTATGTTGTGTGTGTATATGTGTTCTGGTCTGAATGTTACTCAACTTATCTTTCTTCAGTAATCTCAGCCTTTTGTACCATTCTCCTTAAAAAGATGCTTGCCTTTCTTGGCCTAATGAAATCCTATTTACCCAGTTAAATGTAACTTCTGGAAATTCTCATATTATTCATGGACTCTACTTATTCACCCTAATAAATAGAAATAGTTTATCTTTCTCCTGTACATCATAATATTTTGTTTATATCATTATGTACCGTAGCAATTTAGGTCTTGTTCTTAAGATGTCTGGAGTATAGTTGGCACTTGGTGTATAAATTCTGATTGAAGGTGCATAGGATTACTTCCTCACTTCCTCTTATTTCCTATTGATCTTTTCTTAAAGTTTGCAATGAATGACAATGTGGTGCTACTTTAAGGGTTGAGGAAGTTGGTCAGATGTGGGGATGGTGTTGGAGGAAAGACAGCCATTTTGCTTTCCCTTTCCATCTTCCATAAATTGCATTATATGTTTTTAATTATATCACAGAAATTTCCAATCCAATTGCTCAAGAACAATATTCTGTCAGCACTATGTTAGAAAAGATTGAATTTGAAACAATTCTTAAACAATACACAGAGCACTGTGCAACATCCTATGGTGACTTTCTCCAGCAAAATCTTGAGGCATTTCTTTAGCATTGTCTTTATCTTCCCATGGTGACTTATGAGGCATGCTTAAGAAAAATTTTTATTAAAGGTCAGAGATTCCAAAAGATCCAGCCAAAATTTTGGGAAGTTAATAGTGTGATTAATTCTTGGAGTCCTTCATTTTCCAGTCCTTTAATTTGTGCAATCACAATGAATGTTCCAAGTATATACTGCTTTTTAAAGTCTTTTAATTGGGAATTCATAAAAAGAGCTGATTAACATTCCCCACCACAAGGAGCCTTGAAAGAGACTAAAAACAAAAACCGTATTTTTGCTGAATCCAATTAGCTTACATTTCAACACACATAACTCCGCTTAACTGGCCATCACAGCAAAAGCCACAACACACACCCACAGCAGCAGCAGCATGGAGCTGACCACACAACTCAACAGACAATGCAGACAAACTGGAGTATAAACCAAGATTTTTCTACCTCTTTTCATAACAGGTTAGTGCTGGCCCTCAGTGTTGGTGTACAGTTTTTATGGCATGGGAAAATAGGGATGTTTCTGCCCTATAAAAATAAATGTGTTGAAGGCTTTAGTTTGAGCTTATACAATGTCAGAAAGTTCCAAAGGCACTGGCACAATACCAAAAAAAAAAAGAATCTCACAAACAAATATATCACTAAAACACATGGCAAGATACTAAGAAAACACTGGTAGGAAAACAACTGGTTTCCTGGATGATTTATGCAATAGTTTTCAATACTTTGCTGAAAATAACGAATGAGAAAGGCATGCTAGTGGGTCTTTGGTGGGCATATATTGTCACTGACCCCCATTCATACTGAGTCTGGCTCTGGCTTTACACTGTTAAATAAGTCATTTTCTCTCTGCAAAAGTAAGAGACACAGAACCCTCATAGTTCTTAATCTTTTAAGCCTTAGGAAGAGCTAAGGGAAAGAGTACAGCAATTCATGCACTATTGTTAACAAATACAGAGATATATAGAATAAAAATTAAAATATAGTTATTTCTTCATTTTATGTATCAAAGTACACACTACTTTCCAAGTCTTAGTTTGATACATACAGATTTTCACATATGATATCTTTATCTACTCTAGGAAGTGCTGGGACAGAAAGGTAAGTAGGAAGTTCTGAACTTGAATAAAGACAATAAATACTTTTGCTGTTACATCAAAGGATGCAAGATGGAAAATGGGGCTTGAAACTGGGAACATTTCCCAATTGGACTTCATGATTTGCAATTCTTTAAAAATGAAAACTTACCACATGTTGTGCAAAGTTTTCAAAACATGTTCTGCAGTCCATTGAATATCCCGACTTATATGTGTGGGGTTGGGTGGGGCAAAGAAAAATAACAAGCAGAGATAAAAAGAGAGAGAGAAGGAAGGAAGAAAGGAAGGAAGGCAAAAGCCAGAAAGAAAAATGGCAGAAAAAGACAGGGTGATGAAATGACGCAACACCAAATTCATGTTCTAAATCACAGGGATCAGGAAAACAGGAGAGCTGCCATCAAAGGCCTCTTGTCACAGGGCATGGGCTCTGTTTGCATTAACGCTTATAACACCAAAACTCTTCTTGTGCAAACAAAATGATGTGATTTCAAGCAAAATCAAATGACACTGAAATAAAGTAGATATGTTCAGGTTTTATGCTGATGTTTTCAAAGCCTACATTATTGAAAATCTAGTGGCTTATGTTCAGAATGTCCTCATAATTTTCTACTGGTACTAAATTTCTGTTGATATCATTAATTCTGTAGACCAATGCTGTCCAACAGAACTTTCTGAAAGCATGGAAATTTCATTCTATACTAATATTTCAGAAGTCTTTAGCTGTGGCCATTGAGTAAGAGAAATTCGCTTAGAATTTTATGTAATCTTAACTAATTTAAATTTAAACCATTGCATGTGCTGGTGGTTGCTGTACTGGTCAGTGCAGCCGTCTGGCTGCAAAGTCAGTTGACTTTGAAAAATATCATTAGCTTAAGTGATGATCATGAATTATACAAAATTATCATTTCATCTCAGAATTTCAAGAAGCTATGGACTATTTCAATATTACAAAATAATGAATGATGTTGATGTTTACATACAGATTTTCCATTTTCTGTTAAACTGATTAATAAGTTGTTACTGACAGTGAGACTTTGATTGTAAACATTAATTGAACAATGTAGCCTACTGCAGTTCTTCAAAAATATGCTAGCAGCTCTTAGGTATGAAGCCTCATCACAGGGATACTAAGTGACTCAAGATAAATGCCAAATGAAAATATTTGGAAGCAAACATTTAGTTTGCTGATTGTTGCTGCATTTTGGCAACTATCATAGGAAAAAAGTGAGTTATGAGGCATATACATACATTCCAGTTTACAGGATGAGGAAAGTCCTCCCTGAGTTTTTAATCTGATGGCATTGTTCTTTTCTTTATTGTAATTTCTTATTTCCTTAAACTGGCATACAGAAGACTAACATGAAACATGAGAACAGCATCTTAAAACCTTTGTAAAGCATGGACATCTGCTGAGACAAACACGCAATAAAGAAAATAAGCAATCAACAGGCAGAAACACATACAACTTAAATGACCCTGATAAAATGCAGGGATTTGGGGAAAGGTCTTGGAGTGTATCCACTTACCATTTGTCCAATACTGTGGTCCCAGCAGAGATAACTACTCCAAATAACTATAACTGAGAACTAAGTCATAAAAGTTCACAAAGAACCAATACCTTTTTCTTTGCCTGTAGAAGTTCCTGATAGGCACTGGATCTTATAAAACGTGGGTATGAATCACTTTTCATCAGTTTGTAAATGTGCTCCTAAAAAGAAATAATGGTTGAAGCGCCTCTTTATTATTTCTCAGGAAAAATCAAATACTGTGATAAGAATGCAACATCTGATTCAAAAAAAATCTGGAATAATGATAATGCTGATGAGAATATTTTATATGCTTATAGAACAATTTAGACCTTCAAATTTATTATTTTATTCAAGGATCCATGTTTAAACTGGTTTGGGAGCTATGGAGGAGGCAAATCAAATCCAGTCCTTAAAAAAATGGGATTTAGTTAGTTGACTGTCATCACGTAATTTCAAATCAAGTTGTTGATTTATATAGACCATTAAGACAAATAAATCTGCTATCTCTTAAGATTAAGCCAAAAGAGAATGATGCAAAGTCAGGATTCAATCATTCTATATACTCTGGCATTTATATGTACTTGGAGGGTTCAAACTTTCCAAATGAATCATCTCATTGGTGAAAATTGTTATGCAAATCTACTTTAGGCCAGAGCATAAGTCCAGAAATAAATTTTGTGATATTTAATTGCTTAACGTCCTAATTTGTATGCATGTTTTGACTTACTCTGAAATATATTAGGTAAATATTCAATAATTTAATCCTAATCAGTTTGCTATGTTTTGTTTCGAAGATGAATATTGGTAGACAAAGGAAAAAAATATATTCATTTAATTCAACGTTGGCCCAATCCAAGGAGATTCTGCTTTGGTTTATTGCAGCCTAAGGGAGCATAAATGCTCCTTGCTCATTCTAGTCTGTTAGAGCAGAGTTCTGAACTATTTGAGAGTATCCTGAATGTCCCAGTGTCTACTTGTTTGGAGAAAACATGTAATTTAAGAGATGACTTAGTTTCCCGGTCTTAAATACAACAGTAATAATTTGTAGTAACTGTGTAGTTACTGATTAATCCTCAGTAATCCTGACATTCAGGCTCTCTAGCCCAAGGTTCGTCTCCAAAAGTATGGTACATTTGGAACTGTATCAGAATTTGTTGTTGGAAAAGTGGGACGATGTTTTATTTTGGACTCAAGCATTTTGGAATTCAGATCCTATCTTGCTCAAGATTTACCACTTACAAACATGTTAATTTTGACAATTTTATTCACTTCTCTGAGCTTCAATCTTCTAGTCTATAAACTAGAGTTATTGTCAGGATTTGAGGAATGATCAACATTTAGCAAAGTATGAGGGAATGCATAGTAAGTGCTCAAATATGTTTGAGTATGTGCCAGGTACACTTCAAAGTGCTTGCCTCTATTAGTTAATTAAATTCTCACAGAACCTCAACAAGGTTGGCAACCATTTTCATATATATTTTAAATATGAAGTAACTAAAGCACAAAGAAGTACTTGCAATAGGTCACAGGGCAGAGCTCAGAATAGAACCCAGGTAATTTGCCTTCAGAATCTGCTTTCGTATTACACTGTATCTCTTCTTAAACAGTGGCAAGAATTTTTATTATTATATTTTTGAATATAGGATTTATAAACCCATAAAAAACTGGGATTAAATAGCTGAGGTTGACTGAAAAAAGCCTATGGTCAGGTGGTAATATTTTCTATAGAAAATTATGCCTTTTCCTTTTATTGAAGACACATTAAGCAAAAATATTTTTCAATGACACAGATAACAAAGAAATGTTCTTTTTAAGACTTTTGGGAAGGTCATTCCAAATATTTTACACATTGTTGACTCTGCAAAAATGCTTGAAAGTTTATCTTGAACTGAAAGAAAGATAAAACAGCAGAGAAATAAGCAACAGAATTTTCCTCCTGCTCTCTCTCATGTGTCTCCATAAAATGTAATTATTTCCACATAGAAGACCATGGCAGAGCCAGGGTGAATGAATGGGTTTCTGGTTGGCTGTTTCAACCTGTGTTAGTTTCCTGCACAGTGGCTCATTTTTTTTAAACCAAAGCCAGTGATAAATATATTTTATACTGAGAGTAAAAATAAGAAAGGAATTTTCTGTACCTCATGCTTCATCTTCTATATTTTCTCTTAGTAACATAGCTATTTTAAAAACAAGACACTTTTTAGAGCTAACATTCTTCTCTAAAAGAGGTTTTAAGAAATTATGAAACATGTTTGTTCAGGTTTAAAAGCCAATTTCAACACATCATTAGGAAATGATATCCTCTCGTTACACATTTATTTTTCCTCTTGAGCACAATATACTTTTTTTAGAGAAAGTAGAAATTAAAATTACTTCTAAGGAAACAACTTCATCCAGTTTGAGGGAAAAAAAAACACTTAAATAAAACTATGTCTTAGGAAGTTAATATGTTAATATCAGTTTCATTTTTTCTTCTTTTTGTAGACTAAAAAAAGTAACTTGGAAAATTTTAAAATGCCTAAAGTTACTGTTTCAGTTTGCCATCAGAGACAAAACTGGTTTGAGTTTTACATAACTTTAAGCTAATTTAATTTAGTTCTGACTATTCATAATAATATATTATTTAGGAAGGTCAGAGAATCTCACACTCTCCTTATTAGAAGATTAGTTAAAGAGTTCAAGTATGTGTTACTGAGGTATCAGAGTTGAAACTAAAGTAAAAAGCTTTCAAATATTTAAAATATTTCCCTTCAAGAAATTTTCATGTAAAACATTCAAATTTACAAAAATCCCCAGGCTTTAAAAACTCTTCTTTTTAAAGTATCCCCGTTATCTTCTAGATCATTTAGTTGTTTTACATACAGCTTCCTTGGTGGCTCAGATGGTAAAGAATCCACCTACAGTGTAGTAGACCTGGGTTTGATCCCTGGGTTGGGAAGATCCTCTGGAATAAGGCATGGCAACCCACTTCAGTATTTTTGCCTGGAGAATCCCCATGGATAGAGGACCCTGGCGGCTACAGTCTATGCGGTCGCAGAGTCGGACATGACTGAGCGACTTAGCGCGCGTGTGCGCGCGCACACACACACACACACACACACACCCCTAAATTGAAAATGTTAGACATAGCCACAGATTATAATGAAAATAAAACAAAAGTATCTCAACGTTCAACTTCTCAGGAGCACATTTGTGATGCAATGTGAGTTCCATCCATGTACCAACCTGAGCATCTTCGAAAGTGTATCGTCCAGGCTCCTTCACATTCTGGGTGGTTTTGTCATAGCTCTTAGAATCCAAGTTAATAGCACTGGGGGCTCCTGGAGCCAGAAACTCTTGCCATATTTCCTGAACTCGAGAGGGAACTTCTCTAATAGGCCTTTTCTTCAGGTCCTCCACTGCTAGCCAGAATCTACACAAAATGAGACACAATCTGATGTCTGATGTCTCATAATCTGAAAATTCTTAAAATATTGGCTTATCATATAATTCACAATGAGGTATAATAATAAGCTAATTTTCTCTGGGGGTGTCCAGAAACAGGCTTCTACTGATTTTTTTATTAGTTGTATTCAAAGATATAACACTTGGGGAAAGGAAATATTGAAAACAATCTTTTTTAGGTGTTCTCTGAAAATCAGGGGCCTCCCAGGTGGCTCAGACGAGGAGCCTAGCAGACTACAGTCCAGGGGTCAAAAAAAGTGGAACACGACTGAGCCACTAAGCACACACACACACTGAAAAGCAGACCTGCCAGGACCCTGATTCCATACAACCTCAAATTTTTACTGCAACAATGGAGCAGTACTAAAGAACCTTTTGTTAGACAGGAAGAGGAGTTTGAAGGGATTTAGGGGGAGTGACATGGATCATCTGACTGGGGGCATAAAGTATACCACATACTCTATTTTTTGGATCTTTTGTCCATTTGAGCAATGGGGGTTAGTATGGAGAGGATTTTCTACTTTACTTGGTAAGGGAATTACCATGAAGCTTTACTGGAACAAAAAGAGGCCTGGACACAGATTAGAAAATGCCCTAGCTGGAGAAATCAGGGCAAGTAACTAATTTTAGGCTATTTAATTCCGAGACTTATGAAATGACAGAAGCAGCAAGCTTTCACATGTAATTGTTCAAAAGGCTTAAATCTGCAGAGGCATCATAGCAATTCAGAAGCTCTGGAAAAAATAATGACCTACTTCTAAATATAAAATATATATTTTATGTCCTTCTGTATAGAATATAGTCTATCCGGAAAGGAAAGAACACCAGGAAATATTCTGGTTGATAAAAGCAAATAGCAAAGTCTAACAAAAAGACACATCATATTAATGGGTTTCATGTTTTACAATTTTGCCCTATATCTTTTTGTTTAGACCTAGAAGTAATGATGAAACATGAATATGTATGTCATAATAGTGTCTTTAAACAAACAAACAAAAAGGACACTTGAAAAAGGAAGTACTAGATCTGTTATCCTCAATAGGGGCCAGATGTGATCTTGATATGGAGAAGATGACCACAGAGATGAATCACTACAAGCTACAGGGGATTCTCAAAGAGTCTGCTTGCAATGCAGCAGATCTGGGTTTGACATGATTGAGCAACTAACACACAACACAGGCTATAGGGTTTTAACCGACGTAGAAGGGGATAAGCAGCACCTTCATAACTATTACGTTTTAAACTTAGGGATTAAGGAAACTTAAAAAAATAAGTAATAAAGCAGTTGAGCTAGAATTAGAATATCAAATACTACTCAATCTAATAATTTTCCAGTTTCTAGGTACCATTTCCTATAGACAGGAATCAGTAGATAATCCAATGTGGACTATATCTTAAATGTTTTTGCTTTCAGAAGGCAAGGGTCAAGACCATTTCCTTTTTAAATACAGGTTCTGACAATGTGCAATCTAATAGGAATGTTATGTGCAATCTGAGGGAGCCTAAGTGTTATAATCGATGCATATTAAAAAGCTGAGACGTCACTTTACTGACAAAGGTCTGAATAGGCAAAGCTATGGTTTTTCAAGTAGTCATGTATGGATGTGAGAGACCACAAAGAAGGCTGAGAGCTGAAGAATTGATGCTTCTGAACTGTGATGGTGGAGAAGACTCTTCAGAGTCCCTCCTTGGGACTGCAAGGAGATCAAACCAGTCAATCCTAAAGGAAATCAACCCTGAATATTCATTGGAAGGGCTGATGCTGAAGCTGAGACTCCAATACTTTGGCCACCTGATGCAAAGAGCCAACTCATTGGAAAAGACTGGGAAAGACTGAGGACAGGCGAAGGGGGCGACAGAGGATGAGATGTTGAATGCCATCACCGAATCTATGGATATCAGCTTGAGTGGACTCTGGGAGATAGCGAAAGACAGGTAAGTCTATGATGTCTCAAAGAGTCGGACACGACTTAGACTGAAGGACAACAACAAGTTCATTGCAGCACTCTTTGAACATACGGATAAAAAGAATGTCTTTGTTCTTGAACTAGCAAAGATACACCATTCAAATGACCATAATACAAGGAAGCACATGAGAGATTCTTAAGGAATAGGCACAAACCAGACAGTCTGGGAATGCTGAGCAGGAAGGAGCCCCTCTGCTGGGGCAACTACTGCATTGGAAAAGGGAATTCTAGGAAGGCTATACAGATGCAGTGACATCTTAAATAGACTTGAAATTATAGATGAGATATCAAAGGGCTGAGGAGGTAATAATAACAGTACCTACACTGTAAGTGCAGGCTCTATTCTAGGTGATTTAGCTATATTAAAACATGCAATCCCTTCAGCTTTATAGAGTATGTGCTAATATTTCCCCCACTTCAGAGAAAGCTGAATATATGAAGACTAAGTCACTTATTTAAGTTGCCCACTGTGAGTGCCATATATAGGGTTTGCTCCCAGATCTGCAGCAGATGACATTCTCAAAAGCACTGTCTTGAATGCCTCACTAAATGCATCATTCTTTTTCTTATCCTCAGCATAGTCATCATTGCAATAATTTAGTGGAATATAAAGGGAACTCACTAAAACTCCACTCCCCCCTTAATATATAAAAGCTGGAATATGAGGAATTATCTTAATGTCATTGAGCCTTGATTTTTTTTATCAGTAAAATGGGATAATAATGCCTATCTCACTGGGTTTCCATTAGGTAAAATGAGATAAATTATGTAAAGGGAACTTTTGAAGTGCTTGAGATATTTTTAGGCACTCATATTATATAACTCTCATATTACTGAATTTACTTGGTACTTACTCTGTTTACCTGAAAGAGGAACAAGCAAAAGCACACCAAGTGAGAATGGAACTTCTATTTGAGAAATAAGTACTTATCAATGAGCAGTATTTCTTGACTATTTTTTGTCTCAATACCTGAAGAAAACGCTCACATGAGTGCCATACTTCCATAAATAGCAGATGCTAAATAAGATGCACTGAGATGTATTTAGGTGTAATTAGCCCTGCTGGTTAAATGGACTGTTTTGTCTCTCTTGGTCTGTGACACCAGATACCTAGGCAGAAACAGGAAGAGCAGTGGACAGAAGCTTAGTATTGGTTTATAGAAAGCCTAGGATGGCAATTATTAGCAATCTGACTTGTAAAGATGCTTAACTTCTTCTATTCGTATTTTGCTTGCCTGTCAAATGGGGCAAGGATATTAATATTTAAATTTTATGTTTGAAGTGATGATTAGTTGAATGATAATCAGAAACGATAAATACAAAATATGGCATGGCATACTTATAAAAGTAGTGAATATAAAGCATACTATGGTATGGCATACACTGGACTTCCCAGGTGGCTCTGTGGGTAACAAATCTGCCTGCAATGCAGGAGACACAGGAGATGCGGGTTTAATGCCTGGGTTGGGAAGATGCCCTGGAGGAGGGCATGGCAACCCACTCCAGTATTCTTGCCTGGAGAATCCCATGGACAGAGTGGCGAGCTACAGTCCCTAGGGCTGCAAAGAGTGGACACGACTGCAGTGACTAAGCACACACGCACACATGGCATATCCTAGGTGTTCACGACTTGATATCTATATCTATCTATCTGTTCTTAGTAGGGAAACATACAACAGACTTACAGTATATACTCAAGAAATGTATATGTGACTACATAAGAAATATGTAATGTTTCTTTTTTATATAACTTTGTTTTTATTTCAACATAACATGCAATAAAATATTAACAGATTATAATGCTTAAAAAGAAAAAAAGGACTCTAAAAGCAATTTAGTTCAGATTTAAGAAATCATTCTAATTAAACACAATAAATCTATTTCCAAATGATCAGTTTAGACCAAAATTAAAAATAGCATTTGGTAGATACTTATGTCTGCTGTCTATTTGCAACATTTTTATACAACCTCTGATTCTTGGTATATCCAGCCCCTGTTTTCCTAACACAGCAGGGAAGGACATATACATAGGCCATTTAAATTAAAGGAAGAAATGGGAAAGGGAGAGTCCAGGC
This sequence comes from Bubalus bubalis, assembly GCF_019923935.1. Classification (NCBI taxonomy): domain Eukaryota; kingdom Metazoa; phylum Chordata; class Mammalia; order Artiodactyla; family Bovidae; genus Bubalus; species Bubalus bubalis. The sequence continues at coordinate 45,263,584 of NC_059161.1, forward strand.
TGCAAAAATATATACAAGCATTTACCTTTCCAGAACTAAACATTTCTTCCATAAAAATACAAAATATCCAAGCTCTATAGAATTAGGGCTGGGACTACTTCAAATGCAATTATTCTGTATTTTTAAAATATAGGGCAGAAAGCCTTTTGGATGATATTTATACATTTTCATACAATGAAATGTATAATATTTCTTATATGCAATTATTTATCAGGCAATTTAGTGTGTCATAGAATTATTGAGATAAAAATGGAAATAAGATATGGCATGGAAAAAATCAGCAGTGATCAATTTCATTCATCAAAGAGAGTTTGCACATGCTAATCTTTTAGTCCCAAAGCCTCTTTCCTCTTCCTTTTTCAGCTGGTTATCTCCTTATCATCCAGGTCTCAGCTGGAAGCTATTTCCCTGAGGGGGCTTTGAGTGATCTCTCCCCTTAGGTTTGCCGTTCTCCTGTATTTCTCAGATCTAACACTCATCCTTTTGTATTGCGATCTGTTTTCATCTCTGTATTCACGTGTAAGCCGTGCTTCTAATAAAATCAGGAAGGATTTTTATTTGATTGGGTGATAATGGTGAAGTACTACTTATTTATTTCTTTATCATGAAACCCATGATGATAGCACTTTTTTTCAAAAACATAGAGAATTAGAGTAAACTCCATAAAAAACTAAAACTAGATTTATCTCTGCTTTATTTTCTAAAGCATTCTGTAGTCGATAACTGATGATGTGACCTTATGATAGAAAATATTATTTAGGTCCAAAAAAATCCTTAGCACCTGCAGACCTCTTGAAACCCTGGTCAACAGGCTTTCAAGTTTCAATAAACTTGAAAAAGAATAGGAAGCTGTGTCACTGAAACCAATGACAGGCATAATTAAATTTCTCCAGATTCTGCCTGTGGTCAACTTGCTTAATCCACGGGACTTCAGTCAAAATTCTATGTTCTTCTAAATGGTTTGGTTTGGGTATCTATTAAATCTCCTGTAAAGAATGTGATGATTCTGGAACTGCTAAGTTGCAGTGAAAATAAAGGAATGCTGGCAACTTTCTCTAAATGGATTTCACAGGACTGAATAAGTCATGGGAAAGTAAATTAGAGAGTTCCATTTCAAAAGAATACTGAATGAAAGAGCTTGTGGAAGAACCATTTTATGTAGTGGGAAGTTATCGCTTACTTCAGTGATCTTAGAGCTGTTAAAATCTATTCCAGTGTCTCACATTTAAAAATTCAATTTCCAGGTGCCTCTTAAGTCAGAAAAATTTCAAAAATATGTAAGGATGATGTTTACAACAGATGAGAGGATACACACCTCTCTAGCAGACACTAACAGCTCAATCTGGTACTGCTCTCAACTGCCCTGAGGCTGTGTTTAAGTGTACAAAGTAAATGAACTGCTTCCATCATTTTGTTTCAAGTTGTTTTATACAGGCACTCGATTTCTTTTTCTAGATCTTACTTGAGATGCAATACACAAAGAAGAACAATATGATAAATAGGTGATATTTTAATTAAACTACATATGTATTATTGATGATTCTTTGTTTTGCCAAATACTAATCTGATATTTCTTTATGCAGTCCATTTCAAATGCATCAGATTTACATAGTTAAAAGATGAGGAGACAGTGTAAAATAAACCATTATGAAGAAGTGATAATGTTGGACAAAGTGCTTTGCCTTCGTTACCTTTTCTTCCTCTAACAAGAGGCAGAAATTCAATAGGTCCATAGCTTCATCATGATGTTGGTGGGATAGTAACTGGTCTGTCGAGTGCAAAATCACCAGACTCATCATAAGGAGGTCACTCTTGCTTAGAATATAAGATTCAAAGAACATGTCTTACCTTAGGTTTTCTGAGCTGAATTCTGACTCTAGAAATTTAAGGAATTGTTCTCTCCCGACTGGGTCTTTCAATGCTTCATCCATGCCAAAACCCCATCGTTTTACCCTCTGCTGACTTGGTTCTTTGCTACAGAAAACAAAACAAAGCCAAATATATTCCTTTCATTACAAATTCTATATTCTGCTATTACATTTCCCCTCAAAATCATATATTCTTTGAAGCTCCCATCTTTAACATATTTTTCAGGGGAAAAAAAAAAAAACTCCTCTGATTGATGACTCTGCATGAAAATGTAGTGAGAAGAAAGTTAGGCATTAATAATAAAGTCTAACATTTATTAAGCATTAAATGCCAAGAGATGGATTCTCTTTTAGATTTCTTCAGCAACTTTGAGATGGGTACTATTATAATTCTTATTTTATAAATGAGGAAGTCAAGGATAGAGGGTTATAACTTTCCAATGTCAAATAGGTAATGTTGCAGACATTCTGACGCCAGGGCTCAATTTCTTAACCACTACACTATGAAGTCTCACGGTGGCACATTGTACTGGAGGAAAATGCATTGAGAATCAAAAGGCTTACATCCTGGTTTATGACTTTGTTGTTGATTAAATGTGTGACATAATCCTGGCTGAGTCACAACATTTTGGGATTCCAACTTTCATATCTATAAAATTGAGAACTTATGGATGAAGAGATATATACTTGTCAAGCATTTGAGAACCACTGAACGGATATAAAAGCAAGAGAAGGTCCATAAATGCAATCTAGCTAAGTGCTACAGAATACTAAATCCTCACTCTGTGAAGGGGTATGCAGTGATCTTTTTATGACTCTATCAAGATTGGTGATATAATTCTTCTCTTATATAGCTGATGAAAAAACCAGGGAGTCTTAAATTGTGTTCTGGTTTTCTTAAGAAGTCAGACACTTGTCAGTTTCTCTTAGAGTGTTTATGGTAAATTCATTTTGTTCCAAAACAGAATTTATAAAGGCATCATACTTATATTGGGCTTAAGTAAATATGGATTTAGCATTCATTTTACTTGAATAGATGGACCTTTGTGGCTATGTGGATTTTCAAGGAAGCTAAAAACAATGAGCTAAATTTTAAGAACCAAAGATCCTAACTAGTCGACCTTTAAACCCTTGCACATCTGATTTTTTCATGCCAGTCTTTCTGGAAATGCAAATCTGATATAATACAAACATCTAAGTTTCAAAAACCATTTCCTTGAAGAAGAGCTTTATATCATGGTTAATGTAGACACAGAGTAAAATTACTTTTACAATTAGTCAGCTGTAGGATTCTTTTTATATCACTCAAATCCTGAAATAAGTGAAATATTTGGAAGGAAGAGAAAATGTCACTTACCTTGCTTCAAGTTCCCAGAAGGTAGTATCATCAGACAACCATGGGTTAGAAGGGTCAGGTGGCACAAGAAACGGGTCGTATTCTACATACTGCTCTGTGTAACTTAGCAGACTTGAGAAAAAGAGACATTTTCATTTTCTTTAGTTTTCTGGTTGAGGTAAAACTGATCTTTGTAAGGGACACACTATAAAAACATCTGGCCAAGGAATCCTTGCTTGCTTATAGAATAAAATCCGATAGCAGTTTTCATGCTTCTTTGAAGATAAATATGGTTAAGGATTCCATCTTTCCCAATGCCTTAGCAATATGAATCAAAATGAGACATTTTAATGTCATTAAAATGAGACAAAATGGAAAAGGTCAGTGTATAGAAGGAAGTGCCAAGGAGCAATTCCAACCCTTGGTCATCTAGCCTACCCACAGCAGAACAGATGTTAGCTCAACTTGGAGAAGAGGTTAAAAGGCAATTTTTGTCAAAAGTATTTACAGGAATTAGGTAAAGGGGGAATCACTTACAACATGCTTTTGGGGAGAAAAAGTCTGTTTTTAAAACAAAATAAAGGGAGGAAGGAGAGGAAAAACACTGGAGAGGTAAGATTTGGCAATGCCTCAAAGTGCGGAATATAAATGTCTTAACAGATTTAAATGAAGAAAATATGTAAAAATCTAAGCTTAATTCAAATTCTGAAGTCATAAAATAACTGAGTAGTGTAAATGTTAAGAAGAATTAACAGAAAGTTTCAAAGTTGCCAACAAGTAACTTAATGAATTGAGTTTTATTTCTCCTAGCAGGAGTGAAAAGATTCAATTCCTTGGAATTATCTTCTATATTTGATTGTGGTTACACAAAGATTGGGCTTCTAGAGACCTAAGATAATAATGATCATTCTGTCATTTGAAGTGCAACAAAAGAGCTCTTTGAAAGTTTTCTATGTTCAAAAGGGAAAAGAAAATAATATTTCTTACAGGGTTCCAATTATATCAATTCTCCTCCCACCAGTTCTCTCACCATATTGAACACATTTAATTGTCATCTGAACAGTTTTTAATTTATATGGGCATCTTACAATACTTACCTATCAGCAACTTTTGACATTTTTAACCGATGTCTGTCTAACTGTATTTGCCAATACTTTATCTGGAAAAAAGAGATAAGTAGTTATATAAGTAGTGACATTCTCCAATTTTCAACTCTAAACTCTAATAAATTGAGTAATTCTAAACAAGAATATGTTCTCAGACAGGAATATTTCAGTCTATAGAAAAAAATCAAACATGAGGGCTCTGAAAGAGTTAATAAAAATTAAACTCTGTTTGATGGTAAACACATAACCAATATTGCTTTAGAACAGCAGTGAAGTTGAACATTCTGCCCACGTCAGCAAAATAACTTTATTTTAAAAGTATTAGAGAAATTTTAAGCATTTATTCATGGTGATTATCCAAATTAGAATCACATTTCTCCGTCAAACAGTGAATTCAGAAAATAAATGTATTTGCTATTTGTTACTATAATTTCAAGATAAACCCTACTTCCTAATACTAGCCCAACAAAAGCATCAATGATATTTGTTTTACTAATAACTTTATCAACACTTCAGAGCAAATTCTCACATGGACATAACAACATGCAGAAATTTAAAACTCTCTGAGTTACTTTTCCTTCAAGGTGATTATAAATATACTAGAAAAAGTATGTATTACATAGTTGGTAGGAAGAAATAAGCAAAAGGAGAAAAAGTCTCATGACAACTAACCAAGAGATTTGATGATGATTTGATATGAGACACTTGGTATTGCCTTTGAAATATTGCAGCCAAAGCTATTTATTCATCAACAGATGCAACAAGAAGCAATTTATACCATTGCTATACCAAGAAGCCATATATCTGCTCATCAGTGCTAATGAGGAAAAACTTCAAGAGGCGTCTAGAGATCAGTACTGCAGGAACAAGGTTGAGCACTCTTTTGTGAAGATCACATCACATGATTGGAGGTGGAAAACACATGACCTAAATGTCACCAACCTATTGTCTTCTCATTTTTTAAAACAGAATTATGGAATATAAACTAACTCAATAATGGAGTAATCTATGAGTCAGTGTGTGTGATTTTTAAAAATTAGAGGAAAAAGGATTTGGAGAAATAACAAGCAAAGAGTTTTGAAAACTATCTCCTTATATTAATACGTCTTCAAGAGAATACATATCTTAAAACTACATTTTAAATACAATCCTACAAATCAATTTTTTAAATATCTCCTATTAACATTAACATCTGGTCTTCACACTGGCTACTCTGTAAACCATCTACTCTGTAAACCATTATTATAGGTTGACCCACCTGTTGTTGTAACTCATCTTCTGTGGGAGGTTTAGTTTCTGGTGTGGGTGTGTGGGTAGGACTGTGACTTCTAATATCATTTTGTAGACCATAGACAGACTATATTAAAATAAAAAAGAAATATGTTAAGAGAAAATTACATTTATATTCACAGACTTTCTAAAAGGTAATTTTGTGTTATATATTCATTAAGGTAACGCAAAACTTTGCTGCATATTGGATTAAGCTTATCAAAATTCAGAAGGCACTGCTACCATAAATGTCATATGAATCTAAAATGAAAGCACAGAGTTTTTGGAAAAAATATGTGGTTGTATTATTAACTGACAGAATAATTGACTATAGGAATAAAACTAGGTAACTGTGATAAAATATGGGGTGAGCTGAGAACACTAATTTGGGAAATGACAGCACAACAGAGCATCTAATAAGTATTAATTTCAGAATAAAAGAGAGGTGGATATATAATAGAATAAAAATGTAATAAGGCCAAAAGGGTAAAAATAATCTAGTTGTTTTACATAGGAAAGGAACGGAGTAATAAGGAGAGAAATCAGGTTAAGAATTCCAGTGCTGATTTTGTCTCTGATGGTATCATCAAAGACACACCAGAATGTTCCTGCTTTCCCATCTCAACATTGGGTCATTTACCTCACAATACTGACCTTGTCATTTGCTTTCAGTAGGTGCCATTTACAAACGTCAGTGACCCCTAAGGTTTTGTACATCTTTGAAATTCTTAATATCCAAGTGCTTCTTTACTATTTTGTCAAAAGGTGAACCCTACTATTTGGGAATGCTCTTTTTTGGGAAAGACCCATTGCTTAGTAAATATAAACAAAAATCTGGGGACTTCAAGAACAAAAATTCATCCCTAACTGAAGGTGAGACATCTTACATGTCAACTCAAGGGAGAGGCCAAATTACTTTTTCTTTAATATTAAAGCACTGTTACTTTAAAATAAAGAATTTAATGTTAGCTACTAAGCACTTTTCCTTTGGACATGAGGATGGACAAGGACATGGCAAAGTTTCACAAGCCCTACAAAATTAAAGTTGCCAAATAGTGGAAAGAAGCTATTGAAATCACAAGAGGGAAGATGTTTAACCAAGCCAATTTTCAGGCCCATCACCAACCTTACCAGTAACTCTAAATTTAAATTCGTCCTGTTAACTGACCTGTTTTCACTTGGATTCTACCTCTTCTTAATGTTAACCTTTTGGCTCTGTACCTGGGCCCTTTTCCCTTGTGAGTTCCCACTATTTTGCTCTTAGCCTACATTTACCATATTTGACTTGGTTTTCTGACTATCTTTGGTAGGTACTTCAATGTTCCCTCTTTTGACATAGCTCCAACCTCCTTGAAACTCAATTCTTGTCACTGGGCATACATTTCAACCCAAGGACTAGCACACACGGTGTCAGTTAACTACTAACTGGACTGAACTAGATGGCTTGGACTGTCTTTTTCTTTCCTTCCATCATTCACTCAACATGTATCAAACACCTATTATATGCTGTATATAATTGTTAAGCATTAGGGATATAGATGTAAACAAAGATAGGTATGCTTCCTCCTTCCTTGGAACTTATGACCTAATGGTTACACAAAGAATCACATAGATAAACATATGATTAAAACTGTGATAAGTATTATGAAAGAAAAGAATGACAAGAGTACAGTACCTGGAATACAAAGAGACTTAATTTTCACTGAAGAAAGGTCTGTATGAACTGCTACTAGTTGTGTTTGAGGGTGATTAAATAACATAACCCTCTGAACTCTGAAGTAACAGTTGAGCTGGGTATTTTAAAATTAGTGAAGTGAAAGACCACCAATTATGAAACGATTATACTTTCTAATATCTGCTTTTTTTTTAGTTGTATCATACTAATTTTTGATAAAGAAAATAAGACATCTAAGGTGTAAACTTTCCATTCTCACTTAACCTTGGTTTAATTACTTAAGGTTCTTTAATAAGAATCTCTAGTTCATGTAAAAAATGTTTTAAAGACAAGACAGCTGACAGTTCTAACAGTGAGTTTGTTGGTTAAGATTTAAAATAATTTAAAAGAGTGCTAGAAAAATATCACAATTTATGGTGCCAAAGAAGTAAAATAATTAATAAATTACCTTCTATCTCTATATTTCTATGATTATTTCAATATACATGCACTTCACATGATCATCATGAAGTTCCATAAAACACCCAAATCATCGGGCAGTGCTGTTTCAAATAGTCTTCCAGCAGCCTGGCCACTGGTTCTGAGGTTACTGGGACATTTCCTTTTTTGTCTTATATGTAAGTAAACATCATGAATTCTCTCTTTCCTCATTCAGGGTACCTTTCATTTTCTGGGGATCAGTAATAGCTTTTAACTTTGATTGTTGGCTAGAGTGAAAATAGCCACAAATAATGCAATTTTATGTTCAGGGCTTACTTTACGCATAAAGGAGGTAAGAAAATTGGTCCTATTTTGGCCAATAAGTTATGAGGATCATTTTCAATGTAAAAGGATTTGCACCTTTTAGAAAACTGAAATATATTAGAAATCTTGGCATAGAGCGGATAGGGCTAGAGAAAAAGAGAAATGAAATTGTCTCAATGTCTTAATATTTGCAGATGGGGAAAATTAACTAATTTGGATCCACTTTGAGTTTTAATAGCAAAGATAATTACTAAACCAAGATGCTTTGACTTATAACACCTTTTTTTTTTGTTCCTCAGGGTGCCTGGATTAACACTTTACATATGCAGTACCATCCTAATGAATACTGAATAGGTTATTCATTAAATGAAACAGATTCGACTTTCTACATAAATCTGTTCATATGTGATCTCCTTTTACATCTCAGAAGAGATAAGAAAATTCTTTCCATTATTTTTGGTCAAGGGGAAGGGACTTTAAGAACTAAAGAGTGAAGGAAGTTTCTATGCTTTTTTATGTGGAGTGCAATATCTGGGATTTTTCTAACTGGTGATGGGTGGAGGAGGGGGGATGCTCAGCTCGACTGGAGAATGACTAGGACCATGTCCGATGCCATGTGGAAGAAGCCAGTGCAGAGACAGAGCAGTGAAAGGAGACTAGAGAAGATTGAGAGAGAAAGTTTGCCAGCGTCCACGTCTCCGCATCCAGGAATATCTAGGCTAACTCCCTGCCTATTCCTAAGGTTTTAGAATATTCCTCTCTTTCATCTATTTTGAGCAGAGTTTCTCTTGCCTGCAAATGTATTGTACTTCTTACTTAAAACACTTTTGTGCTGCACTAAGATATGAATAGTTTATTCTGTTATGTAACACATTAAAATTTAAATTTCCACATTTGGCATATGGAAGTAAAGAAATACCAATCTTTTAAAGTATAAACAGCTATAACCATTGCATTAATAGCAGGAAAACTAGGCATTAATCATGAATTTGCTAACTGTTCTTCCAGGATGTGCACTTTAGCTGTTAACTAAGATATTACATGCCATTATGTCCAAATGCAAGTAACAGAGGAAAGAAAGATGATGAGACAGTAAACAACTTGCTGTTGTTTTGAAATGTGGGTTCTAGAGTTATAGGAAACGATCTGAAGTGTGGCTACAGTCACGTAAGCACAAATGTTTTTGTCATTTTTCCTTATGTTTTGTGTTGTTCTAGGACCTCTTCTAGCAATTGTCATACAGAAGGATGATCTTATGTGCAACTTGACTGGACCATGGTGCTCAGATATTGGATCAGACATTATTTCGGGTGTTTCTATAAGCATGATTTTTGGGTGAGATTAAAACTTAAATAAATGGATCCTGAGTAAAGCAGAATATCTTCAATAATGCAGTTGCCTCCAATCAGTTGAAGACCTAAATAGAACAAAAAGACCTCCACCAACCAAGCAAGAGGAAATCCTGCCAACAGATGGCAGTTCTTCCCTGGATCCCTAGCTTGTTGGCCTACCTCAACAGATTTTGGACTTGCCAAGCCTTTTACAATCATGTGAGTTGGTACCTTAAAATAAATCTCTCTCTCTTTCTCTCTGCATACAGATATCTATATATCTCCTTATTTTTGGTTCTGTTTCGCTGGAGAAATTTAGCTATAATACAAACAAAGCCTGACTTATTAGAGTTAAAATTTTAGAATCAGATGAAGAAAATCAGGTACATAGTGCCCCTTAAAATTTGGCTAGATTAGGCTGATTTATTTCCACTTGTGCTCAGTTGTTAAGTCTTGTCTGACTCTTTGCCACCCCACAGACCAGCCTGCCAGGCTTCTCTGTCTGTGGGATTTTCCAGGTAAGAATACTGGAATGGATTGCCATTTCTTTCCCCTGGTATTTTTGCTTATGCTACATTATCATTCCTTCACAGAAAATTGAGGTTATACACTTTACTTTTTTCTTTGTATTTTAGTAAAGTATGTTCAAATAAAAAGACAGATTTAAACACTGGTTAGCCCTACCTATTCAAAAGTATTTCAAATCAGATATACATCTCAGCCTTCTTTTCACATATTTGACAAATGTATTTGAAATTAAACACTTAAATATAACATCCCAAACCCTGATATTCTTCAGGTACATATGCTAAATGAGTACTTAAGGAACTCACTTGGTCTTTTATTCTTAACATATATGTCCTTTGTTCTATGACACATAATCACAAGCAATATCATCACGGCTGAAACCCAAAGAATGGAACAGCAGCTCTCTCCACTAAGGGCAGTATCTGCTTTCAAAGCTGAAGTACAGTCCAGGGGTTCCACTTCCTTACCAGCCTCAGTATAGCACAGAGGGCAACCACACAGCTAAGAGAAGGAACAAAGGACACTTGCCAATTAACAGCAGAAGGCGAAGGCAGTTTCCACAGGTGGCAGGCTGGCCTCTGCCATTTCTGTCTAGACTCTCACAGAACTGCTTGCTCCTGAAGGACAGAACTGTGAAGTCTTCAGAGTATGTTGAAACGGTTTGTTCTTGTTGTCAAGCTATTCATTAATAAAATGGTGTGACAGTTTAGAATCACAAACCATTTAAATGCCCTTGATAACATGACTGAGTTGTGTCCCTCCCAAATTCCTGTGCTGCAGCCCACTCTGATTGCATTTGGAGATGGGGTCTGAAAGGAGGTATAAAGGTTAAGTGGGATCATATGGTGGGATCCTAATCCTATGGAGCTGGTGCCCTTAAAAAGAAGAGAAGGAACACTGAGTTCTCTCTCTCTCTGCCATGTGAGAACACAAGCTGGCCATCTGCTAGCCAGGGAGACAGCTCTCATCAGGAACCAAATTTACCAGCACCTTGGTCTCAGATTTCCAGTCTCCAAAACTGGAAGAAAATAAACTCCTATTGTTTAAGCTCCCCAGGCTGTAGTATTTTGTTAGAATAGCCAGAGCATACTAGCATATATATATATCACACACAATTTTGTCAATTGTTATATACTAGTATATATCACATACGTACACACGTTTCTTTTGTTTGCTTGCTCAATATGTGTACTCTCATTAAGACCGTAAGTTATGGGAGCAAGGCCATGCCTGTTTCATTTCTTTTTGAATAATGAAAGGCCAGTACATACCCGGCATAAAGTAGAGATTTGCTAAATCTGCTGATTGAATGGATCATTCCAGTTCCTAGCCAAATATGAGCTAAAGCACAAGTGGTAATAATTCTAAAGACAAACCAGTATGTGACTTAGAGTCCTATAACCTTTTATATAAAGTAACATTATTGGTGAAAATTAAAGAAAATCCAGTACTTCTCAGTATGAAAAGCTGTATTTATCAGAAGGTGAGAAAATCAGTATTCTCCAATTGTTAGGAACAAGGGTATGTACGCTATCTGCATCCTGCAGGACTTCTGTTTTTCTCTAGTGGTTTTAGTGCTATACAGCTCTGCTGTTAGCTCTCTAGTTCTACTGTTATTGATTCTCGGGAAATTACGCTACCAACTAGACCAATAGAGTTGAGCTCCATGGTTCCACTCTTTACAACATTTCACTTTGCTATGACAATGTGTTTATACCATTCAGTGAGGGCTGATGGTATCTGAAGAGCAACACTGAAAACTAATGATTTTCAAGTTTTCAAAAACAATGATGCAGTGTGAAGCACTGGTAAGACACCATCACTGAGTACAGAGCTACAAGGACAGTGTAAATTTATTAATCTTTAAGTTCTATCTCATCAATTCAGATACTTTCTTGTGTGATTCAGAGCACATCTCAGCTGGTGTCTATAGTGGAAACCAGACACAAAGTAATATATTTTGACCTCTTCAAAATTCAGGAAGCAGTGAGAAGTGACTTAATGCACTCTGGGGTAGCTGATTGCATGTTTGAATTTGGTACCACAAAGCTAGTCCCGGTACACTAGGCCATGCTGTGAGCGGAGGGTGAGAGGAAATGCCTAGGGCTGATCATAAGAGAGAGGGGCCAACAGGCTTGCTGTGGTCTGGCTTTGCCTCTTTTTCTCAGAGATATGCTAGGACCAAAAGCTTTTGAGCACCTCACCTGAATGGATTTTATGGCACTTTTTCTGTGGCTTCTTTATCCTAACATCAAGGTAAACAATTTTAAAAGAACAAAAGAAAAAAAAAGGTATGTGGACCATAGTGGGGCCTTTGACTATAATGCTTATTTCTAGGGATGGAAGAAAAAGACATTAAGAAATTAGACTACAGAAAAAACTTAGTACCTGCTGCCTGGACACATATCCTAGAAAACGCTGCATAAGTAAAAAGCTATGGAAGAGAAGGTCTTGAACTCTGTGGAATGGTTTGATCTAATGGCACTGACCTTTGGCTGTGTCCTCAGAGTGACTACTATGGGCCAGATAACTTTATGTGCATCATTTTTTATGGAATAAATATAAATATCTTCTATATTTACCATCTGAGCCACCAGGGAAGTTCAAAACGAATCTGTGTGTGTGTGTGCTAAGTGGCTTCAATCATTTCCGACTCTTTGAGACCCTATGGACTGTAGCCACCAGGCTCCTCTGTCCATGGGATTCTCTGGCAAGAATACTGGAGTGGGTTGCCATGCCTTCCTCCAGGGAACCTTCTCAGCCAAAGGATCAAACCCAGATCTCCTGAGGCTCCTGCACTGCAGGTGGATTCTTTATCATTGAAAAATATCTTCTATAATAACTGTCTGAGCCATGGGGAAGCCCAAAGAAAAAAAACGCCTTCTATATGTATGTGTTACTTTAAAAAGTATAGGTACTTCGGCTATGTGTTTTCAAAAGATTGTATTAAACGTCATTGAATTCAGGATAGCACTTCGTTTTTGTTACATACTTCCTCATATAAGAGATCCTAAACCTATTGCCACGATCCTATAGTTATGCCACAAAATTTTGATATTGAAATGTGGTCTTCATACAGTACCTATAATTAAACATCTTTATGATGATGTCTTTTTCTTCAAATTTTTCTCTAACAATGCCTGTCTCTCATGAGTACCGCTTGTTCTCAGATAATCTCTATTTATTTTCCCTCATTTCCTGGGCTCTGAAAGAGACACCTTTTCTGCTAATGGCTCTCCTCTCAGCTCTCCTGTCACAGCACCTCCACACCTTGAGACCTTGGCATGTTTGAGAATCAGGACGGGGTCTATTTCCTGGTGAGAGAGGAACTGACAGAAGTCCAGGGCTTGAACCTCCAGATTTTCTTCTAGTCAAGTAACAAGGAAGAGCAGGGAATAAGCTATAAAGGACTCATGAAATGGAAGAAGAGGGTTTTTTTGTTTGTTTTTTGTTTTTGTGGTTGACGTCCTCTAAATGAGGCAGGAGGTAGATACTCCCCCAGCTCCCTACAGGGTAAAGTGACTGGAGATTCATTCCCTGTGGACTGAAAATCCAAGATGAGAGTAGCAGGACAATTAAGTGGGGAGGCAGGGCCCTGCCAGACCACATATTTCTCATTCTTGAAGTCAGGAGACTTCCCTGACCACACATGCACAGAAAGGCTCCTTGGAGGCCAAAGGGGAATGATGCCAAGGGATGTTCTACCCATACGCCTTTTCTGTGAAATCCATCTTGGCTAAGAGATGTGTGCACGCACATGGGAGGGTCTTAGATACACCAAATATGGACTGTGAACCAGGCGAATAAAAATGATTGGCCAAAAGAAACCAGGAAGAAATTCCCCATAAAAGTAATTCAAACTGCAAAGAGGGTGTGACTCAGGGACTCTCCTGAGTCTGCCCATGTGTCTAGTAATGTACACATAATGTACTCTCTAAATAAATACTTTTTTCATTACTTTCCATCTCAGGAAATTAATTTCTGCAAAGCTGAAGGGGCAGGGCCCTTGTCACTGACCACTGGTTTAGTGGCTAGATGCCGTGCTCTTAGTGTTGCGACCTGGCCTCAATCTCTGGCCGGGAAACTGAAGCCCTACTTTAAGCCACTGCAGGCCGAGGCCACCTGAGATCATACACAGTACAACACATTGCAAGATCAGCACAACAAATGTTGATTTTACCTTTCGTGTTTTGTGTGGATTTCTCATTCTGGATGACTTCTTAATGTCCACTTCAGTGGTATTTACACATCCAGGCTAGAAATGGAAAACAGAGAGACAAAGAAATCTTTGGGTGTAAAGTTTCTGATGTGCACATTCACTTTCCAGGGCCCGAGTAAACGCTGTGATGACACAAGCCCCCAGCAGCCCTGTCCAAATGGCCCCAGCCTCTTCTCTGGGCAGTTATCCAGTGAGAAAATGCACTGCCTTCTTTGACATCTTAAGTTTAAAAGTCTTCAGATACCGTTCGAGAATAACTACCAGAGAAACAGGAAAAAGAAATACAAGAGATCTGCATGTGAAAGTGAGTGTTAGCTGCTAACCCAACAGATTCAGAGCAAGGGTATCCAGAGACCAAATAAGGTGATGCCCCCAGCTGATATCTGCATCCAGCTTCCCTCAGAGTCTACATTATCTGGATGAGATGACACTTATTAGACGGTGGTGTGCATCTCCTAAGTTAGAAAATCAATGGCATTCAGCTGAACCAGCTCAAATCCCAGAGAAATTTTTCTACAGGGATCTATGACATCCAGTGACTTGGAATATTTGTTTGTCTGTAGACAGAATGTGCAGTGGAGTTAATGGTCAAAATGTGGAAGATGAAGAAAGCAACTGGTAATCAACAGACCATGCTTCTTTCCAGAATTCTTTTCTTTTTCCTTTTCCATAGACAGGTGAGCCCCTTTCAAACAGGGTGGGTTGGAGGAAAAGTTTGGACAGTTTGCTCCTTGATTTTTGACAACCACAGGAATATCATTTTGCAACATTTATTTTTCTGTTGCAAAGAAACAAAGAACTCTAAAGCTTCTTTCTTATTTGGAGAAGAGAAAAGGAGGGAGGGAGAAAGAAAAAGGAAGAGGTAGAAGGAGAAGGAAGAAGAATAGGAAAGAGAGAGAGGGTGGGAGAGAGAAAACACAAATCAGGAAACAGAAGAAAGGAGATTAAAAATACTTGAGATCTTAAATGGAGAAAGGTCCTTCAGTTCAGTTCAGTTGCTCAGTCGTGTCTGACTCTTTGCGACCCCATGAATTGCAGCACTCCAGGCCTCCCTGTCCATCACCAATTCCCGGAGTTCACTCAAACTCACGTCCATCGAGTCAGTGATGCCATCCAGCCATCTCATCCTCTGTCGTCCCCTTCTCCTCCTGCCCCCAATCCCTCCCAGCATCAGAGTCTTTTCCAATGAGTCAACTCTTCACATGAGGTGGCCAAAGTACTGGAGTTTCAGCTTTAGCATCAGTCCTTCCAAAGAACACCCAGGGTTGATCTCCTTCAGAATGGACTGGTTGGATCTCCTTGCAGTCCAAGGGACTCTCAAGAGTCTTCTCCAACACCACAATTCAAAAGCATCAATTCTTCGGCGCTCAGCATTCTTCACAGTTCAACTCTCACATCCATACATGACCACTGGAAAAACCATAGCCTTGACTAGATGGACCTTTGTTGGCAGAGTAATGTCTCTGCTTTTGAATATGCTATGTAGGTTGGTCATAACTTTCCTTCCAAGGAGTAAGCATCTTTTAATTTCATGGCCACAATCACCATCTGCAGTGATTTTGGGGCCCCCAAAAATAAAGTCTGACACTGTTTCCACTGTTTCCCCATCTATTTCCCATGAAGTGATGGGACCAGATGCCATGATCTTCGTGTTCTGAATATTGAGCTTTAAGCCAACTTTTTCACTCTCCTCTTTCACTTTCATGAAGAGGCTTTTTAGTTCCTCTTCACTTTCTGCCATAAGGGTGGTATCATCTGCATATCTGAGGTTATTGATATTTCTCCCAGCAATCTTGATTTCAGCTTCTGCTTCTTCCAGCCCAGCGTTTCTCATGATGTACTCTGCATATAAGTTAAATAAGCAGGGTGACAATATACAGCCTTGACGTACTCCTTTTCCTATTTGGAACCAGTCTGTTGTTCCATGTCCAGTTCTAACTGTTGCCTCCTGACCTGCATACAGATTTCTCAAGAGGCAGGTCAGGTGATCTGGTATTCCCATTTCTTTCAGAATTTTCCACAGTTTATTGTGATCCACACAGTCAAAAGCTTTGGCATAGTCAAAAAAGCAGAAATAGATGTTTTTCTGGAAGTCTCTTGCTTTTTTTGATGATCCAATGGATGTTGGCAATTTGATCTCTGGTTCCTCTGCCTTTTCTAAAACTAGCTTGAACATCTGGAAGTTCACAGTTCATGTATTGCTGAAGCCTGGCTTGGAGAATTTTGAGCATTACTTTACTAGCGTGTGAGATGAGTGCAATTGTGTGGTAGTTTGAGCATTCCTTAGACATCACTTATCCTTTAGATGTAATTGGAAGTTAGCAGTTACATGGTTGTATTTCCTTTACTTGCAACTTTTGATACAGGATGCAGGGATCTCTGGTACTAATTAAAATTATTACATTGTATATCTCTGCTCAATTTCTCTGTTTTCTCTCCACAGACTGAAAGATCATCAGTTCCCCTTGAAAGTGACTCCAGAGAAAATATGAAAGTGGAGAAAATGAGTTTAAGGAGCTGGGAGGACATGGAGGCAAGGGCGAAAGGCAGCACTGATGTGATAGAGAAAGAAGTTGTTCTCCACAAGCATGGCAAGCAATAGGGATTAGCTCTTTGTATAATGAGAACCTAGGACATTTTTCTTAGAGAACCTTCTCCTGAGAGTACAACCATTGTGACAATACTCCACTACAATGTTGTAAGGGATAAAGAAGAAAATGAAGAAAGCATTTTTCTCTTGAATTGTTTTCTTTGTAGGTTGTGTGTGAAATATATATATATACTATAATACACTGCCCTGTAAACATTAAGTGAAAGTGAAAGTGAAGTTGCTCAGTCGTGTCTGACTCTTTGCGACCCCGTGGACTGTAGCCCACCAGGCTCCTCCGTCCATGGGATTCTCCAGGCAAGAACACTGGAGTGGGTTGCCATTTCCTGTAAACATTAAATAAACTATAAATTTGGTTTGCATATCTATTTAAGAATAGAAATAGCACAGCCAAAAATAAGTAAATAAATAAATAATTTATAAAAGAAAAGAACTTCCCTGGTGGTCCAGTGGTTAACAATCCACTTGCCAACACAGGGGATGCATGTTCGACCCCTGGTCCAGGAAGATCCCATATGCCATGGAGCACCTAAGCCTGTGCGTCACAACTTCTGAGCCTGCACCCTGAGCCTGTGAGCCACAACTACTGAGCCAGAACTATGGAAGCCCATGTGCCTAGAACCCATGCTCCGCAACAAGAGCAGCCGCTGTCATGAGAAGCCTGCACACCACAAGTAGAGAGCAGCCCCAACTTGATGCAGCTAGAGAAAGCCCACACAGCAACAAAAGGCAAACTCAGCCAAAAGTAAATAGTAAATAAATAATTTTTTCAAAAACAACAGAAGCAGCTGGTTTAGCACCATGATCTGCTTAGAAGTGTCAGAGAAAGGAAGAGCACCCTCCTGGGTGAGACTTATTTACTAACTGACACTGAGCGATTCACTTAAACTTTATCGGCATCAGACTGATCAGTATTTGATATTCTGATTTAATTTTCTGTGGCTGGTTCTAGTATAAGTGTACATTAACAAGTCCCCTCTCCCCTACTACCAGCCATTCCATATCCTCTCTCACTGATGATTTTAATATGCAGCCAGGAGTCATAGACGCTTGCTCCTTGAAAGAAAATCTATGACAAACCTAGACAGCATATTACACAGCAAAGACATCACTTTGCTTACAAAAGACCATCTTGTCAAAGCTATGGTTTTTCCGGTAGTCATGTACGAATGTGAGAGTTGGACCATAAAGAAGGCTGCCGCTGCTAAGTCACTTCAGTCATGTCTGACTCTGTGTGACCTCAAAGATGGCAGCCCACCAGGATCCCCCAACCCTGGGATTCTCCACACAAGAACACTGGAGTCAGTTTCCATTTCCTTCTCCAATACATGAAAGTGAAAAGTGAAAGGGAAATCACTCAGTCGTGTCTGACTCTTCGCGACCCCATGGACTGCAGCCTACCAGGCTCCTCCATCCATGGGATTTGCCAGCCAAGAGTACTGGAGTGGGGTGCCATCGCCTTCTCAATTGATGCTTTCAGACTGTGGTGCTGGAGAAGACTCTTTTGAGAATCCCTTGGATAGCAAGGAGTTCAAACCAGTCAATCCTAAAGAAAATCAATCCTGAATATTCATCGGAAGGACTAATGCTGAAGCTCTAATACTTTGGCCACCTGATGCAAAGCCAACTCATTAGAAAAAGCCCTGATGCTGGGAAAGATTGAAGGCAGGAGCGCAGACAGGGACAACAGAGGATGAGATGGTCAGATGGCATCACTGACTCAGTGGACATGAGTTTGAGCAAGCTCTGGGAGATTTTGAAGGACAGGGAAGCCTGGTGTGCAGCATGGGTCGCAAAATGTCAGACAAGACTGAGCGACTGAGCAACAAAAATTCATAACCATTGATCTAGAAGTGACAAAGATAATGTTTTATAAATATTAAAGCAGTGTGTGTTCATTTCCCATTCATTTTCCATTTCCTTGCAGCCTTCTACCCCTAAGCTTATTAGAGAATGGTAGACACTGAAATTCCTTAAGCTCTTATTGATATATCAAGAGTCAAGAATGACAAGACAGATCATAGATTTTCTTCTATACTTTAAGGAGTGGGATAAATGAGAATGTGATATACAGGAAAAGGAAGGCATGTCCCTCTGTAACTGAGGGGAAAAAGAGAAATAAAGGTAAGATGCAGCATCTGACATGTGTCCTCATTTTCTTCCTCTGGAGAAGAAAGCCCAGGCAGAATGAAAAGAGCGATAGAAATGCCCAGTCAATTATGAGGGAGCCTATAATGTGTGGGTTGGATAGCTAGTCCCGCTTACCTAGAAGAATCACCACATGCCATCACACTCAATGTGAATCTTTACAATTGGAGTTGGCAAGAGAGATAAAACTGAGATAGTATTTCTCAGGGCCTGTAGGAAGTAGGCAAGAGATCCAGATTTTGTTGCATGCCTTAGTGGTAAAGGAGGCAGAAGTTGTGAGACTAATAGATGGATGGGAACCTGAGGTTGAGACAAGGCCAAAGTGTGCAGGGATTTTGTGCCGGTATCACAAATGTCTGGAATACAAATTCCTGTGAGCACCCAAAGATGAGATGGTATTCCCATAATAGCAGTCCCAGGAATAAACTTGACTGATGTATCTAAAACAGAAATCAGAAAGAAGCCAGAAGAAGTCTTGTGGATGGTTGATCCTTTCTCCACTGTATGAGATCATATAAAAACAAAGCATTTATACTCCAAACTCCTATCAAAACTACCTTGCATAGAAGCAGGGAAAGGTGGAACAAAACCAAAAGTGCGATCACTTACCCAAAATTTACCTAGCAGATGCTTTAAATGATTGCATCATACAGAGCACACACATTGAAGACTATCCTTCAAATGTTTCTGAGATAAATATGCCAATTATATTAAAAAAACACCAGAAAATATATTTTCTATATACACAAGAGGAGTCTGAACTAATAGAACTTGAAAGCTCCTTCTGTTATAAGCTAGAATTCTAAATCAATCTTACTTCATACCAAGTCATACCAAATGGGTATTTATAAATGGCCCTAGAAATTGTGTCAACCACTGAAGGCACGAAGTAGAAAGATATTTTCTCTTGTATAAAAATGTATCTGACTGCCCTCTCAAAGAGAATTTTCCTTTTCAAAGTTAAAAAATTTTGGTCTTTCAAATTTAGTTAATGAGCCCTTAGCAGACATCTAAAATTCTACTTGAACCAATTTTTAACACCATTGATCAGCAAATTAATGAGAAGTCATTGATTCTAAAAGTAAATATTATTAGAAGACTGAACCCTGAGGTAATGTCCCATAACTCAGCTCCCATTCCAGGCTAATGAAATATGCTAGTTCAAAATTTTTTGCTAATGGCACAATGGTTAAAATAATAAACTGAACCCGGGATGCATGTCTCAGTGGACTTCCAGCTTCCTTTCATTTCTAAAGAGCCCCTTAGGAAGCTAATGCTTAGACCAGTCTCTGGTATCTAAGCTTACATAGGGGATTCTTGAAGACTGAAAAAGCTTCAATACTCAAAGCCCTCTGGTGTATTTCTGAATAATTAATGTCATTTCAAAATAACTACTTTCAGAAATCAGGCACTGAAGTGGGTGAAATATGGGAATATTTCTTTGGAATTTTTAAAATAATAATTTTAAGAAAATTTATTTTTGTATCTAAATCTAGTGATAAGTGGTAAGGTATAAAAATGAATGTATGACCATACCTCAATATTCTGTTAATATAGTAAGGATGCCAGACAGATGTATCATCACAGTGTGGGAGCCTAAGGACCAGGCAGTAGATGGCAGAGGGCATTACATGTCAAGAGGACATTCCAGACATCCATTCTTACGTGAATACTGCTGTTCCTCACCAATGTGGCAGGTAAAGATTTTTTAAAACTTTGCTTTTAAGTAAATTTGATGTGCCCCTTGGTTATTTTGAAAAGGCAGTTATCCTTTTGAAGCACATACAATATGTACCACTCAGTTCAGTTTAGTTCAGTCGCTCAGTAGTGTCCGACTCTTTGCGACCCCATGAACCGCAGCACGCCAGGCCTCCCTGTCCATCACCAACTCCCGGAGTCCACCCAAACCCATACCACTAGCTGGCAACAGATTCACTTGAAATGTTCAAAACGTATCTTCCCAATAAGACACAAATGACAGTACCATTACCAAGCAGGCACTCAGTAAAAATGGTCAAATATGTACTATTTTACAGATATAATGAAGTATACATTACTGTTGGATTTAAGAAATAATACAATTGCATTTACATTGGCCTAGAAAAGAACTATTTCTAGTGATTCAAAGGAGAATTTATTTTCAACAAAACTAACCTGTGTTGTAACACTACTATAATATTGTTTGCTAAAAGCAGAATTTAATGTCTTGGAACCCATTCCTGCAGGGGCAAAAGGAGCATACTGTTGAGAACTATTACTGACACAGTGCTCACTTAAGTGTCTTAAAGAGTTGCAAAACAGAAGCTGGAATTCTTGGTTTCACTGTTGACATTTTATTTAAAAGAATTTAAAAATCACTTATTTCCTCTCATGACATAATGCATTTTTATTACCTGTAGCAGAAGGCACACCTGAGTTCAGGACAACTTGGGATACCTGAAGGGTTCTTTGATGAAGAACAGCACTATTAATAGTAATGGAGAAAACAACTCCTAAATTCAATCACTATGACTGATACATAACTGCAAAACAGTGTCCTAAGGGACGAATAAGTGGAGATTTAAGAATCAGGCAGCACATGGAGCTGATAGTAGAGATACACACATTCCTGGAAATTAAAAATTCAGACTTGACTCTGGGAAAATTAACATTTTGAATATATGTTAATTATTGGTTCAAACAAATACATTATTGAAAATGATTTGTCCATCTGTAACACTGTACCAGTTTTAAAAATTCAATTTGCAACATATTGTACCTCAGTTAAAATGATCCCTTATTCTTATACAAAGCAATTCTAGGTTTTTAAAGTGTTCAATCTCAGGATATTTTTTAAAGATCCAGTTCAAACTTTTCTTTCTCTTCTTGGGCACTTGCCAATTGATTTAACTTCTGATCCTTTCAGCTTGGCTGACCTACTCATTTACTAAATGCTACACACAAACTGAAAGAAGTTGTCTGTGGCTGGAATTCTTCTCCCTGTCTTTTGAAGGAGTTGGCTTTTTTGATATAATCTTTTATTTACTGGCTGTGCTGGGTCTTCATTGCTGTGAGGACTTTTCTCTAGTTGGGATGAGCAGGGGCTACTTTTTAGTTGTGGTGCTTGGGCTTTTCACTGAAGCAGCTTCTCTTGCTGCTGCGCACAGGCTACAGAGTGTGCAGGCTTTAACAGTTGTGGTTCCCGGGCTCCAGAGTACAGGCTCAACAATCATGGTGTGTGGGCTTAGTTGCTCCGCACTAGGTAATCGAACTCCGAACCAGGGATCAAATCCAAGTCTCTGGCATTGGCAGATGGATTCTTTACCACTGAGCCACCAGGGAAGTTCCTGGAATTCACTACATTCACTCTCCTCTATAATATTTACTCATTTGATTTCTACTCAATCTTAATTGTTGTCTATAGATTGTTAATTAAGTAATCCTACTTTTGTGTATTTTATGAATGACCTCTGCATGTCAAGAGGCACAAGGAAGTCTACTATGGCAGAGGAGGGAGAAATATACCAGGACAGCCTGGAATTGTGCAAAGTGGTTAGCTTAGGTAGAAATTATAGATTATGGTAAAAATCTCTGGTTCAATTCTAAACATAAGTGGTAGTTACTGGAGTGTTTCAAACATGAAAGTGGCTTGGTATGCTCTAGATTTTTAAAAACCCACTCAAACTTTATATCCTTCATAAAAAATTGGACTAAGTGTGAAATGATAAACTATAAATAAACTCCTAAAAGATAACATAAAAGAAAATTTAGGTGATCTTGGGTTTGGCGATGACTTTTTAATTCAACAGCAAAGGCACAATCTATGAAAGAAATAATTGATAAGGTGAAGTTCATAAAAATTAAAAGCTTCTGCTCTATGAAAGATACTGTCAAGGAAACATGAAGATAAATCACAGACTAGGAAAAATGTTTGCAAAATACAGATCCGATAAAGGATTATTATCTAAAATATACAGAGACTCTTAAAATTCAATGATAAGAAAATGAACAACATGGTTAAAAAATGGGTAAAAGATTTGAACAGGCAACTCACTGATGAAGATATACAGATGGGAAATAAGCATGAAAAGATGCTTCACATCATGTGTCATCAGGAAACTGTAAATTAAAGCAACAATGAAATACCATTACACCACCTATTAGAAAGACCAAAACACTGGCAATTCCAGATGCCTAAGAGAATGTGAGACAACAGGAACTCTCATTTGTTGTTCATGGAAGTGTAAAATGATACAGTCACTTTGAAAGATAGTTTGGTGGTTTCTTACAAACTAAATATACCTCTAATCACACAATCCAGCAATTGTACTCTTTAGTATTTATCCAAAAGAGTTGAAAAGTTAGATCCTCACAAAAACCTGCATGTGGATGGTTTATTTATAATTGCCAAACTTGGGAGTACTCAAGATGTCCTTCATTAGGTGAATGGATACATAAACTGTGGTATAGATATGCAGTGGAATATTTTTTAGCACTAAAAACAAATGAGCTGTTAAACATGAAAAGACATGAAGGAAACTGACATGCATATTACTTAGTGAAAGAAGTCGATCTGAAAAGGCTACACATAGTATCATTCCAACTATATGACATTCTGGAAAATTGCTGTTGTTCACTTGCTCTGTCATATCCAAATCTTTGCAACCCCATGGGCTGCAGCATACCAGGTTTCCCTGTCATAACCTTGGAGACAGTAAAAAAAAAAAAAAAAAAAAAAATCAGTGGTTGCCAGGGGTTGGGAATAAGGAGTAAGAATAGGTGGAGCTAGAGGGTTTGAGGGAGCAGTGAAATTACTCTGTATGATACTGTAATGCTGGATATGTGTCATTATACATTTGTTCAAACCCACAGAACGAAAAATACCAAGAGTGAACCTTAATGTAAACTATAGATTCTGGGTGACAGTGATGTGTAGGTTCAGTTATAACAAAGTATCATTCTGGGGATGTTGATAATGGGGGGAGGCTGTGTGTGGGAAGGGAGGAGGGAGTATAGGAATTACCTATACTTTTTGCTTAATTTTTCTGTGAACCTAGAACTGCTCTACGAAAGTCTACCTAAACAAACAAGCAAACAAATTGGGAATTGTGAGTCCTTTGGGAACTGATTATCAGGATGGGGATAGAACAAAAGTGGAAGCAAGGACACCAGTTACAGGGCTACTGTAATCATCTAGGCAAGAAATGATGCTGAGGGCATATGCACATCAGCATTAAAGATTGTGGGTATTGTATTTGGGAAACATTTTGAAGCCAGAATCAGTAAAATTTGCTGATGTGTTGGGTTAGGGAGCTAAAAGGAAGAGAATTGTCAATGATGACTTCTAGGTTTTGGCAACTGAGTTGCCATCAGCTGAGATGAGGAAGCCTGGGACAGAAATAAATGGAAGTGAAGACATGAGTCAGAGATAACTCTGATATTGTATTTACATGTGATTTTTAATATTTACTGAATTTTCCAATTGGAATGCAGCTCCTTATGCAGTCATTATCAAGAGTCATGAGACTTTGCAGAGATGCAGTGGTAAAGAAACTATCTGCCAATGCAGGAGACGTAGGACAAGTGGGTGGGTTTGATCCCTGGGTTGGGAAGATCCCCTGGAAGAGGAAATGGCAACCCGCTCCAGTTTTCTGGCCTGGAAAATTCCATGGACAGAGGAGTCTGGCTGACTACAGACCATGGGGTCACAAAAAGTTGGACATGACTGAGCACACATGCATTCATTGAGTAATGGCACAGATCATTTCCAACATCAATGTTTGTACAATAACCTGCCTCTGACCCAACCTTTTGTGTCTTTGCCTTTTTGCATCATCATTGCTGATATAAGCACATCACTGAATGTGCAAGATTATTATCTAATGGTCAGTTACCAAGAGGGTGGTAGAGCAGCCTCCTTATTCAGAGTCTTGGCTATACTTCCTTAAATTCTTCTTCACATTCTCCTGATCTGCTCTGGTTGAAATAAGACCCTTCCATTTTACATCCATGAATGGTCTGTTCACCCTTCAATGATATTTCCATTTTATATACTAGCTGAGGTGGTGCTAACACAGACTGTTACAGTTCTCAACAAGCTACCAGGAGGAGTCTAACAAGTAAGTCTGCCTAGAGCTTCTCTGTGATCAATGGCATTGCTCACGCTTCAGGTTCATTTTAAAATACTGAAAATATTCCCAGCTAGAATTATTCAGGAATAAAAAAATCACCAAGACTTAGTTGTTGTACTTACCTTGAATAAAATATTGAATATGAGCTCCTTGAAGAGACAAAGCCTGAGGCGCATGTGCGTGGACCCTTTTGTTCTGTTGCACCTGGTCTGCCACGTACACAAGTGACTGACCTCCAGCACTTTCTATGATTCTTTCCTTACAAAAATCTGGTTGTAATTTGGGGACATGCAAAGATTTTTCAAAGGGGAGATTAAAAAGATCCCTCTTGGATTTAGCATACCAACTCCAACTTGCCATACACAGAGGAGCCCTGGGTTGGCTTCTAGGATACTTCCATAAGCATCAGTGACATGGCTTTTGGTTCACACTGTGTTGTTGTCTCTCTGGGATCTCATTCATGGAAGGTGAGCAGCAACATACAGTCTTGGAATCCCTGATCCTCAGACTGAATATCATCAAATGACTTAGAAGTTTTGATTTTAACTCTTTGACTGTGTTTACTGAATGGAAGAATGAAGGAATGAAACCTAGGCTAGCTCTCTGATGGAAACAAAAGTTCCTACAGCATAAAAATTGAGAACCCAAAAAGTAGGAAAATGTGACCAAATTGGTGACAGAAATTTTTAATTCTGTAAATATTACTATTGCTAGTACTGGTGATTTAATGGTGTAATATAAAAGGTGAAGAAGAACCAAATAAAATTTTCATTGGTATAAATAACTCTCAGTAAGTTCAAAATGCTTATAATAATTATTATAATAGATAACATGAGACAACTAGAAAATTACAAGTTCATAAAAATCATATTGGAACATATGATGAATTACATATATTGAATGTAATAGTGCCTTGAATTACAATAGTGATCTTGAACTCAAAATCCTTTAATTCCAAAGGATATAAGAGGCTCCAAAGTAATCTGTTCCACAGTGGAGAGGTGTACCTCCCATTTACAGGCCAGGCAAGGAGATCCAACCAGTCCATTCTGAAGGAGATCAGCCCTGGGATTTCTTTGGAAGGAATGATGCTAAAGCTGAAACTCCAGTACTTTCGCCACCTCATGCTAAGAGTTGACTCATTGGAAAAGACTCTGATGCTGGGAGGGATTGGGGGCAGGAGGAGAAGGGGATGACAGAGGATGAGATGGCTGGATGGCATCACTGACTCGATGGACGTGAGTCTGAGTGAACTCCGGGAGTTGGTGATGGACAGGGAGGCCTGGCGTGCTGCGATTCATGGGGTTGCAAAGAGTCGGACACGACTGAGCAACTGAACTGAACTGAACTGAAACTGAATGTGCTAAAATGTCCTAATGATACATGATGTTGAACACCTTTTCGTATACCTACTTGCCATCTGTGTATCTTCTTTGGTGAGGTGTCTATACAGATCTTTTGTCCATTCTTAATTGGTTGATTTATTTCTCACTGTTGAGTTTTAAGAATTCTTTGGATACTAGTCAATTTTCAGTTACTTATTTATTTTGATATTATGCTCCCAATCTGTGATTTGTCCTCTCATTCTTATAACAATGTTTCTCACAGACCCCAAAGATTTAATTTTAATAAACTATCTTATCAAATTTTTCTTTCATGCCTTTAGTGTTGAATCTAAAAACATATCACCAAACCAAAGGTCATCCAAATTGTCTCATATGTTATTCTCTAAGAATTTACAGTTTAGCATTTTACATTTAGGTGAATGATCCATTTTGAGGTAATTTTTAAAAGGTGTAAAGTCTACATCTAGATTCATGTTTTCCTTCTGTTTTTTGAATGTGGGTCTTCAGTTCTTTCAGCAACATTCTTGGGGAAGACTATTCTTTCTCCATTGACTTGTTTCACCCTTTGTCAAATATAAGCTGACTATAAATTTATGTGGATATAATTCTGGGGTCTCTATTCAACTGATGTATTTACGTATTTTCTTATCAGTACTACGCTGTTTTGATTACAGTAGCTTATATACAGAGTACATCATGCGAAATGCTGGGCTGGATGGAGCTCAAGCTGGAATCACGATTTCTGGGAGAAATAGCAGTGACCTCAGATATGCAGATGACACCACCCTAATGGCAGAAAGCGAAGAGGAACTAAATAACCTCTTAATGAAGGTGAAAGAGGAAAGCAAAAAGCTGGCTTAAAACTCAACATTCAAAACCCTAAGATCATGGCATCCAGTCCCATCTGCGTGTGTGTGTGTGTGTGAATCGTTTAGTCATGTCCAACTCTTTGTGACCCTATGGACTCTAACCTGTTAAGCTCCTCTGTCCATGGAATTTTCCAGGCAAGAACATTGAAGTGGGTTGTCATTCCCTTCTTCAGGGGATCTTCCCGACCCAGGGACTGAACCCCAGTCTCCCACATTGCAGTCTATTCTCTACCATCTGAGCCACCAGGGAATCTGATCACATCACTTCATAGCAAATAGATGGGGAAAAATGGCAATAGTGACAGACTTTGTTTTCTTAGGTTCCAAAATCACTGTGGATGGTGACTGCAACCATGACATTAAAAGACACTTGCTCCTTGGAAGAAAAGCTGTAACAAACCTAGATAGCGTATTAAAAAGCAGAGACATCACTTTGTCTACAGAAGTCCATTTAGTCAAAGATATGATTTTTCCAGTAGTCATGTAAGGATGTGAGAGTTGGACCATAAAGAAGGCTGAGTGCCAAAGAAATGATGCTTTCAACTGGTGGTGCTGGAGGAGACTCTTGAAAGTCCTTTGGACTGCAAGGAGATCAAACCAGTCAATCCTAAAGGAAATTAACATTGAATATTCATTGGAAGGATTGATGCTAAAGCTGAAGCTTTGGCCACCTGATGCCAAGAGCTGACACATTGTCAAAGACCTTGATGCTGAGAAACACTGAGGCAGAAGGAGAAGTGGGCAACAGAGGATGAGATGCTTGGATGGCATGACCTACTCAGTGGATAAGAGTTTGAAGAAACTCCGGGAGATGGTGAAGGGCAGGGAAGCCTGGTGTGCAAAGAGTTAGACACGACTGAGCAACTGAACATGAACACAGTCCTCTGACTTTGTGGTTCTTTTTCAGTATTGTGGAAGTTATTCTGTGTCATTTATCCTTTCCATAAATTTTAGAATTAGTTTGTCAATATCCACAAAATAATTTGCTGGGATTTTGATTTGGACTGTGTTAAATCTATAGATCTAGTATTGAAGAACTAACATCTTCACAATACTGTCTTCCTATCTCCATACATGAAATATTCCCTGCATTTATCATGATCTTTATTTTTTCCAGCAAATACTGAAGTTGCTTCGATATTTTCCCCATATTATTCTTGTGTGTTTTGATAGACTTAAAATCTCTATGTAATAGCATTTAACTTTTAGTGTTAATGAAATGGTATTGTGTTTCTAATTTCAAATTCCAATTGTTTATTGCTAATATATAAGAAATCAGTTGACGTCTGTGTATTAACTTTATATCCTTCAACTATATTATTGCAGTTTATTAATTTTAAGAGGTTTATTGCTGTGGTTGTTGATTCCTTGTGATTTTCAACATAGAAAAAACCATGTTATATGTGAACAAAGACAGTTTTATTTCTTCCTTCCCAATTTCCTTTTTGCATATCTTTTTTACTTTATTTATTTTTAAATTGAAGGATAACTGCTTTACAGAATTTTGTTTTCTGTCAAACATCAACATGAATCGGCCATAGGTGCACATATGTCCCCTCCCTCTTGAACCTCTGTCCTATCTGCTTCACCATCGCACCCCTCTAGGTTCATACAGAGCCCCTGTTTGAGTTCCCTGAGACATACAGCACAATGTACGCACGTTTAATTTCCTTTTCTTGTCATTATATTAGCTAGGTCCTTCAGTAAGATGTTGAATAGGAGTGGTGAGAAGGAACATGTTGCCTTGTTCCTGATGTCAGAAAGAAACCATCTATTAATAGTATTTCACCATTAAGTATGATATTAGCTGCAGGTTTTTGGTAAATGTGCTTTATCAATAAGTTGAGGAAGTTCCTCTCTATTCCTAGTTTGCTGAGAATTTTTATCTTTGAATGAGTGTTGGATTTTGTCACATTTTTTCTGCTTTTATTGTCACGAGTATATGATTTTTAAACTGTTGATTATGGAATGTTGAACTAGCATTGTGTACATGGAATAAATTCCACTTGGCTGTGGTGTATACTTCTTATTATACAATTGTTGGATGTCATATATTCATAATTTATTGTAATTTTGCAGCTGTGGGTCATGAGAGATATTTGTTTGCCTTTCTTGCAATGACTTTGTCAGGTTTGGGTATTAAAGTAATGCTGGAGTCATAGACTGAGTTATTCATAGGAAGTAGGCCCTCTGTTCTTTTCAGGAAAAATAGTAAAAGAAAAAAAATTGGTATAATATCTCCTTTAAATGCTTTCTGGAATTCCTCAGTGAATTCATCTGGGATTTTGCTTTCTATTTTGGAAGGTTATTTGTTATATATTTAAATTCTTTTGTTGAATAGATTGTTTAATCTTTAATAATAGATACAACTCTATTCATTAATACATGTAGGCATATTCATATTAATTACTTTTTGGGTGAGTTTTGGTAAACTGTGTCCTTCACAAAACTTGTGCATTTCATGTAGGTTTTCAAATTCGTGGGCATAGAGTTATTCACAACATTCATTTCTTATCAAAATAACACCTGTGTGATCAGTGGTAATCATTTCTCTTCTATTTCTGCTATTAGTAATTTGTGTCTGCTCTCTAACTAGAGAGGCTTCCCTGGTGGCTCAGCCTGTAAAGAACCTGCCTGCAATGCAGGAGACCTGGTTTGATCCCTGGGTGGGGAAGATCTCCTGGAGAAGGTGAATGGCTACCCACTCCAGTATTCTTGCTTGGACAGAATCCCATGGACTGAGGAGCAATTTATCAACCTTACTGAACCAGCTCTAAGTGTTGCTGTATTCTCTATCACTTTCCTGTTTTCAATTTCATTGATTTCTGCTCTAATTTTTATTTCTTTTCTTCTGGGTTTTTCTAGTTTTCTAATATTAAAGTTTAGATTATTGATTTTAGGTTTTCCTAACATATGTACCAATGCATATTTTTATAAATTGCCAAGTACAGCTTTCAATGCATCCACAGATTTTGATAACATGTATTTTCATTTAGCTTGAAATATTTTACAATTACTCTTGAAACTTCTTTCTGACCCATATATTATTTAGAAATGTGTTGCTTAACTCTAAGTATTTTGTCATTTTCCATCTATTTTTCCATTACTGGTATCTAGTTAATCCCACTGTGGCCTGGGAATACTTCATACAATTTCCATTAAAATTCTTTTACATTTATTAGGGTGAGTTTTGTGGCCCCAAATGTGTTCTTTCTTAGTGTGTTCCATGGGAATTTGAGGAGAAGGTATATTCTGCTGCTATTGGATGAAGCAGCTTATGCTATCAATTAAATCCAGTTGATTAATGGCACTCTTCAGTTATGTTCTTATTGATCTTCTGCCTGTTAGATCTGTCAATCAATGACAGAGGTGTGCTGGAGACTACAACTATAATGGTGTATTTGTCTATTTCTCCTTGCAGTTCTATCAGTTTCTGTCTCATATTTTGATGCTCTATCGTGCACACATATTAAGGATTGCTATGTCTTCATGAATAATTGATCTCTTTATCATTACATAATGTTGCTCCTCATCGCTGATAATTTTTCTTGATCTGGAGCTGGCTTCATCTGAAATTAATACAGCTACTCACTGACTATGCTAAAGCCTTTGACTGTATGGATCAAAACGAACTGTGGAAAATTCTTGAAGAGATGGGAATACCAGACCGCCTTACCTGCCTCTTGAGAAGCCTGTACGCAGGTTAAAGAGTAACAGTTAGAACCGGACATGGAACAACAGACTGGATCAAAATTGGGAAAGGAGTACATCAAGGTTGTATATTGTCACCCTGCTTATTTAACTTATAGGCAGAGTACATCATGTGAAATGCTGGGCTGGGTGAAGCACAAGCTGGAATCAAGATTTCCGGGAGGAACATCAACAACCTCAGATATGCAGATGACACCACCCTTATGGCAGAAAGTGAAAAGGAACTAAAGAGCCACTTGATGAAAGTGAAAGAGGAGAGTGAAAAAGCTGGCTTAAAACTCAACATTCAAAAAACAAAGATAATGGCATCTGGTCTCATCATTTCATGGCAAATAGATGGGGAAACAATGGAAACCGTGACAGACTTTATTTTCTTGGGCTCCAAAATCACTGCACCCAGGGACCACAGCCATGAAATTAAAAGACATCTGCTCCTTGGAAGAAAAGCTATGACAAACCTAGACAGTGTATTAAAAAATAAAGATATCACTTTGCCTACAAAAGTCTGTATAGTCAAAGCTATGGTTTTTCAAGTAGTCATGTATGGGTGTAAGATTTGGACCATAAAGAAGGCTGAGCACTGATTAAATGAAGCCTTTGAACTTTGGCCAAAGAAATGATGTCTTCGAACTATTGGAGAAGACTCTGAGAGTCCCTTGGACAGTAAGGAAATCAAACCAGTCAATCCTAAAGGAAATCAACCCTGAATATTCATTGAAATGACTTATGCTGAAGCTGAAGTTCCAATACTTTGGCCACCTGATGAGAAGAGCCGACTCATTGGAAAACCCCCTGAAGCTGAGAAAGACTGAAGGCAGAAGAAGGGGATAACAACAAAGGACAAGATGGTTGGATGACATCACCAACTCAATGGACACCAGTGTGAGCAAGTTATAGGAGATGCTGAAAGACAGGGAAGCTTGGCATGCTATAGTCCATGGTGTCACAAAGAGTCAGACATGTCTGAACAGCTGAACAACTCCACCTATCTTTTGACTAGCGTTAGCATCCCTTTCGGAGAAGGCAATGGCACCCCACTCCAGTACTCTTGCTTGGCAAATCCCAGGGATGGAGGAGCCTGGTAGGCTGCAGTCCATGGGGTCGCGAAGAGTCCTACACGACTGCGCGACTTCACTTTCTCTTTTCACTTTCATCCATTGGAGAAGGAAATGGCAACCCACTCCAGTATTCTTGCCTGGAGAATCCCAGGGATCGGGGAGCCTGGTGGGCTGCCGTCTATGGGGTCGCACAGAGTCGGACACCACTGAAGTGACTTAGCAGCAGCAGCAGCAGCATCCCTTTACTTTCTCCATAGCTTTACTTTAGTTTTAATCTGTACCTGTCTTTATACTTAACATGAGTTTCTTAATATATAATTAGGTTTTAGGTTTTCATTCACTCTGATAGTCTCTCCCTTTTAATTGGTGTATTTAGGCCACCACTGTTTAAAGAGATCATAATATAGCTGGATTGCTAATGCTAAGTCACTTCAGTCGTGTCCGACTCTGTGTGACCCCATAGACGGCAGCCCACCAGGCTCCACTGTCCCTGGGATTCTCCAGGCAAGAATACTGGAGTGGGTTGCCATTTCCTTCTCCAATGCATGAAAGAGAAAAGTGAAAGTGAAGTCGCTCAGTCGTGTCCGACTCTTAGCGACCCCATGGACTGCAGCCTACCAGGCTCCTCTGTCCATGGATTTTCCAGGCAAGAGTACTGGAGTGGGGTGTCATTGCCTTCTCAGAAAGCTGGATTAATACCTGCCATATCTTTTTCATAGTTTTCTATTTGTTGCCATTGCTCTGATTCTTTTCCTTTTCTTTATTTTTTCTATTTTTCTACCTTCTATGTTTTCAATTGAGAATTTTTGCTATTCCTTTTGTTTGCCTTTCTTAACATATTAATTCTATTTCATTTTAA
Organism: Bubalus bubalis; assembly: GCF_019923935.1. Taxonomy (NCBI): domain Eukaryota; kingdom Metazoa; phylum Chordata; class Mammalia; order Artiodactyla; family Bovidae; genus Bubalus; species Bubalus bubalis. Next base: position 45,296,369 of record NC_059161.1, read on the forward strand.
GCTTTCCTCAGCAGTTGCGTTTTGGTTTGCAATACATATTAACATCAAATCAGATTCCTCTTTCTAATCACACTATACTACTCCATTCAATTACCTTATAATAGGTTATTCCCAATGCCTTCTCCTTTCTGTGCCCTTTAACACTGCTATTATCATTTGAACGATAATTAAAAATAAAAAAATAGACCTGAGTTTCTGACCTATGGTGTTTCCTTCTTTCTGAAGATTTTCTGCATTTCTTGCAAGTCTCCGGATGACAGAGTCCCTCAATTTTTGTTTATCTGAGAAAATGTTCATTTCTCCTGCACTTATAAAGGATAATTTTTCTGGATAGAATTCTGAAGTTTTTTTCTTTTTCTTTCAACACAAAATATTTCACTCTGCTTTCCTGCTTGCATGATTTCTAAAAGTCTGATGCAATTGTTAATCTTTTTCCTCCCTATGTAAAGTGTTTCTTTTTCCTCTGGCTTCTTTGAAGATTTGTCCACTTTCTGAAATTTAAATGTGTTATTTCTAGGTTTGGATGTTTTGATATTTAGTCTAGTTGGTGTTCTCTAAGCTTCTTGGCTCTCGGTTAGCTATTAATTTTCAGAAATGATGGGTCATTACTGCTTCAAATATTTCTTCTCTTCTTGCTCTCTTTTTTGTCTTTCTGGTATTCCTATCATATGTATGTGACACCTTTAATAATTATTTCACAGCTCTTCTCTTTTTCATCCTTATTCTCTTTGCAGTTGGGTTTTGGAAATTTCTATTGACATTTTTTTCAAGCTCACTGATTATTTGCTTGGCCATGTCCAGTCTATTTAGGAGCATATCAAATGCATTCTTCATTTAATGTTAAGGCATTTTTTATTCTAACATTTTCTTCTGATTCTTTCTTAGAATTTCTATATTTTTGTTCATACCTCTATTCTTTATTCCTTTATGTTGTTCATTTCCTCCATTAGAAGCCTTAGCACATTTTTCGTACTTGTTTCAAATCCTTAGTTTGATAATTTCAACATCTCTGCCATATTTGAGTCTGATTCTGATGCTTTATGTGTCTGTTTGAGCTGCCTTTTTTTTTCCTTTTATTCTATGTGAATTTTTTGCTGAAAGCCAGATATCATGTATTGGGTAAAGGCCCTGAGGTGAACAGGTGTTTATTGTATGGTTTGCATATCTAGCGAGAGGTTCAGTTCAGTTCAGTCGCTCAGTCATGTCCGACTCTTTGTGACGCCATGAATTGCAGCACACCAGGCCTCCCTGTCCATCACCATCTCCCGGAATTCAGTCAAACTCATGTCCATCGAGTCAGTGATGCCATCCAGCCATCTCATCCTCTGTCGTCCCCGTCTCCTCCTCCCCCCAATCTGTCCCAGCATCAGAGACTTTTCCAATGAGTCAACTCCTTGCATGATGTGGCCTAAGTACTGGAGTTTCAGCTTTAGCATCATTCCTTCCAAAGAAATCTCAGAACTGATCTCCTTTAGCTAGAGGTTAAGTTGTATTTACTGCTTTCTTTTGTTATATCAGAGATAAACTTTCCTCTGCTTTTGTTTGTGTCTCCCCAGTTGTCTTCAGGTTTCCCTTAGGCTTTTTAAAACACAAACATTATTTATTTATTTATTTATTTTTGGTTTTGCTGGGTCTTCATTGCTGCAAGGGCTTTTCTCTAACTCGGCAAGGGGCAGGGGGCCACTCTTTGTTGAGGTACACAGGCCTCTCATTGCAGTGGCTTCTCTAGGGCTCCCGGGCTTCAGTAGTTGCAGTTCCTGGGCTCTAGAGCATAGGCTTAATAGCTGTGGCACATGGGATCGGCATGTGGGATCTTCCTGATCAGGGATCAAACACATGTCTCCTGCACTGGCAGACGGATTCTTATCCAGTGAGCCACCAGGGAAACCTCTCTCTCAGTTCAGTTCAGTTGCTCAGTTGTGTCCAACTCTTTGCGACCCCATGGACCGCAGCATGCCAGGCCTCCCTGTCCATCACCAACTCCCGGAGTTTACCCAAACTCATGTCTATTGAGTAGGTGATGCCATCCAACCATCTCATCATCTGTCGTCCCCTTCTCCTCCTGCCTTCAATCTTTCCCAGCATCAGGGTCTTTTTCAATGAATCAGCTCTTCGCATCAGGTGGCCAAAGTATTGGAGTTTCAGCTTCAGCATCAGTCCTTCCAATGAATATTCAGGACTGATTTCCTTTAGGATGGACTGGTTGGATCTCCCTGCAGTCCAAGGGACTCTCAAGAGTCTTCTCCAACACCACAGTTCAAAGCATCAATTCTTTGGCACTCAGCTTTCTTCACAGTCCAACTCTCACATCCATACATGACCACTGGAAAAACCATAGCTTTGACTAGATGGACCTTTGTCAGCAAAGTAATTTCTCTGCTTTTTAATATGCTGTCTAAGTTGGTCATAACTTTCCTTCCAAGGAGTAAGTGTCTTTTAATTTCATAGCTGCAGTCACCATCTGCAGTGATTTTAAAGCCCCCCAAATAGAGTCCCTCCTTAAGGCTTCCTAAATAAGGCTTGAGATGTGCAGTTTTTTCCTTTGCAGTTCCCTGTTGTTGTTTAGACTCTTTTAATGTTGTGGCTGGCACAGAGGGAGTGGAAGCATTCTATAGTTCTAGGATGAGGTGCCAGTCTTTTCGTGAGCCTGTGCTCTGGGGCTGTAACCTTTACAAATTCCTCTCCAATTTTTCCCCCCTCACTTGGGTGAGACCAGGATTAGGGTCTGGTATTTCCTTTTCTTTGTGTTGGTGAGGTTCCTGTACAACTCTGATAAGTCTCTCTTAAAGGCAGATCTTGTTAAGAAGATGAGAATGTTCTGAGAGTATTTGAAAATTGTTCCTTTTTCCCTTCCCCTGAGAGATGTACAAAGGGATTTCTCTTCAAACTTCACTGTGAGAATCTGGTAGAATTCCTGGAGGCAAAACTCACAAGTGTGTGGTGTCGCCTCAAGACCGGGCTCCCTTGGAGTCTTAACTTTCAAGTTAGTCTTCTCTGAACCTCCAGCTATTTGTCCATTACAGGTTAAGTTTCTTACCCCAGTATTGGTTCTTTGGAGGTTTCTGCTCTTGGGCTTCTGGTAAATTGTGATTTCCTGTGTTCACCTGTCTCTCCAGTTTTAGGCACTTACAGCATTTTGCCTAGTGACCTCATTCTGAGATGAATGTAAGAAAAATGGCTGATTTTCAGTTTATTCAGCTCTTTTTCTTATTGTGAGATTGAGAGTGATAATTTCCAAGATGATAATTTCCAAGATCTTTCAATGCTGGACTGGAAGTCTTGATTCATTTTTTAAAACAATTAGTGATTTTTCTTACTGTATATGTAAACACATTAAATTTTAATTTTAAAACACATTAGCATAAAAAGATAAAATCAACAGAATTTCAGCATTCATAAATAAACTATTGTTGATATTCATGTATATATCTTTTCAGTCTTCTCTCTACACATCTGCCTGTCCCTCTGTCTTGTCTATCTATCTAGCTGCATACCTATCTATCCATCCACCTACCTATCTATTTACTTATGCCATTTGCAACAACCAATGAATTAAAATGGACCTTTGGACCTAAGAGTGTAAGATTGTATGCAAATATATGGTCATTAAAAATTGTTTGAAAATTTAATAGGTAAAAATATAAATGTTTCCCATTACATTTTTTACTTCTTTGATATTTTCTCACTGATGTATGAGTTCTATATATAAATAAGATTACTCCTTTATTATATATGATAACATATAATACCATTCACCTTGTTTTTCTATTTTATTTTGAGGTCTGCATTGCTTTTGAACCTAAGACCGAGCTGATGGTTTTGTGTGATAAACAAAAGTCTGGAGTAACAAGTTGAATCATGAATATAACAAGTTAGTGAAAATAATAAATTGAAAATCAAAATTATGGATAAAATAATGGAGTGTTAACCCTATGGAAGTTAATTTAGCATCAATATATCATGAAACCCTCTACTGTCATATAGCAGAATACTAATACAGTAATGGGGATAAACAAATTATAACTATATGCAATAACATGAAAGACTCTCAAAGGAAGATGTTGAATATGAGAAGAGTGATATTAATAATTCCATTTATATAAAGACAGAAATAAGCAAATGTATCTATGGTATGAGAAGTTACCACTGACCTAGGCAGCAGTGACTGGAACAGTCCCTGGTAGGGCTCTGGGATCCTGGTGCCTTTGTTGTTGTTCAGTCACTCAGTTGTGTCTGACTCTTTGTGACCCCATGGACTGCAGCATGCCAGGCTTCCCTGTCCTTCACCATCCCCTGGAGCTTGCTCAAACTCATGTCCATTGAGTCGGTGATGCCGTCCAACCCTCTCACCCTCTGTTGTCCCCTTCTTCTCCTGCTTTCAATAGTTTCTGGCATCAGGGTCTTTTTCAGTGAGTCAGCTCTTCTCATCAGGTGGCCAAAATATCAAAGCTTCAGCTTCAGCATCAGTCCTTCCAATGAATATTCAGGGTTGATTTCCTTTGGGATTGACTGGTGTGATCTCCTTGCAGTCCAAGAGACTTTCAAGAGTCTTCTCCAGCACCATAGTTTGAAGGCCTCAATTCTTTGACGCTAGGCCTTTTTTACTGTCCAGCTTTCACATTTGTATATGACTACTAGGAAAACCATAATTTTGACTAAATGGACTTTTGTAGGCAAAATAATGTTTCTGCTTTTTAATATGCTATCTAGGTTTGTCATTGCTTTGCCAGTCAAGGCTGGTGAACTGGTTCTGTTCAATTCATGAAAATTCATTGTGCACTTAAACTTTGTGCAATTTTCTGTATGTAGGCCATCCTTTAGAAAATTATTATTGAGATATAATTGACATATAACATTATATTCACTTCAGGTGTACAATATGATTTAATATATGTATATATTACAAAATAATATTGCAATATATGTATATATTGCAAAACTAGATAATAAGTCTACTTAACGTTTATCACCACACAGTTTAAACTTCTTTCCTCATGATGAGTATTTTTAAAATCTACTGTCTTAGCAACTCTTCAATATACACTTTGGTGTTAGTGACTAAAGTCAAGGTGCTGTACATCATATCTCCTGGACTTACTTCTTTTAAAACTGGAAGTCTGTACCTGTTTACCCGCTTCACACCATTTCTCCCAGCATCCCAACCCCCAACCTCTAGCAGCCACCAATCTGTATCTAAGAGTATATTTTTTGGATTCTACACATAAGTGAAATGATATTGTATTGGTCATTCTCTAACTTATTTCACATGCCCATGCTGCCACAAATGGCAAGATTTTATTCTTTTTATCCAACCCCCAACCTCTAGCAGCCAACAATCTGTATCTAAGAGTATGTTTTTTTGATTCTACCCATAAGTGAAATTATATTGTATTGGTCATTCTCTAACTTATTTCACATGCCCATGCTGTCACAAATGGCAAGATTTTATTCTTTTTATGACCGAATTATAAATGTGTTTGTGTATGCACATGTGTGTACACAAACACATATGTACATACATACGGGACACCTCATTTTATCACACTTTTTATTGTTCTTCACAGATGTCATGTGCGTGTCAGTGCTCAGTCATGTCCCACTCTTTATGCACCCTATGAACCATAGCCCCCCAGGCTCCTCTGTCCATGGGATTTTCCAGGCAAGAATAGAATACTGGAGTGGGTTGCCATTTCCTCCTGCAGGGGATCTTCATGACCCAGGGATTGAACCCACATACTTCTCTTGCATCTCCTGCATTGGCAGGCAGATTCTTTACCACTGTGCCAGCTGGGGAGCTACAGATACTGCATCATTGTAGAAACTGAAGGGGTTTGTGTCAGCCCTGCGTCAAGCAAATCTATCAGCACCATTATTCCCGCGGTACTTGTGCATTCTGTGTCCCTGAGTAAGTTTGGTAATTCTCACAATATTTCAAACTTTTTCGTTATTATTATATTTGTTATGGTGACCTGTGATCTTTGACATTACGACTATGACTTGCTGAAGGTTCAGATGATAGTTAGCATTTTTGAGCAAGAAAGTATTTTTAAATGAAGGCATGGACATTAGTTTTTAGACATAATGCTATTATTGCACACTTAATAGATCACCATATCATGTAAACATGACTTTTATATACACTGGTAAAGCAAACATTCTGTATGACTTGTTTATTGTGGTGCTCTAGAACTAAACCTACACTATCCCTGAGGTATGCCTGTGTCCACATTTCTTTATTCACTCACCCATCAGTGAACACTTAGGTTGCATCTATTGTAAATAATGCTGCATTGAACATGAGGGTGCTTTTTTAAGTTCATGTTTTCATTTACTTTGGATAAATACCCAAAAGTGGAACTGCTGGATCATACCGCAGTTTTATTTTTAATGTTTTGACAAACCGCCTTACTGTTTCTATAGTGGTTGTACCGATTTACATTCCCACCAAGACAGTGCACAGAATTTTGCTCCATATCCTTACCAACACTTATTATCTCTTATTGTTTTAGAACTGCCATTCTAACTGGTGTGAGGTGCTATTTCATTATGGATTTGGTATTCATTTCTAATATGTATGGTATACTTCAACAAAATTTTTTTTAAATATCTGTATCTTAACCTAATACCAGTTTCCCCCCTACGGTCCTCAATAAAAATGTGCCAAGGTGATGCCTGTCATAGTGTATCTGCAAGAATATTTATAATTGTGGCCTTGTGCTTTATAGTTTGTGGTATAAATAATGTTCACCCCCAGTACTGTCTTAAAGTATAACCCTAGAGCTCCCGCAGGTCACTATGGATTTCCAAGGTGAGAGGAGAGGTGATTCACTCTATACGGCTGACTCTACCTTGCACGTATGAATGTGCCCAGGTTCCCTTCACTCCATCTCTTTAGATCAACTTTCAAAGTCAGGGTTACCTAACTTGATGGCAGGAGTCCTTTCACAAAGAACACATATATAAAATCATCATATTGTACACTTTGAGTATCTTATAATTTAGTTTGTCAAGTACACCTCATTAAGCTGAAAAAAATGTAACTAACAAAAAACCAAAGTCAGTTCTAAGGATATAAGCTGGCACCACAATAAGGCCGTGAGGAACAAGTTTGGTTCCAGATATCAGGACCATTCTTCTTTGAAAGGCCAGTTCACTAGACTACTTTTTTCCCTCCATGATGGTTGTATTTCCTTAGAATCACTTAGATCTAATTCAGTAGGTTATAAAAACTTTGAATCTTAATGAACTTCTCAAACTTCTTATGCAAATCTATAACCTCTTCTTCAGACACTTTTAAACCCCAAATTTTAATGGGCTTTGTGCATACATACACATGCTTCACCAGACACTCCACACTAATTTATTCAAAGAAAAAAAAAAGATTTACAGGAAATGTATAGAAAATTTCAGACAAACTCTCTGATCTTCAAGAAATTATAATCTGAAAATATTAAAACAAGTACTCGGAAGTTAGTGTCAATGAAACTCTTTAGCACTGTGACAAACATAATTTTTACTGAAATTTAACTAGTTGCTCAATGGAGAAGGAAAGAGCAACCCACTCCAGTATTCTTGCCTGGAGAATCTCATGGATGGAGGAGCCTGGTGGGCTACAGTCCAGAGGGTCACAAAGAATCGGACACAAATGAGCAACTTGGCACCCAACTAGTTGCTTGAACTCAGTTAATATAGACTAAGATGGTTAGATCATTGCTGACTCAATGGACATGAATTTGAACAAACTCTGGGAGACAGTGGAGGACAGAGGAGCCTTCTGTGCTGCAGTCCATTGGGTCGCAAAGAGCTGGACATAACTTAGCAACTAAACAACAACAAGACTCCATTAGCCCTTGAAGGGGCTTTATAAAAGTATCAAAACACTAAATACACAAGTCAACCCATATCCCAAATTATCTTTGACATTTGTTACAATTTGGTCTATTTCCCCTACTATTATCTTGAATACAGTAAGTTCCCTACATATAAATGAGTTCCGTTTCAAGAACACCTTGGGAAGTCTAATTTTTTTCGTTAAGTCTAACATTGTTAGCCTGTGTACCCAACTAACACCGCTGGCTATCTAGTTCTGTGCTGTAACAGGTTTACAATACTTTTCACACAAATAATACATAAAAACAAATAAAGAAAACATTTTTAATCTTACAATACAGTATCTTGAGAGGCACAGTAGTACAGTACAACTGGCATATAGGGGCTGGCATCAAATGAACAGGTAAGAAGAGTTACTGACCGGAGGAGAGAGAGGAAGTGGGAGATGGTAGAGCTGAAGGACTGTCAGCAATAAGAGACGGAGGGCAAGCTGAAATTTCATTCATGCCTAAATTTGATGGCAAAAATTCTGGTTCCTTGTTGGATTCAATTCTATCTTCTTGAAAAAATGATCCAGGGATGTCTGAGTAGTAGCCCTTTGTTTCTCATCATAGATGACATAGTAGCACTGGATTTCATTCTGAACGGCTGCCACAACCTTCATATACCATTTTGCGTTGGGGTCCTGTGCCTCAAAAGCTAACCGTGCCTTCTCAAATAAAGAAAATCCCCTTGCCATTTCCTGTGTTGTAAATCTCTTGTTCATTAGTTACTTCTTCTTTCTCTTGTCCCTCTTTGTCCTTTCTCTGGGCTCCAATTCCATCAGGTTTTCATTAGTAAGCTCCCTGTGCTGCACAGCCAGGAGTTCAGTGAAGTTGTCCTCTTGTAGATGGACTAATAGCTTGAAGTAAATGTACTGTACTACTGAACTCTATACATTACTGTACAGTAAAGCACACACACAACCACTTGCAGAGGATGCATGCACGTGGCAATGTACGCCAGACAAGTGAACTAACCTATGTGTGCAGACACGAGGGCGCATGTTCTCAAGTTTGCAACTTGAAGGTTCATATGTAGGCACTTACTGTAGTCAGTGTTTGACAATTCTGTCTGGAGTCCTTAATAACTGAAGAGTCCTTCTCAGTGTTATGACTTTAATTTTTTTGGGGGGGAGTAAACATGGACATACTTAGGGAAGCTAAATTTATTTTAAACAGGTATTAAATGCAATAAATGAGTATACTGATTTCATTAAGAAAATCACATTACATATATTTTCTACATCTCTAAGTATAAACTCATAATATTTTATAATATTCTACATTAAGTATACTTTAAAGATTCTGAGCTTCTTTTTGAGATTTCCCCTTCCTGACTATATTTCTGGCTAATTGTTTCCAACCTATTTTAATTAATAAATGACAGCATCAAACCAGATCAAAGCAAAGCAAACCAAACAAAATGCAGTATAGTATATCACCTTGACTTAAACTAGTAAAAGCTTTATCAGGATTAATTGTTCTCTGCTAAGGTTAAAGAGTAGGATTATGCAAGAGGAAATAAAATGAAACAAATCAACAAACAGTACTGCTAGGATAACTCCATTTTTGTCTTTGAAAACAAAGATACTTAATATATTCATAAATCTAAAGCAATAAGGAAAAATATAACTATATAGCTTAAAAGTGTTTTAATTAAATTGTGTTATAAGTCTGTGAAATTTGAATAGAGAGTCTTTTATTCCAATGAGAATATTAATTTCTATACTTTAAAAACATGCAGTAGTGTGTTCACAATTTTGTAATAAGGGTTTTTCAAAACCAAAATAAAAATAAGGACATTTTTGGAGGTATAGTTATCTTAGAAAGTTCTTCTTCTTATTGTTTAATTAACACTACAGCCAGTGAATAGAAATATAGCTTGTGTATTTTGCTGGGGAGATAGCCATTAAAAGCTCTTTTAGGAGTGTCTTGCTTAACAATCCTGCCAGCATCATCTGTCAATTAATCCTCAGTAAGCACTCAGAATTCTAAAATCCAGACACAGGGCAGGACCTGTGTGACTGATACGGCCTCCAGACGAGTGTCATCACTTCACATGCACCCGGGACCACTTCAAAAACATTTCTTCCAATGGGATACAAAGTTGTAATATAAAAAATAAATAACTGAAGGTAGGGTTGGGTTAGGTGCATTACATTCTCAGAAACATGCAGGTAACCCAAAGCTCTATTTTTTTCCCCTCTAGAAAACAAACAGTAAGCAAGAATTGCATAACATGTTCATTTTAAGAGATATAAAGCCAAGCAGAGGCCTCCACAAATTGAATAAGGGAAACGGAACTAACAGCTTCAGGGTGGTTTCTGCCTCCAGGTGCTCTTTGGGAGGACTTTCTAAATGAACGTCTAGTGAGGGGCACAGCAGGGGCCCCCTGGAGAACATTCATACGTGCCTTGCTCTGTGGAGAAACAGGACTGGAGCCTACTCACAATGGTTACAGGGCACATAGAAGGCACGGGACTGGCTGAGTAATTCTTGGGCGACTGAACAGGCAAGTGTGTTGAGGTGGAATCAATTTACATAATCTGAGAGCATGAGTTTTTGCTGTGGAACAGATGTGGGCAGAGAAGGGGATCCAACATGGAGCAAGTCCTCTTGAGTTGCCAAGAGTCATCAGATTTAAACTAGGCTAGAGATGGGCCCTCAGATGTTCAGGAGCATAAAGTGGGTGAACATGAGGGCATAACTTATTAACCAGTTTCTAGAGATGGCTTAAAACAAGCAAAAATCCTACTTCATATCCTTTCAATACTTATGCATGTGACCTCACAATCTTTTTCACACCGTGAGCAATAAAATTCAAGCTGAATTTTGAGTAGGAAAGACAGTTAAGTTTCAATTCTAATTTTTTGTGAATTCAAAAAAATTCCATATGAAATCTGACAGTTGAATTAATATCTAGAATTTAAATATATATAAAATTTAAATTTTAATCATATATATATATAGACATGCGTATACAAACCTTTGGAAAACAGACCTATTTTGGCCCATTCCCACAGGTAGCTGAGAGGAAAATATTAAGATAGTCTCAAAGAATCTTGATTCATCTCTTGCTGTGATCCTGTTATTTAATAATACTATATAAATATCATTCTCTAGGTCTGTGTTTAAAGATATAAGCTCATAACCATTGTTTAACTCCTTACACAAAGTTTTCTGGTATTAATCAAAGTTGTTTGTTATTTGTTACTCTGGCTCATATGGTTTAACATTACTATTACTATAACATTACTATATAAGAAAACCAGCTCAGTTATTGTATATAGATTCAATGACCAGTTACATCATTAGAAGAATGAGCTAAGCTGAAGCAGAGCCACCTAAAATGTTTCCATTAAAGCTGACATTCAAGGCAGGCTATTAGTAGGTTTTAAAAAAGAAAAATTAGTGGAGCAATAACATTTTAACTCAGACTTTTACTATACATTCAGGAAAAATGTAGATTGGAAGCCATGCAAAACTACTTTGTTGCAGACTTCTTTCCTTCAAGTGTATGAAAGTATCAAGCACCTCAGAAGCAAAAAGTAGTGTACGCAAGTAGTGTCATGGTAGAAAAATGCAGTCTTATAAATTAAATATTATACTATTGAACTCTAGTCACTTTATGTAACAGTGACACTCTTCTAAATTCACCAAGACTTTGGGGGCGGGGGGGAGAAAAACGGAGTTCCTACATTCTTCCTTTACTTTCCAAAGGCTGAAATTATGACCGTGTTGGTGCGTGTGCTTGCTCACCACAGGTCTGTGTACATCCCAGAACGCTCTCTCTTGACTGTCAAGGATCTTCCTTTCAATCTTGTCTCTCTTCTTGTCCACTCTGTTAACATCACAACAATGAACAGTAAGCAGTGTTAATCATAGTGCCTCTGTGGATAAAAGGCCACAATTTGAACAAATCTTCCAAAAGACTCACAAGGACTCACTTTGCTTGTGCTTCTGCTTGCATAAAAATGAACTCCCACTTCCGGGCAAATGCTCTCTGTAGCCTGGCCAAGCTCTCCTGTAAAATATACCACGGAGAAGACATTCTGGAGCTCAGCCTTACTATGCCCCCTTCTAGTTTATCTACCATATGTGAAAAGTGAAAGTGGAAATCGCTCAGTCGTGTCCAACTCTGCGACCCCATGGATTATACAGTCCATGGAATACTCCAGACCAGAATATTGGTGTGGGCAGCCTTTCCCTTCTCCAGGGACTCTTCCGAATCCAGGGATCGAACCCAGGTCTCCCACATTGCAGGCAGATTCTTTACCTGCAGGGCCACAGGGAAGCCCAAAAGCTATCTGTTTTTGCCCGGTTGTACCATATGTACTTACCAAGAAAACAAATCAAAATTTCTTGGAGTAAGTGTACTTGGAATGATAAGTCATGCTCACTAAATGCAGCTAATCCTCAAATTAACAGTCACAGAGGACATAGGAAAGCCTATTACAAACATCAATATTAGCAAGTATAACTAAAAACCCAAAATACTAAACTTACATTAAAAAGTGCTCAAGAGTAATCCTTTGGATTTTTCTCTGCCCATTTTACTGAATAAGAAATCAGTACATTTCTACTACTGATTTAATAAGTTTATCTGGTTTTTGAGAAAAATGTAAACCTTTGGCCCCCTACTACCCATTTACAGATAGTGCTCTAAGTTTAGTAAATCAGAAGATAGCAATCATCTGAACAGATTACATGAGGTCAATTTAATCTGCTGACAGTGACCAACCTAAAGATTTTGCAAAAACCATTTTCCCAGTGTAAACACTCTTTAATTCTCGAAGTTTGGATATCTTCATTATATATAGTATATATATAGTATATACTACTATATATATATGTATGTATACACATAAAGATTTTGGGCTTCCTCGTGGCTCAATGGCAAAGAATCTGCCTGCCAATGCAGGAGATGCAGGTTCGATCTCTGGGTCAGGAAAATCCCCTGAAGAAGGAAATGGCAACCCACTCCAGTATTCTTGCCTGGCAGAAATCCCATGGACAGAGAACCCTGGAGGGCTACGTTCATGGAGTCACAAAGAGACACGACTTAGTGACTAAAAACAAATGACAACATACATAAAACTTTTATATTAAATCAATTTTAGCAAATAATATATACTTTCTACTTCTTCCCCAAATTTGTGTATTTAGAATTTCATCATCACTGTGAATGATGCGAGGAAGTAAGCAAGTAAGGGATATAGTAATTATGCTATCCCTCCCTGGAAATCTGATCTCTAAGATTCATGAATGTAGAAAGTTCAGAGTGCCCAGAAATGACCATTGGCCTTATTCTTGCTCATCTTATACCTTCCTTTGCCAGGAAGTCCTCGGTACTTACAGCTTCATAGTCGGCCAGCTCCAGCCTTGCTTTGTTTTGCATTGTTCTTTTGCAGAGGTAAACCGCTAAAAGGGGGAAAAAAACACAATCATTTCTTGCCTGCTTATTTACACTGAGGCACTAAAAAAAAAAAAAAAAAAAAATAGAGCATTATAAACCAAAGCATATTGGTCTTTGTCATTTTTCCTCAAATTGTAAATTTCTGATTTTATCATTCTGGGGGGACAAAACAAATAATCTGTAACATCATTACTGAAATTCAAGTGAAGAGAAAGTGTTAGTCACTCAGTGGTGTCCAACTCTTTGTGACCCCAAAGACTGCATCCTGCTAGGCTCCTCTGTCCATGGGATTCCACAGACAAGAATACTGGAGTGGGTTGCTATTCCCTTCTCCAGGGGAATCTTCCCAAACCAGGACTTGAACCCAGGTCTCCTGAATTGCAGGCAGATTCTTTATTGTCTGAGCCACTCAAACACAATGGTGATTTAAAAAGGTGTTATAAGAAAATAGACATGTTTGGAACCTTGGTAACCATTTCATATATCATTAAAAGTTCTCTCAGGGTACTGTACTGGCCTCTAGACAGGATTTAACCTCCAAAAAGCACTCAGCAACTGCTCAGTCATGTTCCAGTGATTCCATTCTATGAAGTTCCTCTTGACAAATTTTAACTCCAAGGCATTTCATCTGGTGGTCTGAACTGAACAGTTAGTCAGCTGGGCAGAAGAATTCTAGGTCCTTCCTATAAACTAAGCAGAGATGCTGTTCTTTTCCAGCTGGTAAACTATATCTAAAAGAGAAATGTTTATGATGGCTTTGCAATTCTGGCCCTTTGCCTCCCATTCCAGGAAATCAGCCCGAGGAGTAGTACTGGAGCTTGACAAACAGCATGGTGATTTGGGAGTACAGTGTGTTATCACTTACTTTTATTGTAACAGCTGCCCAAAGCTTCACAAAGAATCCAAGGAGCAACAGTAGGAGACTGAGCAGCCTTGGAATCATACTTCTAGGCTTGAAGAGAAACTTCTTTAACAAGAACCTGACACCTCAGACTTAGCATGAAAGCGTAGCTCAGGTCAGTCACAGAAAACTGATCTTGCCAGAATTTGTTCTATAGCAATCATAGAAATGCAAAGGCACAGCACATTTGTATTTATTTTGTTGTTGTTCAGTGTTAAGTCATGTCTGACTCTTTGCAATCCCAAAGACTGTAGGCTGTCAGGCTCCTCTGTTTGCGGGATTTCCCAGATAAGAACATTGGAGTGGGTTGCCATTTCTATCTCTGGGGGATCTTTCTGACCCAGGGATGAAACCTGTGTCTCCTGCATTGCAAGTGGATTCTTTACCACTTAGCCACCAGGGAAGACCCACAATTGGTGTGTGTTGTGTTTTAGTCACTAAGTCGTGTCTGACTCTTGCGACCCCATGGACGGTAGCCTGCCAGGCTCCTCTGTCCATGGGATTCACCAGGCAAGAATACTAGAGTGGGTTTCCATTTCCTTCTCCAGGGATCTTCCTGACCCAGGAATTGAACCCAGGTCTTCATTGAACCCATTGCAGGCAGATTCTTTACCAACTGAGCTACAAAGGAAGCCCCACATTTGGTATATGTCCTTAATAGCTGAGAAAAGTAACAACTATTCAATATATTATTGAAAGTCTTTACTGAATGCTCTGATAAGTTAGATATCAGCAATCTTCTATTTATCTTACTTTTTCGTGCATTGAAAACTTGGCCCATAACTTGTGACCTTGACTAAATGAATCCTGTCACTCTCTGGAACTCAGCTGCCTCATCCTTAGCTGAGATGGTCAAATTGGATGACCTCTCAGGTTCCCTCCAGCTCTGAAATTTCATTACTGGATAAAGTCATGATTTCACACTGACATGGACATTCTGAGTCAAGGAAGAGTTGAAGGGCAAGGCATGCAATGACTAAGCCAAAAGAAAATCTGGAACCTTGCCAGGTGTTCAAGTTTACTCTCTTGACTTCACTTTCTTCAGGTTCCCACAAGAGCTTCTGTCTAGTGTGATTTAAAACAATCTAAATCTCCTTCAAAGGGGATGACAGAGGATGAGATGGTTGGATGGCATCACTGACTCAACAGACATGAGTTGGAGCAAGCTCTAGGAGATGGTGAAGGGCAGGGAAGCCTGGCGTGCTGCAGTCCATTGGGTTGCAAAGAGTTAGACACGACTGAGTGACTGAACAACAACATAATCTCCTTTCTGTTAAGACAATGTAGAAACAGAATACTAAAGTCCCCACACCCTCTCCTTGCTCAAGGACAATGTGAAATCAGACATCCAAATTTCTTGTTAAGCAGGTTTTAATTAAAAGAAAAAAAATTTTTTTTTAATTTTATTTTATTTTTAAACTTTACAAAATTGTATTAGTTTTGCCAAATATCAAAATGGATCCGCCACAGGTATACATGTGTTCCCCATCCTGAACCCTCCTCCCTCCTCCCTCCCCATACCATCCCTCTGGGTCGTCCCAGTGCACTAGCTCCAAGCACCCAGTATCGTGCATTGAACCTGGACTGGCACCTCATTTCATACATGATATTTTACATGTTTCAATGCCATTCTCCCAAATCTTCCCACCCTCTCCTTCTCCCACAGAGTCCATAAGACTGTTTTTTTTGGCAAATCACTTGGACTTTGAAGTAGTCTTATTTCAGCTCTATGCCACAAAAAATTTCTATTATCTATCCAGAAAGTCTTAGGATATAGAATATTTACCTCCTAGGGTATGAAGTTTCTGTGTCTTAACTTCCCAGGCTGAGAAAATTTCAAAGACCAAAAACTGACTGAACAATAGTCTGCACCTACCAGCCACTCTATATTAAAACAATGAAAAATAATGCCTCTGTTGTTGATTTGTGTATTCACTAAGAATGTTTTTCAGCTTTAATTGCTAGACTTGAGAAAACTGAGTCTTCATGAAATAGTATCGCTAATTCGTAGATGGACTGCAGCATGCCAGGCTTCCCTGTCCTTCACCATCTCCCAGAGCTTGTTCAAAGTCATATCCATTGAGTCAGTGATGCCATGATCTTACTTTTTTCAATGTTGAGTTTTAAGCCAGCTTTTTCATTCTCCTCCTTCACCTTCATCAAGAGGCTCTTTAGTTCATCTTCACTTTCTGCTATTAGGGTAGTGTTATCTGCATATCTGAGGTTATTAATAGTTGATAGAACAATCAAATATCTTCATTCCAGCTTGTGCTTCATCCAGCCTGGCATTTCACATGATGTACTCTGCATATAAGTTAAATAAGCAGGGTGACAATATACAGCCTTGATGTACTTCTTTCCCAGTTTTGAACCAGTTTGCTTTTCCATGTCTGGTTCTAACTGTTGCTTCTTGACCTGTATACAGGTTTCTAAGCAGGCAGGTAAGGTTTGCCTATTAGTGCTTACTTATATTCTGACTAATTGTAAAAGACCCTGATGCTGTGAAAGATTGAGTGCAGGAGCAGAAGAGGGTAACAGAGGATGAGATGGTTGAGTGATATCACTGACTCAATGGACACGAGTTTGAGCAAACTCTGGGAGATAGTGAAGGACAGGGAAGTCTGGCGTGCTGCAGTCTAGGGGGTCGCAAAGAGTTGGACATGACTGAGGGACTGAACAACAATATTATAAATGATCTCATTTATATGAGATCTTTTTTTTTATTTTTAAATTTTCCCTTTCATTCTTTGATCGTCAAAAAGTCTATATAAGGATTGTAAGCAGTCTATTATTTTCATGGTCACCATAATTAACTATTTTTCTTTAGTAAAACTTTAAATGAAATAAATATGCTTCCTGTAGTTATTAAGCCTAAGCAAAATGGGAAGTTTGGTTGTACACTGACACTGTCAAAGCCCTTTTTATTGTTGTTTAGCTGCTATGCTGTGTCCAACCCTTTTACAACCCAATGGACTGTAGCCAATTTCCTCCATCCGAGGGATTCTCCAGGCAAGAATACTGGAGTGGGTTGCCATTTTTTCCACCAGGGGATCTTCTCCATCAGGGATCAAACTCGCCTCTCTTATGTCCCTTGCATTGGCAGGTAGCTTCTTTACCAATAAGCCATCTGGGAAATCCAAGAACCTTTCTATATAGGCTAAAGGTCCTCAAAACATCCTGAGGGAAATAGAGCATTGGCTGAATATTTTGGGGCACAAACCATCATTCTGCAAAATAAGGCAAGTTCTGGACAATTTTCATTGTTAAATTGTTAAAAGTTCCTTATGTTGAGAACATGTCTGCCTTTCTGCAGCTGGCATACACTGGTTTCAGTTGCCCCTAGGATGAGATGAGTGAGGGAGGCATTTGCCTACAGGGTAAGTCAAGAGATTGCCAAATTACCCATTAATCAAGAAAATAAATAATACTTTAATGTAACATATCAGAGAAGGCAATGGCACCCCACTCCAGTACTCTTGCCTGGGAAATCCTATGGACGGAGGTGTCTAGTAGGCTGCAGTCCATGGGGTTGCAAAGAGTCGGACACGACTGAGTTACTTCACTTTCACTTTTCACTTTCATGCACTGGAGAAGGAAATGGCAACCCACTCCAGAATTCTTGCCTGGAGAATCCCAGGGATGGGGAAGCCTGGTGGGCTGCCATCTATGCAGTCGCACAGAATCAGACACGACTGAAGCGATTTAGCAGCAGCAGCAGCAATGAAAAAAATATAAAAGTATTCAATAAGGACATGCTCCAACAGGGCCAGGATTTGGGTGAAGTGAATGAGGTGGGTCATAAAAGTATAGCATCAGCTCCTGTCTTTACTGGAAATTTCAATTTCTTGAGGTCCACGTTCTATTTGAATACTGGAGATTGCACTCTTAAAAGAAGCCAGATGAAGGATGTTGGTTGATGTGTGTTCATCTGCAGGAATTTCATTGTGCATGGTTTGCTTATAATATCAGTGAACTTCCCATCTCTTACTTTTGTTTGAGTTTTCTACCACCACTACAGTCTCTACTTCTTACCACAGTTCCCTTAAAAACTTCCTTGGGTCTTGGCCTTCAGCTCTCATTGCAATCCCTTTATACTAGATGATTCTTGATGTAAATACATGGGAAATTCATTCCTGACTCCATTTTACTTGGATTGGATTATTTTTTTGTACTTGGGTGAAAAAATATCAGAAATCTCACACAACTTAATTGTCAAAGAATGGTGTTTTTTTTTCATAGCCCTTTAGTTCATATTGGCTTGTCTTAGTAACTAAACACAGTCAACATATTCTATTTTTCTATGAAACCAAGGTAACCATGGAAAAGTGTTCCTCCATATAAACTGGCTTGTAGATGTTTATGTCCTGCAGAGGCTTTCCAGTAAGTTTAAATTGGTGATGAAAACAGACAGTAGATACTGACAGAATATAAGAAGCATTCTTTAAATCTTCTTTAATCAATAAGTTAATCAATAAGACAATTCTGTTCCAAGCTGTCTCAGAAAAAACAGCTAAGTAATGACTATTATTTCTATTGGGCCTTCCAACCCAACTACAGCATCAACATCTTCTTTATAAAAAAGTGTTAATGCTTTATAAATGTTCTTTAAACAAACAGTGGTGGGAAATTCAAAGTTGGATAATTTGAATCGCTTCTGTACTTGTACATAAAAAGAAAAATCACAGAAGACAAAGCATCATTGCCTATAGGAGTGGTACAGTGTCTGAGATCATTATCATTTCACTTTCTCTTTGTCTATAACATTTTATTGAATATTTATTTTATTGTTCACTTGCATAATAATACACTTGCATATTAATCTTCACTTGTATAATAAACCAAGCAAATGAAACATAAACAGGTATATGTTTATTCAGGGGGAAAAAACAAACAGAATAATAAAAAGTATGCCTACTTTTAGTTAAAAATTAAATGCTCTCCAGGTTTGGGAGAAAGTTTAAACAATGACTCTCATTAAACGGACTCTGACAAGAGCTAATGTTAAATCGAATGACATTAATAATTTTGAGATGACTGACTTTGAGAGATGTTCCATAAATTATATTCTGTGTAAGCCATGCCATTTCCTCATGTTTAGCACTAAAACATTAATCTATCATGAAGTGTTGAAATATGAACTGCAATTGTAAACACTAACATATTCAGGAAAAACACAAAAGATGTATTGAGAGAACATTAAGAATAAGAATTTGCTTTTATGCAAGGAACAGGGAAAGTGTATCTGTCAGTAAATTATAATGACAAGCAAAAACAATTTTGATCCATTAAGTATGAGAGGAACAATACCAGTTTTCTTAGGCATATTAATTTTTATTCATTCAACAATTTTAGGGAGTCAGTATTATTATTATTTTTTCTTGAAAAGCAAGCAGAAAGGCTCAGAGATGTAACAAGCCTTGCCCAAAGTTACACAGTTGGTATGTTGCCGTGACATACCAACTGACTTCAGGTCTGTCTGCCTCCATCACCTGGGTTTTTCTCCAGGAGCTCCTTTTCGGATGTCCAGGTGTTTTCTTCACTAGTACGCCATAATCTTTGGTGAAATAATTCCCAGGCACCATCCCAGGTTAGAATTGGACATGGAACAACAGACTGGTTCCAATAGGGAAAGGAGTACATCAAGGTGGTATATTGTCACCCTGCTTATTTAACTTATATGCAGAGTACATCATGAGAAATGCTGGGCTGGATGAAGCACAAGCTGGAATCAAGATTGCTGGGAGAAATATCAATAACCTAAGACATGCAGATGACAACACCCTTATGGCAGAAAGAGAAGAACTTTCACTCTTGATGAAAGTGAAAGAGGAGAGTGAAAAAGTTGGCTTAACACTCAACATTCATAAAACTAAGATCATGGCATCTGGTCCCATCACTTCATGGGAAATAGATGGGGAAACTGGAAGCAGTGACAGACTTTATTTTTTGGGGCTCCAAAATCACTGCACATGGAGACCGCAGCCATGAAATTAAAAGATGCTTGCTTCTTGGAAGAAAAGTTATGACCAACCTAGACAGCATATTAAAAAGCAGAGACATTACTTTACCAACAAAGGTCTGTCTAGTCAAGCTGTGGTTTTTCCAGTAGTCATGTACGGATGTCAGAGTTGGACTATAAAGAAATCTGAGTGCTGAAGAATTGATGCTTTTGAACTGTGGTGTTGGAGAAGACTCTTGAGAGTCCCTTGAACTGCAAGGAGAACCAACCAGTCCATTCTAAAGGAAATCAGTCCAGAATATTCATTGGAAGGACTGATGCTGAAGCTGAAACTCCAATACTTGGGCCACCTGATGCAATGAAATGACTCATTTGAAAAGGCCCTGATGCTGGGAAAGATTGAAGGCAGGAGGAGAAGGGGATGACAGAGGTTGAGATGGTTGGATGGCATCACCGACTCAATGGACATGAGTTTGAGTAAACTCCGGGAGTTGGTGATAGAGGGAGGCCTGGAGTGCTTCAGTCCATGGGGTTGCAGAGTCAGACACAACTGAGCCACTGAACTGAACTGAACTGAACAATCCCAGGACAGACAAAACATTCCACAAAGTTCTCTAACTCAGATATACCAATCAGAAAGCTGTGTTGTTGTTGTTTTTTTTTTTTTAAGTAACTTTTCTCTTTAAGTGTCTCAGTTTTGAAGAACGTGTACCCTGAAAGTGTTTGTCGCTTAGCTGTGTCCCACTCTTTGCAATCCCATGGACTATAGCCTGCCAGGCTTCTCTGTCCATGGATTTTCCAGGCAAGAATACTTGGAGTGGGTTGCCATTTCCTTCTCCAGGTGACCTTCCCGACCCAAGAATTGAACCCGGGTCTCTCACATTGTGAGCACACTCTTTACCGTCTGAGCCACTAGGGAAGTTATACCCTGTGTGTACCCTGGATGAAAAAAAGCAACATTCCCCCCACTAGAAAAGAATCATCTATTCTATTAATTGTTAAGTACTCTGGTTTTTAGATTGTTTTCTGTAAGTTAAGTTAGTTTGAATTTTTGGTTGGCACATGACCACCTGGATGAACTATGAAATCCAAGTTTGACAAAAATGAGGGTTGACTTCATTGGTTTTTTATGGACTTTCCTATGGTTTTCTATCAAATGTCTTTCCAGGAGGCAAAGAAAGCCAGATTGCTGTCAAGTTTCTGTCTTTGCATATGCTGGCCTTTTCTCTGCCTCAAAGGCCTTCTCTGCCTTGCTTCCTGAAAAATTTCCCCTCTTTTAAAATCCACCTCAAATTCTCTCAGTTCTTTTGTGAGATCACTCTGGAAACCCTCAAAGTAATTCTCTTATTCTTACAAACTTCCATCTATTTTACATATACCACTATTAACATTCACTAGGCACTTCACAGCAACTTCTTTTGTGTAATTCTCTTTTCTCACTTAGCCTATGAGTTACTCAATAGTGTAGATAAAGTCAGAGTCTCCTTATCCCAGTACCTACTATGGCCCTTGGCATTGAAACAAATCCTCAATAAATACTCGTAAAAATGATATTTAAAAACCATGAAATATTACAATGTTTTAAAACTGTAGCCTTCAGGAAAATGTAAGAAGCAGCACTTATTAGGAGCCTGTTTCCTTGAAGAGTTTAATTAAAATCATGGTTGTTGAACTGAGTTCATTTGAAGTAGACTGAATTTGATTCACTATGATTAAATTTCCTACTGTATCTTTTTTCTTGTTTGCATTTGGCCTTTCATGTTTAACAAAATCTTCTGCTAACAGGATCACAAGATCCCTCAAATAATAGTGAGAAAAGTGCAGTGTGGAAGGCAAGGGACTTACTACAAATCATAGCTAAATAGAAAAGGTGAACAAAAATTCTGGCTCTCTGAACCCCTTTGTTACTCTTTCCAGTAGATTAATAATAATAATAATAATAATCCTTTTAGGTTTATTTATAGCTCTTTAATCTATTCAAAGGAAAAGTATTTTTTTAATAGTCACAGGAGACACTATAACATGGAATAAGCTGCCACCAGATTTGGTGACTTTCCAAACAAGGTCATTTATAAATTCAATGTTAGAAATATTACCCCCATATTGAAATTCTTAGTATTCTCTTCTCAGTGACAAACAATAGAATGCAAGCACGTATTCATCCATACATAATGGTATTGTCAACAATAAAATGAAGAGAGATTGCACTGACCATAGTCTGTGTTTTCCGGCTCCCAACAATTTGATGGCCAAAAATAGGGTGTCTGTGGAATGAAAAGAAGTGGAACTTAGGTTAAACACAAAGAATTAGTGGGGCTCCTGGCTTATGAGCCGTGTTTATCTTCAGCAATTATCTAGAACAGTTTGCTAACAATGTGTTTTATTATCTAGAAAAAAATACTCAGAGAGGCACTGTAAGGTTTTCCTTTTAAATTTACTTTGTTAATCAACTGTTCAGCCTCTAAATAAGTACAGCATGTATGTAAAACAGTGTGCCTTTGCTACAATTGCATGTCATCTGACATAAAGGTAAAAGGACTGATTGCACTATTTATACAGAAGTGTTAATAGAAGTGTTAATCCACAAAGACTGAAAGCAAAGTATTATATTCACTGAGACTCATGATGAAACAAGTTTATATTTAGCAAATTATTTTGTTGGTCCATGTATTTCATCATTGCCCTCCATATATCCAAAAGCACAACCATCAGACTCTTTCCTTAAGATGGGCAAACAGTTGCCTGGCTCTATTAATTATATAATGCAGTTCTCAACATTATCCAGCTAGATTAAAACAACTTTCTCCTTCACTTTAAAAAACATTTCTTCATAGAAACACTTACTGCTCTACATTTTTAAACTGCACAAGTCAGAGATCAGTTTTTTAAACTAATTTCTTAGTTGACTGCTTAACAATAGACATATATGATTCTGTGAAATTCTAGAAACTGACTGATGAAACTATAAAGAAACTGTCTGATTGAGAAAACCAATTATTATCATCAGCAGGTTATATTTTCTGATAGGGTTTTTCTAGCCCTGATGGCTGGACATGCTTGACTCCAAACCCTGAGCAAACTCCATGACTATCTGTCTGCTCTTTCAAATTGTTCCTTGGATGATGATGGCCCTGGGATTCAATGGAACAGTCTCTGTAGATATCAGACTTGTGGATTTGATTACATTTTTCAATTTTACATTAACAATCAGATTAACAATCTGTGTGTAGCAAGCATATTTGGTGTAATCTCTGATTGCATGCATGCATGCTCAGTCACTTAGTCATGTCCAATTCTTTGCAACCCTATGGACTGTAGCCAGCCAGGGTCCCCTGTCCATAGAATTTTCCAAACAAGAATACTGGAGTGGGTTGCCGTTTTCTTCTTCAGATGATGTTTTCAACCCAGGGATCGAACCCACGTCTCCTACCTCTCTTGCCTTGGCAAGCTGATTCTTTGCCACTGCGCCACCTGGGAAGCCCAATCTCTGATTACTGGTTTGATAATTCTGCCTCTTAGAAGAGGGATTTTCAAGGAGGGGAAAAGGGTAATTGGGAGAACTTTTTGAATCTCTGAGAGAGGGTCCTTCCAAACAGTTCAGGACTCCCAGGGGATTTGATTCACTCTCTATATTTTCTTGGAAATTGCTCTGGTATCATAAAGAAGGCTACTAATACTAATTCTGTATATAGGTGAACAAATTTAGAGGGTAAAAAGGTTGAAGCACTAGATAAAGGGGGATATCAAGGCTTTAAACAGCACCCCCTCATTGGCAAATAAATTCACTTAACCCAATTTGAGGGCAAAATTGGGTCACTATTCTAGGGGAAGCATAGAGAAACAAAATAGAAAAAAATCTTCTTTTCATGCGGGCTGCTAGTGTTTGAGATACTTCTCAGAGAATGCATTATTCCCTTTGGGTTGCTTCTTTAGTTTGGGGGATGTGTGTGTGTGTGCAAGCATATTTATTTAATTTTAAAAATATACACTCTAGTCAGACTGGTCAGACACATAACTTTTTTTTTTTTCCCTCAAAACTACAAGGAATGTTTTCACCAGTATTCTTACAATTTTTATTTATTTTTCTATCATTTATTTAGTGAAAACTCTCTGACTGTAAAAATAAATAAATGAAACTATTTTATCCTGTGATATTATGTGGAAAGATGTTTTCAGGTCTTCCAAGGAGATCAAACCAGTCAATGCTAAAGGAAATCAACCCTGAATATTCATTAGAAGGACTGATGCTGATGCTGAAGCTGAAGCTCCAATACTGTGGCCACCTGATGCAAAGAGCCGACTCATTAGAAAAGACCCTGATGCTGAGAAAGACTGAAGGCAGGAGGAGAAGGGAGCACCAGAGGATGAGATGGTTGGGTGTGTGGCATCACTGACTCAATGGACATGAATTTGAGCAGGTTCCAGGAGATGGTGAAAGACAAGGTCGACTGGTGTGCTGCAGTCCATGGGGTCACAAAGAGTCAGACACGACTGAGCAACTGAACAACAACAACATTAAGTGGAAAAGGTATAAAACTAACACTCTTTACTAATATTGCAATATTTTTTTCTAGGAAACCAAAAGAGTTCCAGAAAAACATCTATTTCTGCTTTATTGACTATGCCAAAGCCTTTGACTGTGTGGATCACAATAAACTGTGGAAAATTCTGAAAGAGATGGGAATACCAGACCACCTGACCTGCCTCTTGAGAAACCTATATGCAGGTCAGGAAGCAACAGTTAGAACTGGACATGGAACAACAGACTTGTTCCAAATAGGAAAAGGAGTACATCAAGGCTGTATATTGTCACCGTGCTTATTTAACTTATATGCAGAGTACATCATGAGAAACGCTGGGCTGGAAGAAGCACAAGCTGGAATCAAGATTGCCGGGAGAAATATCAGTAACAGATATGCAGATGACACCACCCTTATGGCAGAAAGTGAAGAGGAACTAAAAAGCCTCTTGATGAAGGTGAAAGAAGAGAGTGAAGAAGTTGGCTTACAACTCAACATTTAGAAAACAAAGATCATGGCATCTTTTCCCATCACTTCATGGGAAATAGATGGGGAAACAGTGGAAACAGTGTCAGACTTTATTTTTCTGGGCTCCAAAATCACTGCAGATGGTGACTGCAGCCATGAAATTAAAAGACGCTTACTCTTTGGAAGAAAAGTTATGACCAACCTAGATAGCATATTCAAAAGCAGAGACATTACTTTGCCAACAAAGGTCCGTCTAGCCAAGGCTATAGTTTTTCCTGTGGTCATGTATGGATGTGAGAGTTGGACTGTGAAGAAAGCTGAGCACCAAAGAATTGATGCTTTTGAACTGTGGTGTTGGAGAAGACTCTTGAGAGTCCCTTGGACTGCAAGGAGATCCAACCAGTCCATTCTGAAGGAGATCAGTTCTGGGTGTTCATTGGAAGGACTGATGCTGAAGCTGAAACTCCAGTACTTTGGCCACCTCATGCGAAGAGTTGACTCACTGGAAAAGACTGATGTTGGGAGGGATTGGGGGCAGGAGGAGAAGGGGACGACAGAGGATGAGATGGCTGGATGGCATCACTGACTCGATGGACGTGAGTCTGAGTGAACTCCGAGAGTTGGTGATGGACAGGGAAGCCTGGCGTGCTGCGATTCATGGGGTCGCAAAGAGTCGGACACAACTGAGTGACTGAACTGAACTGAACTGAAAAGACAATTTCTTCCCTAGATGGCTCTAGTGGTAAAGAACCTGCCTGCCAATATAGGAGACGTAAGAGACATGGGTTTGATCCCTGGGTCAGGAAGATCCTCTGGAGGAGGAGATGGCAAGTCACTCCAGTATTCTTGCCTGGGGAATCCCATGGACAGAGGAGCTTAGTGGGCTACAGTTCATAGGGTCACAAAGAGTCAGACATGACTGAAGTGACTTGCACAGGACACAGCACAAAAGACATTTAAAGAATAACAAACCTTATATTTTGCTGGAATTTAAAAATTTACTTTCACAGTTCAGCTAGACTTTAGGACACTTTAGTGTATGAGTTTCTTTGTTTTTCAGAGTTGGGTTCTTTAGCTATGATTAAACAGATCCAAAACTGTCTAGCCATCACTCAGTAATCTTTGGCACATATTCTAATGTGATGAAAGTCATGAAAGTGATCTGGATAATCATGTCAGATCTCAATTTCAGTCAGCTAAGGAGAATAATTAGACAATTACAAGTTTACAGTGCATACAAAAATCACATGATTGAAAATTTACACAATGCAGCGTATCAGTGAAACTGTTTGTCTCAGACTTATGCCCCAAAGCTTCTTCAGATCCCTAATGATGGCCAGAATCTCAATCATTTCCTGAAGCAATTATAAACACAACATTGCAGGCTTCCTAGTTTAATTCATGAATTTTAAAATCCTTTCATGGAGTTGAATTTCAATTTAATGTACTAAAGAACTTAATGCTGCCTGGAACCAATGCAAAAATGGAAGCATATACCTTGAACAATAATGTGTTTTCTATTTCTAGAGCTGTTCAAGTGTAGATTAATTAATGCCTTGGTAGACACTGTAGCAGGAATTAAATTATCCCTGACTTTGGTGAGGTTTCTTTTGTTTGCTTTTAAAACCTTGGTTTTAAGATTGTATGGTTATTAGATTTACAAATATATCATATTTATATCCTATTTTGAACATGTGTATGTCATTAAAGTATTTAACATTAATTTATATAATTTAAAAGATTATCTATCATCTATTGGAAGGACTGATTTTGAAGCTGAAACTCTAATACTTTGGCCACCTGATGGGAAATGCTGACTCATTTGAAAAGACCTGATGCTGGGAAAGATTGAAGGCAGGAGAAGGGGACGACAGAGGATGAGATGGTTGGATGGTATCACCGACTCGATGGACATGAATTTGAGTAAACTCCACAAGTGGGAGATGGACAGGGAGGCCTGGTGTGCTGCAGTCCATGGGGTTGCAAAGAGTTGGGCACGACTGAGCGACTGAACTGAACTGAACTGATCATCTATTTAGGTATATCAAACTTGGCAATCTTCTGCCTGTACCTAGAAGTAATGTAAGAGATCTGGGTTTGATCCCTGGGTTGGGAAGATCCCCTGGAGAAGGGAAAGGCTACCCACTCTAGTATTCTGGCCTGGAGAATTCCATGGACTGTATAGGGTCGCAAAGAGTTGGACATGACTGAGTGAATTTCATTTTCACTTTCACTTTCAAGACATCACTACTAATTTTCAGCCATGCCTCAGCTAGTTTGTTTTGAGGGAAATTTTTGAATTCAATAATTGTCAAGAGGTAGATTATATTCAGGGCTTCCCAGGTGGCGCTCGTGGTAAAGAACCCAGCTGCCAATGAAGAAGACATGAGACCAGGGTTCAATTCCTGGGTTGGGAAGATCCCCTGGAGGAGGGAATGGCAACCCACTCCAGTGCTCTTGCCTGGAGAATCCCATGGACAGAGGAACCTGGTGGGTTACAGTCCATAGGACAGCAAAGACGCAGACATGACTGAATCGACCTGCCACACACACACACACACGCAGATTATATTCAGCGTCTCCCTTGCTGCTGCTGCTGCTGCTGCTGCTAAGTCGCTTCAGTTGTGTCCGACTCTGTGGGACCCCACAGATGGCAGCCCACCAGGCTCCCCCATCCCTGGGATTCTCCAGGCAAGAATACTGGAGTGGGTTGCCATTACCTTCTCCAATGCATGAAAGTGAAAAGTGAAAGGGAAGTCGCTCAGTCATGTCCGACTCTTAGCGATCCCATGGACTGCAACCTTCCAGGCTCCTCCGTCCATGGGATTTTACAGGCAAGTGTACTGGAGTGGGGTGCCATTGCCTTCTCTGCAATGCCTCCCTTACAGATATATTAATCTTATACACAGATGATTTTACTTGTAAATTGACAGTGAAGATGGATAAAAGTTGGTATTTTATAAAAAAATATCTTTTATTTAGAATTTGTAAAAAAAAAAATTTAGGCTTAAATGTTTACTTTATAGTCTGTATATGAAAAATTCATATAAGAAAATAAGATTTTATGGAAAATATAACCCTGCAATACCAAAGTAACTCCTTTAAAAAAATCAAAAAGTGTTAGTAGCACATACGAAATTTCTTTTCTAATAACTAGTCATTTTTATTCACTAAAATGCTAACCTTAGGACCACAAGTTACTCTAACTTAATAATAAGCTATTTTAAGCACTATTACTTAAAATTTAACTGTTCTAAGGATAAAGCTTCATTATTTTAAAGACTTTTAAAATTAAGTGATCCAACTAATTTCAATTGCTTGAATACTTAGGTCAGTATCACAATTTCAGGAGGTTGCATTATTTCCTAGCTATTCAGTGTAAAATCCAATGATTATTTCCTTGGATAGAAGTGCTCTGTAGCAGTGACAATACTCTAAGAGGACAATGACCTTTGAGAACAACTTTTTTCAAAATATATTCCCTCTGTTCTCTGTTTCCCCAAGCAAGTCCTTAGGCACTCAAGTCACTTATTTAATCAATAAATCAGAGCTAGTGAGAAGAATGCTCCGATGTCTAAAAGTGGGACAACGGGAAGAATCCTCTGAAAGTACCTAGAGCTAGAGTTTGAACTCTGGCATCATATGTGCCTTAATTTTACAGACTGGAATCCACTAGTCAGTTACTAATGAATCATAATGTCTAATGAAATGTAGAATACACTTCAGGTAAATTATCGTAACTCAAGTGTCGACTGTGTGCCCAATGACCAAAATTGGAGTCCATAATCATTTCCTCAAAGATTATTTTTTATAGGTATCTCATTTGAAAATGACCTAGAATAACTCTTGTCAGTTCATAAGTTATCTAAGATGGCCTCCTGAGTATACACATGCAAAGCATCATGTGTGTTCTTCACAGACTTTTTCAGTCACCAAGTCATTTCCAACTCTGTGTGATCCCATAGACTGCAGCACGCTAGGCTTCCCTGTCCTTCATTATCTCCTAGAGTTGGCTCAAACTCCAGTTCATTGAGTTGGTGATGTCATCCAACCATCTCATCCTCCATTGCCCCTTTCTCCACAGACTTATAGAAGGTCTCAGACATGCAGAGGATATGTATTTATTAGTTATTTCTATCCTGGAGCTTTAAGCATTCCCATGACTGTTTGCTTGGGCTGTAGATGGCTCTGGATGACACAGGGTCCAGAGTATAACAAATTTAGTTACCATCTCTCAACTTCCTTCCTAGCAAATAAATATAATTTACAGATGACTCTCTCATTTCCTGAATTCCACTGCCACTCTGAATTTTTCCCAAACTTTTTATATAAAATATAACTTTAATCATCACACAACTTAGTTTTCACAAATCATTAATTAATTAGATTCTAACTAGCTCAAGTCAAAGTAAAATAAGTCAAGTCTCAAAATTTCTGTAAAAACAATGAAAATGCAGACATATTTTTACTTTTAAATAATACTTTTAATAAACTTACTTGGAACCGGTAAAAGGTGCCATCATCCTTGAGTGTGAGGACATGATCCGAGATTGGAAAGAAGTAGCCGTGGGCGGCCATTAGCGTTCCCAAATGGAGTGCCTCCACTAGTTCATGAAAACAAATGGAAAAACACATATATAACTCTTTAAAACTGTTCATTTATAGGCATGTAGAATTTTATCTTGTTTCTTTTGAGCACATTCCTACATTGGAATACTCAGCATCCCAGAAAAGCCTGTCTTTGTACTTCTTTCAGCTCTTTCACATAAGGTACCAAGATGGCTCTGCTTCCTGATAGTGACCACGATGACCAACCGCGCATGTGACCAGACCATGAGAACATTAAGCTATGGAATGTTGAAGCTGAACGTCTTTCTGTAATCAAAGAATCTGCTTCCTTCATTTTACAGATGGGACATGTTTTGCTATGTGTTAATAATCTTCCACAAACAAATATATTTGGCATTCACATAGCACTTTAAACTTGAGAAGGGGACGACAGAGGATGAGATGGCTGGATGGCATCACCGACTCGATGGACGTGAGTCTGAGTGAACTCCGAGAGTTGGTGATGGACAGGGAGGCCTGGCGTGCTGCGATTCAGGGGGTTGCAAAGAGTCGGACATGACTGAGCGACTGATCTGAACTGAACTGAACTGTCCTGTAATACGAATATCCAATACTATTAGCAATTCTTCTAATGACATGGATCATTACTAGATAACGTTAATAGGCAATGTTTAGGCATCTACAAGGATTTATACTGCACTAAGTGTGCCTGCAGTCTGTGGTTGGCTAGATTGCTCTAGCTTTTACTACTCTGTATACAATATTCTAGACATGGACTATGTAGAGATTTATATAACAATGAAAACATTATATTTTCCAAGTAGTCTGAGAAATAGTTGGAACATAATACTGTAATACTCACACTCCTTCTATAGCAGTCAATGGTTTCTTTCAACAAAAGGGATAATAAAATTTGATCACTAGGATTATTACTGCATTTGTGCAGGGACAACATAAAGTTTGCCAACTTGAAGCTTAGAAACTATGGAACTATTCAAGTTAGCTTTTTAGTCCAACATAAGCATATATGTATATAGAAAATAAAAAAGTTAGGTTTATTGATTTGTTTGTGTATCTTTAGGTGCAACTTTCTGGTGGCTCAGATGGTCAAAAATCTGCCTGCAATGCAGAATACCTGGATTCAATCCATGGGTCAGGAAGATCCCCTGGAGAAGGGAAAAGCTATCCACTCCAGTATTCTTGCCTGGATAATTCCATGGACAGAAGAGCCTGGTGGGCTATGGTCCATGGATATGCAAAGAGTCAGACACGACTGAGCAACTGACACTTTTTTACAATTTAATGTGCAATTTGTAGATTTAGTTCTATTTTTAGATAAACAGCTAAAATGATTCTTTAACTCTAGGATTCTAACAGACTTTCCAGGACTATGTGTATCTCTATCTCCATCTGTCAATCACAGGTAATTTTCACACTTCAGCTAGTACTGAGTCCCTAAACTGCTTGCTGTGGCCCACCTACCTAAGCATAAGAATCTCTTCCTATCCCTTTCCCACATCTATATTGGCTAATAATGAAATAATTGTTAAATTTATTTAACCTGTAGTCAGGTACTATAGTGCCCCTTTTAATATTATCTAGCATATTGCAAAATTTTAAGTGGTAACTTCTACCTCCGGCCTCCACTCTACCATTCTTGTCAATAAGAAAGAACAACTGCTGACCATCCTCTTTACCATGGGCCTGGAAGACTGTTATTAAGTGACCCAGTAATCTCGTTTACACACCCAATCAATTATACACCTCTCTCCATAGAGTGTTCTTTTTCTACAAAGGAGGATTTCATCCTTTATGCATCCTTTTCGTTCAAAATCAAGATCTTCTCAAAGTCTGTGCTGCTTATAAGTATGTACTCACATATTCTGTGATTCTCATTAAAGCTGAGAAAATAGTGTTATATGATGGGAAGAACAAAACCTTTGGAAACACTTTTTAGCTTTTGTTACTTAAATTCTCTGTGCCTCTCCTATCCATTAGTACAGGTAATAAACCCACCCTGCACAGCTCATATGAAAATCAAATAATACATATATATATATAAAGAAGTTGGGGAACTTTCCTGGTGGCCTAGTGGTAAAGAATCCACTTTGCAATGCAGGGGGTGTGGGTTTGATCACTGGTCAGGGAACTAAGATCCCACGTGCCCTGGAGCAACTAAGCCTGTGCGCCACAACTACTGAGCCTGTACTCCACAACTAGAGTCCAGG
The DNA here is from genome assembly GCF_019923935.1 of Bubalus bubalis. Taxonomy (NCBI): domain Eukaryota; kingdom Metazoa; phylum Chordata; class Mammalia; order Artiodactyla; family Bovidae; genus Bubalus; species Bubalus bubalis. Next base: position 45,328,301 of record NC_059161.1, read on the forward strand.
CACCATGTTGACAGATTCCGCGTGCAGACCCGATGCAGCCAAATAAATAAATAAAAATGATTTAAAAAAAAATTTAAAGAGAAGAAGTTGGACTAGTATCCTGTGCATAGTAGATACTCAATATATGGTAGCTCTTGTACTTCACTGGGCTTCCCAGGTGACTCAATGGTAAAAGATCCACTTGCCAATGCAGGAGACACAGTACATGTAGGTTTGATCCCCTGGAGTAGGAAGTGGCAAACCACACCAGTATTCTTGCCTGGTATATTCCATAGACAGAGGAGCCCGGAAGGCTACAGTCCAAGGGGTCACAAAGAATTGGACACAACTGAGCACAGAGCACATTGTGCTTCATTATTTATACACCAAATGATTTTTACTTTTCTCCGAAGTATTTCAGGAAATCCACTTCCATAATTGGTCTTTAACTAGGCTGAGTGAGAGGATCTGGCATTCCTAAATAGCATCAGCCAGTCACATCTTCTTTTTGTGTGTTATTTATAAAACTAAAATGGCAAGCATATCTGTGAGGCGTGCTGGCCTATAACAATGAGCAGGTGCTCACAGCCTGGGTCATGTTCAGAATCCTGGGTTACTCATGTTGGCAGCACTAGAGAGAACAATTTTTGAGGATTTCAAAGTCAGGTGGCCTACTTATCTGCTAGGTAGGTAGTACCTATATTGTCAGAACCATCGTTATTCATTTTATTCCAACAATCTGTGGCCTAGGAAAATATTATTAGTCCTATTTTCCAGAAAGAGAAATTGAGTTATGGCACATGAGGAAATTTTCAGAATATAGATACAAAAAGGAAAACTGAGATGCCCAGAAAGATTAACAGGAAAGAGCTTCTGAGCTCTAAACACAGGAAAGAGTGTGACTAAAACAAAACAAAGAAACACCAAAAAAAAAAAAACCAAACACAGATGCTAACATGCTGATGAGGATTAGAAAAGCATAGTGAAAGTAAATATAGGGAAGCTGAAGAAAAGAAAATCAGAAGAAAATAAATAAGTTCTTACTGTATTCAATAGTTACTAATTATATGATAAATCAAACATTTCTAGAGAGCAAGATGAATGTCTGCAGGCTTTCTTCACTATCATAATTACGCCTGCATAAATGCTTGCTAGAAAGAATAATAGTGAATTAGCAAGCAATCTCAGCCTCCCGCTTTTGAGGTACAAATACTCCATTTTATTGGGTTAAATCATATATATTCTCATTTTACAAACCTCTAAGATATTCTCAGGTTCATAATTTTATTAATAAGGAAAATTGTTTTTGATAGGTTTTTTAAATGCCCTGAATCCAACAGATACACATTTGTGGGAATATCAGTAAGATCAAAATTTAGTTTCTACATGGCCCACACAAAGTTCAATGCAGAGGCCAAGTCAAACTATTTAACTTAATATTTAAGAGGACTGAATTTCTAACAAATCGTTTAAAATGATTTTAATTTCATTGGTCAAATAGTAACCTGGAAAGTTTGAGATTACAGAAGTTATAATGCTCTGTCACAGGACCTCCAGAGAACACGACTCCAGGATAAGAGGAATGCTAAGATAAAAATCAGGGCATCACGGTGAATTTTGTTTCATTGAAGACTATAACCTTGCATTTAGCATAGCAATAGCAAAAGTAGCTATTGAATTGATGTTAGCTGAATGAGTGAATAAGCAAATTCATGAATAAATGGTATACGGAATTTGAAAAACATAGAATTGCACAAAAAATACAAGCTGTCGTGTGTTTGATGATGAGGAGCTTGTTAAGCTCTGCCAAGATAATGTAGATGTTCAAAACATCTTTTCAAAATACTTTTAAAGCTTTTGAAGTGGGGTTGTTGTGGGTATATTATATGGGAAACAATAACAGTGATATAAATGGCTGAAATCCCACTAAAAGATCTTAGAGCGGGCTTGAGATAGTTTGCTCAAGGTTGAATTACTTGTAGTAATAATATGGAGACATTTTTCCACATGGTCCAGCTGCTCCTGAATCTCCACAATAGCCTTAATTTAACGAGAATCTGGAGGACTACTGGCAGTCTTGGATCTAAGTGTTGAAAGAATTTAGTGGGTAATCTATCAAGATCACCCTCCCAATAATGGCACAGCAGATGGCTCCACAACATTATGCTTCTCAGCAAAATAATTAATCATCTTGTACATGTGTTATCCACATCACCCACACAGCTAAATAAAGTTCAACAACAAATTTACTGTAAGATTCCAGTTTATTTTTCATTTGGATATTCAAGCATGAACAAACTCAGGAGTAAAACTGAATCTCTAGACAACTGTTACTATGTGAACAGTGTAATGTGGCTGTGATAAGCCAGATGTACTAATTTCATTACTTCACCTTGAACCTTTAAATAATAGAATTATCAAAATCGTTTAAAAGCAAAAGGAATTCTACATGGTGTAATTTGCTTTGGAACCATAACTACTTCAGAAAGTCAAAAGGATAAAAAGTATACTATAAAAGAGGCTTATGTTGTTCAGTTCTATATTTCCACATGTAGAAATATATATATTTATATATTAAATTTGTAACTATAACATATTTTCAGAACTCAGTATATTTTCTTTATCCAGCTTTCCCACTGCTGGCAGTCTCAGTACCTCCCAGATATACCCTATATTTTGACACTGATACAACAATGCCTCTGAGTCAAGAAAATAATAATAATAATTTTCACTAAGAATTACATTTTTATTCCTGTGATGCATTTTTACTTTTATTTTATGGGTATATAAATCAGCAAATGTGATTCATTTACCAACACAGCATACATGATGTAGCAAATATGATTAGTGTATGGGGAGAAGTATTTTAGAAGGAAATCCACTCAAGACAGAAAAAAAGACAGTGGATAATATGACATTAAGGCAAGAAAAGCTAAAAAGTAGTCACAGGTAAGTCATTAAATAGTATTAATAAAATAACAGACATTCATCTTCATGTGTCTGAGTCATAAAGGAAAGATTTTGTTAAACTTGTTATTCTCTAAGAAGACAGGGAAGTGGTTATAGAAATATTTAAAAATATTATACTTTTATAGAATAGGCATTTTCAAGGTAAGATGAATCATGTGCAAAAAATCACATATGCAGATTTTTTTCTCCAACAAGGTCAAATAAAAGTGAAATAATGACAATAGTTAGGGACTTCTGAGGTAAGTTTATCTTCTCATTACTAAGAGTTAGTGAAAGCAGTAAGTATTCAGGCTTTCCTCCTTTTTTAAAAAAAACATTGTTTTCACATAGGAAAATGAAGTGCCACTTGCTTTTTAGTACTCACAAACCAGGGTTTGTAAGTGTATAATATGGTATACAGATGATATAAAAGGATTTTACTTGGGAGAAATAAAAACAAGCTTAATTTATATCAACTTTGAAGATGACACTAGGTAATTAAAACAGGTAAATAATATTTCCAAACAAAGGATCACAGTACGGGGTGAAGCAACTAGAATATGCAAGCCAGCTGCTTGGGTTCACACCCTGATTCCCTCATGTGCTGGCTGTATAACTGGGGCAGAAGATACATTCTCTGGACCTTAGAGTCCTCATTTGTAGAAAGAAGACAATAATAAAACACTGATGTTAAAAGACTGTCATGAGGATCAATTGAGATAAATGAGAAATACTTAAAATAAGGCCAGTCACATAGAAGAGCTCCAAAAATGTGAGTTATTAGAGTTGGTTAATATTAATGAAAGGACACATTTGGTAGCACTTAGTGCAAAAGGCAGTGCGGAACCTGGTAGCTGGTATTGATCCACGCTCCAGATCACATTGAACACTCCCAACTGAACACTCTTTAAAGTCCTCCAGATGATCCAACTGGAATCTTTAGTGTATAGATGATGATTCTGCTCTGGAATACACTTACATTTATTCCTAGGAAGCAACGAACACTACCCCAATTCTAAAGATTTGGTATCATAGTTATAGGACAAATTTTCCAAAGGTAACATATTCTGCACACGGGATTTACAATCTGAAACATGAAAATGCAACAGATCAGTGAGAACTCCCCCAATTCAAGAGAGGGTGGGAAGGACCAACACAAGGGCACAGAACCTGGCAATGCTGAAAAACAACGGTGACAGAGGAAGCACAGTGCCAGCAGACACAATGGAGGTGCTGTCTTAAGGAAGCATAATATTTTCCCAGGACTCAAAAAAAAAAAAAAAAAAAACTCATTAAAAGGTAGTACTGAAAGTAATAGGATCATACATCAATGGCCCTTATCACACACACAGGGTAGAGTAGCCTAGTTGCCTCATATGGGTAAGTACAAAAGCTTAGGAAATTATTTCAATATGAAGAACAGTGCTGAAATATTTTAAAAGCGAAAGATATCACATAGGTGATATCTTTGTGATATCAGTGTGGAGGACTGGTTTAAGAACCATGGTATCTGGTAACTATATTATATCAGGATATTCATTTCACTGACTCAGTATATCCTTTTGTAAAACTGGTAGGTGCATCATTGTATAAAATGAGCCACACTTCAAGATTCTGTTTTATTTATATGTGTGATTAGGTGCTAGAACAGTATTCAGAGGAGAGAAAAATCACACTGAGTTTATTCAAGAATAGTGTAAGGAAAGTGTAATAATCACAAGAGCCAAGGTAATAATAAATTACAGTGTAAAGCAACATTCCTTCTAAAGTCAAATATACATTCTGCACAATTTCCATTTTCATCTAAAAAATATTTATTTATTTGCCAGCACTGGATTTTAGTTGTGGCATGTGGGATCTTCAGGTATAGGTAGACTCTTAGTTGTGGCATGTAGTTAGTTGCGGCATGTAGAAGTTCCCTGATCAGGTATCGAATCCGGGCTCCTTGCATTGGGAGCAGAGAGTCTTAGCCACTGGACCACCAGGGATTTTCTTCTATTGCCATTTTCTTAATTGTTTTGGGTTCATTTTTATAGGTCTTTTTTCCTTCCTTCCGCTTTGTTCTCTTGTTGATGACCATCTTTAGTGTTCTGTTTGGGATGCTTTTTCTTTTTTTGCTTGTGTATATATTGTAGTTCTTTGGTTTGCATTCCCCATAAGTTTTTTGTTTAACAGTCTATATATGTGCAAAGTTGTTTTAAGTTGCTGGTCTCTTTCCCACCTAGAGAAGTTACTTTAGCAATTGCTGTAAAGATGGTTTGGTACTACTCAATTCTCTGTTTTCTTCCTATAAAGATTTTGATTTCTCTGATGAATCTGAATGAGAGCCTTGCTGGGTAGAGTATTCTTGGTTGTAGGGTTTTTCCATTTCCTCACTTTAAAGGTATCATGCCACTCCCTTCTGACCTGCAGAGTTTCTGCTAAAAAATCAGCTGAAAATCTTATGGGGATGCCCTCATATATTACTTGCTGCCTTTCCTTTGTTGCATTTAATACTTTTTCTTTATATTTAATTTTTGCTATTTTGATTAGCATGGGTCTGGACACGTTCCTCGTTGTTTTATCCTGTGTGGGACTCTCTGCACTTCCTGGACTTAGGTGACTCTTTAGTTTTCCAGGTTAAAGAAGTTTCTGTTTGCTGCCCTGCATGTAGGATTGTTGGTACCATCTTTCTAAATTCCGTATATATGCATTAATATACAGTATTTGTCTTTTTCTTTCTGACTTACTTCACTCTGATATGATATGATAGTGGGTCTATCCACAGCTCTTCAAATGAAATTGTGTCATTCCTTTTAATGGCTTTTGTTTTTATTTTGTTTTAATGGTTTTATTTTTATTTTGTTTTTGTCTTCATACAATTTATGTAAGAGAATGCTTAATTTATGTTCTCTTCTAGAGTTTTACAATGTCAAGTCTTATATTGATATTTAAACCTTCAAGCCATTTGGAGTTTATTTTTGTGTATGGTGTGTGTGTGTTGTAAATTCACTGACTAACATGCAGCTATCCAGCTTTCCCAATACCACTTGCCAAAGAGACTGTGTTTTCTCCATGTATACTCTTGCTTCCTTTGTTGAAGATTATTTGACCATAGGTGTGTGAGTTTATTTGTACACTCTCTATTCTGTTCCATTGATCCATATGTCTCTTTTTGTACAAATACTGTGCTGCTGTGGGTACTACAGCTTTGCAGTACTATCTGAAATCTGGGAGGATTCTGCATCCAGCAGAATGTTCAGAACAGCATCCTGTTCTTTTTCCTCAAGATTGCTTTGACACTTCTGGGTCTTCTATTGTTCCATATAAATTTTTGGATTATTTGTTCTAGTTCTGTGAAAAATGTCATGGGTAATTTAATAGGGATCACGATAAATTTGTAGACTGCTTTGGATAGTATGCACATATTAACACTATTAATTCTTCCAGTCTAAGAGCACAGTATATCTTTCCATTTCTTTGAATCATTTCCTTTATCAATGTTTTTTTTTTTTTTTGTCTTTGAATCAACAGTTATTTTTATTTTATTTTATTTAACTTTACAATATTGTATTGGTTTTGCCATATATCAAAATGAATCTGCCACAGGTATACATGTGCTCCCCATCCTGAACCCTCCTCCCTCCTCCCTCCCCATACCATCCCTCTGGGTCGTCCCAGTGCACCAGCCCCAAGCATCCAGTATCGTGCATCGAACCTGGACTGGAGACTCATGTCATATATGATATTATACATACTTCAATGCCATTCTCCCAAATCATCCCACCATCTCCCCCTCCGACAGAGTCCAAGAGACTGTTCTATACATCAGTGTCTCTTTTGCTGTCTCGTATACAGGGTTATTGTTACCATTTTTCTAAATTCCACATATATGCGTTAGTATACTGTATTGGTGTTTTTCTTTCTGGCTTACTTCATCAATGTTTTATAGTTCTCAGCGTGTAAGTCTTTCAACTTCTTGGTCAGGTTTATTCCTAAATATTTTTTTTATGCGATTTTAAAAAGTACTGTTTTTTGACTCCCTTTCTGATATGTCAACGTTAGTATATAGAAATGAAACAGATTTCTGTATTTTAACATTGGATCTTGCTACTTTGCTGAATTCATCATTGATAATTTTGAGGTTAACAAACAAATGTGCATTATTTGATAAGTATTATCTTATAAATTTTAAAAGGTTTCTTTACCTAATTAACTTAAAGGAATGGACCAATGAACCTACAAAATAGCTTTCTTTAAAAAACTATGAAAGTGAAAATAGCTTAGTCATGTCTGAGTCTTTGCGACCCCATGGACTATACAGCTCATGGTATTCTCCTGGCCAGAATACTGGGGTGGTAGCCTGTCCCTTCTCCAGGGGATCCTCCCAATCCAGGAATTGAACCAGGGCCTCCTGCATTGCAGGTGGATTCTTTACCAGTTGAGCTAGCAGGGAATCCCCCCTCCTTCCCTGCAAAAACTATAGTAGATATATTAATTTCAGACAAAGCAAACTTTGTAACAGGGGGATTGTCAGGGCTAATGGAGGATGATGAATAATCATAAAGAGGTCAATTCTCCAAGAAGACAGAACAAGTTAATGTCTATAAACTTAAGAGTGTCAAAATATGTAAGGCAAACAGTGATAGGACTGAAAGGAGAAATATACAAATCCATTATTATAGTTGTAAACTTCAGCATCAGTCTTCCAGTAATAGATACATAAAACAGACAAAAAGATCAATAAGACTTAGATGAACCTGAAGAACACTATCCATCACTTGATGTAACTGATGTGTATATAATATTCTATCCAACAATAGTAGAGTTATTCTGTAACATACATGAAATATTCATCAATGTTCAAAGAGATGAATCACATTCTGGGCCATAAAACAAACCTTAAAATACTTAAAAGAATAAAAATCATACAAAGTATGATTATAATAGAATTACATATATTATAAAGTCAAACTAAATATCAATAAAATAAAGATAATTGATAAATACCCAAAAGTTTGAAATAATACACATAATAAATAATACACATCTTAGTAATTCATATGTCAAAGAAAAATCCGAGAGAAATTAAAAATTATAATGAGCTGAATGAATATACAATTTATCGAAACTTGTATTCTATAGCAAAGGCAGTGCTTAGAGGGAAATTTATACTGCTAAATGCATCAATAACCGAAGGTGGGACTTTAGTATCACAGAAACTAGAGGAAGAAGAGTGATTTAAAGCTAAAGAAAGGATAAAATTACAGAAGCAACCAGAAAACAATAGAGAAAAATCAATGAAATTGATAGACTTCCAGCCAGACTAACTAGGAAAAGAAGAAAGAAAAAACAAATTGTCAATATCAGAAATGATAGGGGAGACACTGTGGATCATTACTACTGACCTATGAATATTAAAAAGATAATAAAATAACACTATTAACAGCACTGTGCCCACAAATTTGATAACTTAAGTAAAATAATCAATTACTTGAAAGATATAAACCAAAACATACAGAAGAGGCAACAGGTAACCTGAATAGCTCTATTTTTTCAAAGAGAGGAATCAATAAAAAGCAATGGTTCTAGAAAGTTTTGCTGTTAAATTCTACCAAATATTTAGGGAAGAAGTGCTACCAGTTCTTATTCCAGAAAATTACAAGCAGATAGAACAGTTCCTAACAGTTTCTATAAGATTTGTATTACCTAAATACTAAACTCAGAGAAAGACATTACAAGAAGGAAAATGACAGGCCACTTTCTCTTATTAACATAGAAAAAAAAATCCTCAATGAAATATTATCAAATAAAATTCAACAGTCAATAAAAAAGGATTCTACCACAATCAATCTTCTTCCTTGTCTTTCTTCTCCCAAACTTTGTGAGGAAGTATAAAAAACCTAGAGGTTCATGCTGATGTAAATAAGTGACTGAATAAGTGGAGGATATGGACAAAGTTCCCCATCAAAAAAAAAAAAAAAAAAAAAAAACTGGAGTAATTTATGGATACATTTCACCCTGAATGAGTTGGAGCATAAATTCTTACTCCTTTAGTTTGAGCTACATTTAGGAATTTCTTTCCAAAGAGTATGTATGAAAAAGGAGGGGAAAATGTCACTTTACAATGAGATTTATATCATCAACATAAAGTACAAGTTTAGGTTCATTGCTTTTTAAAAAACATAGCAATTTGTTATGTAAAATAATTTTTTAAAAGCTGAAAAGAATCATTTTCTTCTATTAAATATCCTTTACACTTTTTTCTAAGGTCAGATGACTATATTTGTGTGGGTCTCTTTCTGGGCTGTTCCATTGATCTATTTGTCTGTTCTTTCCCCAATACGACAATACTACTTAATTTATTTTGTTGCAAAATGTTTTCCATCTTTCCAATGGGAACTCTCTCGATTGGCTTCTGTGTCCTTTTGGCATACCTCCAACATTCTGTGTTCCCTTATTAAATTCATATTACTAATTGAAAGAAGGCAGTCTAAAAAGATTATCGACTGTCTGACACCATTTATATGACATTATGAAAAAGGAATAATAGAAATAGTAAACAGATCAGCAAGCTATGACAAAACTAGACAGTGTATTAAAAAGCAGAGACATCGCTTTGCTGACAAAGGTTCATATAGTCAAAGCTATGATTTTTTTTCAGTAGTCATGTACAGATGTGAGAATTGGACCATAAAGAAAGCAGAGCACTGAAGAATTGATGCTATTGAACTGTGGTGCTGGAGAAGACTCTTGAGAGTCCCTTGGACAGCAAGGAGATCAAACCAGTCAATACTAAAGAAATCAACCCTGAATATTCATTGGAAGGACTGAGGCTGAAGCTGAAGCTCCAATACTTTGGCCACCTGATGTGAAGAGCCAACCCACTGGAAAAGACTGAAAGCTGACCCACTGGAAAAAATTCTGAGGCTGGGAAAGACTGAAGGTAAAAGAGGAATGGGGGCAGCAGTGGATGAGACAGTTAGATAGCATCACCAACTCAATGGACATGAGTTTGAGCAAACTCTGGGAGATGGTAAAGGACAGGGAAGTCTGGAGTGCTGCAGTTCATGGTGTCGTAAAGAGTTGGACACGACTTAACAACTGAACAACAACAAAACAGATCAATGGCTTTCTGATGTGATGAAAAGAACACTTATCTCTGTGGTCTTCCTCCCTCAAACCTAAAACCCCAGAGAAATCATGAGAAAAAAAACACCATACAAATCCTAGATCCGGGACATTTTATAAAACACCTAACTAGTACTCCTCAAAACTGTCAAGGTCATCAAAAACAAGAAAAGTCTGAGAAACTCACAGTTTAGAGATAGTTACCAAGACACGACAGGCTTCCCTGGTGGCTCAGTGGTAAAGAATCTGCCTGCAATGCAGAAGACGCAGGAGATGAGAGTTTGATCCCTAGGTTGGGAAGATCCTCTGAAGGAGGGCATGGCAACCTACTACAGTATTCTTGCTTGGAGAACCCCATAGACAGAGAAGTCTGGTGGGCTACAGTCCATGTGGTCGCAAAGAGTTGGACACAACTGAAGCAACTGAGCAGCATGAATGCACCAAGACACGACAACTAAATGTAACATGGTATCTTGGATGAGACTGTAGTACATAAAGAGGACATTAGGTAAAAACAAAGAAAATGTCAATAAAGTATGGACTTCAGTTAATAATGTACCACTATTGGCCTTAGAAAGCATCACTATGAACAAAGCTAGTGGAGGTGATGGAATTCCAGTTGAGCTCTTTCAAATCCTGAAGATGATGCTGTGAAAGTGCTGCACTCAATATGCCAGCACATTTGGAAAACTCAGCAGTGGCCACAGGACTGGAAAAGGTCAGTTTTCATTCCTATCCCAAAGAAAAGCAATGTCAAAGAATGCTCAAACTACCACACAATTGCACTCATCTCACACGCTAGTAAAGTAATGCTCCAAATTCTCAAAGCCAGGCTTCAGCAATACGTGAACCGTGAACTTCCAGATGTTCAAGCTGGCTTTAGAAAAGGCAGAGGAACCAGAGATCAAATTGCCAACATCCATTGGATCATGGAAAAAGCAAGAGAGTTCCAGAAAAACATCTATTTCTGCTTTATTGACTATGCCAAAGCCTTTGACTGTGTGGGTAACAATAAACTGTGGACAATTCTGAAAGAGATGGAAATACCAGAACACCTGATCTGCCTCTTGAGAAACCTATATGCAGGTCAGGAAGCAACAGTTAGAACTGGACATGGAACAACAGACTGGTTCCAAATAGGAAAGGGAGTACGTCAAGGCTGTATATTGTCACCCTGCTTATTTAACTTATATGCAGAGTACATCATGAGAAATGCTAGGCTGGAAGAAGCACAAGCTGGAATCACGAGTGCTGGGAGAAATATCAATAACCTCAGATATGCAGATGACATGACCCTTATGGCAGAAAGTGAAGAGGAACTAAAAAGCCTCTTGACGAAGGTGAAAGAGGAGAATGAAAAAGTTGGCTTAAAACTCAACATTCAGAAAATGAAGATCATGGCATCTGGTCCCAACACTTCATGGGAAATAGATGGGGAAACAGTGGAAACAGTGGCTGACTTTATTTTTGGGGGGCTCCAAAATCACTGCAGATGGTGACTGCAGCCATGAAATTAAAAGATGCTTACTCCTTTGAAGGAAAGTTATGACCAACCTAGACAGCATATTAAAAAGCAGAGACATTACTTTGCCAACAAATGTCCATCTAGTCAAGGCTATGGTTTTTCCAGTGGTCATGTATGGACGTGAGAGTTGGACTGTGAAGAAAGCTGAGTGCCAAAGAATTGATGCTTTTGAACTGTGGTGTTGGAGAAGACTCTTGAGAGTACCTTGGACTGCAAGAAGGTCCAACAAGTCCATCCTAAAGGAGATCAGTCCTGGGTGTTCATTGGAAGGATTGATGCTAAAGCTGAAACTCCAATACTTTGGCCATCTCATGCGAAGAGTTGACTCGTTGGAAAAGAGCCTGATGCTGAGAGGGACTGGGGGCAGGAGAAGGGGATGACAGAAGATGAGATGGCTGGATGGCATCACTGACTCGATGGACATGAATTTGGGTGAACTATGGGAGTTGGTGATGGACAGGGAGGCCTGGTGTGCTGCAATTCATGGGATTGCAAACAGTCAGACACGACTGAGCAACTGAACTGAACTGATTGGCTCATTAGTTTTGACTAATGTATCATACAAATATAAGCCATTAACAACAAGGGAAACCGAAAGTGGGAGAGCGTGTGGACAGCAACCAATGTGAATGGTATTTAAGAATGTGGGAGAGTTGAAATTGTTTTCACATATGCAGAATAAAAGGAAAAAAAAGATGAAATATGCATGAGTCACCTCCCCAGTGGGCTCCTAGTCTGGTTGCCTTCTAATATATTCTCCACAGTATCTTTCAAAGGACAAACTCTAACCTTGTGTTTGCTGTAAGGATCAAAGATAATGCGACTAAAATATCTAACTGTATCTGGAACATAGTAGAAACAAACAAATGTGGACATTACTTTTCTATTTTCCAAGTTAAATCTATTCAAAGTTCCACCTTCTGCCCATCACCCAATTCACTCCTTAATGATGTCCTACAGGACACCTTTATCCCTCCCCTATAAGAAAGTGGCTCCCCAGAACTCATTATGGCCAAACCCTGCCTTTATACTACATTCATATATTCATTCTTCTAGTTAAACTGGATCACTTAGTGATCTGGAGAAGATAATTCTCTCCTCTGTGCCATTATTTCCAGAAAGGCCTCCTTGCTATCAAGTAGAATTCTATGTAATTCCCTGGATCTACTCAAATATAGCCCTTTCTCATAAAGGCTTTTCTGATTCTGTTGGTATCAAGCTCACCCTCCAATGAGCCCCCAGTACCTGATGTCATTTATTGTAACTAATTTTGTTCTGGTATTATGCTATATGCTATGCTAAGTCACTTCAGTCGTATCTGACTCTGTGCGACCCCATAGACGGCAGCCCAACAGGCTCCCCCGTCCCTGGGATTCTCCAGGCAAGAACACTGGAGTGGGTTGTCATTTCCTTCTCCAATGCATGAAAGTGAAAAGTGAAAGTGAAGTCACTCAGTCATGTCCGACCCTCAGCGACCCCATGGACTGCAGCCCTCCAGGCTCCTCCATCCCTGGGATTTTCCAGGCAAGAGTACTGGAGTGGGGTGCCATTGCCTTCTCCGTGATTCCTATTATTTCTCCAACATCCTGAAATACAGGAACTCTGCTTAAACTCTTTTTTTTTTCTCCTGGCCAAACAATTCACAATTGTAAAGTGGAATAATATATCATTTGTATTTAAAATAAAGCAAGGAAAAGAAATTTAGTTTCTAAAAAAAATATTCACTTTTGAGTGTTTCTTTAATACTCATATACCCACTGTGCTTGGATACCAGATATGATTAAAAGCCTGCATTTTTGGAAGTGATATATTACCTCTGCAGGACTAAATTAAAAGAGTCACAATGTCTTGAAACAAGCGGCACATCTAATGCTTGCTCTAAGAATATGAAGAAAATATATAATTTATATGTAAGAATTTTATACTTGTTACTTTGTATCTAAAAATCACACATTACCAGAAGAAGTTCTGAGAATTTGTTCAATTTCTAAAACAGCATAGAGGGTAACAAACTTCAAATGTCATCTTCCCTGTTTTTAATGAATACCTAGTGTGAATGCAAAAATTATTTTAACCCACAAGTCCATGTTTTGAAATTTAAGTACATGCTTCGATACATTTGGATCAGAAAATGACTAAAAAGATCCCTTTATATTTCTTCCATACATCTTGAGCTCAGCTTGAAAAATTCAATAAAAAACTCAGTTGACTAATGGTAGATGAGACAGAACTCATGGAACTTCAGACCTTATCCATTCATGGGTGACATAAACTAACGTATTCACAGTCCCTTAATTTTGCCCATGGGAAGTGATGCTGCATTTCCTGACAGATGAAAACACATTTTAAGAAGAAACTAACTGAAGCCAATACTGGATGTGAAAATTTTCTTTAGAAGAGCAACACAGCTTGAGACTTCACTATGGTGAAAATGCAACTATCTTTTATTCAAATAAAAAATTATTTTCAATGAACTTCAGTCTAATTACCAAAATGTCTTTCTGGAATGACTTATGAAGTACAGTTATGAATAAAGATAGGTTTAATGGTAGAATCAATTTTAATTACATTAATACTTTAGTACATTTATAATTTGAATTTGAATGCTGAGAGACATTTTGAAAGTGGTATAAAAAAGAAAAAAAGCCATGAATAACACATGGTTGATTCCAGAAAATTTTATTTGACAAGCAGCATGCTATCTATTGGCATATTCTAATTTTAAATTTGTAACATTCCCTGTCTACAATGAGAGTATGTAATGAAGTCCACCTAAAGGAGGCCAAAGGGCATTTGGTATTAAATTTGCATCTTTCTGAAGATAACAATTTATAGGAGGAGGAACATTTTCAAGGGCATTAAAACATTTTAAGAGTTCTGAAACTTTAAGAGTTTGAAGTCTTTATCCATCCTAATTTTGATATTTCACATTCTATCTTTAACTGATTAACATATTGTTCAAAACTTTGCACTTTACTCAAGCTCAGATATCAAGGTTGTTTCTCTGAATCTGTGCTTGTATTTACCTGATACTTTGCTGAAAATACTCTGCATTCAGATGTTTATATCTTTCCTTTTTGCCTTTGCTTTTCGCTTCTCTTCTTTTCACAGCTATTTGTAAGGCCTCCCAAGACAGCCATTTTGCTTTTTTGCATTTCTTTTCCATGGGGATGGTCTTGATCCCTGTCTCCTGTACAATGTCAGGAACCTCAGTCCATAGTTCATCAGGTACTGTATCAGGTCTGGTCCCTTAAATCTATTTCTCACTTCCACTGTATAATCATAAGGGATTTGATTTAGGTCATACCTAAATGGTTAGTTGTTTTCCCTACTTTCTTCAATTTCAGTCTGAATTTGGCAATAAGGAATTCATGATCTGAGCCACAGTCAGCTCCCAGTATTGTTTTTGTTGACTGTATAGAGCTTCTCCATCTTTGGCTGAAAAGAACATAATCAATCTGATTGCAGTGTTGACCATCTGGTGATATCCATGTGTAGAGTCTTCTCTTGTGTTCTTGGAAGAGGGTGTATGCTATGACCAGTGCATTTTGTTGGCAAAACTCTATTAGTCTTTGCCCTGCTTCATTCCGTATTTCAAGGCCAAATTTGCCTGTTACTCCAGGTGTTTCTTGACTTCCTACTTTTGCATTCCAGTCCGCTATAATGAAAAGGACATCTTTTTTGGGTGTTAGTTCTAAGAGGTCTTGTAGGTCTTCATAGAACCATTCAACTTCAGCTTCTTCAGCATTACTGGTTGGGGCATAGACTTGGATTACCGTGATATTGAATGGTTTGCCTTGGAAACGAACAGAGATCATTCTGTCGTTTTTGACATTGCATCCAAGTACTGCATTTCGAACTCTTTTGTTGGCCATGATGGCTACTCCATTTCTTCTGAGGGATTCCTGCCCGCAGTAGTAGATATAATGGTCATCTGAATTAAACACACATTCCAGTCCATTTTAGTTTGCTGATTCCTAGAATGTCAACGTTCACTCTTGCCATCTCTTGTTTGACCACTTCCAATTTGCCTTGATTCATGGACCTGATATTACAGGTTCCTATGCAATATTGCTCTTTACAGCATCGGACCTTGCTTCTATCACCAGTCACATCCACAACTGGGTATTGTTTTTGCATTGGCTCCATTCCTTCATTCTTTCTGGAGTTATTTCTCCACTGATCTCCAGTAGCATATTGGGCACCTACTGACCTGGGGAGTTCCTCTTCCAGTATCCTATCATTTTGCCTTTTCAGAAACCATTCCTCAGCGATCAATGCAAAGAAATAGAGGAAAACAATGGAATGGGAAAGACTAGAGATCTCTTCAAGAAAATTAGCGATACCAAGGGAATATTTCATGCCCTCGAGATGGGCTCGATAAAGGACAGAAATGGTATGGACCTAACAGAAGCAGAAGATATTAAGAAAAGGTGGCAAGAATACACAGAAGAACTGTACAAAAAAGATCTTCATGACCCAGATAATCACGATGGTGTGATCACTCACCTAGAGCCAGACATCCTGGAATGTGAAGTCAAATGGGCCTTAGAAAGCATCACTACGAACAAAGCTAGTGGAGGTGATGGAATTCCAGTTGAGCTCTTTCAAATCCTGAAAGATGATGCTGTGAAAGTGCTGCACTCAATATGCCAGCACATTTGGAAAACTCAGCAGTGGCCACAAGACTGGAAAAGGTCAGTTTTCATTCCAATCCCAAAGAAAGGCAATGCCAAAGAATGCTCAAACTACCGCACAATTGCACTCATCTCACACACTAGTAAAGTAATGCTCAAAATTCTCCAAGCCAGGCTTCAGCAATACGTGAACTGTGAACTACCAGTCGTTCAAGCTGGTTTTAGAAAAGGCAGAGGAACCAGAGATCAAATTGCCAACACCAGCTTGATCATTGAAAAAGCAAGAGAGTTCCAGAAAACCATCTATTTCTGCTTTACTGACTATGCCAAAGCCTTTGACTGTGTGGACCACAATAAACTGTGGAAAATTCTGAAAGAGATGGGAATACCAGACCACCTGACCTGCCTCTAGAGAAATATGTATGCAGGTCAGGAGGCAACAGTTAGAACTGGACATGGAACAACAGACTGTTTCCAAATAGGAAAAGGAGTATGTCAAGGCTGTATATTGTCACCCTGCTTATTTAGCTTATATGCAGAGTACATCATGAGAAATGCTAGGCTGGAAGAAGCACAAGCTGGAATCAAGATTGCCGGGAGAAATATCAATAACCTCAGATATGCAGATGACACCACCCTTATGGCAGAAAGTGAAGAGGAGCTAAAAAGCCTCTTGACGAAGGTGAAAGAGGAGAGTGAAAAAGTTGGCTTAAAGCTCAACATTCAGAAAACGAAGATCATAGCATCTGGTCCCATCACTTCATGGGAAATAGATGGGGAAACAGTGGAAACAGTGTCAGACTTTATTTTTGGGGGCTCCAAAATCACTGCAGATGGTGACTGCAGCCATGAAATTAAAAGACGCTTACTCCTTGGAAGGAAAGTTATGACCAACCTAGATAGCATATTCAAAAGCAGAGACATTACTTTGCCAACAAAGGTCCGTCTAGTCAAGGCTATGGTTTTTCTAGTGGTCATGTATGGATGTGAGAGTTGGACTGTGAAGAAAGCTGAGTGCCGAAGAATTGATGCTTTTGAACTGTGGTGTTGGAGAAGACTCTTGAGAGTTCCTTGGACTGCAAGGAGATCCAACCAGTCCATTCTGAAGGAGATTAGCCCTGGGATTTCTTTGGAAGAAATGATGCTAAAGCTGAAACTCCAGTACTTTGGCCATCTCATGCGAAGAGTTGACTCATTGGAAAAGTCTCTGATGCTGGGAGGGATTGGGGGCAGGAGGAGAAGGGGACGACAGAGGATGAGATGGCTGGATGGCATCACTGACTTGATGGACATGAGTCTGAGTGAACTCTGGGAGTTGGTGATGGACAGGGAGGCCTGGCGCGCTGCGATTCATGGGGTTGCAAAGAGTCGGACATGACTGAGTGATTGAACTGAACTGAATTGAACTTGCTGAAAATATAGGATTTTGATGACTCAAAATCCGTTAATTATTATTTTTCAAACACACACTGAATGTTATCCTTGAACTAAATCTCTCTTTTCATAAATGGGGCATTTATCTTATTTTCCAAGACTGTCTCATTCTGTACTCCTAATCCAATTCTCTTCATTATGAGTGCTTTGCTCACCAACAGTTTCAGAGACTTTGTCAAGTAAACCTTTCTTTGCTGAGTCATCAAGTTTTTTATGCTCAGTCAGTTTTCTTCTCATTAGTACTATAAGTATACTGAAAGATTATTAGAGAAAAAAGAAGCAAGAAGAGGAGAAAGAAGGAAGGAAGGAAAGGGAAAGAAGGAAGGTGAGGGAAGTCAAAGGAAAGAAGAAAGGGAGGGAAAGAGGAAGGGAGGGAAGGAGGGAGGCAAGAAGGAAGGAAGGAAGAGGGAAGGGAGGGAGAGAATCTGTTCTTGGTTTTGCTACTGTCCCAAGTACCACCCTATTACCCCTTGGTCCCCTTCCTTCTGAGGTCACTTTTCCTGAAAGAGTATTGTTCACATGTCCCTTGCTTCCTGCTTTCAACCTCATCCTTATCTTCCTTTACCCTGCCTCTGAATCCAAACCTTTACTAAATTTGCTCTCTCAAAGGGTCACCAATGACTTCCCAGTGCAAAATTCCTAGTTTCCGCCCACTCCCTCAATCCTTTTTGCTCAACGAGCTACTGATGAATTTCTTCCAAGGACCCCCTGTTTGACTTCCATCATACTCTATGTACCTTAGTGTTTTTCCCTCTGACTCCTGACCTCTTCTTCCCTTTCTCCTCCCAAACAACAGTGAGGAGATACTTTGAAATTTGTCTTTGCAATGGTTCCCATTTTCCTTTACTCTTTCTATGTTCTTTCTTCTTTGGTAAGCTCCTCTAACTTCATAGCTTTTACTACCAAATGTATATAGCTCATACATGGGAAAATGTACTAAACAAAGTGCCAGCCCAATCCTTAATAAATTCTGGGTGTATAAATGGGCATGCAAACATACTTTGTGATAAAAATGCCAATGAGGCAAGTGCAGTATGTTCTGGAAACACATTAAATGGACATCCAGTGAAATCTTTGGAAGTCAAGAACCCTTCCTGGAGGAGCTGATACATAATCAGCTCATTATGTATTGATACATAATACAAGTTCCAATGAAAAAGAATTACTATAAAGGAAGTAGGAGGTTCCAAGCAAAGAAAGCAGCCTATTCCTCCAATTAAAAATAAAAAAAAAAATTTTAAGTTTTATCAAAAAAGCAGTATATTCAAAGGCTTGTAATCAGGAGTATAATGTCACTTAACAGACATAAATTTGGTGACTAGAAAGTACAGTGGGGGAGGGCATAAAAAGTTGGCATCTGAATAAAGGCCACGATAAACAGGACTATATCAAAAAGGGTTTTACATTCAATCTTAAAAGTTTGGACTTTATCCTGAGGACAATGGAGGATGTACTGAACCTTAGAACAGACATAGCTTTGCATTTTAGAAAGATCATCTTAGATGCATTGAAATGAATATATGAGTATGGGACAAGGAAAGAGGGGATATGAATTGGAAGACAATGGTAGTTCCCAGTGAGATGTGTTTGTGTACAGATCAGGAAAGATGCAGAGATGATGGAGATAAGTGGGCAAATCTGAAAGATATTTAGGAGGAAAAGTCTACCCAGATTTGGGAACAAAATGTTGATGTAAATTTTATTTTTTTGCATACATTAGATGCCTGATAAAAAATCCAAGTGGAAATCTCTATTAGACAGTTGGATTTATAGGTGAAGGGCTCAGAAGGGATTTTATATGTGTATTCACAGCAATAGTGGATAAAATAAGGAAGTACATGGACTCCATAGAGCCAATAAATAGGGGAAAAAGATGCTTGGGTCAAAAACCCTGAGAGTTTTTGACGCAAGCAGAGAAATCTGGGAATGATACTAAGTTGAAGGACTAGAAAATGATGGCACAAACCAGAGACTGGACTAATGAAATACAGAAAAGTGTGAAAAACACTGCAAGAATGTCAATTAAGGACTGAGAGTTGATCACTGAATTTAGCAAAAAGAAGAATATCACTCACCACACTGAATAAATGTTTATAAATGAAGGACACAAGCAAGATTACATGAATTGAGAAATTGGAGAGAGAAGAATTAGAGATAGCAAGTGAAAATGAATTTGTAAAAATAGGAGAGATAGAAGAGTAGGTAGAGTGTATCACGGGTCAACGTGGCTTTTATGACGGGAGAGAACTGTGGTGAGTAAACCAATAAATATATGGTAGTTTAAAATAGAAAATAGAAATGTGAAGGGTACAAGAAGAACCCTGGGGCAATATAACTCAGATAGGAGAGGAGGTAACAAAGTATACATATGGTTACGTTTCTATGAGGTAGGAAGAGTTAGAAAGTTGAGAAAGCTACTCTATTATTTTCTCTGACGAGTCCTGGTCCAATGCTGAGGATGACTGAGAATGAACACGACAGGGAACTTTAGGAAAATGCAGGTTACAAACAATCACTCCCACTGGATAAGTCATTTTCTATGATTCAAATCTATGATTGCCAGGAAATCCTGAAGGCATGATTGGGATCTGAACCCATGACATCCTCGTGTTGATCAGCCATGGCACTGAGTGGTTTTTCAGTAGCACATGCACTAGTTCACCTGAAACACAGGAACACAATGAGAGTGAGCCAGGATTAAGCACTCTGTCAGAGAATCTGTTGGAAGGACACGCTGAGGGAAATTCAGAGCATGTGTGAGTTGAAGAGGCTGATTGCTATGCTGCTGGTGGAATGACTTCTCCAATGTCTATCTTGCTGGTGAGAGGGGAATTATATATACACACTGATCATTACTGCATTTCCACTGCTGGACAGATGCATTTTGCATGCATGGAATTAATAACTGTATGAGTGGTCCTGTCTGAAATCCTGGTTTATCTTGTTATTATTTTATCACAGCATCATACCACAGAGAGTTTTCAGATTGTTGACTTTACGGCAGACATACAGGTTATTTTACTCTAACTGGAGATAAAATATTACTCAGTTTACCTTCTGACTACCAGAGATAAAGGGACAAAGTCTATTTCTAAAGAGTTCTTCAAAACTAATACAATTATGTAAAGTTTAAAAATAAAAAAATAAAAAAAAAGAATATCCCTTTGCCTTGCCTGAACCCACTGATTTTAAATAATTTTCCCTTTCATACACTTATTGTCTCATATGTTGCATAAAGCTTGGCTGTGTGCTCTGCATGAACATGTAGCTTGGTCACCATCAGAACTCTTCAGAGTTGAAAAGATTGATGCATTAAACTGTCTACTTTACTTTTGCATCTCCCAGTAAAATATTTTAGCCCTATTCTATTGTTCTCATAAGTTTATTTTATAACTCTTTAATAACCTCTGTACTTCACAATGAACTCTCTCCCACACTTCTACTGTTTTCATTACAGGTTATATTCGACAGAGGTCCTGTTTAAGATGGGAAAGTTTCGTATTGTTTGTATGGTATAATCTATGCACACAGCTATATTTCTATCCTATTCTTTATTTTTAAACTGTCCATATCACTGTCAATTTGCTTGTATCTTTTTCTGTGACATGATATGCCCAGGATGGATTATGTGCTAAGATGTTCCAGTTATTAATTACAGAGGTGGTCCCAAGTGCACAGCTTTATTTAACTTCTGATGGCAGCTTCTGCAAGCCATGGCCCTAGATTTCCCTACAGTGAATGAACATGCAAAGTGAAAGGCAGAATTGGCAGAAGGTACAGAAAGACAATGAGCACAGGCCTGAGAAGCAGCTACCATGATCCCCTTCCTCAACACCACCACTGAGGAGGGGCCCCAAGTTTCCAGACACTTATGCTCAACTATTTGCAACAACTTTTCTTGTAAAGGACTGAGTGGGACATTGGGGATGTGATGAAAGGCAAATTAAGGCACTGGATTAAGAAGTCGTTCCTACTTTCAATAATTTATTCCTTTTTATGATATTGCATCTTTATTAGGTTATCATCGCATATCTGTTAGTAACTTGGGGTGGTGGTTTAGTCTCTAAGTCATGTCCGACTGCTGAGACCCCATGAAGAGTAGTCCACAAGGCTACTGGAGTGGGTTGCATTTCCATCTCCAGGGGATCTTTCCAACCCAGGGATCGAACCTGCGTCTCCTGCATTGGAGGTGCTATCCTTCATTGCAGGCGGATTCTTTACCGCTGAGCCACCAGGGAAGCCCTATAGTAAATTAGGTGTATTTATTAAATTTAGGAGGCCAGTTGGGAGCTTTGTTGTTCAGTCACTCAGTCGTGTCTGACTTTTTGTGACTCCATGGACTGCAGCACCCTAGGCTTCCCTTTCCTTCACTATCTCCCGGAGTTTGCTCAAACTCATGTCCATTGAGTCAGTGATGCCATCCAACCACCTCATCCTCTGTCATCACCTTCTCCTCCTGCCTTCAACCTTTTCCAGCATCAGCGTCTTTTCCAATGAGTTGGCTCCTGGCATCAGATCGCTAAAGTTCTGAAGCTTCAGCATCAGTCCTTCCAATGAACACCCAGGACTGATCTCCTTTAGGATGGCTGGTTTGATCTCCTTGCTGTTCAAGGGACCCTCAAGAGTCTTCTCCAGCACCACAGCTTGAAAGCATCAGTTCTTTGGTGCTTAGTTTTTTTTATTGCCCAGCTCATACATGACTACTGGAAAACCATAGTTATGACTATATAGACCTTTGTAGGCAAAGTAATGTCTGTTTTTTAATAGGCTGTCTAGATTTGTCATAGCTTTTTTTTTCCAACAAGCAAGCATCTTTTAATTTCAGGGCTGCAGTGACATTAAAGGGCTGGTATTCCCATTTCTTCTGTGTATTCTTGCCTCCTATTCTTAATATATTCTTTTAATTTCACCATCCACAGTGATTCTGGAGCCCAAAAAAATAAAGTATGTCACTCTTTCCACTGTTTCCCGAAATATTTGCCATGAAGTGATGGGACCGGATGCCATGATCTTTGTTTTTTGAATGTTGAGTTTTAAGCCAGACTTTTCACTCTCCTCTTTCACCTTCACCAAGAGGCTCTTTGGTTTCTCTTTGCTTTCTCCCATAAGGGTGGTGTCATCTGCATATCTGAGGTTATTGATATTTCTCCTGACATTCTTCATTCCAGCTTGTGCTTTATCCAGTCCATCATTTCACATGATATACTCTGCACATAAGTTAAATAAGCGGGGTGCCTTGACATACTCCTTTCCCAATTTGGAACCAGTTCCTTGTTCCATGTCTGGTTCTAACTGTTGCTTCTTGACCTGCATACAGGTTTCACAGGAGGCAGGTAAAGTGGTCTGTTATTCCCATCTCTGTAAGATTTTCTACAGTTTGTTGTGATCTACAGAGTCAAAGGCTTTAGTGTAGTCAGTGAAGCAGAAGCAGAGGCTTTTCTGAAAATCTCTAGCTTTTTCTATGATCCAACAGATGCTGGTAATTTGCTCTCTGATTCTTCTGCCTTTTCTAAATTCAGCTGGAACATCTGGAAGTTCATGGTTCATGTACTGTTGAAGCCTCGCATGAAGGATTTTGAGCATTTGCTAAAGTGTGAGATGAGTGCAATTGTGTGGTAGTTTGAACATTCTCTGTCATTGCCCTTATTTGCAACTGGAATGAAAACCAACCTTTTCCAGTCCTGTGGTGACTGCTGAGTTTTCCAAATTTGCTGGCATATTGGGTGCAGGACGTTATCAGCAACATCGTGTAGGATCTGAAATAGTTCAGCTGGAATTCCATCACCTCCATTAGCTTTGTTCGTAGTGAAGCTTCCTAAGGCTCACTTGGTTGTGGTTATCTGGGTCATTAGGATCTGTTTTGTATAATTCTTCTATTGTGTTCATCTTTGCATGAAATGTTCCCTTGATATCGCTAAATTTCTTGAAGAGATCTCGTCTTTCCCATTCTATTGTTTTCCTCTATTTCTTTGCATTGCTCACTTTAAAAAGCTTTCTTATCTCTCCGTGCTATTCTTTGTAATTCTGCATTCTGATGAGTATATCCTTCCTTTTCTCCTTTGCCTTTCTATTTCTCTTCTTTTCACAGCTATTTGTAAGGCCTCCTCAGACAACCTTTTTGCCTTTTTGCATTTCTTTTTCTAGGTGATGGTTTTGATACCACCTCCTGCACAATGTTACGTAGCTCTGCCCATAGTTCTTCAGGCACTCTGCCTATCAGATCTAGTCCCTTCAATCTATTTGTCACTTCCACTGTGTAACCGAAGGGATCTGACTTAGGTCATACCTGAATAGTCTAGTGGTTTTCCCTACTTTATTCAATTTAAGTCTGAATTTGGCAATAAGGAGTTCATGATCTGAGCTACAGTCAGCTCCCATTCTTGTTTTTGCTGACTGTACAGAGCTTCTCCATCTTTGGCTGCAAAGAATATAATCAATCTGATTCCAGTATTGACCATCTGGTGATGTCCATGTGTAGAGTTGTCTCTTGTGTTGTTGGAAAAGGGTGTTTGCTATAACCAGCACATTCTCTTAGCAAAACTCTGTTACCCTTTGTCTTGCTTCATTTTGTACTCCAAGGTCAACTTGCCTGTTACTCCAGGTATCTCCTGACTTCCTACTTTTGCATTCCAGTTCCCTATGATGAAAAGGACATCTTCTAGTTGGGAACTAGAAGACATTAATAAATCTAAGAGTGCATGTTTGTAAAAAAGTGAGGCAATGGGAATTTGCCTACTATATAGGGACAAGGTTCTCCTTCCTTCATAGCTTATTCTCTACACGCCAGTTGAGCAGAAAGGTCCCAGAAGAGTAAGTAGTTCAGTAGTCGTGTGTTCCAAACTGCAATATCATTTTATCTTACAATACTTGTTGGTATAAATGTGTCATTCCAGACAGGATGATCCACTCTCTCTCCTGAACTATAGGAGAAAGAAATGTCTTCGACTGCTACTTTTCTAAGCTGGATGCAAGTGGTCAGACTTGAATCATGTTAAAAAAAAGAATTCCTGATAGATTTCAGGATACTTTCTAATGGCCTTATATTTTTTTGAAAAGTTCTCAGAAAAATAATCAAATCATTACTAAAACAGCTATTTCACTTAATACGATTTATTTGAGGCCTAAAGGTAAACTTCCAAGCTATGTTGCCTTTTTTATGATTTTTTGAGACTCTCATTATGTCCTTACTATGCCTTTGCTTTGGGTTTTTCCAGAGTGCTACAATATTTCAACCAATAAACCATGTTTTATTTCTAACAGGAGCTACCACTTGCCCATAAAACTCATACTTCCATGCAATAAAAACAACTTCCTTAGGCTGCCTCAGAACATTTAGAACACTTTCCTACGGTTGGATAACATTTATTCTTGCCTTTACTCAGACAAAAATATATGATATGAAACCTATGGATTGATAAGCCCAGGATATTTCATTTTATGTCCTACAATTGAACCCTTCGTGTCATGTAGGGTAACTGGAACCTAGGGCTTATACTTTGAGATAAACCTCTACTAAAGCTTGAACAATAAATATGAAAATGCCCTCTATACAATGATAAGTGAAATATTAAAATAAAAACAGTCTATTTTTATATTAATGCTCTCTTTGTTAAAAATGCTTAAAATTAAATAGTGTTTAAACCTCCAATACATATGAGAAGCACAGTAAAGATGCCAGATATGGAGCAAAGAACAAAACAAAGTCCTTCTACTTACAAAGTTCACAGCCTAGTGGAAATTTGCCTCAGACTTTGGGAAGTGTCCTGAAATTAGACCATCACGTGACAACAGAAGGGCATCCCAGGCCTCTGTCCACAGGGGTGGTGTTTTGTCAACATGCTCTTGAAAGAGGTCAATCCTAAAAATATCCTTAGCAAAGGTCAGTCCTCAGATGTCCTTGGGAAAGCTCAATCCTAGAGTCAGCAATGAGAATTTAGAAACTGTGGATAAGAGTAGAATGAAGGCAAATTCTATCCTTTTCTCATTGACTAGGAGCGAACTTAGCCCAGATACTGGACCTGAATATACCTGGAGACTGTCAGTGTTGGGGATGTTGGCCACTGTCACTAGACATGAGCAGGGCAAGAGGGAGTCAGCTTCTAAAGGACCCAGAGACAAATTTGGACTATGAAGGGGTGATAGCTATACTTGTTGATGTATTTCCCTACTACTCTCCATGAGACTCAAACAAATCTTGCGAAGAGTTAAAGTCTGAGAGACGAAAGTGGAAGTTGGGAAGAAGTACAGACTTCATAGCTTCTAGGCAGGAATGGTGCCCTTAGCTGGGATCAAACAGTGGTGGCAGGGGGTCATCGTGCTAGGACACAGCAACCTTATAAGGTCAACCGAAGCTGTGGCAAGGATGTGGGTCTCACAAACTGATGAGGGCAAAGGGGACATGAGATACCGGCTCCTGAGTGGCCCAAGAAAACTCCCATACATACGGAGGGAAAGACACTGAGTGAGACAAATTCCAGCTAAAAAAAGTCAGAAATAACTTAGGCCATCAGAAAAGACTGAAAAAAAAAAAAGTGCCAGAATTTTAGTGGTAATTACCTGACTGCTTTTTATGAGAACTTTTTATTCTCCTCTTTATATTTGTTCACATTTCCTAAATTATTTATGGTAGATTTATATTGCTTTTTAATAGTTCAGAATGTTTTAAGAAAAATGTATACAACTAAAGTACTACATGTGACATCTGACATCTATCCTCCCAAAATATATATTGAACTACCCACCAAGCACAGCAGAAGGTATACTTGAGGAAATACCTAAGGAAAAACTGGCAGATCATTTAATGAAGAGTCATAGCAAACGCCTTCTTCCAACAACACAAGAGAAGACTCTACACGTGGACATCACCAGATGGTCAATACCAAAATCAGATTGATTATATTCTCTGCAGCCAAAGATGGAGAAGCTCTATATAGTCAGCAAAAACAAGACCAGGAGCTGACTGCGGCTCAGATCATGAACTCCATATTGCCAAATTCAGACTGATATTGAAGAAAGTAGGGAAAACCACTAGACTATTCAGGTATGACCTAAATCAAATCCCTTATGATTATACAGTGGAAGTGAGAAATGGATTTAAGGGATTAGCTCTAATAGACAGAGTGCCTGAAGTACTATGACACTGTACATGAGGCAGGGATCAAGACCTCACCAAGAAAAAGAAATGCAAAAAAGCAAAATGGTTGTCTAAGGAGGCCTTACAAATAGCTGTGAAAAGAAGAGAAGCAAAAGGCAAAGGAGAAAAGGAATGATATACCCATTTGAGTGGAAAATTCCAAAGAAAATCAGGGAGAGATAAGAAAACCTTCCTCAGAGATCAGTGCAAAGAAATAGAGGAAAACAGGAGAATGGGAAAGATTAGAGATCTCTTCTAGTCTTAGAAGATAGAAAATTAGAGACACCAAGGGAACATTTCATGCAAAGATGGGCTCAATATAGGACAGAAATGGTATGGACCTAACAGAAGCAGGAGATATTAAGAAGAGGTGGCAAGAATACACAAAAGAACTATACAAAAAAGATCTTCATGATCCAGATAATCACGATGGTGTGGTCACTCACCTAGAGCCAGACATGCTGGAATGCGAAGTCAAGGGGGCCTTAAGAAACATCACTACAAAAAAAGCTAGTGGAGATGATAAAATTCCAGTTGAGCTATTTCAAATCCTACAAGATGATGCTGTGAAAGTGCTGCATGCAATATGATAGCAAATTTGGAAAACTCAGCAGCGGCCACAAGACTGGAAAAAGGTCAGTTATCATTCCAATCCCAAAGAAAGGCAATGCCAAAGAATGCTCAAAGTACCGTACAATTGCACTTATCTCACATGGTAGTAAAGTAATGCTCAAAATTCTCCAAGGCAGGCTTCAACAGTATGTGAACTGTGAAATTCCAGATGTTCAAGCTGGATTTAGAAAAGGTAGAGGAACCAGAGATCAAATTGCCAATATCCATCAAATCATTGAAAAAGCAAGAGAGTTCCAGAAAAACATCTATTTTTGCTTTATTAACTATGCCAAAGCCTTTGACTGTGTGGATCACAACAAACTGTGAAAAATTCTTAAAGAGATGGGAATACCAGACCACCTGACCTGCCTCCTGAGAAATATGTATGCAGGTCAGGAAGCAACAGTTAGAACTGGACATGGAACAACAGACTGGCTCCAAACAGGAAAAGGAGTATGTCAAGGCTGTATATTGTCACCCTGCTTATTTAACTTATATGCAGAGTACATCATGAGAAACACTGGGCTGGAAGAAACACAAGCTGGAATCAAGATTGCTGGGAGAAATATCAATAACCTCAGATATGCAGATGACACCACCCTTATGGCAGAAAGTGAAGAGGAACTCAAAAGCCTCTTGATGAAAGTGAAAGAGGAGAGTGAAAAAGTTGGCTTAAAGCTCAACATTCAGAAAACGAAGATCATGGCATCTGGTCCCATCACTTCATGGGAAATAGATGGGGAAACAGTGGAAACAGTGTCAGACTTTATTTTGGGGGGCTCCAAAATCGCTCCAGATGGTGACTGCAGTCATGAAACTGAAAGACGCTTGCTCCTTGCAAGAAAAGTTAAGACCATCCTGCTGCTGCTGCTGCTAAGTCGCTTCAGTTGTGTCCAACTCTGTGCGACCCCACAGATGGCAGACCATCCTAGGCAGCATATTAAAAAGGAGAGACATTACTGTGCTAACAAAGGTCTGTCTAGTCAAGGCTATGGTTTTTCCAGGAGTCATGTATGGATATGAGAGTTGGAATATAAAGAAATCTAAGTGCTGAAGAATTGATGCTTTTGAACTGTGGTGTTGGAGAAGACTCTTGAGAGTCCCTTGGACTGCAAGGAGATCCAACCGGTCAATCCTAAAGGAAATCAGTCCTGAATATTCTTTGGAAGGACTGATGCTAAAGCTGAAACTCCCCACACTTTGGCCACTTGACGCGAAGAAGTGACTCATTTGAAAAGACCCTGATGCTGGGAAAGATTGAAGGCAAGAGGAGAAGGGGACGAAAGAGGATGAGATGGTTAGATGGCATCACCGACTCAATGGACATGAGTTTGAGCAAACTACGGGAGTTGGTGATGGAAATGACCTGGCATGCTACACTTCATGGGGTCACAAAGAGTTGGACACAACCGAGTGACTGAACTGAACTGAACTGAAAGCTTCACTGGTCAAACAGCCAGAAACAGATTAAAGAAGTTGTATGTTTATCACTGCTTACAGAAGCTCCCAATTACAGAAACCACATATGTTTTCAAGGATGAACCTCAGCAAAGGAAGAATCAAACTTCAGGTTTTCTGAAATAGACAAGTAATTCCCCAGAGTCAGAAAACTGACACTCTCTTTGGGCCATTCAATAGCATCAAAGTGTTAGTGACACCTAAAAGTTCTCTTTCCAAAAATTTAAATTAAATCATATGAGCAGTTATTTATATAAAAATAACACAAACCATATTCTGAGTGTGTGCCTCAGGTGAAATGGAGTTAATCAGAATTCTACAGTATGTTTTCAAATGGGCCTCAGTGCCCAGGTATTAGGAAGGAGGAATTCTGGATAATTCAAAAGGTCCAATCACTTAAATTTTAATATAACTGCAAAATTTTTAAAAGCATTTTAGTTTTATTAGATGAAAGAATTCCTCATTTACAGGGTAATTTTCAAAATTTAAAAACCATATTATTTGTTACATTGAATTTCTCAGACATTATTTTTAAAAGAGTTTTTTTTTTTTTTTTTCAACTGTGAGAGCAGTAATCTTTATGCATGGTTTGTGATCAAATGATAGCTGAACAGACCAGTATATTCATGCCATAGTAAGACCATATTTACGTTATAAAGCTTCTATCAGCACTTCTCATGTTTTCTGTACTATTGTAGCTATCATTTCTGATCATTCTTAGTGGTAATAAAAGGAAAAGCTTCACTATTATGATATAGAAATAAAGCAAGTAGCAATGCCCTCAACTCAAATACAAAGGGGAAAATAATTTATTCTCCAGCTAGGAGATAAAAAAATACTATTATATTTAATAAAAAAAACAAAGAGGCTTGACTTTTTAGATAGCTCTTATACAACTGTCTATGGTTTCCACTGGATAAGATATAATTACTTACACTTCCCTTCTTTTTCTGAGTAGTCTATTTTGATGAATAGGGATATTTTCAATGATATCTTATGCTCTAGCCTTATCAGCTTTACTAATTCTTTTTACTTTTCTTTTCCTCTTTCTAATTTTTTCTGTCTTTCCTTTCTACTTTCTATTTTCCTTCCTTTCCTTTTTCAAAAAGTGGTACATGCCCCATTTCTTCTCCAAAATAAAAATATTCAGGAATATGTGTATGCAAAAAGATTAATAAAAAATAAAGTGAAGACCTAAAAAGAAGAAGACAGCAATCAGGTCAATCAGCTCCTAAAAGAATTTAGACAATGTCACAGGGCACTTTGATCTATGGAGTAATCCATATTTCTGGTTTTTCCAGTGGAAATGATAGAAGTATCGAGCTCTGCTGAGATAGAAAATGTTCCTAAAGGGAGTTAATCACCTAGTTAAAAGTACACTGAACAAGGCTATCATTGTGCTTATTTTAGTTTTACAAGCAAAAAAGACTGCAATTCTAATCACATTCCCAGATGCTTTTAGTATATTCCTTAACAGTTGGCAACTATAAGTAAAATATAAAAAATCAGACAATCAGGTAAACTTGAGGGAGGTTACACAACTCTGGGGCTGCTAGCCAGTTACAGATGCATGCTGCTAGCTAGTAAAAACTAGCATTGCCAGAGAGCACCTGCTGTTCATTTTTTTATCTGGAAAAATTAATCCAGATACATTTGATATAAAAAAATGAACACTTTCAGATCCAGACAAAGAATATCATTTCACTTTCCAGATGAGGTTCCTGAGACTCAGAACAGAGCTGAGATGTGGAGCAGGGGTTCCCAGCTCATGTATCAAACATGATGGCAACTCAATTGTTAGAGATTGGTAGTTCCATGATCTGAGACTTAGCTTTCTGGTCTACCACCTACTATATGAAGTTTCTCTCTTTTTTCCTTTGAGATTGAATAACATACTGTTGACACTTGAACAGTGTGGAGGTTTGGGGCACTGATCCACCACACAATTGAAAATATAAGTATAATTTTACAGTCAATCCTCCAGATCCAGGGTTCCACATCCTCAGATTTAAAACTTCAGATTTTATAGTACTGCAGTATTTGCTACTGAAAAAATCTACAAATAAGTGGACCTATGTAGTTCAAAGCCGTGTTGTTTAAGGGTCAACTGTATAGCAAGTTTTCAACAGGTACTTGGCGCATAGTTGGTTTCAGTACATGTGAATTTTTTTGTCTCCTTCCTATTCATATGATTTAAACAGGAAGAAAACATACAGCATGGTACCTGGGGGCACCCGATTAATTAGTGCTAATGTATTATAATTATTTTCTGTTATTGCAATATAGTAATCCAGGTGGAAGATGAAGACAGCCAGAAGCCAAAACCAGAAAAAGCCTCTATCAGCAGGAAAGATGGCCTGCTCATGGGTACACCATGGCAGACATGCTGGCAATTACAGCCTTTGTTCTGGCAATCAAAACTTTGATTTATGGACTTCTGAATATTTTTCAGTGCATTCTGGGCTTTGAGTTTTAATTATGTAGAATAACTGCATGATTATATAAATAAAATGACACTAGCACTTACTTGTTTCATTATGAAATATGGTATTTAAATGCAAATGCAAAATACAGATAAATGGGGGAGAGGAAGAGAAGGACATGTGGCTAGGATATAAGTTAAATGAAAGAGTTGATGCCAGTAGCATAGATATGACTGAAATTTACTTGCTGGTTTTGATTACTTTAACTGGAAGATACCATAGAGTAAACATTTGCAGACTTTTTACTTTCTGCCATGCTAAAGCATTCCCAAGGGGGCAAAGCCCACCAAAAGAGAGGTTCCTGATTATATTCAATATAAAGATATTAATACCATATTTGTATTTTAAATATTTAAGTATTTTAAAACCTGGGGTTCCAATGGAGTACATGAAAAAAAGAAAAGCTGATAAGACACTAAAATGAATGTATAATGGAAACTATGGTTCTTGCTCATCTCACATGAAAATAATTAGAACAACATATAGTATTCCCTGTGTACATAACTGGGCTTCCCTGGTGGCTCAGATGGTAAAGAATCTGCCTGCAGGAGACCTTGGTTTGATTCCTAGGTCAGGAAGATCCCCTGGAGAAGGGAATGGCTACCCACTCCAGTATTCTTGCCTGGAGAATTCCATAGACAGAGGCAGGAGAAGGGACATGGGTTGGGAGTAGGTACTCAAATAATATGAGGAATTTATTAGTGTTTTCTTTAAGCATTACTTGTAACAGAAAACGCAAATTTATAAGATGTATGCTTGGGTAATATCTATCACTCTGAACAATGTTAAACTAATCAGTCTTGTTAGAGGTGTGTATGTGATGGCTCCAGTCTACGATTTCTTGAATATTATCATCAGAATTTAAAATTATGCCTTAGAAACACAGAATATTTTCTTATAATGGTTCTTTAGCATGGAAACAATAATTAATAAAGTGGTCACTTTAATTTATTTCATATTGACATGATAACTTGTCAACTGGGCAATAAAATATGTATTTTTATAGGTTCAGAGTGTTTTAAATGCTTCTACTTTCCACTATCCAAGTAAGACTATTGTTTGAAACAAGAGTATAGGGAAAAGATCTCCTTCTATTCTGCCTATATTACATATGAATTGAGATATATAGGAAATAGCTCTGACAAAAGGTATACTCAGGATGTAATAGATAAATATAACAACAAATCCCAGAAAATCAAGTACTTTATTCCAAAAGATACTGAAACATCTTGTCAGGTAGATCTATGCAGCTACCATGGCTGCCAATCATTTAAGGAGAAGCAGGATCTAGTTTGGAAATAATTGTGCAAAAAGGAGCATACACACAGGGTAGAGATTGGGGGGAAGTTTCAATGCATTTAAATGGGTTTTTGTCAGATTTGGGGCATTCATCGTTTCTTCTCAGTTGATTCTCCAATTGTAAAATAACTATGTCTGTATGGCTACTTCATGATATTTTTGTGGTATTCAGATGAAATGATCTATTTAAATCTATGTTTTAAAATTGTTTTAAAAACTAAAAACAGAGATATTCTATACTTTCTCAAATCTGAAACATACTGTTCTCACTGGCAAGTTAACCAAATCCATGGAATACAAAGGCCATATGTAACAGAATAGAATTTAGATCACTCTCTCTAGAGGACTGTGGCAGGACTTAGGGGCAGATGACAGACTCGGTAATGCTGAACACAAAAGATTGATTCAATTTTGATAAAACATCCAGGTGAATCTCAATTTTGTACAAATCTCAATTTTCACAGTTTTTTTTTTTTTACATAGATGATACTTCTAAAGAAAAAAATTGCAACTGTTCAAAATTAAGTTTTTATCCTGGATAAATCTACATTTATCCTTAATCTTATTCTTCTGTGTGCATTTTAAACCATTTCTTTTACTTTGGGTTTGGTTTAGATGAAGAAAAGTTTATTTGAAATTTCTTTCTCCTCACTTCTCCTCATCCACTTAGGAGATCACAAACAAAATCAGTAGTTATCATAAATTTGATATCACTTTGGTGGATTCCATAAGTTAAAACAAAATCAAGTGATAACTGAGAACTGATTAATCTTGGCACTTCAGTCAATGACTGGACAGGATGTATGTTCTCTGCCATTATGTTACTGAGATTTGACTGAAGCAATAAGACCAACATGTAAAATAAAATATAAAAGATAATAAAATTAAGCTAACAAATGTAAATATGCTTGGAAAATATTCATGGTAAAGGGAAGCCAATGGGAGCTGAATGATAAATAAAAGGTTTCATGCAGCAGGTTGTGTTTTTGAAGGCTAATATAAAAATTGCATACATTTTTAGAGAATTCAATTTAGTTAAATGTGCCTGCAAATGTTCAGGGTTTTAAAAGAATCTGGCCTATTTAAAAGTAAAATTAGGATTTTGGCACACGTGCATGTTAACTCATTTGAGCTTCACAAAACACTGTACTAAAATCATCTTACTGAAAAGAAGAAAAAAAGTAAAAACAGAGAAATTAAGTAACTTGCCCAATGCCCTATAGAGAGTAAGTATATATAGAGATTCAAGCTCAAGCATGTCAGCAGAGCCCACGACCCATCTTCAATTCCAGGATGCCTCTCAAGGAATACTGGGTTCTCAAGAAGCATGGGCTGATAAGAGAAAAGTAGAGTCATTAGGGTGCCACTTAGGGAACATATACATGTTTAATGATCTTTGATTTCCAGAGGTCACAGTGAGACTCATGTCAAATCTTCACTACTCATTAGTCTGAGGTATTACTCACCTTAATCAGTATCATTTCAAGAGTTTGGTAACAGTGACCTTTCCAGTGAGAGGCAGCAAGGATCACAGATGAGCAGTGTGATATCAAGGAGTTATTGATGGTTTGTCAATTATTTCGTGAAGGATGGAAAATTCACTGAAGCTTTATCTTTTGATAAATTCATTCAAAATCACATCTAAAATTAGTATGATCTGATATTGGATACAAAGCATATTTACTAAGAAAAGATGAACAGGTGCTGGAGGGTGGATTTTGCAACTCCAAACCAAAAGCTAGTAGGACATATCATAGGAGGGCAGATCTGAAAGGCAGAAGAAATATAAATGTGGAAGATTTTTTAGTAAGTGTCCCAATTGGCTTGCACCCTTCTGCATCCATGTTTTTGGATAGTACCTTCCTACACTGGCTCTGTTCCTAGCCACGGTGCTTGCCTTGGCAAATGAAACAAGAGAAAATGTGACACAAGCAGAAGCCTGTGTTGCCCTTGGAACCCTGAAAACACCCCGGTAAAAAGCCACTGCTAGCAGGCTGGAGGATGAGAGAATGAGATGCACCTGGCTGACAGCCTACTGAGTACAAAATATGTCAGAAATCCTAGATCATCCACCCACCAGCTGGCTACAGTCCATAAGAAAGTCCAGCAGGAATCAACCAAGGAAACTGGCCAGAAGACGTGACCAGCCAATCCACAGAGCTGTTTATTCTAAGCCACTAAGTTTTAGGGTAGTTTGTTACACAGCAAAAGTTAATCGATATGATACAATACTATTTCAAACAATGGGGGAAAAAACAAACAAAAGGTTACTACTTTTATCTAAGAGCACAGACTACCTGTTTCTTGTTTCCCAATAGAGACCTGAAAAACCAGAAGGCTTATACTGTAAAGAATAAATGGTATGCCCATGCAGAAAGGACCTTAGAGAACTCAAAGAATACCATACTTCAGAATGGTAGGGGAACAGCTGAATTATTCTCATGCAACCGGCAGTAAAACAGAAAAACACCACGGGGCCTTAGTAAGTTCAGTGTATTTTCTCTAAACAAAATGCATCTCATTTTAATTTCAAGGATGTGAAAAATTTGCGACAAATGAAGGCTCTTCTTACATGATGCTTTTTAAAATTCATTAAATTCCTCATAATTAGGAAGGCAATGGCACCCCACTCCAGTACTCTTGCCTGGAAAATCCCATGGACGGAGGAGCCTGGTAGGCTGCAGTCCATAGGGTCGCTGAGGGTCGGACACGACTGAGCGACTTCACTTTCACTTTCTAGGCAATGAAAAAGTGTGCTCGTAGAAACTGTTTTCAAACTCTGCATATTGGTTTTGTGTTGCAGAATACACGAAATGTCTACCACAATGAATGAGTCCATGACTGCAATAAGACCATTAAAAACAAAATATAGGCATGATAAAAAGAAGTTGGAATTAAAAATAAAATTGTTTTCAAACCTCACACAAAAAAACATAGTTAAGGGAAAATTAACAAGATTTAGTTCTGTGTGTTTTCATAAGAGAAATCTCATTATTTCATAATCACTTTCTATAAATTATATGTATAATTATTTATGGACATGTATAATGCTCATCCATTCTAACAGTCACCAATCACTTGAGTTAAATATTATAATATTTATAATTACATATTTATATATTATATATATATACATACAGACATATATATGTAATTTATAGAATTACATATTTATAGAATTACATATTTATAATATGTAATACAGGATATTACATATTGAAAAAAATTATAGTAAACTGAATTAAATACAGTTAAATATACTATAGTTTTTAGTTAAATATACATTGATTAGCATAAAATCTGTATATATGTGAAAAATATAGTTAAATATAATTATAATTTTTCAGATTTGCTTGCCAAGTTTGTTTGTCATGTTAGCCCTGAGGAAACATATTTCTTAAAACCACAAAGAAAATAATTCTATGGGAAAATGATTTATTTACCTGGATCTTCTATGGTTAAGTTCTTTATTAACCATTGAACGATATCTGACCCTAGAATAAGAAAAAAAGAAAAACACAAATATATGTGAATATCTATATATGTTAAGTTCAAGAACATTTAACAGCACTCATAAGAGAAGGAATGTTTCTAATTGTTATAACAGATTAAGGATCAGCCACACATGAGGTGTTGAAAATAGTGTGAATACATTGTCTTCATTCAATGAGTCAAGTGCAAACTAGTCATTATTAAATATGAAATGTTTAAACAGAAAGATTTAATATACTAGTAGTGGATAAAGTGATTCATTTATTTATTCACTTTATGAATGATTGCTGAGTATCTACTATGTTTTAAGCACAATTCTTAGTATGGCAAAGCCAATACTTTATAAGATGATAATTGTCTAATTTCTGGTTTGCTCCATCCATCCCTATATCTACTCTCAAGTCAACCCAAATGTGCTGTCAGTTTTTGAAACTCCTTTGTGTTTCAAGCCTTTATAGTACTATTCTCTTTGACTGAAAGGTCTTTCCACTATTTTCAAGACACTCAAGATTGATTTGCACAGTAGAACTTCCCTTGATCCTCACCTTTGGCAGTGTGCATGGAGAGCCTTAAGCCAGTCAAAAGAAAAGCAGAGTAGTCAACATTTCTGCCAGTTGTGATCCAAGATTGAAAGGCCCTGAGCTAGTTCAGTGTACAAGAGAATTAGAACAAAATCAGACTTGTGACTAATTAGGGCTGGAGTTGGCCAGTGGGGGAACTATGAGGACTCAAGGTTTCCAGTCCAGAAGCATTATGGATGAACAGAATGGTAAAAATACGAGCAGAAATGGGAGATTCCAGACGAGGAGATTTACCTAAGAGGTTCATTTCTGTTTAACTTGGTTTTCAGTGTACTTCATTTCTACATAAAATAACAACAACAAAAAATATGTAATGTAAACAGCTATACACACTCAGTAAACTGCCTCAGTGCTGCATGGATGAAATTCTGTGTAAATCGAGATTCCATTTCTACCTCTCTTGGAGACTTGGTAGGGTTGTAGCCTACCCACCTGAGATCTGGTAAACGACATTAACAGTGGGCAAATGATTCCAGTTGCTTAAAAGAGAATGGGTCCAAATTAATTTTAAAATAAACTTGATTATCAAACTTGACGATGTTTATGAAATTTCCTAAAATTTATGAAAACATTTACACCCAAAATAGCCTTTAATAAGTACATGTTTTGAAAATATTGAATCTAATTTGTGCTCTTTCATAGCTGTTCCTTTATTTTTATTTTTATTTTTTTTACAAGGAACCAATTTTATTTTTTTATTTTTTAAATTTTATTTTATTTTTAAATTTTACATAATTGTATTAGTTTTGCCAAACATCAAAATGAATCCGCCACAGGTATACATGTGTTTCCCACCCTGAACCCTCCTCCCTCCTCCCTCCCCATCCATCCCTCTGGGTCATCCCAGTGCAGCAGCCCCAAGCATCCAGTATTGTGCATCGAACCTGGACTGGCAACTCGTTTCATACTGTTCCTTTAAAAGTGCCAATGATTTAAATGCATTTGAGATGATTGATTCATCTAGATCCTAAAGAAAGCTCTGAGGAAATGAAGGACAGGAAACCATTCACAAGAGCATGGATATTGCAAAGTGTTGTGCCTAACTTGCCACTAACACCCTAAGTTATCTTGAGGAGTTGTCTTCCCTTTTGAAAAAAGCAGAAACTCAGCTTTTCAAATATGTATGTAGCGCTACTTGACCAATGTAGAATTTCAAGTACCTAAATCTTATTAGCTATCTCCAGGCACTCTGCTTATTTTTCACAGTTGAGCATCTATTTAGGGAAAATATACAAGCAACCATTGGAAAATGTCTGTTCTTTTGAAGAGAGCCAAATATTGGTTCCAGGACTATATTTTTTTCTTATTATGAAAGATGATTTTAAAATATCTTAAGAAAAGTTTTTTTTTTTAAGGTTTTCTTCTCTCTTCCTCCACCCCACTTTCCTGAACAGAAAGAAATGCAAAGTAGCCAAATTTTTGAAATTGCATTTAATACAGGAAACAAGAAACTTATTTTACTGGCCTGGTTTTTGGTTATTTCTGTCACAGAGGTAGTCTCAGTTCAGCGTAAAAAAGCCAGTTTGATTGCTTGTCAGTGTAATCATAGTGGTTTTATTGTTGTGTGATCACCCAATATATTTATGGCTTTAAGTTAACACATTATGAATTATTATCTTATTGTTAAATGTATCATATTCATATCATGTTCATCATATTCATTTATTAGGCACCTATGTTAGCAAGACCTTAACTCCCAGTTGAGACAATTAGAGACAGAGAAAGGAAGAAAAAAATTCCAGCATCTTATGGAACCAAAAGATTGAAAGAGAAATGTGTTATCATAGTCACATTAAGAACTGATTCAATGGCTTTATAGTCAGGAGGGGTAGAGGGAGGAATAGCACCTTTGTAGCAATTTCTAAGCTTTATCTTTAACATTAACAAATAATTGGGCTGCTGCTGCTGCTAAGTCGTTTCAGTCGTGTCCGACTCTGTGCAACCCCATCGACGGCAGTCCACCAGGCTCCCTCGTCCCTGGGATTCTCCAGGCAAGAACACTGGAGTGGGTTGCCATTTCCTTCTCCAATGCATGAAAGTGAAAAGGGAAAGTGAAGTCGATCAGTCGTGTCTGACTCCTAGCGACCCCATGGACTGCACCCTACCAGGCTCCTCTGTCCATGGGATTTGCCAGGCAAGAATACTGGAGTGGGTTGTCATACATTAATAAATAAGTGGGCAGATCTGCTAAAATTTTCATGCACAAATATATATATGCAGAATACTTCAGCGTTTCATTTATCTTTATACTGAGGACATCAGAGTAACAAGTAGGATGTTTTGTTTTGTTTTGTTTTTATTTTAAATTGCA
Source organism: Bubalus bubalis (assembly GCF_019923935.1). Taxonomy (NCBI): domain Eukaryota; kingdom Metazoa; phylum Chordata; class Mammalia; order Artiodactyla; family Bovidae; genus Bubalus; species Bubalus bubalis. The sequence goes on from NC_059161.1 coordinate 45,367,304, forward strand.
TTAGAGCTATCAATTAGCTACAATGTGAAACTAGTTAAGAGATGTAACAGTATCTTATACCCTAAGAGATAAAAGTCGTCCCTGTCACTGCAGCTTCTGGAAAGTTGAGCCTTGATCTGTGCTTTTGTCTTGAAATCTTAGAGCATCTATCACTTTTAGGGTTACAAAATTATGTGTTCTCTCTACTAAACATAAGCAGTGTAAATTATATTATTGTATATACCCACCACTTCATGGGAAATAGATGGGGAAACAGTGGAAACAGTGTCAGACTTTATTTTTCTGGGCTCCAAAATCACTACAGATGGTGACTGCAGCCATGAAATTAAAAGACACTTACTCCTTGGAAGGAAAGTTATGACCAACCTAGATAGCATATTCAAAAGCAGAGACATTACTTTGCCAACAAAGGTCCGTCTAGTCAAGGCTATGGTTTTTCCTGTGGTCATGTATGGATGTGAGAGTTGGACTGTGAAGAAGGCTGAGCGCCGAAGAATTGATGCTTTTGAACTGTGGTGTTGGAGAAGACTCTTGAGAGTCCCTTGGACTGCAAGGAGATCCAACCAGTCCATTCTGAAGGAGATCAGTTCTGGGTGTTCATTGGAAGGACTGATGCTGAAGCTGAAACTCCAGTACTTTGGCCACCTCATGCGAAGAGTGGACTCATTGGAAAAGACTCTGATGCTGGGAGGGATTGGGGGCAGGAGGAGAAGGGGATGACAGAGGATGAGATGGCTGGATGGCATCACTGACTCGATGGACGTGGGTCTGGGTGAACTCTGGGAGTTGGTGATGGACAGGGAGGCCTGGCGTGCTGCGATTCATGGGGTCACAAAGAGTCGGACACGACTGAGCGACTGATCTGATCTGATAATCCCATAATCTATGATTTGAAGTGAAAACAAGCAAAACAAGCAAGTGATCCTCACACACTGCTCAAAGTTCTCCACATGCCATATTGTTTTTACTTCCATGACTGCTTATGCTATTCTGTCTCTTTTTCCTTCAGTTAATCCCAGCTGACTTCATCAACTTCAGTTCATATATTACCTACTTCAGGAAGCCTACTCTTCTCACCCTCACCTCCACCTTACCAGGTAATCTGTTTCTCCTTTAAAACCTATTAATATCCTCATCATTCATTACACTTGTCAATGGTTTTATCAACCTCTGTTAATTTTTGTCTGTCTTTCCCTTGCTTCTTGAGTTCCTTGGAGGTCAGGGTGTGTGTTACTCATCCCTGGATCTAAAACACCCAGACCAGTGGCTGACATATAAAAGGTGATGAGCAAGTGTTAAAAGGATGAATGAACAAACAGCAAGATTTCTCCCCTCATATCCTACTCTAAGGGAATTTATAAAACAAAGGCAGTGGTCATACAAAGATATTTGACTGGCATATAGTTTTCAGCTACCATAATTTCTCTTCATAGTGATAATCTTCCCTTTCCAAGGCAATCACTTCAGGACACCATCCATAATTAAAGAAAAAGAATCAATGACATTTATACATAAATACTATCTCCTCACCCATGCTACGGACTTGAGTAGTAAAGGGGCTCCAATGCTGAGTGACAAGACCAGGACTAGGTTCTATGCTGAGGCTACTGTATTTCCACTCAGGCCATATAGCTTCTCCAGATTACAGCAAATCCCCTCACAAGTGACAACTATAACTATCCCCACCCGAACCTGAAAATGAAGTTCACCAAAAGAAAAATATTGTTCAATTTTTATAAATATGATATATGAGGACTTGTAAGCAACCAAAGACAGCAAGGAGATCAAACTAGTCAATCCTAAAGGAAATCAGTCCTGAATACTCATTGGAAGGACTGATGCTGAAGCTGAAACTGCAATACTTTGGCCACCTGATGCAAAGAACTGATTCACTGGAAAAGACCCTGATGCTGGGGAAGATTGAAAGGCAGGAGGAGAAGGGGACGACAGAGGATGAGATGGTTGGATGGCATCACTGATTCAATGGACATGGGTTTTGGTGGACTACGGGAGTTGGTGATGGACAGGGAGGCCTGGCATGCTGCGGTTCATGGGGTCTCAAAGAGTAGGACATGACTGAGCGACTAAACTGAACTGAACTGAAAAAACAGGGCTTTCCAGGTAGCGCAGGGGTAAAGAATCCACTTGCCAATGCAGGAAACACAAGTTTGATCCCTGGATCGGGGAGATCCCCTGCAGTACAATATGGCAACCCACTTCAGTATTCTTGCCTGGGAAATCCCATGGACAGAGGAGCCTGATGGGCTACCATCCACAGGGCCGCAAACAGTCAGATATGACTTAGCAACTAAACAACAACAACTTTGGACCAAAGGAAAAAGATACATTTGGATACAAAAGGCTTCAAGGAAAAATGGAAACAGGACTCTGATGATATGCGAGTTCCTCATGGTTCCTCTCTGGATATACTTCTCTCTAAAAAACAGCCTCTGTGCTTCTCTCCTACAAGGTGGATCATGAGGGCTCATAGTTTCTGGGTTTACATCTCCTTCATTAAAGGCATCAAGAAGTTTGAGACTAAAATTTTGTAGGCACAACTCCTAATTTCTCATGGTGGTGGTGGTGGTGGTCCAAGTTTGGGGAAGGAACTCATTCCTGCATCAATCAACTGTGGCAAGAAAAGTGAGATCACAAACATTGGTATACTGGTTGGAGGCATATACAAAAGAGTGTCCAGAACTTTGAGTACTTGGCAGACAAAACAACAGGTTAAACCATAGCTTCCTTTAATTCTTTAGTGTTTATATTTCCATCAGAAAAAAAGAGGAGAGGAAGGAGGTAGAACTCAAAAGCATGTCAAATTGTGAATGAAATGAGCATGTTATTCTGCTTTGTTATAAATATAAATGTGTTCTGTTCTATGAAATTATTATATTCCTGAAGGGCAGAGTATGAATACATCTCTGTGTGTGTGAATAAAGCCACTCTTTATGTGTAATAAAAGAGTTATGCAAAAGAACTTCATGGTATATATGCAAAGAAATTCACTGGGGTGTTTGTATATGAGTGTGTATATTTTTAAGGAAATTATTTTCTAACGTGAATAACATCCAGTTGAGTGTTGTTATGTCTCATTTTTTAATATAAATTTATTTATTTTAATAGGAGGCTAATTACTTTACAATATTGTATTGGTTTTGCCATACATCAACATGAATGTGCCATGGGTGTACACATATTCCCCATCCTGAACCCCCCTCCCACCTCCCTCCTCATACCATCTTTCTGGGTCATCCCAGTGCACCAGCCCCGAGCATCCTGTATCATGCATTGAACCTGGACTGGCAATTCTTTTCACATATGATATTATACATGTTTTAATGCCATTCTCCCAAATCATCCCACCCTCTCCCTCTCCCACAGAGTCCAAAAGACTGTTCTATATATCTGTGTCTCTTTTGCTGTCTTGCATACAGGGTTATCGTTACCATCTTTCTAAATTCCATATATATGTGTTAGTATACTCTATTGGTATTTTTCTTTCTGGCTTACTTCACTCTGTATAATAGGCTCCAGTTTCATCCACCTCATTAGAACTGATTCAAATGTATTTTTTTAATGGCTGAGTAATACTCCATTGTGTATATGTACCACAGCTTTCTTATCCATTCATCTGCTGATGGACATCTAGGTTGTTTCCATGTCCTGGCTATTGTAAACAGTGCTCGATGAACATTGGGGTACACGTGTCTCTTTCAATTTTGGTTTCCTTGGTGTGTATGCCCAGCAGTGGGATTGCTGGGTCGTATGGCAGTTCTATTTCCAGTTTTTTAAGGAATCTCCACACTGTTCTCCTCAGTGGCTGTACTACTTTGCATTCCCACCAACAGTGTAAGAGGGTTCCCTTTTCTCCACACCCTCTCCAGCATTTATTGCTTGTAGACTTTTGGATAGCCACCATTCTGAGTGGCATGAAACGGTACCTCATTGTGGTTTTGATTTGCACTTCTCTGATAATGAGTGATGTTGAGCATCTTTTCATGTGTTTGTTAGCCATCTGTATGTCTTCTTTGGAGAAATGTCTGTTTACTTCTTTGGCCCATTTTTTGATTGGGTCGTTTCTTTTTCTGGAATTGAGCTGCAGGAGTTGCTTGTATATTTTTGAGATTAATTCTTTGTCAGTTGCTTCATTTGCTATTATTTTCTCCCATTCTGAAGGCTGCCTTTTCACCTTACTTATAGTTTCCTTTGATGTGCAGAAGCTTTTAAGTTTAATTAGGTCCCATTTGTTTATTTTTGCTTTTATTTCCAATATTCTGGGAGGTAGGTCATAGAGGATCCTGCTGTGATTTATGTCAGAGAGTGTTTTGCCTATATTCTCCTCTAGGAGTTTTATAGTTTCTGGTCTTATGTTGAGATCTTTAATCCATTTTGAGTTTATTTTTGTGTATGGTGTTAGGAATTGTTCTAGTTTCATTCTTTTACAAGTGGTTGACCAGTTTTCCCAGTACCACTTGTTAAAGAGATTGTCTTTTCTCCATTGTATATTCTTGCCTTCTTTGTCAATGATAAGGTGTCCATATGTGTGTGGGTTTATCTATGGGCTTTCTATTTTGTTCCATTGATCTATATTTCTGTCTTTGTGCCAGTGCCATACTGTCTTGATGACTGCGGCTTTGTAGTAGAGCCTGAAGTCAGGCAGGTTGATTCCTCCAGTTCCATTCTTCTTTCTCAAGATTGCTTTGGCTATTCAAGGTTTTTGGTATTTTCATACAAATTGTGAAATTATTTGTTCTAGCTCTGTGAAAAATACTGTTGGTAGCTTGATAGGAATTGCATTGAATCTATAGATTGCTTTGGGTAGTATACTCATTTTCACTATATTGATTCTTCTGATCCATGAACACAGTATATTTCTCCATCTATTAGTGTCCTCTTTGATTTCTTTCACCAGTGTTTTATAGTTTTCTATATATAGGTCCAGGAGAAGGCAATGGCACCCCACTCCAGTACTCTTGCCTGGAAAATCCCATGGATGGAGGAGCCTGGTAGGCTGCAGTCCATGGGGTCGCTAAGAGTTGGACACGACTGAGCGACTTCACTTTCACTTTTCACTTTCCTGCATTGGAGAAGGAAATGGCAACCTACTCCAGTGTTCTTGCCTGGAGAATCCTAGGGACGGGGAAACCTGGTGGGCTGCTGTCTATGGGGTCGCACAGAGTCAGACACGACTGAAGCGACTTAGCAGCAGCAGTAGCAGCATATATAGGCCCAACCAGTCCATTCTAAAGGAGATCAGTCCTGGGTGTTCATTGGAGGGACTGATGCTGAAACTCCAATATTTTGGCCACCTCACACAAAGAGTTAACTCATTGGAAAAGACCCTGATGCTGGGAGGGATTGGGGGCACGAGGAGAAGGGGACGACAGAGGATGAGATGGCTGGATGGCATCACTGACTTGATGGACATGGGATTGAGGGAACTCTGGGAGTTGGTGATGGACAGGGAGGCCTGGCATACTGTGATTCACGGGGTCGCAAAGAGTCAGACACAACTGAGCAACTGATCTGAACTGATATATAGGTCTTTTGTTTCTTTAGGTAGATATATTCTTAAGTATTTTATTCTTTTTGTTGCAATGGTGAATGGAATTGTTTCCTTCTCTTTCTATTTTCTCATTATTAGTGTATAGGAATGCAAGGGATTTCTGTGTGTTTATTTTCTATCCTGCAATTTTACTATATTCAATGATTAGCTCTAGTAATTTTCTGGTGGAGTCTTTAGGGTTTTCTATGTAGAGGATCATGTCATCTGCAAACTGAGTTTTACCTCTTTTCCAATTTGGATTCCTTTTATTTCTTTTTCTGCTCTGATTGCTGTGGCCCAAACTTCCAAAACTATGTGTAATAGTAGTGGTGAAAGTGGGCACCCTTGTCTTGTTCCTGACTTTAGGGGAAATGCTTTCAATTTTTCACCATTGAGGATAATGTTTGCTGTGGGTTTGTCATACATAGCTTTTATTATGTTGAGGTACGTTCCTTCTATTCCTGCTTTCTGGAGAGTATTTATCATAAATGACGTTGAATTTTGTCAAAGGCTTTCTCGGCATCTACTGAGATAATCACATGGATTTTATTTTTCAATTTGTTAATATGGTGTATTACATTGATTGATTTGCTGATATTGAAGAATCCTTGCATCCCTGGGATAAAGCCCACTTGGTCATTATGTAAGATCTTTTAAATGTGTTGTTGGATTCTGATTGCTAGAATTTTGTTAAGGATTTTTGCATCTATGTTCATCAGTGATATCGGCCTGTAGTTTTCTTTTTCTGTGGCATCTTTGTCAGGTTTTGGTATTAGGGTGATGGTGGCCTCATAGAATGAGTTTGGAAGTTTACCTTCCTCTGCAATTTTCTGGAAGAGTTTGAGTAGGATAGGTGTTAGCTCTTCTCTAAATTTTTGGTAGAATTCAGCTGTGAAGCCGTCTGGACCTGGGCTTTTGTTTGCTGGAAGATTTCTGATTACAGTTTCAATTTCCATGGTTGTGATGGGTCTGTTAAGATTTTCTATTTCTTCCTGGTTCAATTTTGGAAAGTTGTACTTTTCTAAGAATTTGTCCATTTCTTCTAAGTTGTCCATTTTATTGGCATATAATTGCTGATAGTAGTCTCTTATGATACAGCCAGTTGGGATAAATTATCTACATATGGTCCCAAAACTTTATGCTCTCGAACTTTATGAGACTGTCTACTCCCTTTGGGGTCTAAAAGATCCCGGACTTTCTCATTATAAATTTCCATATAGGATACTTCCACTTTAAAGGTCTGTGACTCATTCTGCTCCAGAGAGATCCTTTGAAATAAAGCAGAGCCTTGGGACGAGGCCTCGCTGCTCAGGATTGCCCATCATGGAGAAGGATTTTCCTGAGCCTGTCTGTCCATATGCAAAAATGCAAGCATTATACCCCTGAAAGGCTTTCCCAAGAATTCCTTCTCCAAGGCATTTGAAAACCACTTCTTGACCAGTATATTTTGTAGTGTTAGATTCATCCATGGACCAAAAGCAATAATCAAATTCAAATACCTTGGGAGGTTTCCTTTCTCCTGTTTGGTGTTAGAAGGAGGAGGGTGCAGGACCTTTTGATTCCCTTTCATCTCCACAACCCACTTGGTGTTGAGCTCCATTTCTCGTCGGTTCAGGGGCCGGACCCGGGGGGCGCCCGCTCGGCCACCAGGCGGCCCCTTCATCCGCGCCCTCTGAGCGTGGTCTCAGGGGCTCCGCCTGAGCCCTGCGGCTCGAGGGCCAACCCGGGTGAGCACGAGGCGGGGGAGGGCCGGGCCCAGGGAGGGGCGGGCGCGCGGGGCGGGGCGCGGCGGCGCGGCGCGGGCCAGGGGTGGTGGCGGCGGCGGGCGGGGAGGAGGCCGCGCCTCACAGGCCCAGGCGCGGCTCTAGCCTCGCCAGCCCAGCCGAGCGAGCGCACAGCACCGCTGCCCCTCGCGGCTGGCCCGGGAGGGCCGCGCCGCCATCTTCCCCGCCTTGCGGCGCCCCTATGTCTGGTTTTTTATATATCAGCTTCATTTAGAAAAGATTATCCAGTTTTTATAGAATTAAAATTACTTCTGGTCACAGTTTGAAACTGGATTGAAGTTATAATAGCACATCTCCCAATCTTCCAGACCTAATAACGTCCCTGACATCCAGAGACCATTGGGAGACTACTAATCAAAACAGTACATTTGCTAAATTTTTGCTTTTGCTAAATCGGAAACACATTTTAAGCCTTGGTCTACAACACTTGAAAAAGGTAGAAAAAAGGACATTTAAATGCATTTGCAGATGAGATGGCAAAAACAAATTATGTGGTTGATTACATTTTTTTTCAGGTTCTTACTCGGAGTTCTATGGCCCTTGAACAAAAGTAGAATCACAGAAAATACTGGTCTTTCTAAACATAACCAGAACCTGCAAATTAAACAGACAAAAGCCCAAATATTCATACCAAGTACTAACAGTGTACACTGAAGATGCTGCTAAGTCACTTCAGTCGTGTCCGACCCTGTGTGACCCCATAGACGTCAGCCCACGAGGCTCCCCCGTCCCTGGGATTCTCCAGGCAAGAACACTGGAATGGGTTGCCATTTCCTTCTCCAATGCAGGAAAGTGGAAAGTGAAGTCGCTCAGTTGTGTCCGACTCTTAGCGACCCCATGGACTGCAGCCCACCAGGCTCCTTCGTCCATGGGATTTTCCAGGCAAGAGTACTGGAGTGGGTTGCCATTGCCTTCTCCAACACTGAAGATAGAAAGAATAAAAATACATTTCTTCATCTTCTAGTAAAGCACAGTGAAAGTAAGTTGGAGTTATGGGGTGTAGAGGTCCCTGGTTGTTTTTTAAACAGATATTTAATCAAGACCTTGGGAATTTATCTAGATTTTTAAACTTTGCTGTGTAACTTCCATAAGCCATAAAAAGATCTCTTTAGACACAAAGCAAGGATTATGTATGTGTCTTTTCAAGGCCTAAGCTTTAAAGATAGCCCGCAAAAACAAGAAGGCAGTGTAAACGACTATAATGAGGGGATAAAAGGAAATCAAGACGGTCTTAAGAATTGTTTCTCACCCTGTCCCAGAGCTCGAGATAATTACTGATCAACCAGAAAAGTTTTTTCCAAATCGTGTTCTGAACAACACCACTGTGTTTCTTGTTTGGGATGGCGAGAGTAAGTGTGGGAAATGCTGCTTGACCTATCAATTAGAAGCGTGTCAAAATCTCCAGCTGTAATAAAGTAGTCATCTATTTCTTTTTTCAGTTCTGTCCATTTTTGGTTTGTGTATTGTGATTCTCCCTTTTTAGGTATAAACACATTCAAGTTTGTTACATCTTCTTAAAAGAACTAAACTCTCTATTTACTACCTTTCTTGATCTTTGATATGTTTCCTTGTAATGAACATAATGAATGTTTCCTTGTAATGCTTAATGTGAAATTAACAGAGCTACTCCTACTTTCCATTGATCAAAATATGTTTAATGTTACTTTCTGGTAGAGAGTATTTAGTTGGGTTATGATTTTTTGTCCACTGTGCCAATTTTTGTCTTTTAATTGGTGTTATCAAATTTAATGTAACTACTGATATGTTAATATATGGTATTTATTTATCATTTTCTGGTTTATCTACATTATTTTCTTATCTCTATGTTCTTTTTTTCTGCCATCCTATGGGTTGTATTAACATTTCTTAGGAATTTCATTTTGATTTATCTAAGTTGTTTTGAGGGTATCATTTTGTATAGCATTTCATGGTTGATGCCCAAATTACAGTACATATATGTAACATCACAACTTCTGGTGGCGCTATCATTTCACCAGTTTTAGTAAAGGATAGAAACCTTATATTCCTTTATGTCCCTTTAATCTCTAGTTTGTAATATTTCTTAAATATTTATTCTATATACTTTTAGAAGCATATCAGACTTTGCTATATTTTTTTCTTCAGCAATGAAATTATTTAGAAAACCAAAGAGTAGAAGAAAAACCTATTGCATTTACCTACTTATTTACTTAGGCTTCTCTGTTGGCTCAGTGGTAGAGTCTGCCTGCCAATGCAGGAGATGCTGGTTTGATTCCTGAGTCAGGAAGATCCTCTGGAGAAGGAAATGACAGCCCATTCCAGTATTCTTGCCTGGGAAATCCAATGGACAGAGGAGCCTGGAGGGCTACAGCCTATGGGGGTGTCAAAGAGTCAGCCATGGCAGCAACTAAACAACAGCAACAACATATTTGCTTACCATGTTTTTCTTTTTTTCTGTTGTTTCAAGCTTCCTTCCTTTATTACTTCCTTTTAATTTAGAAAATTTCCTATAGTCGTTCTGTTAAACTAGGTCAGCTGGTGACAAATTCTCTTAGTTTTCATTTATCTGAGAATGTTTTATCTTCACTTTATTCCTCAAGGAAATGATCACTGGGCAAAGGATTCTGGGTTGACAATTCTTTTCTTACAGTATTTGAAAATGTCATGCCATTTCTTTCTGTTTCCTAATGAGATATCTGTTTTCATTTGAATTATTTTTCCATTAAAGTATCATTTTTCTGTGACAGCTTTCAGAACTCTCTTCTGTTGTCTGAAATTTAATTATGATACGTCTTAGCATAGATTTTGGTGATTTTTATGTACCCTATTTTAGACTAGATTTATGTCTTATCCTATATTTGGGGATTTTTTAGCCATTATTTCTTTGAGAGCTTTCTTAAATTCTCACCTTGTTTCTCCTTTTCTTTCAGGACTCCGATGACACAAATGTTAGCTCTTTTGTTATAGTTTCACAAGTGTCAGGGGCTGTGCTCAATTTTGTCAGCCTATTGTCTCTCTGCTGTTCAGCTTAGGGAATTTCTATTGCTCTATCTTCTATTTTACTGATTCTTTCCTCTGTTTCATCCAGTCTTCAGTCAAGCACATCCACTGAGGTTTTTCACTTGTTATTGTATTTTTCAGTTTTAAAATTTCTGCTTGGTGTTTCTTTATATTTCATATTTCTTTGCTAAGAATTTCTGTTTGTTTTCTGAGCAATTCCAGTGTTGTTTTTTTTTTTTCAAAAATGTTCACTACTATTCATTGAAAAAGTTTTATCAGAGCTGCTTCAAAATCTTTGTAAGATAATCTAACATCTCTGTCATCTCAGTGTTGGCATTATTGATGGATTTTCATTAAGCTTGAGATATTCCTGCCTCTAGATGTAGAAAGTGCTTTTCTTAATAATCTAAACCTTTTTATATTATGAGACTCTGGATTTTATTTAAACCTTCAGCTGACTTTCTCAGACACTGTTTCTGTTAGGGAGAAGGGGTTGTTTTTTCGTTACTGTCAGGTGAAGGTAGAAATATGACACCACAGAGGGGTAGCCTGGTTGCCACTGCCTGATGGTCAAAGTCCTGACCTTCCACTAGGCTTCCTCTGATACCACTGTGGTGGGGCGATACAGGGTGCCTTTAAACTACCAGGTGGGTGTGGTTATCCATTGACAGCAGGGCTGGAGGAAGGGACCGCTTTACTGGCCAGTGGGGATGAAATTCCTGGTTCCCTGCTTGGCCTTTTCTAACACCACACCAGTGTCAGTATGAGATTACTTCATTATACCCACCCGTGGATGGAAATCTAGGCTCTCTACCTGGCCTTTGTTAGTATGGTTGAGATTGGGGCTATAGCTTTTCCTGTGGTGTTTCACTGGAATGAAGTAATTATTATATAAAAGCTACCTACCTACTCACTAGGTTGTCCTTTTCCTAATCCTTTGGCTTGAATGCATGGACCTAATTGGTGTTTTACTCTTTTGTTTTTTTGTCTATGCGTGCGTGCATGCTACATTGCTTCATGTAGCATGTCATGTCAGACTTTTTGAGATCCTATGGACAGGCTCCTCTGTCCATGGGATTCTCCAGGCAAGAATACTGAAGTGGGTTGGCATTTCCTCCTCCAAGGGATCTTCCTGATCTGGGGATCAAACCCTCATCTGACAACTCCTGCACTGGCAGACCGATTCTTTACCACTATGGTCACCTAGGAAGCCCCTTTTTTGCCTATACCCATTAACATTTCTGGGTTGTTGACCTTTTCCACTTCAAGTCTGAGATGTGTGAAGCAAACATATAACCCAGGGAACTCATAACTATGTCATTCCTAGGTTCCTGAGTCCTCATAGCCTAATTTGTTCTATCTACCTTTCAGAATGTTACATTTTTTCCATATATAGTGACTAGGGTTTTTAGTTGTACTTACCAGGAAGAATAAGTAGAAATATATGTAATCCATTTTCCTGAAAGTAAACACTTCAACATCTGTTTTTTTTTAATGGTTATATTATGACTGCAAATTTCCTAGAATACAGATACTTTTAATTTTACCATTCTCACCAAAGCATTCTTTTGAAGAAAAAAATAGAAAACTGAAAACTGTCAAACCTTAGCTCTCCATAGTTCACTCTACAACATTCTTTATTATCAGTTCAGTAGTGTTCATCTAAATTTATGTAGGCTATAAAGAAAGCTGAGTGTTGAAGAATTGATGCTTTTGAACTGTGGTGTTGGAGAAGACTCTTGAGAGTTCCTTGGACAGCAAGGAGATCAAATCAGTCAATCTTAAAGGAAATCAGTCCTGAATATTCAGTGGAAAGACTGATGCTGAAGCTGAAACTCCAATACTTTGGCGACCTGATGCAAAGAACTAACTCATTGGTAAAGACCCTGATGCTGGGAAAGATTGAACGAGGGAGGAGAAGGTGATGACAGAGGATGAGATGGTTGTATGGCATCACCAACTCAATGGACATGAGTTTCAGCAAGCTCCAGGAGTTGGTGATGGACAGGGAGGCCTGGCATGCTATAGTCCATGGTGTTGCAAAGAGTCAGACATGACTGAGCAAGTGAACTGAACTGAATTAAAGTACTTTATCCACCCTATGAAATAGTTATAAAAATAAGTAACATAATTATCCTAATTTTTAAAGTAAAATTTTGTATTAGAATCATGGAAAAATAAGTGCTCTTCAACATATCTCCTGTTTTATTACAGTTCACTTTCTCATTTCACAACTTATTATAATACAGGCTAGTAAGTTGTGATACAGGCTAGACATGGCAAGTTCTCATATTTCAATAAAAAATCAGTTCATAGACTTATTAACTCAACTTGATCCTTTTTAAGTCAGAATTTGTATTATAAGTCCACAATGGTCAGAGTATGGTTATTGGTTACTGGTTTTCTGCTTCATTTTCTTGAATAAAATCACGTTATAACTGCAAACCAGTGGAAATGGAGGTGATACCTAATGGGCAAATGAATCCTTGTCTACTCTTCCTATTTCAGCTTTTCACTCATACTCTTTTTATCACCTTTGTCAGATCAAATTTGTACAATCCATTTAATAGATTTACTTTTGATTCATTCCTTTAGAAGACTGTCTTTCACCTTTCTTAATATGTCCATTCTATTCATTCTCTTGAAGTTTAAAATCTGGTGGCATGTTATTCAATTACTAAGTTACTTAATTTATATGTAACATGCCTACAGTCCAACTGCTTACTTCTCTATTAAAATTTTATGCTTCTCTCTCTAAGTCTCAGTATGATGTAAATAGAAAATACATTTTAAGCATTTTACACAGTCTAGCGAGGATGGCCACTCCATAAATGGTAGTTTCAGAAAGACTGTAGTATCTACAGTGGGGCGGTCCTGTTCTAGGAAAACAGCAGTGAACAACATTCCTGGCTCTTACATTCTGATGAGGATACACAGAAAATAAGCAAATAAATATGTAAATATGTCAGGTGATGATAACTGCAGTAGTAAAAATAAGAGTGTAATGAAGCAAGAAGCCTGATGTTGAGGCTGGGTGGCATGCTACTGTCTTTCATAGAGTGGTCAGGGAAGACATCTCTGGTAAAGTATGGTTTTAGTATAGATCTGAAGGAACTAAGCGCAAGTCGTTCAATCCTGTCTGACTCTTTGTGACCCCATGGACTATACAGTCCATGGAGTTCTCCAGGTCAGAATACAGGATTGGATAGCTTTTTCCCTTCTCCAGCAGATCTTCTCAACCCAGGAATCAAACTGGGGTCTCCTGCATTGCAGGCAGATTCTTTACCAACTGAGCTATCAGGGAAGGAATGAGATAAATTATACAGATATATGGGGCAAAATATTCCAGACAGAGAAAATGAATTCTGAGGCCCAAAGCTAGAATTCTTCTTGACCTATTAGAGAAGCAGCACAGAGGTACGTACAACTGGAACAGAGTCAGTGAAGTTAAAAGCAAGAGGATATGAGGACAAACAGATCATTTCAATTTCCAGAAACATTAAATCTTCCAAGACTGAATGACAGAGAAATAGACAATCTGAACAAACTAATTACTAGTAGTAAAATGTAATTAACAATAAAAAAATTCCCAGCAAACAAAAGTCCATAAGTGGACAACATCACTGGGGAATTCTACCAAACATATAAAGAAGAGCTAACACCTATTCTTCTCAAGCTACTTCAGAAAAGTGAAGAGAAGAGAACACTCCCAAAGTCATTCTACAAGGCCACAATTACCTTGACACCAAAACCAGATAAAGAACCTTAAAACAAAAGAAAATTACAGGCCAATATATCTGAGGAATACACATGGAAAAATCCTTAACAAAATATTAGCATTCCTAATTCAACAATATATAAAAAGCATCATACACCATGATCAAGTGGTTTTTCCCAGGGATGTAAGAATAGCTAATATCCATTCATCAATCTCTGTCAGATAACACATTAACAAAGGGAAGGGTAAAAATCACATAATAATCTCAATAGACACAGAAAAAGAATTTTATAAAATTTAATATCCATTCATAATAAAAACTCTCATCAAAATTGGTATACAGTGAGCATATCTCAACATGTAATGGCCATTTATGACAAACCCACAAGTAATATCATACTCAACAGTGAAAAGCTTAAAGTTTTTCCTCTAAAATCAGAAATAAGGCAAGGATGTCCATTATCACCACTTCTATTTAATATAGTATTGAAAGTCTTAGTCACAGCAATCAGACAAGAAAAGGAAATAAAATGCATACAAAGTGGAAAGGAAGAAGCAAAATGATCAGCATTTCTAAATGAAGTGATACTATATAAAGAAGACACAAAAGTCTCCACCAAAAGACTAATTAATGAAATCATTAAATTGCAGAATACAAAATTAGTGCTTTTCTGTATACTAATAATGAACTATCAGAAGGATAAAAAGTAAGAAAATACTCCACTTTAAAATCACATGAAAAGAGTTAAATACGTAGGAATAAACAACCAAGTTTAAAGATGTATATTCTGGAAACTATAATACATAGGTAAAAGCAATTGGAAGAAATGGAAACACACACTGTATTCATGTGTTGGAAGAATTAACATTATTAAAACATCTATATTACCCAAAATGCAAATTTAATGCAATCCCTATCAAAATACTCATGATACTTTTCACAAAACTAGAACAAATTATCCTAAACTTTAAATAACCAAAAAAGACCCAAATAGCTAAAGCAACATTGAGAAAAATGAGCAAAAATGGACATATCATGCCCCAGTACTACAAAGCTACAGTATTTGAAACTGGCACAAAAAACACACACAGAACACTGAAAAAGAATACAGAGATGAGAAATAAACTCACGTACTTATGTTCAATTAATCTCCAGTAAAGGAGGTAAGAATACACAATGGGTAAAAGATAAAACTTCAATAAATGGTGCTAGAAAGACTGAACAGCTACATGTGAAAGAATGAAGTTAGAATATTTCTCTTACACCGTATACAAAATTAAACTCAAAATAAATTACCTAAACATAAGAGCTGAAACCATAAAATTCCTGAAAAACAGTACCAACAGAACTCTCTCTGACATAAATTGTAGCAATATTTTTTAATTCTTCTGTACCCTAAGGCAAAAGAAACAAAAGCAAAAATAAATAAATGGGACCTATTTAAACTTAAAAGCTTTTTCACAGCAAAGGCAACTATCAACAAAACAAAAAGACAATCTACTAAAATGGGAGAAAATATTTCTAAATGATATGTCTGATAAGGGCACCCAATGTAGAAGCATCTCAATCAGATCAGATCAGTCTCTCAGTCGTGTCCAACTCTTTGCGACCCCATGAATCTCAATACATAAGGAGAAAAACTTTATATAACCAAAAAAGGGAAAATTGACAGTAAGACATTAATAGAGGAGGAATTTGATACCCCATTCGTACCAGTGGACAGAAGAGATAGACATAAAATAAATGAGGAAACACAGTTTTAAATGACAAAATTAATCAGAGAGGCTTAATTGATACTTATAGGACATTCCATCAGAAAGCAGCAGAATACACTTTCTTCTCAAGTGCACACAGAATATTCTCCAGGATAGATCACATCTTGGGACACAAATCAAACCATGGTAAATCTAAGAAAACTAAAATCATATCAAGTAGCATTTCTGACCACAACATTGTAAGATTAGAAATGTTAATATATGGCAAAAACCATCATAAGATTGTAGAGTAATTATTCTCCAATTAAAATTAATTAATTAAAATAAATAAAAAAGAAAGAATTATGGGGGAAAAAACTGTAAAAAACACAAGCACATGGAGGCTAAACAATAGCTACTACATAACAAAGAGACCACTGAAGAAATCAAAGGAAACTAAAATGTAGAAACAAATGGCAATGAAAGCACAATTACCCAAAACCTATGGGATGCAGCAAAAGCAGTCCTAAGAGGGAAAGTCATAGCAATTCAACCCTACCTCAAGAAACAAGAAAAACTCAAACAAACAACCTAAACCTTATACATAAAGCAACCAGAGAAAGGAAAACAAGCAAAATCCAAAGTTAGTAGAAGGAGAGAAATTATAATGAAATAGAATTTTTTAAAAATAGCAAAAATCAATAAAACTAAAAGCTAGTTCTTTGAGAACATAACAAAATTGACAAACCTTTAGCCAGACTCATCAAGAAAAAAGGATAGCACTCAAAATAATGAAAGGAGAAATGAAAAAGGAGAAATTACAACCAACACCACAGAAATATAAAGGATCATAAGCGTCTACTACAAGCAAGTACATGCCAATAAATGAACAACTTGGAAGAAATGGACAAATTCTTATTAAAAAAGGTACAACCTTCAAAGACTGAACCAAGAAGAAATAGTAAATATAAACAGATCAATTACAAGTAAGGAAATTGAAACTGAGATGGAAAATCTTCCAACAAACAAAAGCCCAAGACCAAGTGACTTCATAGGCAAATTCTATCAAGCATTTAGAGAAGAATTAGCAACTATTCTTTTCAAATTCATCCAAAAATTTGCAGAGGAAGGAACACTCCCAAGTTCATTCTATTAGGCCACCATCACCCTGGTACCAAAACCAGATGAAGAGCTAAAAGAAAAAATTTAAAGACTAATATCACTGATAAATATAGATGCAAATATCCTCAACAAAATACTAGTAAACATGATCAAACAAAATATTAAAAGAAAAAAAAAAGAATCATACATCATGTTCAAGTGGGATTTATCTCAGGGCTGAAAGGATTTTTCAATATCCACAAATCAGCTAGTGTGATTATCACATCAATAAATTGAAGAATAAAAACCACATGATCATCTCAATAGATACAGAAAAAAATCCAGACAAAATTCAAAAACCCATATATGATAAAAAAAAAAAAAAAGAACTCTTTAAAGTGGGTATAGAGGGAAACTAACTGGACATAATAAAGGCCATATATGACAAATTCACAGATAACATTCTCAGTGGTGAGAAAAATGAAAGCATTTCCTTTAAGATTAGGAACAAGACAAGGATGCCGACTCTTTACCACTTTTAATTCAACATACTTTTGGAAGTTCTAGACATGGCAAACAGAGAAGAAAAATAAATCAAAGAAATTCAAGTTGTAAAATAAGAAGTAAAAATATCACTGTTTGTAAATGACATGATACTATACACTGAAAATCCTAAAGATGATACCAGAAAACTATTAGAGCAAATAAACTAATATGGCAAAGTTACAGGATACCAAATTAATACACAGAAATATCTCACATTCTTATTCACTAATAATGAAAGATCAGGAAGAGAAATTAAGGAAACAATTCCATTTATCATCACATCAAAAAGAACAAAATAACTAGGAATAAACCTACCCAAGAAGACAAAAGACCTGTAGTCAGAAAACTACAAGGTGCTATTGAAAGAAATAAAAGATGACACAAATGGATGAAGAGACATACCATGTTCTTGGATTGGAAGAATCACGACTGTCAAAATGACTACACTACCCGAAACAATCTACAGATTCAATGCAATAGCTATCAAATTACCAAAGGCATTTTTCACAGAGTTAGAACAAAAAAATTTACAATCTGTACGGAACTACAAAGGATCCCAAATAACCAAAGGAATCTTGAGAAAGAAAAATGCAGGGGGAGAATTCAGGCTCCCTAACTTAAGACTGTATGACAAAGCTGTAGTAATCAAAACAGTTTGGTACCAGCACAAGAAAAGAGAAATATAGATTAACATAACAGGACAGAAAGTTCAGAGATAAAACCACGCACCTAAGGCCACCTAATCTATGGCAAAGGAGGCAAAAATATACAATGGAGAAAAATATAGTCTCTTTAGTTAAGTGGTGCTGGGAAAGCTGGACAGTTACATGTAAACAAATGAAATTAGAACACTCTCTAACAACATACATAATAATAAGCTCAAAATGGATTAAAGACCTAAAGGTAAGATTGAAAACTATAAAACTCTTAGAGGAAAACACAGGCAGAACACTCTGTGAAATAAATTCCAGGACATCTTTTTGGATTTACCTCCTAGAGTAATTAAAATAAAAACAAAAGTAAACAGATGGGACCTAATTAAACTTAAAAGCTTTTGCACAGCAAAAGTAACCATAAAAAAAAAAAAAAAAAAAAAGATAATCTTAGAATGGGAGAAAATATTTGTAAATTAAGTGACTGACAGGGGATTCATCTCAAAATGTACAAATAGCTCATGCAGCTCAATTAAAAAAAAAAATGAGTGGAAGTCCTAAAGAGATATTTTTCCAAAGAAGACATGCAGATGGCTAAAAAGCACATGAACATTACTCCACATCACTAATTACTAGATAAATGTAAATCAAAGCTAAAAATGAGGTATCATCTCACACCATTCAGGATAGCCATCAGTAAAAAGCCTACAAAAAATAAATTCTGAAGAGGATCTGAAGAAAAGGGAACTCTCCTACATTGCTGGTGCAAATGTAAACTGGAACAACCACTTTGGAGAACTGTATGGAAGTTCCTTAAGCAACTAAAAAAAGAACTATGATATGATCCAGCAATCCCAGTCCTGGGCCTATATTTGGACAGAACCATAATTTGAAAAGACACATGCACCCCAGTGCTCACTGCAACACTATTTACAATAGCTAAGACATGGCAGCAACCTAAAAGTCCATTGATAGAGGAGTGGATAAAGAAGATGTGGCACAAATATACAATGGGGTACTACTCAGCCATAAGAAAGGAATGAAGTAATGCCATTTGCAGCAACACTGATGGACCTAGAGATTGTCATACTGAGTGAAATAAGTGAAACAGAGAAAGGCAAATATCATATGATATTACTTACATGCAGAATCTTTAAAAAATGGTACAAATGAACATATTTACAAAATAGAAATAGTCATAGATACAGCAAACTAACTTATGATTACTGGGGGCAGATGGAAGCTTGGGGAGGGATAAATTGGGAAACTGGAACTGACATACACATACTACTATATATAAAGTAGATGATTAATAAGGACTTAGTGTATAACACAGGGAACTCTAATCAATACTCTGTAATGGTATACATGGGAAAAGAATCTAAAAAAGAATGGATATATGTGTATCTATAACTG
The DNA here is from genome assembly GCF_019923935.1 of Bubalus bubalis. Classification (NCBI taxonomy): domain Eukaryota; kingdom Metazoa; phylum Chordata; class Mammalia; order Artiodactyla; family Bovidae; genus Bubalus; species Bubalus bubalis. The sequence continues at coordinate 45,386,744 of NC_059161.1, forward strand.
ATTCACTTTACTGTACATCTGAAACTAATACAACATTGCAACTCTACTCCAATAAAACTTTTTTAAAAATTTAGTTCCTCCTTGTCACACTTCAAGTGCTTAATATCCTCATGTGGCTACCGGAACTGCAGACACTGAACATTTACATCACTACAGAAAGTCTAATGGATAGCACTGGTCCAGATATTAAAGTATTATAAGAACAATTATCTGAATATGTACGTGTTTTCACAGGCTAAACCTTATGTTTCAAATGAGATTATGCATGTGAAAGTAAACAGCACAGGATCTAACACAATATAAAGCCATATGACAACAACAAAAATGTGTTGGTATCTCTTCCACTAAAGTTGGAAGTAACGCTTCCATGTAGTAAGAGTAAGAAAAAAAGGCAAGGGAATTCAAAGAATTGTTCCAAACTGAAAATAAAAGAAGTTCAAATCAATTTATAGCAGAAGAAACTTAAAGATTACTTAAAAAGTGGAATAGTAAGGATAAAAACTTTCTAAACAAGATACAAAATCAAGAAGCTATAAAATAAATGACTGGAAGATGTAAATTTTTAAAATTAAAAAATTCTATACAAAAAAAAGGAAAGACATATAAGCAAAATAATAAAAAGGACAATTGTGAAGTTTTGTAATCAATTTGAAAAGAACGTATTTCTTCCATGTTTTCTTCTCAGAACTCATCATCTTGACATTACATTTTATATTTATTAACACTAGATTTGTGGGTGTTTGTCTTCAACCCCAAGTAAAATATTAGATCCATGCAGATAAGCCTGTGATCTGCCTTGTTCATGATTGTACCTTCAGTGCCTCAAGTAGTTTTGGCATATGATAAGAATTCAATAAAGGGTGATGAATGAATGGATGAATATAAATTTAAAACTTTGAGAAAATAACAGTGATGAGCAACTGAACAGCAAAGCAGGCAGAAATATGAATAAGATATTCACTAAAAATTAAATGGAAATAGTCGATATTAAATAAATAATCTCACTCATATATAAATAAATTATAGAGCATATCCATAAAATTTATACTCAATACATTGGCAAAATGGAAAAAATCTTTTATAATGTACCATTTTGAGGAAAGAATAGGGAACTAGAACTTTTAGGCATTAATTAGAGTTCAGTCCCTCTGTACAATAATTTTGTAAAATTTATTAAATTTTAGCTATCTATATAGCTGTCACAGTGACAGACTTTACTTTCTTGAGCTTCAAAATCACTGTGGACTGTGACTGCAGCCATGAAATTAAAAGCTGCTTGCTCCTTGGAAGAAAAGTTATGACAAACCTAGACAACACATTAAAAAGCAGTAGTACACATTTAAAAGCCAGCAAAGTGTCATCACTTTGATGACAAAGGTACTTATGGTCAAAACTATGGTTTTTCTGGTAGTCATGTATGGATGTGAGAGCTTGACAATTAAGGAAGGCTGAGCGCTAAAGAACTGATGCTTTTGAACTGTAGTGCTGGATAAGACTCTTGAGAGTCCCTTGGACAGCAAGGAGATCAAACCAGTCAAACCTAAAGGAAATCAATCCTGAATATTCATTGGAAGAACTGATGCTGAAGCTGAAGCTCTAATACTTTGGCCACCTGATGCAAAGCACCAACTCACTGGAAAAGACCATCATGTTAGGAAAGACTGAGGGCAGGAGGAGAAGGGGGCGACAGAGGATGAGATGATTGGATGACATCATCAACTCAATGGACATGAATTTGAGCAACTCTGGGAGATAGTGAAGCACAGGGAAGTCTGGTGTGCTGCAGTTCATGGGATCGCAGAGTTGGACGTGACTAACGAAGGCTCATCTAACCAACAAAGGTTCGTCTAGTCAAGGCTATGGTTTTTCCTGTGGTCATGTATGGATGTGAGAGTTCGACTGTGAAGAAGGCTGAGCGCCGAAGAATTGATGCTTTTGAACTCTGGTATTGGAGAAGACTCTTGAGAGTCCCTTGGACTGCAAGGAGATCCAACCAGTCCATTCTGACGGAGATCAGCCCTGGGATTTCTTTGGAAGGAATGATGCTGAGGCTGAAACCCCAATACTTTGGCCACCTTATGCGAAGAATTGACTCATTGGAAAAGACTCTGATGCTGGGAGGGATTGGGGGCAAGAGGAGAAGGGGACGACAGAGGATGAGATGGCTGGATGCAATCACTGACTCGATGGACGTGAGTCTCAGTGAACTCCGGGAGCTGGTGATGGACAGAGAGGCCTGGCGTGCTGCGATTCATGGGGTCGCAAAGAGTAGGACACGACTGAGTGACTGATCTGATCTGATCTGATCTGAACACAATAACAGGCTTCCCTGGTGGCTCAGAGGTTAAAGCGTCTGCCTGCAATGCGGGAGACCTGGGTTCAATCCCTGGGTCGGGAAGATCCCCTGGAGAAGGAAATGGTAACGCACTCCGGTATTCTTGCCTGGAGAATCCCATGGACGGAGGAGCTTGGTGGGCTACAGTCCACGGGGTCGCAAAGAGTTGGATACAACTCATTTCAGCATTGTTTGCAATGACCCTCCCTCAGATAAAGTGTCAATACAATATGATATTTTGGTGTTTTAAGCAAGTGAGTCCAGTTTCCTGAGTATCAACCTCACTCTTAAAAAGAAGCCTTAGTACTGAGGATAACAGAATCACATAAAGTGTTTTGTCTTAACAAGGGATTCTGAATTTGCATTAAAATATAATTACTACAAAAAAAATAGTACCCAATTCTAATTCATGAAGGGGTTCTCCCTCCTACTCCTCAATCTGTCTCCAGCAAAGTGTCACAGGAATTCATTAAGACAAATTCTCTTAGCACCTCCTGGGCACTGCAAGAGAATAACACAAGAGAAGCATGACTTCTACCTAGAAGTTTCCTGCCTAGTCAGGGAAGGCAGCTGCATAAAGGGAAGAAAGTTGGACCCTTGTTACCTTGTGCCTTTATTTCAATACCAAGACTGAAAGTCCTGAAGATTTCACACGACTCATAGACCTCCATTAGGAGCTTAGTCTCCTACCTCAGCCTTTCTCACTGGTTGTTGTCGTTGTTTAGTTGCTAAGTCATGTCTGACTCTTTGTGACCCCATGGACTGCAGCGTGCCAGGCCTCCCTGTCCCTCACCATCTCCGGAAGTTTGCCCGAGTTCGTCCATTGAATCGGTAATGCTATCCAGCCATCTCATCCTCTGCCTCCCTCTTCTCCTTTTGCCTTCAGTCTTTCCCAGTATCAGGATCTTTTCCAATGAGTTGGTACTCACGGGTACTCAGTAATTTATTTTCCACTCATTCGCTCATTACATGTTATGTAATAATGGGGACACTGGCACACTGGAGAGAAAAGGCAAAAAAAAGTACTATGCTCATTTTCACCGAGTGGCAGCTGAGGCAAGGAAACAGATGTGGTTAGCGCTAGCACAGACCTAAGAACAGCCCTCTGAGGAGCAAGTACATAGCGTACCTACCATAGGGTGAGAGAGAAGGAAAGAGACGGGACAGCAGGAACTGGCACTCATAGGTAGTTTCCTCTCCTGTTGTTTATGGTGCCTACTCCAATCTTTCACTACCGGCTCAAATTTCTCAACTGCTATGAGGCTGCTCAAAATGAGTGAAAAATGGAGAAGCTTACATTAACTAAAACTTACAGCCCTACTTTACTGAGGTATAATTTATACACACCCAAACACATCTATTTCAGTATAAAATTTGATAAGTTCTGACAGATGTCACTATACTTCAGTTAAGACACAGAACATTTTCATCATCATATTAACTGAAATACCCTCATGATCACTTTTGGACAAGACAATCCCTTCTCCAGATAGAGGAAAGTAGGACTCTCATTTCTATCGCCATGGTTTATTTCCTATCCCAGAACTCCAAAACACAAAATTGTACAGTAGACACTTACTTGTGCCTGGCTTTTTTTGCTCAATATACTCCTTTCATAATCATTCATATTATTGCATGCATCAGCATTCCTTGTAATTGATGAGTTCTTTCATTATATTAATATACTGCACTTTGTTTATAGACCTTTGGGTTATTGCTAGCTTACAGTCATTATAGATAAAACTGCTATGAATATTCAGGTCATTTCTTATTATAGGCTCAAGTTTTCATTTTTAATGTGAATACCTTCCACCTGCTTTTGACAAACAGAATATAGTATTTCTGAACCTTAAAAGTTAGACAGTGGGCATAAAAAACCCAATGGTAACAGAGAGTTCATAAATTTCAATTTAATATTCAAGTGACCTCCCTTCACCCCACACTTCAATTTAAAAATGGAGGCTAACAAAGATTAACTCCATCAACTTACTGCCCCTACATGCATACATTTGCTTGTCTTTGTATCTCCTCCCTCGTATTTCCCCAGTTTCTGAAGAAGAGGGTTCTATTTTCCTGTCCAAAGCAAATCCCTTTTTATCTCATTTTATTCCATCTCCTCGAGAGCTTAACTGTACTTTGCCCTCAAGGTTTTTTTTTTTTTTTTTTATTAAGGAAAAAAATGAAGCTTCATAGAAAACAATATGGCACTCAGACTCTAGCAAGTGAGAAAATACTGTACATATAATCCCAAGTCAAATATATAACTGAAGTGGCAAATATCATGACCAAAAACTAAAGGGAACAATGGAAGATTAAAAGAAGGGATCCTGGTGTAATCTGGAAGCATGAGAGGTTTTTCCAAACATCTGGATGGAAAAGGATGAACTTATGTATGAGACGGAATTCTAGGAAAGGAAACTTCTTGAAGAGATAGAACAGAATTCAAATCAAAGTACAGGACAAAGTTCAGGGGGGATACAAACCAAAACACTTTTTCTGAGATGGAAAGAAAGATGGAACTAGAAATTGAAAGTACTCTCAACATATGCAAATTGGTATGTAAATATCTCAAAATTTTCCCATGAATCAGGGGGCAGGGTGGTCTTTTGAGTCAGGTGTGGTTACTATCTGGAATTTGAAGAAAGAAGTGAGGAATTGGAAGTGCTGCTATAAGTGGGAGAGGCTGCTGACAAAGGTTTGAAGACAGACACTAAGGGCCCAGGTGAGGTTGGGAAGCATGGTGAGAGGCTTCCACCAACAGCTCTCAGCTGCACAGATACAAGCTCACAGAGGAAGCAGGAGGTTTTCAAGGTGTGTGGGGCACAAGGATAGGCCCTGGTGGCCATTCAGTGATCTAGGAAATCTAGAAAAATGATTGAAAGAATTAGAAAAGATTCAAGAGCCTTAAAATGACAATAAAGTTTAAAAATCTCTTTTCTCCTGCCCCATCTCAAACACACAGATACATGTTGCATGTTCAGCCTCTGCTATACAGGGCTATAAAGAGAGCAGTGTCTTTCAGGAAAGACCAAGCTTCTGTTAAGGCCAGGAGTCTAAAAGATCTTTATAAAGAGACATAAGGGCGTTTCTATATATAAGCAAGACTTAGTGACTGAGCTAAAACTCTTTAGTTTTATCTCCTCTGGAATGACAGAGATGCCAGAAAGGCCAGCACTTCTCAAATTTTAATGTGCACATTAATAACACCACTTAAATCCTGTTAAAATGCAGGTTATGACTCAGTAAAACTGGATGAGGACCCAGTAGTCTCCATTTCTAACAAACACCCAGGTGACGTTGCTGCTGACCATGAGGAGTGTAAGTCAATTCTGAGTGACTTCATAAATATTTGTGTTGTAGAATATAGGAAGAGAAGCTGCCAGATATAAGACAAAGAGCAGAAGAAACACAGAAGGATCCCTGGGTCTCCATGGTGAAGAAGTCTACACTGGTATGAATTCCAAGACTGCTCAATAGCTTTGGAGATTATAGTTCCAACAGGAGGTGCTGTTCACAAATTTCTTCAGTCACGAAATTGAGAACTGCCAGCATCATCTGGACCTCTGGGGACAGACTGACATCAAAAAGACTATCAAGAAATGGAAGTGAACCTCTCTGTCATCACCATCATTGAATAGGCACGTTGGAGGGCAGACTATAAATGGTTGAAAGAAGAGTCAACAAAGGGAACAAAAAGCAGAATTAAGTCAGCTGAAATTATAAAACCATAGAGTTAAGTGAATGTTATGGGCTGAATCATGTCTCCCAAATTCCTAGTTGAATTCCTAACTCCCAATACTCTAGAATGTGACTGTATTTGGACACAGTATTTTAAAATGTAGTTAAGGTTAAGGAAGGTCATTAGGTTGGGGCCTAATCCAATGTGATGGGTGTACTTATTAGAAAAAACCAAGACACACACACAGAAAGAAGACAATATGAATATATGGAGAAGATGAGCATCTATAAACTAAAGAGAGAGGCCTCACCTGAAACCAACTTTGCTAATACCTTGATCTCAGGTGTACAGCTTCCAGAACAGTGAGGCAATGCATTTCTGTTGTTTAAGCCAACCATTCTGTGATAACTTTGTTATGGCAGCCCTGGCCAAGCAATAGAGTAAATGATATGGCATTTGGGTAGTGCTAAAATAAAAGACAAGAGACTTAGTATGACTACCTGGGTTTGAGTACCTGAAGGGCACTTTGCTCTAAAGCAATTATCCCATTGGTGCTGTGAAAAAATATCTAATGATGTTAATAGTCCAAAGTGTGGGCACCTATTGTAGAGCCAAAGAAACTGGATCCCTCTGCGAATAAATATTAGCAAGAGAATACACATAGACATAAACTTTTAAGATGAAACGTTTAGCAACACAGCTTTCCTGTTCCTAACTGAACACATCAGGAGAAAGTCCCAAAAGGATTAAGAATAATTTTCTTTGATCATCTCTTACAGGCAGGTTTACCACCCAGAAAGGAACAATTTGCTGATTATCTGCAACATGCCAAGAATGAGACTGCATTTTGGGCTATTTTATTCCGCTCTCCAACCTAGCAGAGAAGGCCAAGAGGGAGAAAGTAAATTAAAACTCATAGATCAAAAGCTCAACATCTCTTCTAGAAATGTATCTATATATTAGTTAACATTCATAACTAACTGTGTGTTTCTGTGACTTTGAAGCAAACATCTTTTGAGGCCAATGCTGCAATTTCCAGCTGATATTATCAATGGGTCTCATCTGAGAAACTCAGCATCTAGGGTGTCCTAACAGGGAGAATGACAACTAGCTCCTGTGCAAGAGGTGAAGAGCTGCATCAGATGCTCGATCCTCTCATCAGAAATGCTGCACACAGATTGTTTTTGTATCTAACAAGAACTATATGCATTTTATTTTAACTAAAAATAAATATATAACTCTAGTGATATAAAAGGAAATTTTCTTTTGTCTCAAGCAGAGAAAAGCCTATAAAAAAGAGGCCTGGAGGAATATGTTCTCTGGGAGGGCTAGTCCTTTTGGATTAGTCTAAAAAACACACAAGGATTTGGGTTTTTTTTTTTCATTCTTATGTTTTGCTTTCTTTTAATGAGACATTTAGCAGAAAGTCCTGATTGACGGTCAGAGAAGGATAGAACCTATCAGTCTATAACAATCCAGATAGGTTTGGGGATCCAAAGGCAGAATGACACAGGTCCAACTTCCTTCTTAGCATCATGGGAGGGACTGGTCTCATGGAATGGCTGACAGCAAAGTGGAGTAGACTCAGGAAGAAATAATGGAGTCTGGCCCTGTTTGCTCAAGGAGGATCCATAAGAGGCAGAAGAAGTTCAAACATTCCTGAGGCCCTTGAATGTTGGGCATAGATGCCAGGTGAGAATTAAATATGTTGCCTACTGAGGTTCTCTACAGTGTGGAATGAGAGACTTGTAGATGAAGGTGGCCAGTTATAGACAACAGTGATGATGGTGGTGATGGGGAAAGGAGTGTCTAACATTGACCATGCGCAGAGAACAGAACATGGGCTGCACCAATGCTGGTGAATTGAACATTGGATATAGCCAGGCCAGAGGGCAAGGTGCAAAGATAATATAATATGGCAAGAAAAACCTCAGTGAAGGCCAGTGAGAGCCCAAGGAGCAAATAAGGACCTGAAGCCTGCAAGAGGTCCAAGGCCCCTCTGGCAAAAACATGGTGTCATATTAACCTACCACCCCTCCCCCACCCCCTGCATCAGAATGCGGTCCAAGAAAAGGAAAGGAGAAGGAAAGGGGATCAGGGAAGAAACTTTACCCAAATGACAGTAAGTCACTGGGAAGTGACAGGATAAACAGAATGTGATTCAGTTATATATAACAGGCAAAATCCAGTCACATTTCATGAAACTGGAAATGAATGAATAGAAATAGAGCTCACAAGGAAGTTCAGGTCAGTTATTCAGAAATAAAATGATGTATATGTATGTTTCTGTTGATGTCATGGTGTGATTAATTTTAAAAACCTGAACTAGGGGTTCAAAAGGGAAATTCCTTTCCATTTCAAAGCTCAGAAGTCTTGACTATTGCTTTCTCCCTGCTGATGAGAAATCCAGCTCAATAAATGTGCCTCTTTCCACTCATGCAGAGCAAAAGGAAATCAACCTAGTCAATGGATGTAATGGATTTAAGAAGCTGTAACTTAAAAAGGAAAATAGAGACATTACCTAGTGTTACACTCCACAATTAAAATGTCTCCACCATAACATAGTAGTGAAAGACATAAGGCAGGAGGGGACAAAGAGAGGTGATGCCACTCCTGAGAGTCAGAATATTAATGGGAACTTTCAGCAGAATAATGTGAATGAATATTGCTAAATCCTACTCAGAAAATTTCAAGAATGAGAGCTACAGAGAGAATGCCCTTCTCAGGGAACTTCACTAGCATTAGGACATTAACTTGAGAAATGATGATGATGGTCTTTTCTAGATGAAAGACTTTAAAACACTATTTCTAAAAAGGTCTTAGGGTTTCTTTTTTCCCTACAATCTTCCATTTTCTACATTTATTGAGTTTTACATCTCAAAATGGGCTTCCCTGGTGGCTCAGACTGTAAAGAATCCATCTGCAATGCGGGGGACCTGGCTTTGATCCCTGGGTTGGGACGATCTCCTGGAGGAGGGCATGGAAACCCACTCTAATATTCTTGCCTGGAGAATCCCCAAAGACAGAGGAGCCTGGCCGGCTACAGTCCATGGGGTTGCAAAGAGTTGAACACAGCTGAGCGACTAAGCAAAGCATATGTCTTAAAATGCAAAAACTAGATGGCACAACAGTAACTAGCATAGAAAATTAAAATTATTTCTTTCTGTGCATCCCTTTGTTTACATCCACTCCTCAAAATAAAAGTTGAGTCCGCCCAATAAACAGACAGCATTGTCTAGACATTATCTATATATATTTATGATATTAGCCTTCTATGCAATCTTATCTAAAAATAAAGTTTTAAACATTAATGGATCACACAGGACTTTAATTTTAAATCCACTGGACAGATGCACTCTATATTACTTAACTACAGGTATCCTCAGAATTGAACTATTACAAGCTCTCTCTCGTGTTTTTGGCTATAGAGCAAAGGCTATTACAGGACTGTTAAGACAGCAGAAATTACTGGGCCAACCAAGTAACTATAGTCATTTCCCAAACATGAAGACTGCTCAACCTATTCACTTATTCTTTGTATATTTATTATGTTCAGGAAGTACCATGATACTATGATGCCTATGATCAAATAAAGGAATTAAAATATTCTCACAAATAACTGCAGTATGAAAGTTTCCATAAGAGTGGATAGAAATAACTGTGAAAATCTTGGAAAGAAATAAATCATTCCAGGCTCTGGTGAGTTGAAAAGGCATTTCAGCTGGCCTTGAAGAATGAGTAAGTTTTCCTAGACTGAAAGATGAGATCCCCACATGGAGATAAACAGGCATGCCAACTGCTTCGGAGAAGGCAATGGCAACCCACTCCAGTACTCTTGCCTGGAAAAGCCCATGGACAGAGGAGCCTGGTAGGCTGCAGTCCATGGGGTGGCATAGAGTCGGACACGACTGAGCGACTTCACTTTCACTTTTCACTTTTCATGCATTGGAGAAGGAAATGGCAACCCACTCCAGTGCTCTTGCCTGGAGAATCCCAGGGACGGCAGAACCTGGTGGGCTGCCGTCTATGGGGTCGCACAGAGTTGGACATGACTGAAGCGCCTTAGTGGCAGCAGCAGCCAACTGTTTACACAAAACACAGAAATTTTAATGGAAACAACATGCAGTCTAGTTCAGATGGGGCATAGGTAAATAGAGTGAGATAAAACTATAGGAGATCAGTCCTGGGTGTTCCTTGGAAGGACTGATGTTAAAGCTGAAACTCCAACACTTTGGCCACCTCATGCAAAGAGCTGACTCATTGGAAAAGACCCTGAGGCTGGGAGGGATTGGGGGCAGGAGGAGAAAGGGACGACAGAGGATGAGATCGCTGGATGGCATCACCGACTCGATGGACATGAGTTTGAGTGAACTCCGGGAGTTGGTGATGGACAGGGAGGCCTGGCGTGCTGCGATTCATGGGGTCCCTAAGAGTCAGACACGAGTGGGCGACTGAACTGAACTGAACTGAAAACTAAAAGAGTTGCCAGATTTCAGAATACCCCTTCATTTTCCTGCATGTTTATGAGCAATGAAGCATGAGTTGAAAAATTCACCCATGTTCAAACTCATGATTAAGATACCTCTGAATTTAAAGAACCACAGTTTCTAAAAGCCTTGCATTTTTCATCTCCAGGCTCACAGAGAGAGTGAAATGTTCTAAGTCAATTTCTGGGGAGCTAAGGAAAAGTCATGACTTTTAATGATGCATTTTCATTTTACCTGAAATTTTAAGTTTCATTATGTTCATCTGCACCATACTTTCTAGGCTCACTGTGCTGCTACAAATTAGAAGACAAAATATAATGCAAAAACTATCAAATAAAACTTCTCATTTCCAATTGGATTTTCACCACTTTTTCAGCATGGCCTAGAGGAGCTAGCCCATGTCCGAGGTCAGGGGCGGCGGCCGAGACCAGCTACCCCATATCCCAGGTCAGGGTGGTGGCCGAGAGGAGTTACCCCACGTCCAAGGACAGGGGTGGCGGCCGAGAGGAGCAACCCCACGTCCAAGGAGCTGCAGCTGCGCGGGCGCAGGAGGGCCAAGAGGAGTTACTCCACGCTTAAGGCCAGGAGGGGTGACTCATCCAAGGTAAGGAGCGGTGGCTGAGCTTTGCTGGAGCAGCCATGAAGAGATACCCTACATCCAAGGTAAGAGAAACCCAAGTAAGATGGTAGCTGTTGCGAGAGGGCATCAGAGGGCAGACATGGAGAAGGGAATGGAAAACCACTTCAGTATTCTTGCCTTGAGAACCCCATGAACAGTATGAAAAAGCAAAATGATAGGATACTGAAAGAGGAACTCCCCACGTCAGTAGGTGCCCAAAATGCTACTGGAGATCAGTGGAGAAATAACTCCAGAAAGAATGAAGGGATGCAGCCAAAGCAAAAACAACACCCAGTTGTGGATGGGACTGGTGATAGAAGCAAGGTCCGATGCTGTAAAGAGCAATATGGCATAGGAACCTGGAATGTTAGGTCCATGAATCAAGGCAAATTGGAAGTGGTCAAACAGGAGATGGCAAGAGTGAACGTCGACATTCTAGGAATCAGCGAACTAAAATGGACTGGAAAAAAAAATGGACTGGAATGGGTGAATTTAACTCAGATGACCATTATATCTACTACTGTGGGCAGGAACCCCTTAGAAGAAATGGAGTAGTCATCATGGTCATCATGGTCAATAAAAGAGTCCAAAATGCAGTATTTGGATGCAATCTCAAAAACGAAAGAATGATCTCTGTTTGTTTCCAAGGCAAACCATTCAATATCACGGTAATCCAAGCCTATGCCCCAACCAGTAATGCTGAAGAAGCTGAAGTTGAATGGTCCAATGAACACCTACAAGACCTTTTAGAACTCACACCCAAAAAAGATGTCCTTTTCATTATAGGGGACTGGAATGCAAAAGTAGGAAGTCAAGAAACACCTGGAGTAACAGGCAAATTTGGCCTTGGAGTACAGAATGAAGCAGGGCAAAGGCTAATAGAGTTTTGCCAAGACAAAGCACTGGTCATAGCAAACACCCTCTTCCAACAACACAAGAGATGACTCTACACATGGACATCACCAGATAGTCAACACCGCAATCAGATTGATTACATTCTTTGCAGCCAAAGATGGAGAAGCTCTATATAGTCAGCAAAAACAAGACTGGGAGCTGACTGTGGCTCAGATCATGAACTCTTTATTGTCAAATTCAGACTTAAATTGAAGCAAGTAGGGAAAACAACAAGACCATTCAAGTATGACCTAACTCAAATCCCTTGTGATTATACAGTGGAAGTGAGAAATAGATTTAAGGGACTAGATCTGATAGAGTGCCTGATGAACTATGGACAGAGGTTCATGACATTATACAGGAAACAGGGATCATGACCATCCCCTTGGAAAAGAAATGCAAAAAAGCAAAATGGCTGTGTGAGGAGGCCTTACAAATAGCTGTGAAAAGAAGAGAAGTGAAAGCGAAGGAGAAAAGGAAAGATATAAACATCTGAATTCAGAGTTCCAAAGAATAGCAAGGAGAGATAAGAAAGCCTTCCTCAGTGATCAGTGCAAAGAAATAGAGCAAAACAACAGAATGGGGAAAACTAGAGATCTCTTCAAGAAAACTATGGATACCAAGGGTACATTTCATGCAAAGAGGGGCTCAATATAGGACAGAAATAGTATGGACCTAACAGAAACAGAAGATATTAAGAAGAGGTGGCAAGAATACACAGAAGAACTGTACAAGAAAGTTCTTCATGACCCAGATAATCACGATGGTGTGATCACTCACTTAGAGCCAGACATGCCATGCTTCCCTGTCCTTCACTATGTCCTAGTGTGCTGTGCTTAGTTGCTCGGTCATGTTTGACTCCTTGCAACCCCATGGACTGTAGCCCGCCAGGCTTCTCTGTCCATGGGACTCTCCAGCAAGAATACTGGAGTGGGTACCCATGCCCTACTCCAGGGGATCTTCCCAAGCCTGGGATCGAAACCAGGTCTCCCAAATTGCAGGCAGATTCTTTCCCATCTGAGCCACCAGGGAAGCCCAGAGTTTGGTCAAATTCATGTCCACTGAGTCAGTAATGCTATCTAACCATCTTCTCTTCTGCCACCCTCTTCTCGTTTTGTCTTCAATCTTTCCTAGCATCAGGGTCTTTGCCAATGAGTCAGGTTTTTTAATCAGGTGCCAAAGTATTGGAGCTTCAGCTACAGCATCAGTTCTTCCAATGAATACTCAGGGTTGATTTCCTTTAGGATTGACTGGTTTGAACTCCTTACAGTCCAAGGGAATTTCAAGAGTCTTCTCCAGCACCACAGTTCAAAAGCATCAGTTCTTCTGCGGTCAGTCTTCTTTACGGTCCAACTCTCACATTTGTGACTGACTACTGGAAAAACATCTATTTCTGCTTTATTGACTATGCCAAAGCCTTTGACTGTGTGGATCACAATAAACTATGGAAAATTCTGAAAGAGATGGGAATACCAGACTACCTGACCTGCCTCTTGAGAAACCTGTATGCAGGTCAGGAAGCAACAGTTAGAACTGGACATGGAACAACAGACTGGTTCCGAATAGGAAAGGGAGTACATCAAGGCTGTATATTGTCACCCTGCTGATTTAACTTATATGCAGAGTACATCATGAGAAACGCTGGGCTGGAAGAAGTACAAGCTGGAATCAAGATTGCCGGGAGAAATATCAATAACCACAGATATGCAGATGACACCACCCTTATGGCAGAAAGTGAAGAGGAACTAAAAATCCTCTTGATGAAAGTGAAAGTGGAGAGTGAAAAAGTTGGCTTAAAGCTCAACATTCAGAAAACAAAGATCATGTCATCTGGTCCCATCACTTCATGGCAAATAGATGGGGAAACAGTGGAAGCAGTGTCAGACTTTATTTTTTGGGGCTCCAAAATCACTGCAGATGGTGATTGCAGCCATGAAATTAAAAAACGCTTACTCCTTGGAAGGAAAGCTATGACCAACCTAGATAGCATATTAAAAAGCAGAGACATTACTTTATCAACAAAGGTCCGTCTAGTCAAGGTTATGGTTTTTCCAGTGGTCATGTATGGATGCAAGAGTTAGACTGTGAAGAAAGCTGAGCGCCGAAGAACTGATGCTTTTGAACTGTGGTGTTGGAGAAGACTCTTGAGAGTCCCTTGGACTGAAAGGAGATCCAACCAGTCCATTCTAAAGGAGATCAGTCCCTGGTGTTCATTGGAAGGACTGATGCTGAAACTGCAGTACTTTGGCCACCTCATGGGAAGAGTTGACTCATTGGAAAAGACTCTGATGCTGGGAGGGATTGAGGGCAGGAGGAGAAGGGGATGACAGAGGATGAGAGGCTGGATGCCATCACCGACTCGATGGACATGAGTTTGGGTGAACTCCAGGAGTTGGTGATGGACAGGGAGGCCTGGTGTGCTGCGATTCATGGGGTCACAAAGAGTCGGACACGACTGAGCGACTGAATGGAACTGCACTGGAAAAACCAAAGCTTTGACTATATGGATCGTTGTCTGCGATATGATGTCTTGGCTTTTTAATATGCAGTCTAGGTTTGTCATCAGAGAAGGCGATGGCACCCCACTCCAGTACTCTTGCCTGGAAAATTCCATGGATGGAGGAGCCTGGTAGGCTGCAGTCCATGGGGTCGCTAAGAGTTGGACACAACTGAGTGACTTCACTTTCACTTTTCACTTTCATGCATTGGAGGATGAAATGGCAACCCACTCCAGTGTTCTTGCCTGGAGAATCTCAGGGACGGGGGAGCCTGGTGGGCTGCCGTCTATGGGGTCGCACAGAGTCGGACAGGACTGAAGTGACTTAGCAGTAGGTTTGTCATAGCTTTCCTTCCAAGGAGCAAGTGTCTTAATTTCGTGGCTGCAGTCACTGTCTGCAGTGATTTTGGAGCCAAAGAAAATAAAATCTGTCACTGTTTCTACTTTTTCCCCTTTTATTTGTCATGAAGTGATGGGAGTGAATGCCGTGAACTTAGTTTTTTTAATGCTGAGTTTTGTAATGCATATCAGTTTAGGGAGAGGTCTGGGACTAGAATCTCTTTTTTCCATCTATGTAGCATTTACCTGAATTTCTATGTTCAAAATGTGTGTGTGTGTTATACACAGCATACTGTTGGATCTATTTTTTAAATCCAATCTGACAATCTCTGTCTTAACTTGGTATTTTATACCACTGCATGTGCTCTTTTTTTACTTCCTTTATTGCTTTAGCTTACTGAGTATTTTATATCATTCTATTTTATCTCTGCTTTTGTGCTTGTTTTTATATAAAAAATTTTATTCAATAATTTAAAATTTAAAAGTTACCCTGGGATAGACAAAATATATCTTAAATTAAATCCCCTTTCAAATAACAATACATTACTTCATTAGAAGTGCAGGAACCTGATAACAGAGTTTGTAGCTCCTCTCATCTCTGTTGACATTGCTATTATTTAGTTCATTTATCCATGTACTATAATTACCTACCATTATTCTCAATTGACGCTTTTGAACTGTGGTGTTGGAGAAGACTCGTGAGAGTCCCTTGGACTGCAAGGAGATCCAACCAGTCCATTCTGAAGGAGATCAGCCCTGGGATTTCTTTGGAAGGAATGATGCTAAAGTTGAAACTCCAGTACTTTGGCCACCTCACGCGAAGAGTTGACTCATTGGAAAAGACTCGGATGCTGGGAGGGATTGGGGGCAGGAGGAGAAGGGGACGACAGAGGATGAGATGGCTGGATGGCATCACTGACTCAATGGACGTGAGTCTGAGTGAACTCCGGGAGTTGGTGATGGACAGGGAGGCCTGGCGTGCTGCGATTCATGGGGTTGCAAAGAGTTGGACATGACTGAGCGACTGAACTGAACTGATTCTCATTATTGATTTTAAAAGTTGTATTTTAGATTAATTAAGAATAAGAAAATAACACAGGTAACAATAACCCTGTGTACGAGACAGCAAAAGAGACACTGATGTATAGAACAGTCTTATGGACTCTGTGAGAGAGGGAGAGGGTGGGAAGATTTGGGAGAATGGCATTGAAACATGTAAAATATCATGTATGAAATGAGTTGCCAGTCCAGGTTCGATGCACGATACTGGATGCTTGGGGCTGGTGCACTGGGACGACCCAGAGGGATGGAATGGGGAGGGAGGAGGGAGGAGGGTTCAGGATGGGGAACACATGTATACCTGTGGTGGATTCATTTTGATATTTGGCAAAACTAATACAGTTATGTAAAGTTTAAAAATAAAATAAAATTAAAAAAAAAAGAAAATAAAAAGATTTTGCTTTATCTTCATTTATTTCTTCTCTGATGCTCATTCTTTCATTGTGTACATGCAAGCTTTTCACTTATGTCATTTAACTTCTGCCTGAATAATTTAACATTTCTTGCAAGGAAAGTCTACTTCACTCTGAGAAAATGTTTCTATGTCTCCGTTCAAGTCAAGTTAGGTAAACACAGAATTATAGGAAGACAGATATTTCTTTCAATATTTCAAGGAGTTCAGTCCATTCTGTATTGCATAGTTTCTGATGAGTCTTCTCTAATTGTTGTGCATTTTCCTACATAAAAGGTGATTTTTATCCTTGTCTGTCTTCCTTGAAGATTTTCTCTGTTTTTAGTTTACCACAATAAGTATAATATGCTTCAGTTTTTGTTTTTGTTCTTTTATTCCTGAAAAAGAATTCCTACTTCACCTTCTGTTCTCTTACATTGTCTGTTTTTTCTACTAGTTGTTGTGTGTGCTCAGTCGTGTCTGACTCTTTGTGACAACGTGGACTGTAGCCCCCCCAACTCCTCTGTCCATAGAATTTTCTAGGCAGAATACTGGAGTGGGTTGTCATTTCCTCCTCTAAAGGATCTTCCTGACCCAGGGATCAAACACATGTACCATGAATCTCCTGCAATGGCAGGTGGATTCTTTACCAACTGTGCCACCCGGGAAATCCTACTTTAGCACTTTATAATTTTAATTACTGTTATGCTAAATTCTCTGTTTAACAGTTCCAGTATCTGTTATATCTTAGTCTGATTCTGATGATTAATTTGACTGTGTTTTTCTCGTTTTTTGCATGCCTTGTAATTTCTTTGTTGAAAGCCAGACATGCTGTATCAAGTAAAAGGGACTAAGAAAAATAAGGTTTTAATGTGAGAATTTCTATTAATATGGCTAAGATTTTAGCTATTAGTTGCAGCTACAGGATCAGAGGCTTCCAGTTCCTCCAGGTTCCATTTTTTCATTTGTTTTTGCTTGATTGCCTTTTGTCTTCTTCTTGATTTGAGGGCTACTCTTGGTAGCCCTCTTGATTTCAAGAAGATCTGAGCCTTACTGATTTTCAAACTCTAATACAGTGTTAATATACTGGAGGCTTATTGATAACAGTGGTAGGGTATAACAGATAGGTGCATTCTACAATTTTATGAATGCTTCTTGGTTATTTAGTGGGGCTGTGACCTTCATATGTGTTTTTGTCCTATCTTCCTCAAGGGATATAAATTTGTGCTTTCCCCCCACTTTCCCTGCTCTCTTCTCTGGGTGTTTCCAATCTACTTTTTTTTTTTTTTTTTTTTTTTTTTATTTTTAAACTTTACATAACTGTATTAGTTTTGCCAAATATCAAAATGAATCCGCCAAGAGCTGCCCCTTGATGACTAGCTTTTCTTTTTCCTCAGGGTAGATAGTACTGGAATTGGAGCAGAATTCCTTTATCCTAGCTATGATAAAGTTCCAGAAAATTCCTTCCCTCTGAAGGGAAGGCCTTTGTGGTGAAAACAGTCCGGAACACTTACCTTTCCACCCGGCCCCCGGCCAAGGTTCTGAGAGGATCCTTCTCAGAGCCTAATCCTGAGAACCTTATGTGCTTTCTAAAGGGAAAGCCCACAATGTATGAGGACCTTACCATGACTAGGACTCCCTCACTCTCATGCTACTCTGCCCTCAGTCTCCACCAGTTCATTGTGGTTACTATTTAAGCGTTCCTACCCTGGGCTCAGTGGTAAAGAACCTGCCTGCCAATGCAGGAGATGCAGGTTCAACCCATAGGTAGGGAAGATCCCCTGTAGAAGAAAATGGCAATCCATAGTATTCTTGCCTGAGAAATCCCATGGACAGAAGAGCCCAGCAGGGTGCAATCCATGGGGTTGCAAAGAGTTGGACATGACTCAGCAACTAAACAACAACATAACAACTAATTTAAAATATCTTGTATCTTCTTTTCCCCATAATGAATTCTGCCCACTCTCTTCCTATTCTCATGTGGTATTTCCATGAATGCAACTATTTCTCTATAGGTTTTGGGGTGGCAGGTAGACTGATGACCTCAGTTTTCTGATAGGTCTAGTAATAGGTCACTGATTTAAGTTTGTCCAGATTTTTCTTATTGTAAGGATAGGAGTGATGAATTACAAGTTCTTTGTATACTGGAGGTGAAAGTAGCAGTCGCATTTCTTCTTTTCTATGGGAATCTTAGCGAGTTACTAAATCCATTTTTGCATATTTTAAAATCTGATGTTCATTCAATGATGATTCCACTCTCCATTATGCCAACAGACAAGTTTGACTCAAAAAGGAATGAAATCTTGATTTGCCCACTTGATTTAGGGCTACATAAACATGCATATTTTTACAGTTCAGTGGGTTTTCTTTTATAATAGTTCATCTACTAGTTGTCTCACATGCTGCATGTAAACAAAACAGAATAATCCAACAAATTGCTCCTTCCAGAGACATGGTTTCTCTAAGTCAATAGAACATGCTTGTATACTTTCCTAGAGCTGCCATAGAAATTACCACAAACTTGGTAGCTTAAACCGTTCTGGAGGCCATAAGTACAAAATCAGGGTTTTGGAATGGCCATGCTCCCTCTGAACGATCTTGGGAAAAATCCTTCTTCATGTCTTCCTGTTTCTGGTGGTGCCAGGCATTCCTTGTGGTATTATCACTAATCTCTGCCTCCATTTTCACCTGGCCTTCTCCTCTCTTTCTTCTCCCTTCTTATCTTAATTTTTAAAATATTTATTTATTTATATTTGGCTGTGCTGGATCTTCATTGCTGCCTACTGTCTCTAGAGTATGCGGGCCTCAATAGCTATGGCACACAGGCCTAGCTGCCACACAGCATGTGGAATCCTCCCAGACCAGGGATCAAACCCATGTCTCCTGCACTGGTGTGTATGCACACATGCTAAGTCACTTTAGTCATGTCCAGCTCGTTGTGACCCCATGAACTGTAGCCTGTCAGTCTCCTCTGTCCATGGAGACTCTCCAAGAATACTAGAGTCGGTTGCCATGCCCTTCTTCAGAGGATCTTCCCAACCCAGGGATCAAACCTGGGTCTGTTTACATCTCCTACATGGCCAGGCAGGTTATTTACCTCTAGCGCCACCTGGCAAGGCGGATTCTTAACCACTGGACCCATCAGGAAAGTCCTCCTTTCTTATCTCTTGTAAGGACGCTCATTATCAGTTTTATGGCCAATCCAGATAAAGCAGGGTGGCTTAATCTCAAGATCTTTAACTTCAGCACATCTGCAAAGGCTTTTTTGTTTTCAAAATAAGCTCACATACAAGTTCTAGGAGTTAGGGGCTGTGGACATGCTTTTGAGGGGTCACCATTCACCTTACAAAAATGCATTAGCTAAATTAGTTGCTGCACTGAAATAACTTATCAATTTGGTCAAAGGATTCATCTTAAATCTTTGTGTAAAGTTCTAGATTTCCCTAGAAGACCAGAGTGGAATGTGTTTACTTCCTTGCCCAACACAATAGATTCCACTGTATAATCATCAGGGCTAAATACTCAATGAAACATGATCAACCATATCCAATTATAGTTTTCTTCTAGAGTGGATCTCAATATTTTATCTTCAGAAGCAACTCTGGATCATTCCTTTAAGTAGAGAAAAAGCAAATAATATGGTTCTTATGTTGTAAATGGGAAATTCAGACAGAAGGGTAATTCAGTTAATGTTTACAGTTTAATTAGAAATGCTGACAGAATGACTTGGAGTGTTGGTAGACCTCCTTATTAGTGCTGTCAACATAACTGCATTTATTGCCTCATCTTAATTTCTTTCTCAAATTCAATTTGGGATCCAGAACCAAAGAAGTTCTATTTTGCATGCATCAGTAGCAATGAACAATTTATGCTTATCCATCCTCCTCTGTCACACTACAGCAGCTGCTTAGAACTCCTCATTCTACTGTGATAAGCAGTTTTGTTGTTTCATTTCTCACTGGTTCAGTGCACATGCCAGGGATGAGACACAGAGCTGGGTAAATAAGAGAGCAAAGAGACAATAATATTCCATTTCTAAATTTAAAAAAGGTCATTTCAAAATATAGTTATCCTAATTTCCAGGGTCTGTAATTTGTTTTCAAAATGTTTAAATATTCTCTTAGATATAATGCTTCAGCTTCATTTCTGAGCATATACATATCATTTAGACAGCAAACACACCTCTGACTGGTAGAGAGCGATAAAAAATTGCAGTTTACTAGAAGTATGGATTCACAAGACCATTTATCCAGTTTCAAAATAAGAACTAGGTATTACCTGACTCAGTGGTGTGTGGACAGTTTTAGATTCTCTGTCACTTTTAAAATTATGAAGAGTAACAAGGAGATGGAAGACAATCAACTGAGATTGAATGTCTTTTTCACTACTATTAAAAATGTATGTGGAAACATTCCTAGTGGATATGATAATATTCCAGTTCTGTGTCTTTGCAAAAGCTAATCACTTTCCATTATTAAATAATCATTGATCACTTGGTGTTCCACCTCCATTGCCCTAGTTTATTTTCTAATACTGGAGCATATGTTCTGTTCAACTCGAGAGACCTGAGAGAAATGGTGGGAAAGGATAAGCAACTGAACATATGGCATTTCTAAGTGGGGATGAGTAATAGCAGGTATGATAAAGGTGGCTAGTTGCCCCTTGGGTTCTCTCTGAACACTGTGTTATGCTGTGCTGTTTAAGGCAGCAGTTTTTGAGGCAGAACAGGAACTATATTAGTTAAGCTAAGGAACTAAGAGATAGCTAAGAGAACTATATTAACTCTCATTTATTGAGAACTGATTATATGCAAGTCTTGTAATACTCAAGACCCTGCAAGAATACTTGAGTGGGTAACCACTTCCTTCTCCAGGGGATCTTCCGATCTAGGGATTGAACCAGGGTCTCTCACATTACACTAAGATTCTTACTGTCTGAGCCATCAGGGAAGCCCCATTAATCCTCACAATAGCCCTATTAGATAGATGTTTTTAACCTCATACAATATATATGGTAAAAGTGAAGTGATCCTATGTGTAGGGCAGCAAAAGAGACACAGACATAAAGAACAGACTTTTGGACTCTGGGAGGAGAGGGTGGAACGATTTGAGAAAATAGCACTGAACAGACAGCCAGTGAGAGTTCGATGTATGACACAAGGTACCCAAAGCCAGTGTTCTGTGACAACCTGGAGGGATGGAGTGGGGAGGGAGGGGGAAGGGGGTACAGAATGGACGGGACAAATGTATGCCTATGGCTGATTCACACTGATGTATGGCAAAAACCATCACAACACTGTAAATTAATTATCCTTCAATTTAAATAAATAAACAAAAAAGCTAAGTGATTTGCCTATGATCTCATTAAATAGAAATTTATGGGAGGGTCCATTTGATTCTAAATCATATATATATATATATATATATATATATATATATATAAATGAATCACTTTGCTGTATACCTGCAACTAACAAGACATTGTAAATCAACTATACTCCAAAGAAAAATACTGAAATTAAAAAACCCTTGGGATGGTATGGGGAGGGAGGTGGGAGGGGGGTTCAGGATGGGAAACACGCAAATTCATGTTGATGTGTGGCAGAACCAATACAATATTGTAAAGTAAAATAATAATAATAATAAATAAATAATTAAAAGAAAGAAAGAAAAAACACTTGCAGCTCACTAATTTGAAATGACTATGTATTAACTGAGGATAATTTAGGCCAGTTTTCTACTGTGCCCATTTTAAAAAGGAAATGTGATCTTTTCATCCCTTTATCTAGAGCAGAATAGGTCAAAGCAATTCTTGATTATTATCAAAATCTTGGGGCTTCCCAAGTGGTGCAGTGGTAAAGAATCCACCTGGCTTGGGAAGATCCCCCTGGAGAAGGAAATGGCACCCCACTTCAGTATTCTTGTCTGGAGAATTCCATGGACAGAGGAGCCGGGTGGGCTACAGTCCATGGGGTCTCAAAGAGTCAGATGAGACTGAGCATGCACAAATGCACAATTAAAATGTTAATTTCTATGATGGTTCAGCAGGTAAAGAATTTTCCTGCAAGGAGACACAAGTTTGATTTGGAGTCTGGCAAGCTACAGTTCAAAGGATTGCAAAGAGTCGGAGTTGACTGAGCATGCATGCATATACCCATGTTACTTTTGGTAATTTCCTATGGAGAGCTACTGATTTTAGAAACTTTGAAGGACTGCAAATGCTTTCATTCCATTGGGTCCCCAAGAAGTAGCCTCAGGGGTTAACTGGTTTCAGGCTTTATTGTCAGGAAGTCTAAAATACTCTTGGGAAGACTGAATGTCATCCTTTGGTTTCTGAGAAAAAAATATTTCAACTCATGAAATGCAAAGTATTTTAAGACAAGTGATGTACTCTCAAATGCATATATATAGTGGAGGATATGGGCTATCAGGGAAAGTTAAAATACACAATATTTGAAGACAGGCCAGTAGTCAATAGACAGTACTGCTTCTATGCTGTATTGAACATATTCGAATTGCCTATGATTGATTCAAAGGCTTTATATGTATTAAGTATTATAATCCTCACAGTAATCCTTTAGATGCTTTCTTTATCCAAGTTCACATGTATAAAAATGGGAAATTATAATACAAAAGCTTTTCTTTGGATGGAGGAGGATGTTGTTATCAGTTGCTAAATCCTGTTCAAACCTTTGTGACCCTTTGAACTGTAGAATGCCAGGCTTCTCTGTTCTCCACTATCTCCAGGAGTTTACTCAAATTCATGTCCCTTGAGTCAGTGAAAGTATTAGTCACTCAGTTGTGTCCAGCTCTTTGTGACCCCACGGACTGTAGCCCACCAGGCTCCTCTGTCCATGGAATTCTCCAGGCAAGAATACCATAGTAGGTTGCTATTTGCTTCTCCAGGGGTCTTCCTGACCCAGGGACTGAACCCAGGTCTCACACATTGCAGGTACACTTATCACCGACTGAGCAACCAGGGAAGAACTTATTGAGTTGGTGATGCTATCTGAACATCTCTTCCTCTGCCACTCCCTTTCCCTTTTGCTTTTGATCTTTCCCAGCATCAGTCTTTTTTAATGAGTCAACTCTGCATCAAGTGGCCACAAGTATTTGAGTTTTAGCTTCAACATCAGTCCTTCCAATGAATATTCAGGGTTGATTTCTTTTAGGATTGTCTGGTTTGTTCTCCTCGTAGTCCAAGGGACTCTGAAGAATCTTCTCCAACACCACAGTTTGAAAACATCAGTTCTTCAGCACTCAGCCTTCTTGATGGTCCAACTTTCACATCTGTACACAGCTACTGGAAAAACGATAGCTTTGACTAGACAGACCTTTGTCAGCAAAGTGATGTCTCTGCTTTATAATATGTTGTCTAGATTGGTCATAGCTTTCCTTTTAAGGAGCAAGTGTCTTCTAATTTCATGGCTGCAGTCACTCTCTGCCATGATTTTGGATCCCCAAAAAAGAAAATTTGTCACTGCTTCCACTTTTCCCTCCTTCTATTTGCCATGAAGTGATGGTACTGGATGCCATGGTCTTATTTTTTAAATGTTGAGTTTTAAGCCACTCTCCTCTCTAACCCTCATGGAGAGGCTTTCTAGTTCCTCTTCACTTTCTGCCATTAGAGTACTATCATCTGCGTATCTGAGGTTGTTGATATTCCTCCCAGCAATCTTGATTTCAGCTTGTGCTTCATCCAGCCCAGCGTTTCTCATGATGTACTCTGCATATAAGTTAAATAAGAAGGGTGACAATATACAGCCTTGACGTTCTCCTTTTCCTATTTGGAACCAGTCTGTTGTTCCATGTCCAGTTCTAACTGTTGCTTCTTGACCCATATACAGGTTTCCCAGGAGACAGGTAAGGTGGTCCGGTATTACCAGCCTTTGATTGTGTGATCCATACAGTCAAAGGCTTTAGCACAGTCAATGAAGCAGAACTAGATATTTTTCTGGAACTCTCTTGCTTTCCCCATTATCCAATGTATGTTGGTAATTTGATCTCTGGCTCCTCTACCTCTTTGAACAGAGAATACTACACTTCATAAAAAGAACATAACTAGTATGGGGATCATTTTCAGTGAAATCAGTTACTTGATGGAGCTACTGTAGTACAGAACCCAAATGCCCAGATGCCTACTAGATGATTAACAGATCAATAACGTAAGCAATAGCACATTAATTTTCTTGAAGTGAAGCCATGCTGGTGTTAAAACTGAAACATAATGAGATGATAAATTCCTCAGGGGAAATACAGTCTAAATTATTCATGCTTTTTATTCAGTATGTAGTATAAATGGCATATGGTAATGTAGGCATATATTCTAAATGTAGCAGTACTAGATGGATATCGGCAAGTTGTCTCTTTAATATATTTTAAACTTCTTTGTAGTACGTAAAGATTTGTAAATAATTAAATGAACATTTATTTGGTTGGTATCTGTGAATGCTAAGCTCTGGATGGGAACAGCCACTTGCATAACAATGAGTCAATAAGCAAGATTATGGTTTGGCTATATTTACATAGTAGTGAAGAAGACAGACAATTGTAGTATTGCATAAGTGAAATTATTTCAGATATTAAGCACTGTGAAGAAAATCAAAAGGCTCTTATGAATAAGAGGCACTACTAAATGCCAGGGACATGTTAAGAATCATCCCTTCAACCAAGAAACCACATTATTGAATTGAAAGTGTCTATATTAAGTTGTCTACTAGGAGAGAATTTGGAACTCATACTCAGTTTGTAGAAATAAATGCAATTATAGTGTGTGCATATCCAAAGCCTTAATGTTATAACATTATACTTGTTATATAGCTACAGATGATATGTAGTTAGAGAATCGAAAAAGCTAGCATGGTACACAGTCTGTGCCAGTGGATTAACTTTTGTATTAGATTTTTGAGCCAAGAATACATAACTGAGGATGAGATGAAGGAAAGCCCAGAGAGCATCACACTAAAAAAGCCAACCAAAGAAAGTGTTTCAGCCAAGAGATGCTGCTTAAGAGTCAAGTAAGATGAAAGCAAACAAGGAGACCAGTGAGAATCCAGATAGGCATGGCTAGTTCCATTGAGAGTATAGATACCTTTAGACAGGCAAAAAGGGAGAGGCCAAGTAAAGAGACACAAACCAGACATGAAGGAGTCAACAACTATATTCAACAATATTCTTATTTTTGAGAGATTTTTCATCTGGGTAGTTAGGACAAATCCAAAACAAGCTTTGAAAGATACAAGATTTCATCCATATTTTTGAGAAACTAGGAGTTAGATGCATGGAGAGAGGGGAAGACCTGTTCCAGGTACAGGTCTGAGCAATGTTGGTAGGTAGGAGAAATCAGTTGTTCGGTTGGGTTGCAACTAATCCTCTGGATAATGGAGAATAAGACTGAAGTCAGGAGCATTTTGGAAATGGCTAAGTAGGGTGAGGTTTTTGAAGTAGGAAAAAAAGCAGAAATTAGAGGAAGATGTTCTACCAGGTGGCACAAATCCAGTGATTTTCTCACTGACAAAAAAATGCAGAAAAAAGATTAAGAATTCAGTAAAATCAACAGTACCCATTTTTCTTTTAGGTTCAGGAACAGACATGAATATTTACTTTCAGTGTTTTTTTTTTTTTCATGAAATTTAAAAACCCATAAATTTATGTTCATTCATTTTAAACATAACCTCTCCCCAAGTCTAGCATTTTAATTAAAAAAGGCTGAAATAGGGCTT
Source organism: Bubalus bubalis (assembly GCF_019923935.1). NCBI lineage: Eukaryota > Metazoa > Chordata > Mammalia > Artiodactyla > Bovidae > Bubalus > Bubalus bubalis. The sequence goes on from NC_059161.1 coordinate 45,412,765, forward strand.
GGAATTGTGGTTTAAAATGACTTTGGTGGAAGTGAAATATTTTGTAAATGAGCTTCCACCCATCTGCTATAGAGCCTGTTGTTGCCTTTTGAGCAGAATATTCTGAGTTCAGTGGCATGTGAAAATTAAGAAAGTTAATATTTTAAGCCTTTAAGATGAATGTTGATCTGAACAAGAATAAAACCCATGATTATTCTATTACCCTGCATCCCAGGGTTTAATTTAACATCAGTTTTCCCAGTATACTAATCTATTTACTGCTAAATTGAATAATTAATTCCCCCTACAGGGGATACCACACTCTTACTGACAGCTTGTCTCTAACCTTTGATTTCACAACATTGATACACAAATATACAGATGTGGTTTCTTGTGTGCATCAGTTCTGATGTAAACAACAGCTGCCAAAAGGACTGTATTAGCATTAACTTATTTCAATTCTCTTTGATGATATTTACCTTTTAAAATATAGTTGGTAGTTGCTATATGTGAAAGGAAAGTGAAAGTGTTAGTTGGCTCAATCGTGTCTAACTCTTTGCAATCCCATGGATTATAGCCTGCCAGGCTCCACTATCCATGGAATTCTCCAGGCAAGGATACTGGAGTGGGCAGCAATTCCCTTCTCCAGGGGAGCTTCCGGTCCCAGGGATGGAGCCTGGGTCTCCTACATTGCAGGCAGGTTCCTAACCGTCTGAGTCACCAGGGAAGCCCATATATGAAATGAAGAGGCACAAATAACAGACATTTCTATTTTACTGATGATGGTTTACAGCTTTCTTCTGAAGGCCTTCCTGAGTGATGCACATCACAATATACAGCTTCCAGGTTTGGGCAAGAGCCTTTGATTTAAGCTATTAATTAAGCTAAGTGTAAAGATCACTCTTCTTCGATTGCCACTTTCTCAATAATGTTTGGAAATTTATTTAAAGGAATAGCCAGGTATGGTTTCCCTCCTACTCCATCCAGGTAGTGACAAAACTGGATTGACTGTGAGGCTTAAAAGTGGTTTCTTTTTTCCTTCACATCAGCCATGATTTGTTGAGACAAAAGGAACATAGGGTACTGATTGAGAGAGGTTAGTTTCTTTTCTCCTTCAGAGCATCAAGATAAATTTTTAAGTTGGTCTGTTTTTACCACAATTTATGTAACTTTTCATAAAAAATGCACCCCTCAGCAAATGGTTCCACCTCCCATCCAGTTGTGCAAATCCAAACCCAGAGTCTCCTTGATCTTTCTTTTTCTCATCCCCATCATCAACAAGTCCTACTGGCTCTATCAGCAAAAGAATGTCAAAACCTGACTCATTCTCATCTCCACGGTCACTACCCTAGTCTGAGCAACATCATCTTTCCCCTGGACTATGCCACAGGACCTTTCTGGGTCTCCTGGTTTCCATTCCTTCTCCTAGAGCCATTCTTCACACAACAGCCAAAGTAATAATGAAAACACACTCCTCTTTAGAAAATCCTATCCACATAATAACAAAGATGGAGGCTGACAGTCCAAGGTCATATCAGGCGATGGGTGGAGCTCGGCTGGGCCAGCCCCAAATTACATTCATACCTGTGACCAGGGAACAGTGAGTTCCCTCATACCACCCCCAAACAAAGTACATTGAATGAAGGCCTTCTTATTGAAAAGTGGAAGTTCTGATGTTAAAAGGAGGAAGGGATGCTCCACAGCAAAAAAAAAAACAAATGAAATGGCTTACATACTCATGATGAAATTCTCATTGGTTTAAAATGAAAGGAGAAAAATTAAAATGACATGTTGAAATTTTTATGAAACTAAATATACTTAATTTTTAAAAGTTTATTTTTTACTGCCCTTTCTAAAATTTGAGGGTGATAAAATGCCCTTCCTTTTAATAAATTATAACAATAACAGATTATAGGGTTTTTTTTATGTCTTAACTTGGCAAAATAAGGTTAGCAACTGGACGACAGCCCCCTAAACTTTGGGGAATGTTTAATTTAGAGCATAAATTTCCAAAGTACACTCTAAACTGAAAATGAGGTTGCCTTCAAAAAAAGATGGGGAGAGTTTATTGTCAAATATGCTCAGAAGTGCTGGGTTAAGAAATATTTTTTTTAAAAAGTATCATTACTACGGGAATTTTCAGAACCTTAAAAATGCTAATGAACATTGTGAAACTCCATAAAGAAGTTACAGTATATAACACAACCTTCAATTATTTGATCAAGTACTTCTCTCATGAAGAATCATCTTAAAAATTTTTTTTAATATTTGAATTAATTTATTTTTAATTGGAGGATAATTGCTTTACAATATTGTGTTGGTTTCTGCCATATATCAACATGAATCAGCCATATGTATACATATGTCCCCTTCCTCTTGAGCCTCCCATCCCACCCTCTAGGTTGTCACAGAGCACCAAGTTGAGCTTCCTGTGTTATACAACAACTTCCCACTACCTATCTAATTTTACACATGGTAACATATATGTTTCAATTCACCCCATAACATATATCTCTCAGTTCACCCCACCCTCCTCGTCTCCCAGCTGAGTCCATAAGTCTTCTCCATGTCTGCATCTCCATTGCTGCCCTGATAGGTGCATCAGTACCATCCTCTTATAGTTGGGTAATATTCCATTGTGTATATGTACCCCTGATTCTTTGTCCGTTCATCTGTTGATAGACATCTAGATTGCTTCCATATCCTACCTATTGCAAATACTTCTGTGATGAACACTGAGGTACATGTGTTTTTTTTCAATTATGGTTTCCTTGGGATATATGCCCAGTTGTGGGATTGCTGAATCATATGGTAATTTTATTCCTAGTTTTTTGAAGAATCTCCATACTGTTCTCCATACTGGCTGTATTGATTTATATTCCCACCAATACTACACGAGGGTTCCCTTTTCTCCACACCCTCTCCAGCGTTTATTGTTTGTAGATTTTTTTTGATGATGGTCATTCTGACTGGTGTGAGGTTATACCTCACTGAAATTTTGATTTGCATCTATCTAATAATGAGTGATGTTAAACATCTTTTCATGTGTTTATTAGCCATCTGTACATCTTCTTTGGAGAAATGTCTGTTTAGGTCTTCTGCCTACATTTTGATTGGGCTGTTTTTCTGGTATTGACCTGAATGAGCTGCTTATACATTTTGGAGATTAATCCCTTGTCAGTTGTTTCATGAAGAATCATCTTGAGAGACTTATCCTGAGAACTGTTAGTTTAGAGACTCATGAAACATTTTACCATATATTTGATGTTAGCTATTAAGTATAAGCAGGTTTCCCCAGTGGCTCAATGGTAAAGAATCTACCTGCAATGCAGGAACCGCAGGAGATGTGGGTTTGATCCCTGGGTTGGGACGATCCCCTGGAGGAGGGCATGGCAAACCACTCCAATATTCTTCCCTGGTCACCACAACACTAATCTCACCCCTTTACCAAGGGGATAATGGCCAGCACACACTGAGAAAAGACATGGCAAATACTCACAGACTAAAAACAGCCCTTGCACCAAAAATATCAGAATCACGCATGCTACACAGGGATACTTCCACATAAAAATAGTCCTTCAAGCACACAGTAGATAACTGTTTTCCCTAAACTCAAAGAGTCAGAAAAATATGAGTAAAATGACAAAGCAGAGGGACCATTCCCAATGCATAGATCAAGAGAATTTCCCACATTTCCCACATTCTGGCAGGTACCGTGCTCCCTTATCCCTATCACCTAAGTAATTTTCCAGTCCATCTCTTTCCCTCCATCTCCACTGGCACTTCCAAAATCTAGGCTGCTAGCATTCTCCCATCTCTCCTAGGTCACTACAATGACTTTCTCCCTGTTTTTTCTGTCTCTAGTCTTGATACTTCTACTTTTTCTCTATACATCAGTCAAAGTAACTCATAGAAATGGAAATCTGTGTTCTAATTACATTGTAGCTACTCACTGTAAAACAAGGATGATATTAAAAATATCTATGCACCAGACAGTCAGAGCAAATACCAATCCATTTACAATGAGAAACTGATCTAAACACCACTTTGGACAAGCCATGTCATTCAGGCAATTATAACTCCTACTAGTCTGCATACTCTGTTATGTTATAGATTAGGTATGTCAGTGTTAACCTTGATATCCTTAGCACATAATTTGAAATGCAGTAGCCTGTTGTTGAACAAATGAATAAATATGAATGAGGAGATACTTCAATAAATCAATTAATAAGCCAATATTTTCAACATGATTTCTAGTATGTTGATTTCAAGAAACAATTCTTAGCCTACTGGGAATGGGAAGTAATGTGGATTTAAGAAATAGTGATCTAAGACTTCAAGCTCACTATTAAATTACATTTGCTGCTTTTCTAGCCTTGCTATATTGAATCCTACATTTGCATCCATCTCATTCTCTTGTCTCTTTAGGAAAGGGAGTGATTCCCTTTTTTCCCCTTCCACTCCACCTCCATCCACCAGTTTGCTTCTTAAGGACTGGAGTAGGCCCCAAACCTACAGACTGAGATGCTTCACTAATGCCTATTGACCAATATTCTGGACTCAGTGCAACTGAATTCTCTATTGTCTATCAAGGAACAGTTATGTCCAGTTCAACCAATATTTGACAAACTCTTATAATACAGAGTTTGTAACACACATTTTCCCTTTAAAAACTCACTGTATGTTGGTGAAAATAAACACACAAATAGGTCATTTAAGTAAAAAAAAAAAAAAAAACAAAAAAAACACAAAACCCAAAACTCAAAACTGTCCAACAGGAAGATTAACCTCATACTTAGAATATTAGCATAACAAGGAACCAAAGATGCTGAGAAAAAATTAAAAGAGTTTGATACAGTTAATACAAAGAAGTTAATACAAAAAAAGTATACTGTTGTATAGTTAACAAAAAACTTAATACAGAACAAGCACCAGTGGACAAATTCAGAGCTTTGTGGATTCTGTTAACCTTATATTATCATTTGATATTATTTAATTCTTATTACATTGTAGAGTTACACAATAGTTTTGCCCTCTCAGTATAAAAGACTTCTAAAATTTGTGAAAGTGTTAGTCCCTCAGTCATGTCCTACTCTTTGTGACCCATGGACTGCAGTCATCAGGTTGCTCTGTCCATGGAATTCTCCAGGCAAGAATTCTGGAGTGGGTAGCCATTCCCTTCTCCAGGGTATCTTCCCAACCCAGGGATCAAACCCTGGTCTCCTGCATTGCAGGCAGATCCTTTACTTCCTGAGCCAGAAGGGAAGCCCATCCATTCCAAGTAAGTGCTAAGCTAGAGACATAAACAGGATTCTATAGGAGCATACTGGAGAAGGCAATGGCAACCTACTCCAGTACTCTTGCCTGGAAAATCCCATGGACGGAGGAGCCTGGTAGGCTGCAGTCCATGGGGTTGCTAAGAGTCAAACACGACTGAGGGACTTCACTTTCACTTTTCACTTTCATGCATTGGATAAGGAACACACCAGTGTTCTTGCCTGGAGAATCCCAGGTATGGAGGAGCCTGGTGGGCTGCCATCTAAGGGGTCACACAGAGTCGGACACAACTGACATGACTTAGCAGCAGCAGCAGCAACAGGAGCATACAGGAAGACAATTAAATCCGTTAAGGAAGGGGAGGGGAGGAGATAGGACTTTAAAAGAAGTGATGCTTGAACTAGATTTTGAGAGACAAATTCACCAGATGAAGGCTTGGGAAACAGGCAATCCCTTTGGTAGGATTTTTTCATCATCTTGACTTAGAGCTTTCAGTACTTCTGCTGCTGCTACTGCTGCTAAGTCGCTTCAGTCGTGTTCGACTCTGTGCGACCCCATAGACGGCGGCCCACCAGGCTCCCCCGTCCCTGGGACTCTCCAGGCAAGAACATTGGAGTGGGTTGCCATTTCCTTCTCCAATGCATAAAAGTGAAAAGTGAAAGTGAAGTCGCTCAGTCATGTCCGACTCCTAGCAACCCCATGGACTGCAGCCTACCAGGATCCTGTGGGCCTAAATCATTACTGGATATGAGAGTTGGACTATAAAGAAAGCTAAGTGCTGAAGAATTTATGCTTTTGAACTGTGGTGTTGGAGAAGACTCTTGAGAGTCCCTTGGACTGCAAGGAAATCCAGTCCATCTTAAAGGAGATCAGTCCTAGGTGTTCATTGGAAGGAACTGATATTGAGGCTGAAACTCCAATACTTTTACCACCTGATGTGAAGAGCTGACTCATTGGAAAAGACCCTAATGCTGGGAAAGATTGAGGGAAGGAGGAGAAGGGGACGGCAGAGGATGAGATGGTTGGATGGCATCATCGACTCGATGGACATGGGTCTGGGTGGACTCCGGGAGTTGCTGATGGACAGGGAGGCCTGGCGTGCTGTGGTTCATGGGGTCGCAAAGAGTCAGACACGACTGAGCGACTGAACTGAACTGAACTGAACTGAAATCATTATCTGTTTCTTTCTGTAACCTATTAAATCTGCCACACTGAATCTTCACTATCACTTGAAAAGTATCTCAAGCTCCAAGACTCGTGCTTGGCTGTATCCCAACAGTCAAGAATCATAGATCATTTGTTCCATTCCAGTTAAGGTAGTTGCTCACAGTTTCTGTTTTTGCTTTTCCTTCAGTGATCATTAAAAATGTCAGTTTGTATAATCACTTCCCTTTAAAGTCTTATTAGAAATTCTCTTCTACAGGAAGTCTCTCACAGAGTATAGACAAGTACACATAAAGGGGCTCCCTTCTAATGAAAAATGACCCACTGATTAGAAGTCGGTATTCATAAATACATATCCAAACAATATAGAAATCAGTCTTATGGACTCTGTGGGAGAGGGAGAAGGTGGGGAGATTTGGGAGAATGGCATTGAAACATGTATAATATCATGTATGAAACGAGTCACCAGTCCAGGTTCGATGCACGATACTGGATGCTTGGGGCTGGTGCACTGGGACGACCCAGAGGGAGGGTATGGGGAGGGAGGAGGGAGGATGGTTCAGGATGGGGAACACAGGTATACCTGTGGCGGATTCATTTCGATCTTTGGCAAAACTAATACAATATTGTAAAGTTTAAAAATAAAATTAAAAAAAAAAAGAAAACAATAAAAAAGAAAGAAAGAAAGAAAGAAATCAGTATGACTAAGCATAACTAATTCATTTAACCAAAACTGCAAATTTTCCAGCTAAATGTAACCAATCTCTCCTTGTTTCATACTGTCCATCATCTCAAGTGCCTGGCAGAACATGAACACTGTCTAATCACAAAGGTTCACTGAATCCTCACCTAGTTTTTATTTAGCTGTATTCCTTCAAAATTTCTCACCAACATTGGATTACTAGTGAAAATCTGATTTGAGTGATGTAGGAAAGCCACAAATTACTTAATATTTTGATGGGAGTTAACAGTTACCAGTTTTGAAGAATTAGAACATTTCATATGGAAGCACACAATATTCCCCTCTAAAATAGGCAATAAGAGTATTCTTTCTGGCTTGGATTAGGGCCTCATCAATTGCCAGGAGAACTGCAGACACTTACACAGAGATTCAGAGCAGAATTCCAGCTACTGAGCATGGGAAATTCAGAAAGCAAGCAATTTAACACCCAAACAGACACCTCAAACAGAGGATCTGTTCTTTTTAAAAGTATGGGATTTATCTAATTAATAGCCATTTAAAACTTTCTGTTTTCACCTGCCTTTCTTTTCTTTAGATGCCATCCTTTATTATCAGAAGATGCTCGGAAGTAACAAATGACTAGAGAATTAATAGGATTTCAATTTAGCGCTTCACTGAGTTTCAGTAAAGCTGGCTAATTGATCTCAGTGTGAATTAATGCAAATATTCAAATTAGAAAAACAATCACTAAGAAGAAATCATAGGCATAAATGACACCCTTATTTTTCATAATAATTCTCTTACTCAATTCAATTTAATATCATTTTGCATTGGATCCATTAACTATGTCTCTTCCTATTTCCCAGCCTGGAGCTATTCTTGCAACTAAACTATTCATTCATTCATCCATTCATTCATTTGGCATATATTATTGACAACCCATTGTGTGGCAGGCATTGCTCTGATTTTTATTAAATTTACAAATGATGGCATTAATGTAATAAATGAAATCAGTGTTTGCTTTTACAATCCAGGTAAAATTTGCAAAGTTTAAGAATCTTAGAGATCTTGTCTAAAAACCTGGGCATCTGATACTTGAGGGAAATCAGGTAACAGGCGGGCTGTGCATTTTGCAGGTCAGTGTTTTTTGGGGGTTTTTTTGTTTGTTTTTTAAAGACACCTGGATCAAAATCACTTGCAGTGCTTGTTTAAAATGCAGATTCATCACCTCAAATCAGATTATCTGGGGTCATGCCCCAGGAATCTGCATTTTAAAACCAGTGCTCCAGGTATTCTTTATGCACCTAATATGCCCTAAGAATCCCACAGAAGAGGGAGTAGAAAGGAGTTCTGCACACAGTCCCTTCAACAGGATCATTCTCTCTCTTAAGTTTTTAAAATTTATTTGGGTTACTGTGTAATATATCCAGAAAAAATAGAATCCAGTGCTAGAGCTTCTTTGAAAATTACTTCTTTTAAGTGTAACATTGCTAGAAAGTCATATATATGAGACTCTAGCTTGAGCCATCATTATATTTTAAACATGGTGTGGTGAAGAAAGCATGAATTTTGGAAACAGAAAGATAAACCTTCACTACTTACTAGTTGCATAAGCTTGACAAGCTAATTAATCTGTGGAGGTCTTGGTTTTTTCTTCTATAAAACTGGGACAATTAGCAAGGAACAACGACAAGTTAGTTTTGTTTTGTTTTGTTTTAATTAATTTATTTATTTTTTTATTTAATTTTATTTTTAAACTTTACATAATTGTATTAGTTTTGCCAACTATCAAAATGAATCCGCCACAGGGGAGTATTACTCAGCCATTAAAAAGAATACATTTGAATCAGTTCTAATGAGGTGGATGAAACTGGAGCCTATTATACAGAGTGAAGTAAGCCAGAAAGAAAAACACCAATACAGTATACTAACGCATATATATGGAATTTAGAAAGTTAGTTGTTGAGACTGAAATATTTACAGATAAACACCCAGCAAAAGTTGGCTTGGAGGGGTGCTCTCCAAGTTTTAACTACCCTCCCCCTATCAATTTTGCCAGTTTTAACAGAGTAGCCATATAAAAACTCTTCTGAAATGCTGTTCTTTAAGACCTTACCTTTCTGATGTATAAAATGTCAGGTGTTAAATTCCCTTTAGAATATGGCACCAGAATCAAGTTCACTTTTTTTTGGTTGAAACATTGTTTCTCTTTGATATCAATGTGAATTGTACATACCACCATATTTTAGTTTAAGTTACCAGAAAGTCTGGATACAAAGTTAATGTTCAGTAACAGAAAACATTTATTCTTTCTACATTGCTTATATTTATTTTTTAAAATATCACTTTTTAATTTATTCATCAATTTTTTTATCCATCCAATAGATATTATTGAGACTGTATATTGTCACATGGAAGAGCTATAAGTTGACTACCTGGATGTAAATAAATGTTTATTAATTAGCTGAGTGATGTTAGATGAACTATTTATTAGCCTCAAACATCCCAAGTATTAAACTAGGCTAATAGTTCTTTCATAGAATTGTTATGGAGATTAAATAAAGTAAATCATATGTAGTACTTAGAACGAAATCTGGCATATGGTATGCACTCTAATGATGCTATTTAGTATTATTTAACAAACAGAGAGTAGTTACTGACAATACATAGTAAAAACAGAATGTAAGATATTTCAATTCTTATGAAGAATTAAGTTTAGCACTACTACTACTACTAAGTCACTTCAGTCGTGTCCGACTCTGTGCGACCCCATAGACGGCAGCCCACCAGGCTCCGCGGTCTCTGGGATTCTCCAAGCAAGAACCCTGGAGTGGGTTGCCATTTCCTTCTCCAATGCATGAAAGTGAAAAGTGAAAGTGAAGTCGCTCAGTCGTGTCCGACTCTTAGCGACCCCATGGACTGCAGCCTACCAGGCTCCTCCATCCATGGGATTTTCCAGGCAAAAGTACTGAAGTGGGGTGCCATTGCCTTCTCCGAAGTTTAGCACTAGCATACATTATAGTAATGCAGTAAATGACAAACTCTCACTTATCTCATGCCAGAAAAATCAATTACCACCTTTATGAAATTTTGATCTTTATTTCACTCTTAACTCTAACCTATTATCCATAAAGGCACTCCTCATTTACCCTCAAGATTATCTGTATCAGTGAATGGATAAGCAATCAGAAACATACATACATTGATCCCATGTTATAAAGAGCAGTATAACTCTGAACCACCTAGCCCATTCTAGGACGGTCCATGCAAATAATAATGCTGAAAAAAACACTTTCAGTTCTACTTTGCTCTGGTGTTCTGAAGAATAAGCACCACAAATAAAGGAACTACACTTGCAGAAGTCCTGTAGTTAAAAGGTTAGTTGAATAGCTCATTTCTGTTTCCTTCTCTCTAACCATCCACCAAGTTCATTACTATTAAAAATAAAACTACAAGATTTGATTAAACATTCACAGTGGGCAACACTGTGCCCTCACATAGTTCTTACAGGCTTCTTTCTTTTTTCTAAAGAGCCTTCATCTCTTTAGATGAGCCCAACTGTCTACTTCTCATCTTTCACTTCTCCAGTAATAACTACCCTCCCATCTAAGACCCACTTAGACACTCACTGAAGCTTTTAAATGAAAGTACTTGATTCACAGAGGAACAAGAACAGCAAAACTGAAATCTATCAGATGCATGGTATGGATCATTATTGTAAGACTTCCTCATGTTGTGAAATTGAACCCCTTGCCCCTTTGTTGTAGGAGGAAATAAGAAAGAATCTTCAGGTAAGATTGTTTAGGAGTTTGGTTGTTAAGGAGCTTTTGCAATCACTGGCACAAATAATCACTAATTTGTTGATTTGGTGAAAAGAGAAGAAATGTATCTTTCCTTCAATAAAACACAGTGTCCAACTTTACACCATTTAGCATCAGGAGGTTTGGATTTCCCAAAGGGCTTAGGTACTAATTAGCTGTGTGAAGTTTCCAGTTGAATGTTGTTAAGCCTTAACATAGTCATTCTGGTGAAATTCCACAATAGTTAAATGAAGCTAAAGGGATGAACTCTTCTATGTGCTGTAGCTTGACTTAGCTGTGCCCTCCTTTATATTATAATGTTTACAACACGGTGTTATGAAGATCATTGTGTGTCTACTTTACTCTCCCAGTAGGGTGGGAACTCCTAAAGTATAAGAGTTGTCCCCGATTTAACTCTGTATTCCATGCTATTAGCTTGACACTTAGTAGACACTTACAATGTCTAAGTAAGCAAGGACTGAGTGAGAACTATCTTTCCAGGACTTCCAGATACCTATACATACAGCTAGTCAATAGTCATGAAAAATCAATAGCCTACTTGAAAATTTGAATTTTTCTAAGTACAAGATCTGCAAATGTATTAATAATTATAGAAATCACTATAATCAGAACAATAAATTGTTATGTTTTCTATGGTTGGTTTCTTATCTAATAGTAAGATGTACAGGTAATTGCTCCCATCTAAATGATCTGGGCTGAGTCCAAAATGGAATATAAAGTAAAGTCATACATTGAGGGTTGTTTTTGTTTTTTTTTTAAAAGCAATAATATCAACTGGGAGCAGGCTTGACAGCAACTCAGGAGACGTGTTATTGCTGACCATAAGCTTCTCCACCAATCAGCAGTGGAAGGAAGCTAATGAAAAAGCTAATACAGAATGCACTGTATTAATTCAATGGGTGGGTCCATATTTTGCCCACAGAAAAGAAAGTTTACTAAATTGTGGGGTTCATTACCTTTCTTCCTTCCTCCCTTTCACCCTTCCTTCTTTCATTTCTTTGTTTCTTTCTTTTCTTTCTTCCTTTCTAACTGTCTATCTAAAATACTATTTGTAAATCTAATTTTTTAAAGACCCATCCTGTAACCAAAGCCAAAGAAATTAGGAATCTCTGGATTCCCTTTAGCTTTTCTTTCTTGTTCATCTCTATGACAGCTAAGAACCATAGCTAAAAATTTCCTGAGCATTTATCATCACCCAGCTACTATAGTAATATATTACATATATTTATTCACTCATTTAATTTTTACAACAACTACCATCACTCTTTTTCCACAGATGAAGAAACAGAAGCACCAGAGAGTTTAAGGTCACAAAGTTTGTGAACGGAAGGGCTGGCTTTAACTGGGGAGCGTGGCTTCCCATAACCACGCGCTCATAACCACGACCTCGCACTGTTTCTTCTCTGAGGGTGTTGTAAATGGAAGGTACAGGAAAGCGGTATGGTCTTGGCACTGGGGAGAAAGATGTTTAAAACACAAGAAGCACAATAGGAGTAAATGTTTTTTCATCTTTGGTCAATGTCACAATTTTTATATTATCAGAGATACATATAGATATTTTAAAACTAGAAGTGTATTTGGTAACTCTGATTCCCCCATATTCCATGTCTCCAGAGAAATGGAGAAATCTGACTATGCCTAATTTAAAAGCATAAGCACTTCGTAGTGAGCCTCCAACACCTCAGAGCAATAAAGAGTAACAGATGCAAACATGCTAATAACAATTTATCTTTCCTATGTGAGTCAGTAAGAGAAAAAATTAAATATTTCATGAGGGGAAGAAATCATGCAATGATTTCAGATTGCTTTGGGAAGAAAGGGATAGTATAGCATCTTTTGCATTTATTCATATGTGGCTTTTTGTACTACTGAGATGGTGAAAGATTCATGAAAATGTAAAAGAAACACACTTCATTGCTGACTTATTTCTGACATATGAAAATGCGTGAATGTACTAGTCAAAAGTGCCCTTGATAGGAACATGCTATTTGAAAAAACTACAACAAAACCAAATTGACTGAAGGAAAAGCAATCAAACAGAACCTGTACTAGGAGGATGCCTTATATTTATTGCTTTTGGGTATATATGCATTTACAGATATGAAATATATATGCATATAAATTACATTTAATGTTACAACAATCTTAACAGAAAGGCATGGTTATATTCATTTTACTGAGAAAATTGAGTCTCAGATACACTAAATACTTTTCCTAGTGGCATGTACTAGCTAGGCAGGTTCAAAGAAGCTCAGATGACAAAGCCTTTGTCTATGATAACACAGGACCATTCAAAGAAGGGCAACGTTCTTTCTCCTGACAAGGAGACTGTGTGCACAACTGCTCCCTGACCCCAAAGGTAGGGAGCAAGTGGACAGGACTGGAGAGGACACATGAAGAGAGACTGTAAATGTAACATCTGGAAAGGTAAGCAGGGGAAGAAAGTCCACCAGGAGCAGCTGAACTGCTCACTTTTATGAAACACAAGTTGATCAGCTATTCATTGATAATTTGCCATTCTATTCTATACAGCTCAGTAATCCAAATAAGTCCGTGGGGTTCTCTCCATAGTTTAGTAAAAATTCAAAGAAGGCCCCAGCCAGGAAGTCATTAAAGTAGGCTAGTGCCATGCCTGCTGCTCAGTCTTGTCTGACTTTTTGTGACCCCCATGGACTGTAGCCCGCCAGGCTCCTCTGTGCACGGGATTCTCCAGGCAGGAATACTGGAATGGGTTGCTATGCCTTCCTCCAGGGGATCTTCCCAACACAGAGATCGAACCCATGTCTCCCGTGTCTCCTGCATTGACAAGTCGGTTCTTTAACACTGAGCCACCTGGGAAGTAGAGAAGGCTAAACAAAATCAGTTTATCTATGATCTGTCACTTTTATAAGCTGGGGGATTAGGTTTTCCAATGTTAGTCAAGCAATTGTTTTCTAGCCTCTTTGAACAACTTTTTTTTTTTTTTTTTAAAGTCACCTTGGCCTAAAGATGACCTTACAAAAGCTTTCCCAAGATGAGATAATGTTTTCCACACAGCCATCTGTGAGTGCCATAAGGAGACGCCTCTTCAGGGCTTGATTAGGGACAAGACAAGCCTCCAGAGGAGGATGACCACACTGTGGGCAGCGTTGCCCTGCTGGGAAGCAGGCACAAGAACAGACCCAGATGGTGTGCAGGGCGTGCCTGGGATGGGTAATAATTTCCTTAGGCGTACAATTTGGCAAACCATTATAAGAAAATATTGTGAGAAACAGCCCAACTGGGGGTCATGCTTGGGTAATCAGCTATCAGGTACTATGCGGGATATTCTCTGTTTAGAAGAGAAATGGCACAAAGTTCATCATATTCACATAACTCAGAGGGACAAATTGAACGACGGGGATAAAAAAAATTCCCATTTCTTCTCAAAAAGTTTGACAATAACATTGGGCTTCCATTTTGTGTGCAGTGTATAAAAACTGTATCAAACTGGACACAGTGGGAAAAGGTAGAGGCTGGGATGATTTGAGATTCTTTACCATCTGAGCCACCAGGGAAGCCCCATTAATCCTCACAATAGCCCTGTTAGAGAGACATTTTCAATCTCATACAATATATATGGTAAAAGTGAAGTGATCCTATGTGCAGGGCAGCAAAGGAGACAGAGACATAAACAACAGACTTTTGGACTCAGTGGAAGGAGGAGAGGGTGGAATGATCTGAGAGAATAGCACTGAAACGTGTACATTACCATAAGTAAACAGATAGCCAGCGGGAATTTGATGTATGACATCGAGCACCCAAAGCCAGTGCTCTGTGACAACATGGAGGGATGGGGTGTGGAGGGAGATGGCAGAGAAGTACAGGATGGAGGGGACAAATGTATGCCCATGGCTGATTCATACTGATGGATGGTAAAAGCCATCACAATGCTGTAAAGTAATTATCCTCCAGTGAAATAATAAATATTTTAAAAGGTCGACTGTCTTCCTTCCTCTGGTTTTTATTAAACATGTTCTCTAGTTACCTTGGTGCAGGTGGCATTGTCTATAAAAACTTTGTATTTTATGACCATTTAAATTTTTCCTATTGCTGTCGGTATTTCACCTTAGTTTATGGCTGGAGGAGAATTCTCTGCAATTTTAGTTTTCTAACTCATTTTCTCAGTAGGAGATTTTGGACTGGACTGATTATATTCTTAGGTAACAGGGTATTTCTCAGAGATAGCATGGCTTGGCAGATATTTTAAACATCTCCAATATAGAAAGTTATCCATTCATCTTTCATAGCACTAATTCCGTAGACATTCCATGGTTTCTGCTCAGAATCAGTCCTGAACAGAAAGCTGGTTTGGTGTAAGAATATGGTTGAATTAATGAATTCCTTAGCTTTTGTTTTAGCCCTATGCTAGTTTGCTAGGGCTGCCATAAAAGCAAAAACAAACAAAAAAAACCACTACAGACTGGATGACTTCAGCAACAGAAATTTATTTTCTCACAGCTCTGGAGGCTAGAAGGCCGAGATCAAGGTGTCCACAGGTTTGGCTTTGCCTGAGGCCTCAGTGTTTGGTTTATAGACGGCCACCTTTTCATTGTGCTCTCATGAGGCTTTTCTCTGATGTGGTGTCTCTCTCTTTTGTCCTAATCACCTCTTTTTATAAGGATACCAGTCAGATTGGATTGGGGCCCACCCCAAAGGGCCTCATTTTCACTTAATACTGCTTTAAAGGCCCTGTACCTCAAAACAGTTACATTCGGAATTACGAAGCGTTAGGGTTTCAGCATATGGATTTGGAGCAGACACAATTCAGGATATAACAGCGCCTAAGAGAACATGTGTGAGATTCAAGATAATTATAACTATGGACAACTATGCCAGGCCTGGGTTCAAATCTTATTTCTATATTTGTTGGCAGTGTGTTTTTGGTCAAGACATTTTTGTTCTGTGGTCTGCAGTTTTTGCTCATACTCAGTCACTAAGTCATGTCCAGCTCTTTGTTGACCCCATGGACTGTAGCCCATGAGTCTCCTTTGTCTGTGAGATTTTCCCAGCAAGAATACTGGAGTGAGTTGATGTTTCTCTCTTCATGGAATCTTCCTGACCCAGAGATTCAACCCGTGTTTCCTGAGTCTCCTGCATTGGCAGGCAGATTCTGTACCACTGAGCTACCTGGAAAGCCCCAATCTTCAATTATTTTGCCATAAATAGTGAAAAAGCAGTCAGGCTTACCTCATAGGGTACTGAGAGGCTCAAATAAAATGGCATGTAAAATCTTTGTTAATCCTTAGGTGCTAAATTACTTTTAAGGTAAACTTTTACTAAGAATATAATATGTGAAAGTATGCTGTGCTAAATTTTTACACATTCCTTAATTTATTTATATGATTAATCCCACCAGACAAAGAACAATTAACAATCAAAGGTCCACTTAAGAAATCTAGACCTATATCCTGACTTTCACGCTCTCTCTGAGTGAGTAACAGTCGCTCAGTCATACCTGACTTTTTGCAACCCCACAGACTGTAGCCTGCCAGGCTCCTCTGTCCATGGAATTCTCCACGCAAGATTACTGGAGTGGATTGCCATTTCCCCACTCACTAAAGTTAATTAAATCACATTCCAAGCACCTCCACCCATAGACAAACATAATGTTATACTACAAACCCCAAGTAAGGCAAAAAGAAAGAGGACGGAAAGTACGGAAAGGAGAAAGAAAAGGGGAAGGAAGGAGGATCTTGATTTTAAAAATGTGACCCTTAGTTTTTTCCTTTTACTGAAAGATGCTTTATCACTTTGAAATTACACAAAATGTGTAAAGGTTGAAATAATTAACGAAATGGATAGAACTAGATGGTAATATTTCTGACACCTCTCAGAATAGATCCATAATCTAGTCACCTAAGTGGTAAACACATTTTAAAAGACATCAGATAAAAACACAGCACATCTGATGAGTTAAACTGGGTAGAGTTTAAAACTAAAGCTGTCATTAAAATATCACAATGCAAGAAACAGCAGAAGACCTTGAGAAATGACACATGGAGGGGACTGTTTTGCCAGAGTGCCCTGGGACCTTGCATATGCCCACAAAGATCATGCAGGCAAGGCTCCATTACAGTCTGACCATGTTCATGCAGAATGTTTTTGGCCATCCTTCCTGGAACATGGCAAGATGGGTGGTCTGTGAGAAACTGTTGCACAGACTACCTTGCAGGAGACCCTCCATTCTGCAAAAGGCTGCAATGAGGCTGTTTCTACTTCTCTGGTTCCAGAGAGGCACTGACCATTGACACATGATCTGAGAGTAAATAAAACACAAGTTTTACTTCTTGTGGTTTATACTGTGGTGAAATTCCTTCAGAAAGGTTTGACTCTGAAAACTTGCAGTAGGAACAAGAGTATGCATGACCATGCTTCTTTCTAGTGTTAAGCACCCAAGAAGAAGAAAAAGCCACAGAAACTTTATCATAGTCAAATAGTTAAAGTTAATGGGCAATATCCTGTAAAATTAATGCACCATTTAATATCCTTTACAAATGCGATCTTTCTTTGAATCTCTGCAACTGTGACAAGTCAAGTCTAGGCCACAGAGATAAAAGGAGACAAAGCTTAACTCTCCATGTCTTAGATTGCTCTATTTTTAACGGGGACAAAATGATGCATTGTTTTAGTTTTACAGCTCAAAGAAATAAAAAAATGAAACGTAAAAAGAAAAATTTTACCCACTCCCCCCACCCAAAACAAATCAAAATAACCAAGTTTAAAAATTAAAAAAAAAAAAGAAAAAAAAAATAACCAAGTTTAGTATCAGATACAAAGAATTTCAAGGGAAAAATGAGGACTGAATATAATTAAGAGGAATGTATAATTCATAACTCATTACCAGAAGCCCAGGTTAAGCTAACTTATATGCAGAGTATATCATGAGAAACGCTGGACTGGAAGAAACACAGACTGGAATCAAGATTGCTGGGAGAAATATCAATAAACTCAGATATGTAGATGACACCACCCTTATGGCAGAAAGTGAAGAGGAACTAAAAAGCCTCTTGATGAAAGTGAAAGAGGAGAGTGAAAAAGTTGGCTTAAAGCTCAACATTCAGAAAACGAAGATCATGGCATCTGGTCCCATCACTTCATGGGAAATAGATGGGGAAACAGTGTTAGACTTTATTTTTTTGGGCTCCAAAATCACTGCAGATGGTGACTGCAGCCATGAAATCAAAAGACGCTTATTCCTTGGAAGGAAAGTTATGTCCAACCTAGATAGCATATTCAAAAGCAGAGACATTACTTTGCCAACAAAGGTCCGTCTAATCGAGGCTATGGTTTTTCCTGTGGTCATGTATGGATGTGAGAGTTGGACTGTGAAGAAGGCTGAGTGCCAAAGAATTGATGCTTTTGAACTGTGGTTGAAGAAGGCTCTTGAGAGTCCCTTGGACTGCAAGGAGATCCAACCAGTCCATCCTGAAGGAGATCAGCCCTGGGATTTCTTCGGAAGGAATGATGCTGAGGCTGAAACTCCAATACTTTGGCCACCTCATGTGAAGAGTTGACTCATTGGAAAAGACTCTGATGCTGGGAGGGATTAGGGGCAGGAGGAGAAGGGGACGACAGAGGATGAGATGGCTGGATGGCATCACTGACTCGATGGACGTGAGTCTGAGTGAACTCCGGGAGTTGGTGATGGACAGGGAGGCCTGGCGTGCTGCAATTCATGGGGTTGCAAAGAGTTGGACATGACTGAGCGACTGAACTGAACTGAACTGAAGCAAAGTGGGAATTTATTAGCTCAGTAACTGAAAAGCTTCAATTACAGAATAGAATCCAGGAGGAACTCAAAAAACAAACAAACAAACAAACAAACAAAAAAAACCAAAAAACCGCTAATGGAAAGCTGCTATGTAACACAGGGAGTCCAACCTGTTGCTCTGTGACAACCTAGAGTGGTGAGGGGTGGGTAGAGGGAAGGAGGCGCAAGAGAAAAGGTATATATATATATATATATATACACACACACATGCATACACACACACACACACACACACGTATGTATTTATATATATACTTATGGCTAGTTCATGTTGTATGGCAGAAAAAAACATGACACTGTAAAGCAATTATCCTCCAATTAAGAAAATAAAATAGATAAAATAAAATAATAGCCAAAAAAAAGCTGTTGTCAAGACCAAATTTCACTCTACTCTATGACTCTGCTCTTCTCTGTACTGGTTTCATTTTCAGACAAATTTCACCTTAGGTTTATACCTACTAACAACAACATGCAGAAAGAAAATGTCTCTTTCTCCAAGTGTTTCAGCAAAACTACTGGTCATGACTTTCAGATTCGCCAAACCTGAGTCACATTCCATCCCCTCACTTTGATGCAGAGACTGGGTGGCCCCACTCAAACCACTTGGACTGAGGGTAGGACGAGATATTTGCCCAATGTAAATCCACGGAGCTAGTGCCAGGAAAGGGGAGGATGGCTGAGACATCACCAAACACAACATTTACTGACCAGTGTAATCTAATATTGCCTTTGAGTTTGGGCTGCATCACTATTTTCCAAAACTATTTGAATTGTGAAACAAGCCAGATTGCTTGGCACTAAAGGGTGGTTTTGAGTGCAGTTATTTTGAATTATTTACAAATCTACCACATTCACCCCCCTCAACCATAAAAATCCATCTCTTGTTAAAAGGCCACCTGACCAGAATAGTTAAGAGAAATATTCAATAACCTCTAGAGAAAGGGTAGGATAATTATTTTTAGTTTCTGGTATTTGATCATAAATGCTTTCATTCTGGAATGACTTCAGTGAGATCTGTACATGTGAAGGCTGCCAAAAGAGAGAAGGGGGAAAAGTCAAATATTAAAAGAAACCTCCTTGCTCTCACCCAAAAGAGGAATATCCTTAAAGTTTTAAAGAAAATGTTAACTCTATTTTTAACTCCCTGTTTGGGTTCTCTAAGGCTTAGTCTAACAAAGAGGTCAGGTAGCAAAAAGCTTTAAAAACCAAATATTTCATACCTAGGCTTCATTAGCCCTCTATTAAAATGTCCGATAAGGGGGACAGAGAGAGAACGCAGGTCTTCCACGGGCAACCAGTCCTCTATCACATCAGTACCTTCCACAGATGGGCCCTGAAAGATTTCTAACATGAAATTTGTTCTGAGTAAGAATGATCACTAAAAAGCATATGATCTAAATAAAGACATATGGACATGGTAAACTGTCCTAAATTGAACTACTAAATTAGTTTGTCACCTTAAGATACCACTATTTGTGGGATGAGAATGACCAAGTGGCCAGTGACTTTTCACATCAAGTTTATATCAAACTTTGCTTTCCAAGACCTCTGGGACAGTGTTAAACACCCCAACATTCGAATCATAGGAGTCCCAGAAGAAGAAGACAAAAAGAAAGACCATGAGAAAATACTTGAGGAGATAATAGTTGAAAACTTCCCTAAAATGGGGAAGGAAATAATCACCCAAGTCCAAGAAACACAGAGAGTCCCAAACAGGATAAACCCAAGGTGAAATGCCCCAAGACACATATTAATCAAATTAACAAAGATCAAACACAAAGGACAAATATTAAAAGCAGCAAGGGAAAAACAACAAATAACACACAAGGGGATTCCCATAAGGATAACAGCTGATCTTTCAATAGAAACTCTTCAGGCCAGGAGGGAATGGCAGGACATACTTAAAGTGATGAAAGAAAATAACCTACAGTCCATATTACTGTACCCAGCAAGGATCTCATTCAAATATGAAGCAGAAATCAAAAGCTTTACAGACAATCAAAAGCTGAGAGAATTCAGCACCACCAAACCAGCTCTCCAACAAATGCTAAAGGATCTTCTTCAGACAGGAAACACAAAAAGGGGGTATAAACTCAAACCCAAAACAATAAAGTAAATGGCAACAGGATCATACTTATCAATAATTACCTTAAACGTAAATGGGTCGAATGCCCCAACCAAAAGACAAAGACTGGCTGAATGGATATAAAAACAAGACCCCTATATATGTTGTCTACAAGAGACCCACCTCAAAACAGGGGACACATACAGACTGAAAGTGAAGGGCTGGAAAAAGATATTCCATGCAAATAGAGACCAAAAGAAAGGAGTAGCAATACTCATATCAGATAAAATAGACTTTAAAACAAAGGCTGTGAAAAGAAACAAAGAAGGACACTACATAATGATCAAAGGATCAATCCAAGAAGAAGATATAACAATTATAAATATATATGTACCCAACATAGGAGCACTGCAATATGTAAGACAAATGCTAACAAGTATGAAATGGGAAATTAACAGTAACACAATAATATTGGGAGACTTTAATACCCCACTCACACCTAGGGATAGATCAGCTGAACAGAAAATTAACAAGGAAACACAAACTTTAAATGATACAATAGACCAGTTAGACCTAATTGATATCTACAGGACATTTCACCCCAAAACAATGAGTTTCACCTTTTTCTCAAGCGCACACAGAACCTTCTCCAGGATAGATCACATCCTGGGCCATAAATCTAGCTTTGGTAAATTCAAAAAAATTGAAATCATTTCAAGCATCTTTTCTGACCACAATGCAGTAAGATTAGATCTCAATTACAGGAGAAAAACTATTAAAAAATCCAACATATGGAGGCTGAACAACACACTGCTGAATAACTAACAAATCACAGAAGAAATCAAAAAAGAAATCAAAATATGCATAGAAACGAATGAAAACACAACAACCCAAAACCTGTGGGACACTGTAAAAGCAGTGCTAAGGAGAAGGTTCATAGCAATACAGGCGTACCTCAAGAAACAAGAAAAAAGTCAAATAAAAAACCTAACTGTACACCTAAAGCAACTAGAAAAGGAAGAAACGAAGAACCCCAGGGTAAGTAGAAGGAAAGAAATCTTAAAAATTAGGGCAGAAATAAATGCAAAAGAAACAAAAGAGACCAAAGCAAAAATCAACAAAGCCAAAAGCTGGTTCTTTGAGAGGATAAATAAAATTGACAAACCATTAGCCAGACTCATCAAGAAACAAAGGGAGAAAAATCAAATCAATGAAATTAGAAATGAAAATGGAGAGATCACAACAGACAACACAGAAATACAAAGGATCATAAGAGACTACTATCAACAATTATACGCCAATAAAATGGACAACTTGGAAGACATGGACAAATTCTTAGAAAAGTACAACTTTCCAAAACAGAACCAGGAAGAAATAGAAAATCTTAACAGACCCATCACAAGCACAGAAATTGAAACTGTAATCAGAAATCTTCCAGCAAACAAAAGCCCAGGTCCAGATGGCTTCACAGCTAAACTCTACCAAAAATTTAGAGAAGAGCTAACACCTATCCTGCTCAAACTCTTCCAGAAAATTGCAGAGGAGGGTAAACTTCCAAACTCATTCTATGAGGCCACCATCACCCTAATACCAAAACCTGACAAAGATGCCACAAAAAAAGAAAACTACAGGCCAATATCACTGATGAACATAGATGCTTTCCAAACATTTTAAATCATCAGTGTAACTCTAGTGATGGTGTCTTCTAGACTGGCTCTTATGATTCATCCATCACCAAACTCTGTTCCCAAACCATTTGAAATCTGCAATTTTCAGTTTCAACTTGCAATGGATTAACACTCAAAGATATCCTCTTGTTATACTGAGCATAGCACAGTCTACCTGGAGGACCCCACAAGAAGGATCCATATCTATCATGAAGGGTGGAAAAGATGATGCTACCTGATGCAAGTGTCATGTTTCTCAGACTGAGCCTCTTCTATTAACAGAATGTTCTTCATTTGCCTCCATATCCCTCTCCCTTTTAGTGATGAGCTTCCCCTTCCCCAGCCCTCACGATACCTTCCCCCCACAGACATGGACAATGCAGCACTCTGCAATAAACAGTGGGGAAATTTTTACTCAGTGAAGAACTCCAATGCTGCAAAAGAAAGTGTGTAGTTTCCAAAATCGTCATTTTGCTCTCATGGAAAATTTGACCTTGTGTAAATAATTTCTCAAATCTCCAGCTCACGCTGGAGAAATCACACTCTAAATTAATTCCACACCATAGGCTAAAGACAAAACTTACAGTCCAATCTCATAACTTTTCTGACTCTCCCTTGTCCAAACAAACGCTCTTCAGGCAATGTTCTCCTTTCTCAATACAGTTCTGCATATAGTAAAAGGGATAAGTCATTTTGTACATGATTTCCACAAGAAATCATTTCAAAGAAGAAATTTTAAAAATAAACAAATACCCGAAATATCTCTTTGTAACAAAATGTGACAAAGTGGAGTTAGGACAAAAAACTTACATCTAATCCATTGTATATTCTTGCCTCCTTTGTCAAAGATAAGTTGTCCATATGTGCGTGGATTTATCTCTGGGCTTTCTATTTTGTTCCATTGATCTAGATTTCTGTCTCTTTAACAAGTGGTGCTGGGAAATCTGGTCAACCACTTGTAAAAGACTGAAACTAGAACACTTTCTAACACCATACACAAAAATAAACTCAAAATGGATTAAAGATCTCAACATAAGACCAGAAACTATAAAACTCCTAGAGGAGAACATAGGCAAAACACTCTCTGACATACATCACAGCAGGATTCTCTATGACCCACCTCCCAGAATATTGGAAATAAAAGCAAAAATAAACAAATGGGACCTAATTAACCTTAAAAGCTTCTGCACATCAAAGGAAACTATTAGCAAGGTGAAAAGACAGCCTTCAGAATGGGAGAAGATAATAGCAAATGAAGCAACTGACAAACAACTAATCTCAAAAATATACAAGCAACTCCTACAGCTCAACTCCAGAAAAATAAATGACCCAATCATAAAATGGGCCAAAGAACTAAATAGACATTTCTCCAAAGAAGACATACAGATGGCTAACAAACACATGAAAAGATGCTCAACATCACTCATTATCAGAGTAATGCAAATCAAAACCACTATGAGGTACCATTTCACACCAGTCAGAATGGCTGCGATCCAAAAGTCTACAAGTAATAAATGCTGGAGAAGATGTGGAGAAAAGGGAACCCTCTTACACTGTTGGTGGGAATGCAAACTAGTACAGCCACTATGGAGAACAGTGTGGAGATTCCTTAAAAAACTGGAAATAGAACTGCCTTATGATCCAGCAATCCCACTGCTGGGCATACACACTGAGGGAACCAGAAGGGAAAGAGACACGTGTACCCCAATGTTCATCGCAGCACTGTTTATAATAGCCAGGACATGGAAGCAACCTAGATGTCCATCAACAGATGAATGGATAAGAAAGCTGTGGTACATATACACAATGGAGTATTACTCAGCCATTAAAAAGAATACATTTGAATCAGTTCTAATGAGGTGGATGAAACTGGAGCCTATTATACAGAGTGAAGTAAGCCAGAAAGAAAAACACCAATACAGTATATTAACACATATATATGGAATTTAGAAAGATGGTAACAATAACCCTGTGTACAAGACAGCAAAAGAGACACTGATGTATAGAACAGTCTTATGGACTCTGTGAGAGAGGGAGAGGGTGGGAAGATTTGGGAGAATGGCATTGAAACATGTAAAATATCGTGTATGAAACGAGTTGCCAGTCCAGGTTCGATGCATGATACTGGATGCTTGGGGCTGGTGCACTGGGACGACCCAGAGGGATGGAATGGGGAGGGAGGAGGGAGGAGGGTTCAGGATGGGGAACACATGTATACCTGTGGTGGATTCATTTTGATATTTGGCAAAACTAATACAATTATGTAAATTTTAAAAATAAAATAAAATTAAATTAAAAAAAAAAACTTACATCTACATGAAAAGTATAACTGTTTCCCTGGAAAAAGATCTGAGTGGTTATGCAAATTACACGTCAGTAGAAATCTGATCCCCAAAATAAATGAAAGAGACAAAATGGCTAACTGGGACACAAGACCATTCTGTGGTGACCAATAATAAGAACAAATGTGAAAATTATGTAATGTGACAGTCTCAGTATTTGGATAAAAGTGATGGGCATAGAGCTATGGAATTTTGGGTGTGCCCCAGTTCTGGGAATATTCGTGGGATGTTCCTGTGTTTGCTGCTCAGAGTCAGTGGAAAGGAAGGAAGTGAAAGGGGGCCAGTGTGTTTGTTGCAATGGTAGGTCCCCAGGGAAATTTATATAAGCATGGTCCCTTCTTTAACCCTCCAGCTATTGTTCTATTTGTTTTTGCTCTGTTTTGTTCTATTTCTTTCCACTATACTGTTCTCAGCGAGTGTTTTCTTCTCCTTCCCTGACTATCGTTGTTGTTCAGTCACTAAGTCATGTCCAATTCTTTGCAAACCCATGAACTGCAGAACACCAGGCTCCTCTGTTCTCCACTATCTCTTGGAGTTTGCTCTAAATGTATGTCCACTGATTTGGTGATGCTATCTAACCATCTCATCCTTTCTCGCCCCTTCTCCTTTTGCCTTCAGTCTTTCCCAACATCAGGGTCTTTTAGAATGAGTCAGCTCTTTGCATCAGGTGGCCAAAGTATTGGAGCTTCAGCAACAGTCCTTCCAATGAATATTCAGGATTGATTTCCTTTAGAATTGACTGGTTTGATCTCCTGGCGGTCCAAGGGACTCTCAAGAATCTTCTCTAGCACCACAAATCAAAAGCATCAGTTCTTCAGCACTCAGCCTTCTTTATGATCCAACCCTCACACCCATACATGACTATTGGAAAAACCATAACTGTGACTACATGGACCTTCGTTGGCAAGGTGATGTCTCTGCTTTTTAATACACTGCCTAGTTTTGTCATAGCTTTCCTTCCAAGGAGCAGGCATCTTTTATTTCATGGTTATAGTCACCATCTACAGTGCATATCTCCTAAATAAACATGGCACTTTTTCATTGGATAAAACACCCAAATACTATGGTGAATGGATGGATGTTTGTAAAGTAATCAAGTCTCGAAAAACCAAAAATGCCTTTGATTACTACCCGTGTTACCTTACCTTGACATAGGTCTCTTAATGGACTGATTTTTTTTTTTTTTTTTGGTAAAAGAAAAAGAGCCATTTCCAAGCTGAATGAAACAGGAAGCATTCAAGTTATTTTATGGGATCAGAGTATGAGACATTATATATATATATATATATATATATATATATATATGTATGTTTCATAAATGTCTTACATATATATAATGTTTTATATATATAATGATATACATAATATGTATTATCATATGCAATGATATGTACTATCTATATAATGATATGTATTATCATAATTTGTATACATATGTACACACACACACTAGATTAACATCAGCTCTATAGTTTACCTAACACATGTCCACTATTTTCCTATGAATAACTTCCTGGCAAGCAGTTTCTCATACAACTAACCAGCTGTGAGGCCATTTTGCTGTAAAAGATAAGATAGTTGACTGTTACATCATACTAGAAAATAGTAACATATCAGTTCTTGCAAATCCTTTGGTGATCTAATCTAGCCATATTCTTTTGCTTGCAATTTCTAATATTATGTCATAACTTTGGGAAAGACAGCAAGAGAGAACAAGCCATGGAAACTAAATTAGGTAAAGAATCGATCGTTAGTGCTCTCAAAAACTGTTGGGACTCTCTAGCCACCTCTTACAAAATGTGCTTACCTTGGAGAACTTCTGATTCTGACACATGGGAGGGATCACCAAAGGATTTGCAAAACTGATGGTGTATCATTTTCTACTGCAATCCAGACAAAACTATTCATCAGTTATTTTTTTCTTTTTTTTAGTTTTTTTTCTTTTTTCTTTTTTTTTTTAATTTTATTTTAAAATTTTACATAATTGTATTAGTTTTGCCAAATATCAAAATGAATCCACCACAGGTATACATGTGTTCCCCATCCTGAACCCTCCTCCCTTCTCCCCACCCGTACCATCCCTCTGGGTCGTCCCAGAGCACCAGCCCCAAGCATCCAGTATCATGCATCGAACCTGGACTGGCAGCCAGTTAGCTTGCTATGAAACTATTTGCAGCAAAGGTGTTGATATGAAAATACTTAGGACCTTATTAATAGCATTATCTTGGACGAGTTATTTAGTTTCTCTAAAGTTTCTTTTACTTATTTTTGTAAGGACAACGATATATAAACAAATACATCCAAAAAGTAAATATTTACTCAATATCAAGCATACTGTGAGTGCCAGTAGTTCCTATATAGCAGTTATGACCAGAACATTCATATTCTTAAATGCACTGGAGCTAGAGCTATCACTTAACACATAATATTCTCCTTTGCAACATGAAAAATAGGACTGAAATCTAGGTCTCCAGAATATATATAAAAAAGTATATACACAAGATAATATATACCAAAACATATATACTCTTTCCACTATTCTATGCAGATGTTGAAGAATATTTATAGTTAAATATGGGAATGTCTGACATTCTAAACATTCACTTTAAACCAAATAAAAAAATTTAAATCGAGGGTGCTTTGGGCTCTGGAATTTATCCTGAGTCTCCATCCTGAAACCTTTCTACGCTAGTCGATGATAGCAATGCAGAGTTGTCAGCTTTCTAGTGTTCTCTACTGAAATAAAAGGATCATACAGTGCTGGATGCCAACACAGCAAATAATTATACTGAGTGCTCTTTCCACCGCCACTGAATCAAAAGGTGAAATTTATTGCGGATGTACCCAAATGCCTGGGATATCAGCTGTCCTGTGAGAAGTCATTACACTTGCTGAGTATCTACCATGTGCCAGATACTGGATGTACAGAAGATACAAATTGAAATGAGAAGTTATTCTTGTTCTCCAGGTGCTTACAGCCATGAGTAAGAATCACAGCACATGCTCACTGAGGACAAAATGTGAGATAAAATAAACTCCATGAAGAAGAACACAGTGCTACACTGGTCAGAATGGCCATCATCAAAAAGTCTACAAACAATAAATGCTGGAGAGGGTGGTGGAGAAAAGGGAACCCTCTTGCACTGTTGGTGGGAATGAAAATCAATAGTGCCACTATGGAATATGGTATGGAGACTCCTTAAAAAACTAGGAATAAAACCACCATATGACCCAGCAATCCCCCTCCTAGGCATATACCCTGAGAAAACCAAAATTGAAAAAAGACACATGTACCCCAGTGTTCACTGTTTACAATAGCTAGGACATGGAAGCAACCTAGATGTCCATTGACAGATGAATGGATAAAGAAGTTGTGGTACATATATACAAAGGAATATTACTCAGCCATAAAAAGGAAAGTATCTGAGTCAGTCAGTTCTAATGAGGTGGATGAACCTAGAGCCTATTATACAGAGTGAAGTAAGTCAGAAAGAGAAAGATAAAAACTGTATACTAGTGCATACATATGGAATCTAGAAAGATGGTACCAAAGAATTTATTTGCAGGGCAGCAATGGAGAAGCAGACATAGAGAACAGACTTATGGACACAGGAAGAGAGGAGGAGAGGGTGAGATGTATGGAGACAGAAACATGGAAACTTACATTACCATATGTAAAATAGATAGCCAATGGAAATTTGCTGTATGTCGCAGGGAACCCAAACAGGGGCTCTGTGTCAACCTAGAGGAGTGGGATGGGGCAGGAGATAGGAGGGAGTTTCAAAAGGGAGAGGACATATGTATACCTATGGCTGATTCATGTTGAGGTTTGAAAGAAAACAACACAATTCTGTAAAGCAATTATCACTCAATTAAAAAATCAGTACATTTTTTTAAAAGGCACAGTGCTAGAAAAACCCAAAGAAAGGAATGATTAATACAGGCTGGCTTGGGGATGCAGATAGGGCAGGATGGGGATAAGGACAGAATAATTCTCTACCCTAGAATTTCTAGGATGTGAAAAATGAAAGCCCTTCAAAGTATGTTGAGAGAGAGACAGAAATGAAGAGAAACCTAGATGGCATCAGGATAAAAAGGCAGAGCAAAATGGTGTACCTCGATTATAGTGCACTGATTCATCATTTCAGAAAACATATCCAGACCAGCAATTCAGTCATCAAGATTTATTCATTCTTGGAGATAATTAAGGCTTTAGTGTCATCCCAACTAACTGTCTGTCTCTATAGTCAATTTTGATCTCCTCCCAAAAGAAAGCAATGCTATTGCATTAATTAAAAGAAGTAAAGCTCCACATTGATAGGCTTTTCTTTAGCAATCTATCATTTCTAGGATTTTAGAAAATAACTCACCAATGAACAAAATTAAGGTTTTCAGGTCTGTTGCTTTAAAGAAAGGTCAACATTTGTGAAAAATTTCACAGAGTAGATAAATACAAAATGAAAATCTAACATACCCACATCAGTTAAATCTCCCTAAACAAATTTGGAAGGTTGTCTCTGACTTTCACTACACTATTGTTTCACTAAGAGTACAGATGGCACAATTAGCTGGATATTGACATGATGATAATGAAAAAAAATTAGCTAAGAAAGCCAAAATGTGATTTATTTAAGGAAAAAATCAATATCCATATGTAATGATCTTAAGTTCCAATGATACTATATGAAAGAGCCATTAACATCCATTCATCTCCCTAGGAGATTTCAATTTCATATGCTTAGTTACTTGTGAGAAATAAGAGATAGGATACATTAAACAGTGTTAAAATCTATAAGCTACACCTTGAGAATGTGGGGAATCATCACCAATTAATGAAGGCATTCAAAAAATACCTTTTAAGGACGTACTAAAAAAACCTTGAGCTACATGCTACAGAGTCTCCAACATAGGTACTTACTCATGGTCTTGCAACACATGAACTATCTAGGAGGGCAGAGAGTGTCTAATTTGGGCCTAATCCAGGCTTATGAAAGTGGTAATAAAAGTAATAATATTATTGGTATTAACTACAATAATTTTCCACTTAGTGCTCATTTCCTGTGTACCACACACAGAAATATTGAATTTCCCAGTAACAATCAACATAAAAAAATAAGGATAAAATCCAAGTATGCCATTTTTTTTCAGGTTCATATTTAGCTTATTTATAAAAGCAAAATATTATAAGCATGATTCATGCCAAAATATTTTACAACTGTTTTGAAAAGCAATCTATTTCTCTCTGAGTTTCTGCAGAACCCATGCTAGCCATTCCAATGATAGATGAAAAATATTTCACAGTAAGATGTCAGTTTCAGAAAAGTGTATCTTAGACTCTTAGAAGTATCTTAGAATTACCTAGACAGTCTCTATGAAAAATATTTCACATTATTTATTTTTATTGTCTTTAAGTTGACTCCAAATGTAGACAGGTTTAAGCCATAAGTCACCTTGAAAGCTTTCTCAAAAACTTTTAGGTGTAAAATATACACTAACTAAATTTGCATTCAGCCAGTTCATATCATCAAGCTTTCTCCTTTTTCTTCTTACCCATGTAGCTACCCACAAGATAACTTTAAGGCTACACAGATCATTTCTCCCTGATAACTAATAAATATTCATACAAGCCTTGGAAGAAGAAAATATAAGAGGCAGGACATATTCAAATTATTTCATTTAAAAGCAACTTAAGTTTTGGAGAAGGAAATGGCAACCCACTCCAGTACTCTTGCCTGGAAAATCCCATGGACAGAGGAGCCTGGTAGGCTGCAGTCCATGGGGTCGCTAAGAGTCAGACACGACTGAGCGACTTCACTTTCACTTTTCATTCACTTTCACTTTTCACCTTCATGTATTGGAGAAGGAAATGGCAACCCACTCCAGTGTTCTTGCCTGGAGAATCCCAGGGACGGGGGAGCCTGGTGAGCTGCCGTCTATGGGGTCGCACAGAGTCGGACACGACTGAAGCGACTTAGCAGCAGCAGCAGCATAATAGGTGAAATCATCACCACTATCCATGTCGTAAACATATCTGTCACCCCTTAAAATTTCCTCCTGTCTTAATTAATTAATGTTGGGTAAGAATATTTAACATAAGAGCTACCATTTTAGCAAGTTTTAAAATACGCAATGCAAGCCTGCTCAGTTGCTCAGTCATGTCCAACTCTTTGCAACCCCATGGACTGTAGCTCACCAGATTCTTCTGCCCATAGGCTTTTCCAGGCAAGGATACTGGAGTAGGTTGCCATTTCCTTCTCCAGGGAAAATATGCAATACAATATTGTTAACTTGAGGCACTATGCTGTACAGGACATCTCTATAACTTTAAATTTTTCATCTGAATGTTAAAAGTGATCATATACCCTGAGAAACTGTAACTCAAAAAAATACATGTACCCCAATGATTTCAACACTGTTTACAACAGTCAGGACATTGAAGCAACCTAAATGTCCATCAACAGATGAATAGATAAAGATGTCATACATATATGCAATGGAATATTATTCAGCCATAAAAAAGGAAAATTGGGTCAATTTTAGAAATGTGGATGGACCTAGAGTCCAATATACAGAGTGAAGTAAGTCAGAATGAGAAAAACAAATAGCGTGTATTAATGCATATATGTGGAATCTAGAAAAATGGTACTGATGAACCACTTTGCAGGACAAGAATAGAGATGCAGATGTAGAAAACAGATTGTGGACATGATGGGGGTGGTGGTGGGATGAATTGGGAAATTAGAATTAACATATACACACTACCACATGTAAAACAGATATCCAGTGGAAACCTGCTCTATAGTGCAGGGAACTCAGCTCGGGCTTCTTTTTTTTTTTTTTTTTTTCTGTGATGACTTAGATGGGTAGAGGTGAAGGAGGGGATACATGTACACATACAGCTGATTCACTTCTTGGTATAGCAGAAACTAACACAAACTGTAAAGCAACTATGTGCATGTATGCAGTTGTGTCTGACTCTTTTGCAATCCCATGAACTACAGCCTTTCAGGATCCTCTGTCCGTGAGATTTCCCAGAAAAGAACCCTGGATACACCAATGAAAAAAAAAAACAGTGACAAACTCAGATGAAGAATGGAATTAAGTTGGAAAAGATGAGCAACAAAAAGAGGCAACTCCTTAAGTATCAATGGGCTTATAATGGAGAACCTCCTCAAGCTATTAAGACAAAACACAGAAATATATGAAATGCAGAAATGGTGGCTTAGAACTCCTAATTTATTTCTGAGCACTTTCTTTCCTCCATACAGTCCTTGCTGATTTGGAATAGGCACCAGCCTTTTTGGTCCCTGAGAACAAGTTCAGTAAATTCAGTCTTCAAATTCATTAAATAATTTAATAAGGGTGTTTTTATTTGTTAGCTACCAACAGATGCTTCCCTGGTAGCTCAGCTAATAAAGAAGCCACCTGCAGTGCAGGAGACCCCGGTTCAATTCCTGGGTTGGGAAGATCCACTGGAGAAGGGATAGGCTACCCACTCCGGTATTCTTGGGCTCCCCTGGTGGCTCAGCTGGTAAAGAATCTGCCTACAATGCGGGAGACCTGGGTTCGATTCCTGGGTTGGGAAGATCCCCTGGAGAAGGGAAAGGCTACCCACTCCAGTGTTCTGGCCTGGAGAATTCCATGGACTGTATACTCTATGGGGTCAAAAGAGTTGGACATGACTGAGCGACTTTCACTTCACTTCACCAACAGGCTCAGATGGTAAAGAATCTGCCTGCAATGTAGGAAACCCAGATTCAACCCCTGGGTCAGGAAGATCCCCTGGAGAAGGGAATGGCAACCCACTCCAGTATTTTTCCCTGAAGAATTCCATGGAGGAGCCTGGTGGGTTTTAATCCATGGGGTTGCAAAGAATCAGACACGACTGAGCGACTAATACTTTCACTTTTCACTCTCAACAGGAAATCCTACAGAATTATTTGATCTCAGTGGGCTGTTTCACAAGGGTGGCCCAATTCAGGTTTAATGAAAACCTACACCATTTCCTGCTATGACTTATCAGGAAATTCAGGAATTTCCTAGTCAATCCATTGAAGAAAATTAAACTCATTCAGTGGGTAAAGGCTTATTTTACCATGATCTGGAATAAGTGAAATACTGAATGTTATTTTACCATGATCTGGAATAAGTGAAATACTGAATGTCCAGCATATGAGAACATTCAAATGTCCACCACTGATTTCACCCCTTGAACTTGAGGGGGTCCAGTCATGTAACACCAATGGAACTACCTAACTTACCTTAAATAATTGAGAAGGCAATTCTGGAGAAAAATGGGAAGGCAATTCTGGAGAAAAACAATGCTGTGAAGGGACACTGTCCTGCCCAAAGCCATCTATCCCATAGCTTAAGAGACCAGCGCGGAGTGTTCATCCAAATATTTTTCTTCTGATGTTGGGACCATGGAAACCAGGAGGCTAAAATTAACAACTCCAAAACCAAAATAGAGAAGTCTTGGATGTTTAGCTGGAGGAAAGCATTTATCAAGAGGTAGGGAAAAACAAACAAAAAATCTCTGAAGTCCATCTGTAATAACAGCCATGATTCTGAGTTTGGCTCTCAGACGCTGTGAGAAGATGAAATTGCATCATCGTGTTCAAAATACAGCTGTTTTCACCTGAAGCAGATGTGAGCATTATTAGTCACCATGACATATTATTATGCATGGGTATTGCCTAGTAGAGTCAGGTACCTCCACTTAACTGTTAACATCCCTCAGTCTTAGAGGTTGAGGAGGCTCCTGGCTTGGAACAAACAAAATAGAAGGAACTAGATTTTCTTTCAAATCCCTCCTGCAAGCGAAATAAATCAAAACAAAACCAAAACAACAAAGAACCAATAGGCAAACTGGGGTGGGCTTGACTGAGGACAGATTTCAGAAAAAAAACAGCAGGGACCTCAGAGGGAAATAGAAAGCTCTGCACAAACAGGTTGGCCACTGCACCCAGTAAAAAACAAGTGCTGGCCTGGAACCTGGTCTGGCAGCACCTCTTCAATTCAGTTCATTTCAGTCACTCAGTCATGTCCAACTCTTCGCAACCCCACAGACTGCAGCACGCCAGGCCTCCCTGTCCATCATCAACTCCCAGAGTTTACTCAAACTCATGTCCATTGAGTTGGTGATGCCATCCAACCACCTCATCCTCTTCTGTCCCCTTCTCCACCTGCCTTCAACCTTTCCCAGCATCAGGATCATTTTCCAATGAGTCTCATCAGGTGGCCAAAGTATTGGAGTTTCAGCTTCAGTCAGTCTTTCCAATGAATATTCAGGACTGACTTCCTTTAGGATGGACTGGTTGGACCTCCTTGCAGTCCAAAGGACTCTCAAGAGTCTCCTCCAACACCACAGTTTAAAAGCATCAATTTTTTGGCACTCAGCTTTCTTTATAGTCCAACTCTCACATCCATACACAACTACTGGATATACTTCTTACACTTTAGTTAAAACTCTTATTCTGATTCAGTAGGTCTGGAGAGAGCCCAGATGCTGTATTTCTAATAAATTCCCATATGATGCTGATACTACTGGTTCATGGACCGTGCTTTGTTCATCAAGGCTTTAGGGAGCATAAATGGGTAAACTTAAGGAAATAGCTTAACAATATTTGAGACAGTTTTTCCCTTGTAGAATGGTCCATACAAAATAGACTCCTTCCCTCAACAATCACACTACCCTCCTCTCATACATTACATCACTCATCACAGTTGGTTTCTGATTGATATAAGGGCCTAAAGTTAGTAGATTCCTTGTTTCATTAGCAACTCTGCAGTAAAAGATGAAGGAGACGCAAAAAGAGGCAGGAGAGCAGGCAGTGGGTAGCAAGTCAGGCCACAAAAGAACATAGGAATTAATTCCAAATCACCATAAGAAATAGAAGAAGAGGAAAATTACTAAAAATGACCAAAAACTGCTAATAAAGTAGAGAGGATTCAGACCATTATAATTTGGGGACATCAATACAAAGAGGTTGGTAAAATACTAGACATACAAATTATATCTATAGCAGAGCTTCTAGTTGAACCTATGAAGTAAAAAGCTCCTAAATGTTTCTAGGAAACACAGAATGATAATTAGAAACTAATTATAGTAATATGAACAATGTCATTGAATATTCTCTTTATTTCACAACGAACATTGTTGGTGTATATTAATGAACCTTAAAACAATGTCAGGCACTTCACGGCCCAATTTCATTCTTGCTTTTTAATTAAAGATTTAATATTGTCAATCCAGAGTTCTAATATGATATTATGCTGGAATTGTATGAGGTATTGTTACTTGAAGAACTCGACTAAAATTTTAAATTTGCCATTATAGCAGATAATGCGAACCTGAAGGTCAGCTTAAACTGATGGGCAATCCTTTTACATTCAGCCATTTTTGCACATGTATATTGTCATTAAAAACTCCTGAACTGAAATGCCTTTGGATGGGCTACACACTATTTTTTAAATAAGTTTTACTTACTTTTATTTATTGTTGGCTGCGGTGGGTCTTTGTTACCGAGTGTGCTTTCCCTAGTTGGGGTGAGTGGGGGCTACTCTCTAGTTGTGGTTCTCAGGCTTCTCACTGTTCTCGATTTGTAGTCTCTTGTTGTAAAGCATGGGCTCTAGGGTACACTGGCTTCAGCAGTTGCAGTTCCCAGGCTCTAGAGCACAGGCTCAATAGTTGTGGTGTATGGGCTTAGTTGCTCCACCGCATGTGGAATCTTCTTGGATCAAGGAGCAAGCCCATGTTTTCTGCATTGGCAGGTGAATTCTTTACCACTGAGCCACCAGGGAAGCTGGCTACGCACTACTAAATTGACCACAATCCCAGTTCAGATGCGAAACTTAGTGAACTTATGTGCCTGGATTCTGAACCCATTTCAGTTTACAGCCCCTGTATTGAAGTATTTAAGGAGATACGTTCTCTTTTTCAATGGTTGACAAAATAACAAGTAGTTTTCACATTTTGTGTTTAAAGGTAAAGCTAACTCTCTGAGTTACTGATGGCAAGGAGTTTAATATTTACTTGAGGATATAGGACATACTAAATGAGGGCATGGCAACTCACTCCAGTATTCTTGTCTGGCCAATCCCATGGACAGAGGAGCTTGACAGTCCACAGGGTCACAAAGAGTTGGACACATCTGAAGTGACTTAGCACACACACACGCATAGGACATACAGAAAATAACTATAAGCCAAGGTGAGGTATAATAATAGAGGCAAAACAATAGCAAAACATGTTTTGAGAGAACAGAGAAAAAGGCTCAGAATAGTTTTCTCCAAAGAGCTTTCTGAGATAACCATTGAAGAATGGACAGTATTTAATGGTCTGAATGACCTAGAAGTCTGGAAGTGGGCGAGTGATGAAGGAAGTCCCAGATGTGGGAAAATATAAGGCATCACCAAGGAAGAACAAGAAACTAGAACAAAGTGGGCTTAAAAGACAGTAACAGGAAAAAAGAGAATACATTTCATTAGAGCAAAATATCATTTTATTTCAGCCTTCATCTGCTCCATTGCGCTCTCTCTTTCATCTGAGAGCAATGCAGTTATGAAACACCAACACCTGGGCCTGCCTACTTGTGTTCTGGTCCTAATTATTAGCATAGTCCCAAGGCTGAATTCTTCCCGATCACTGGTCTTCTTTTGATCCTTGTTTACAAGGATGCATAGTACAACTCTTGCTGATGACTCTCATCAAGCACCGCCCCCCCACCCACATGCTCAGCACCAGCCTCCTTACTATGCTTAATCACTGCTAAGGCTTTGGTCTTTCTGATTTTGTTCTCTTCTCTAACCTGTGCAAGCCAAGGCCAGAGCACACCCGAGTCCCCTGAGCTTGGCCGTTTCACTGTCTCCTGTAGCCAGAGCACATATCTCTAAACACTTTCGTCGTAACATTCTCAGCAAACATTGTACATGTCTCCATATTTCCCACTGTATCAGAATTAAACTCTTTGGTTGGCTTTCAAAAACCCTCATTATTTGACCCAACTCTAGCCGTTCCCGTCTATCCACCCAGTTCTCAGCAGTTTGGTCCCTCCAAGTTCTACATGCAGAGTTGTTGCAGTTGTAGTCTTAAGCCTGATAAAATTCTTCATTTTTCAAACTCAGCTTATCACTACTCTTCAGGAACCCTTTCTTGACTCCTCATTGATTTCAGTCACCCTCCTAACTTCTGTATATAATCTACATCATACTGGCTCATACATTTTATTTTTAATATTACTTTCTATTATTTCACATTTATTACATTTTTGCAATTAAATTTTGGTAAGATTATGATTTTTTTTTTGCAGTTTTGACTTGTTTTACTGTCAAGTATCCAACATAATGTTGACCATATCATGAGTTTTTATAAATAATTATTGAATAATGAGTTAGAAAGAGCTTCAATAAGTAAATGGCTAGAACAGATTTTAAATAGTTTTGTGAAAAGTTCTGGAGGAAATAGTGTTACACTGAATGCAGACTTACCAGAGAAGACACTAGGTATCTTGGAGAGGAAACTTTTGACAGTACGAATAGGAATTCCGTTTTTTTCATCTTGCATGCGTGCTATGACGTCTTCCATCTAAATAACAATAATAAAATGATTAAAGCATTTTAAAAGTTGAACTTTTTGAGAAAAAAAATAGTTCTCATAAGAATTTTGTATATCTGTTTTGCTTAGCTAAGAATAATGCCATGTTTTTGTCTTTCTACACTTTATCATATAAATATTTTCAGTTTGGTTAAAAGGTGATTGATAAAACAGAAAGGTGGCTATTTTTGAGTCCACTAAGCTTAGGAATAATATTGTGCTTCGAATATTGCCTCTCTCCTGTTTTCACATTCTTTGGTTATAAATGATAGAAAATATTGTGATAATAAGATCCACATTTCATTAGTGCTATCTCTTGAACTCACTGCAAAAGAAAACAGAAGACTTAAAAGCATCAGCTTGGATTTCCTCTTCAAATAAGAGAGTTTCTATGATTTAATTTAACATTAATGCCTACAACCTGTGATCTGCCTAGAAATACAGGACTAATTGCCAGCAACTGTTGCTTCTCTTGTTCAGGCATTTACTAATGTGAGATATGAAATGTACATTCACGAACACACATGTACACAATTAATAAAATAAATGTCACATGATAGCCTTTAGCCTATTTACTACCTTTCAAGGTACGTATTTTTCTTTCAATTTGATTAGTACATTCTCTTCTGTTTCTGAAAATTTTTCACTTTTAAAGGGCTTTGCTTTACCAAGTCTAATATGAAATTTAGTTCTAAATAGCATTCATTCAAATCACAGCTTCTGACTTTTGTATGTGCTTCTAAACCTATGGGACATATATACACACAAACATACATATGTTGTATGAACACTATGAATCTCAAAATCTATTCATTTATGACCCTATAAATGGCTTAGTGGTAAAGAACCCATCTGCCAATGCAGGAGACACAGGAAATGTGGGTTCGATCTGTGGGTCAGGAAGATCCCCTGAAGAAGGAAATGGCAACCCACTCCAGTATTCTTGCCTAGGAAGTCCATGGACAGACAACTTAGCAACTAAACAACAACAAAATTACTGATGCTGGATTCTAGACCAGACTTACAGAAGGCACTATGGATGTGAAAATGAATATAATACACTTGCTGCCTTCAAAAAAAATTCAGGCAATATTGAAAACAATGGTAAAATTTGAGTAAGGTTTCATTAATAATGTAGTACCAATATCAATTTCCCATTTTTGAAAATTATGCTATAAATATATAAGATGCTGGAATTAGAGGAAACTGAGTAAAGGACATAGAGAGAACTTTCTGTACTATTTTTGCATCTCTTTCTGTGAATCTAAAATTATTCAAAACAAAACATTAAAAAAAGTTTTATTTTGTATTGGAGTTGTAGTAAATTAACAATGTTGTGATAGTTTAGGGTGAGTGGCAAAGGGACTCAGCCATACATATACATGTATCCATTCTCCCCCAAACTCCCCTCCCATCCAGGCCACCACATAACATTGAAAAGAGGTTATATATGTGCTACACACATGTGCTATACAGTAGGTCCTTCTTAGTTATCCATTTAAAATATAGCAGTATATATATGTCCATCCAAACTCCCTAAATATCCCTTCCCCCCATTCTTCCCCTCAACGTTGAATTGTTTTATCAATCAATTATCAACCAATACAACTTCAGAACAATATTCAATGAAGAAATCTTACTTGCCTGGGTAAGTATTTTCAGGTTTATTAACATGAAAAACTGAGATGTGGGAAGAATGGATATAAGATCTTATCATCATTTATGACTCTCTGAACAAGCTAAGTAAGTTCTCTAAGGCTTCATTTTCTCATGTATAAAATGCATATAATGATATTTATAATTACTCTTTCACAATATTTGTAGGATTGGGTTGGGGCAAAAGGTAATTTACTAAACAAGCTAGCATATACAAAGCACCATACATGGGCAGACAACAAATATTGGACTTCAGATATCTATAAACACCCCTGATACTTAGCGATGTATATTTTCCACTCCTTATGTCCCTTTTCCATGTGAAAGCAGCACCATTAGCTGAATTCTCTTGCCTCTCTCTGTTCCCCAATTAACTCCACTCTGGGGATCTGGGCTGACTTAGGTAGAGGATTGGTAAAGAGAAATTGGCCTATTGGGCCCATCGCTTTCCTGTGGGGAAGCCCCTATCCAAATCTGCTGATTTAGAGAGGCCCAGCCCAGTGGGTGACTAGTCAGTTAGGTACTAGGCTTTAGGATTAAGTCTCCCATGTTCACAAATACTCTTCAATATAATAGCTTTGTCAGCAATCAAGGAGCTACTGTGATCTCTAACTGCTTTACTTTCTGGTTGTGAGTTTCAATGGGTTCTGAATTCAGATAGGAAAGGAAGTCTTTTTTCTAAGATCAGACCCCCCAAACACCCCAACATATTCAATTCTTCACATGTAGTAAATATATTTCATCGAATTACAGAATCATGAAAAAAGATCCATTTTTATGACTTTTATTTTGTTGTTGTTTGTCCTTCATTCATCTGACACAATGTTCAGAAGTGACAAATAAGCTGCTCTGCTTTACCTAATATCAGCCTGTAAACCTCTGTATGATCAGCTTACTAGTTTAAACCT
This sequence comes from Bubalus bubalis, assembly GCF_019923935.1. Lineage (NCBI taxonomy): Eukaryota > Metazoa > Chordata > Mammalia > Artiodactyla > Bovidae > Bubalus > Bubalus bubalis. Next base: position 45,452,713 of record NC_059161.1, read on the forward strand.
GGCCACCTATGAAGGACACGGAAGCCTCTCTGACTCTCACTTTAATCAATTCATGTCCCCAGCATGTGACAATCATCACCTCTGGTCTTGGGTGTGGAATTAAGGTCTGCCTCTCAGTCTGTTGAATTTCAAAGGACCAAGGTTATGAGTGTGGGAATTAAGAGTAACCTATGTGGTTGTATTTTAAAATCTTCCATTTTTTGAGCCATAATTTCCACAGGAGGAAAAAGTTTAAAAATTCATGTAAAAACAGGATTTGTATTCCAGATTGAAAATGTGATGATCAAAATGAATTCATCTGTTTTTATCTTAATTCAGATATGATCTATGCACGAAATTTATCATGAAATAGAAAGAGCAAACAAAACGACAAAACAAAGATAAATTCAATCTAGTTTTTAAAAGCTAAGATCAGTCACAAAGGCCACATATAATAAAAAATCATTCTAAACTCATTTAAGCATTCACTCAGAGTCTATTTTTAAAATAAGCAGGTTTTAACATGCTTGATTACCAGCATTCTCATTATAAGATTAGAAAATAAGAGCAGACAAACTAAAGAGCAAGCTAGATAGGAAGAGACTAAAAAAAGTAACTCTAATAAATGATAAAACCCTTTGAGATGATTTAATTTAAGGCCTCAGATGTCATACCTTTAATTTAATTTAATACCTTTAAAGACTCAGATGTCCTACCTTTCAAATAAGACATGTATATATACATCTATTTATCTACCTATCTATCTGTATTCCCCAAAGAAAGGCAATGCTAAAGAATGTTCCAACTACCAAGCAGTTGCACTCATCTCATGCTCTAGCAAAGTAATGCTCAAAATTCTCCAAGCCAGGCTTCAACAGTATGCGAACCAAGAACTTACAGATGCTCAAGCTGAATTTAGAAAAGGCAGAGGAACCAGAGATCAAATTTCAAACATCTGTTGGATCATATAAAAAACAAGAGAATTTCAGAAAAACATCTACTTCTGCTGTATTAACTATGCCAAAGCCTTTGACTGTGTGGATCACAACAAAGTGTGGAAAATTCAAGAGATGGAAATACCAGACAACCTTATCTGCCTCCTGAGAAATCCATACGCAGGTCAAGAAGCAACAGTTAGAACCGGACATGGAACAATGGACTGGTTCCAAATTGGGAAAGGAGTACATCAAGGCTGTATATTGTCATGCTGTTTATTTATCTTATATGCAGAGTACATCATATGAAATACTGGGCTAGATGAAAGACAAGCTGGAATCAATATTGCTAGGAGAAATATCAATAACCTCAGATATGCAGATGACACTACCCTTATGGCAAAAAGCGAAGAAGAACTAAAGAGTCTCTTGATGGAAGTGAAAGAGGAGAGTGAAAAAGCTGGCTTAAAACTCAACATTCAAAAAACAAAGATCATAGCATCCCATCTCATCACTTCTTGGCAAACAGATGGGGAAGCAATGGAAACAGTAACAGACTTTATATTCAGGGACTCCAAAATCACTGCAGATGGTGACTGCAGCCACAAAATTAAAAGATGCTTGCTCTTTGAAAGAAAAGCTATGACAAACCTAGATAGCATATTAAAAAAGCAGAGACATTGCTTTCTCCGACCAACAAAGTTACATATCGTCAAAACTGTGGGTTTTCCAGTAGTCATGTATGGATATGAGAGTTGGACCATAAAGAAAGCTGAGCGCCCAAGAATTGATACTTTTGAACTGTGGTGTTGGAGAAGACTTTTGAGAGTCCCTTGGACTGAAAGGAGATTGAACCAGTCAATCCTATAGGAAATCAGTCCTGAATATTCATTGGGAGGACTGATGCTGAAGCTGAAGCTCCAATACTCTGGCCACCTGATGCGAAGAAACAACTCATTGGCAAAGACCCTGATGCTGGGAAAGATTGAAGGCAGGAGGAGAAGGGGATGACAGAGGATGAGATGGTTGGATGGCATCACTGACTCGATGGACATGAGTTTGAGCAAGTGCCAGGAGTTGGTGATGGACAGGGAAGCAAAATGTACTGTTGTCCATGGGGTCACAAAGAGTTGAACATGACTGACCTGCCTCTTGAGAAATCTGTATGCAGGTCAGGAAGCAACAGTTAGAACTGGACATGGAACAACAGACTGGTTCCAAATAGGAAAAGGAGTACGTCAAGGCTGTATATTGTCACCCTCTTGTTTAACTTATATGCAGAGTACATCATGAGAAACACTGGACTGGAAGAAACACAAGCTGGAATCAAGATTGCTGGGAGAAATATCAATAACCTCAGATATGCAGATGACACCACCCTTATGGCAGAAAGTGAAGAGGAACTAAAAATCCTCTTGATGAAAGTGAAAGTGGAGAGTGAAAAAGTTGTCTTAAAGCTCAACATTCAGAAAACGAAGATCATGGCATCCGGTCCCATCACTTCATGGGAAATAGATGGGGAAACAGTGGAAACAGTGTCAGACTTCATTTTTTTAGGCTCCAAAATCACTGCAGATGGTGACTGCAGCCACGAATTTTTTTTTTTTTTTAATGGATTCATCTGTTTAATACAGGGATATGACATCTGTCAGTACTAGGCACCATAAAATGTAAACACAATCACTGTCATAAACCTGGACACACCTCAAGGACAAGTGGCTTGTTCAGTTACCCTGTTTGGATCCAGTGCGGAGAAAGGCCTCTTGCTAGCACTGTGTACACATAGGAAAAGACCCCAATTCCAAGGAAGGCAGGAAAATCTGACTTCTTCAAACATGTGTTAAACTAAGTCGTGTCATAACATCCAGGTTTATCTTCCTTTCACTAACCACGTTCCCTGTTAAGCACATCATAACAACACCACAGTGAGGTGAATGTGACATAAAAGAGTCTGGATACACTAAAAAACAGTGCTCGGTGATACACTGACATTCATTCTATTTATATGATTAAACATTTGATCATACAGTACCTTCCTACAGGATTACTGGCTAATCTGGGGGTGGGGCTCATACTGTTAGAGGTATTACTAACATGATAACTACTTCCCTTATATGCAAACATGAGAGCTATAATTTCATCAAGAGGGAAACTGATTATGCACGTTGACTGAGCAGCTTCCCAGAGACTGTGTCTGCAAAATTCTGGGAATTGTGAGCAAAGCTGCCCTCGAACAGTTTCTCAACCTGCTTTTCACCACAGCAAATTCAATCAGTACAGACCAACACGGTCAATCAGGTAACTCTTAATATGAACAAATGGGGGAAAAGAAAAAAACATGTATGTACATGAATGGACAGGGGAACCGGGCGTGTCTGAGCAGGAATGCCGGCGGGGGCTCACTTCCACAGCTGCGTGCTGAGCGTCTGCCCCGACGAGCCCCCGGACCAGCCCGCAGCCCCCGCCGAGGTGCTGGGTGGCTGCCCGAAGCCCGCCGCCGAGGCCGCGCCACCCAGGCTCAGGCCAGCCATCTGCTGGTTCACCTGGGGGAGGTTTCACGGACTCTGCGGAGTTGGCTGCAGGCCAAATTTCCCCTGGGCTGCGCCCAAGTGAGCGACCATCCCTGGGGGCCCGACCACGCCCTGCACCAGCGGCATCACAGCAGTCTGTGCGCTGCCCATGAAACCACTGGGCACCAGCACGCCCACCATCATGCCCGCGCTCGGCCCCAGTGAGCTGCCCACCAGGCTGGGCACCGCGGGCACAGGCACGCTCATGGACGGGAAGCCTGGAAACGCAGCCGGTGCTTGTGAGGTAAATGGTAGATTCGTGGGTCCCATAAACACACCAGGAGCACCCTGCTGCTGGATGGCCCCAGCGCCATACAGAGACAAGATGGAGTCTTTGGAGAGCTGCTTCTTGGCCACCTCTTCTGACTTTGCAGCTTGCTCAGTAAACAGATCCAGATCCCCAGATGTCACTGCAGACAGAGTGGCAGCTGCTGGTGCAGAGGACGTTCCCTGAGCCGGGGGCATGACAGTTGCAGGTAAGGGGTTAGAGATCATCTGTCCAAAGATGTCCAGGTCATCGTTCAGGGCTGGCCCCACAACTGCACTCCCATTGGTCACCGGCGCCTGGGCAGGCCCATCAAGTCCTAAAAGATCAACAGTGGGCTCTGCAGCTTTTTTAGGGCTGGTACTTTTTTTAGGTTTCAATTGCTGGTCTTCTTTCTTCTGCAGCTTTTCAGTTGTAAGAGGTTTTGTAGGCTTTTCTGGCTCCTTTTCTTTCTTTTTCTCTTCCTTTTTTTTTTTTTTCCTTTTCTTTATTTGTAATAGCTATAGCATTTTTGTCGTAGTATTTCTTCTTTTCGTATTTATCTCTGATGAAAAATTCCACTGCTTGATCTGTCTGTGGTCTTCGAAAGTTCTCTGGAAGATTGGCTTCATATAGTAGTCTTGCTTTAGTATTTCCCATATCTTGCATGCACTGGATCTGTTCTGGTGTCCATTGGTCTACATTGACTGACTTGACCCTGGATATATGAACCCCAAGATTCCTATGGATGCCAGCACATCTGATGCAAATAAACACACCAATATTCCAGGAATCCCATCGAGGACCTTTGGCCTTGCAGTCGGCACAGTATTTGTTGTCCTCCTCCCTCAACAGCTTGGACAGGATGAGCTGGTGCTGCTCGTTCAGCTTCTGCGCCTTCTCCCGGCACAAGCGCGTCGCCATCGTGGCGGGGTGGACGCGGGCAGCAGCCGGGCGGGACAGGCAGGGGGCCGCACAGCTGGAAGCACCAGGGGCCCCCGGGGCCGCTCGGACTCAGCCGGGAAGCGGCGGCCGCGGCGGCTGGAGCAGGAGGAGGGCTGCAGCCACGAAATTAAAAGACGCTTACTCCTTGGAAGGAAAGTTATGACCAACCTAGATAGCATATTCAAAAGCAGAGACATTTACTTTGCCAACAAAGGTCCGTCTAGTCAAGGCTATGGTTTTTCCTGTGGTCATGTATGGATGTGAGAGTTGGACTGTGAAGAAGGCTGAGCACCGAAGAATTGATGCTTTTGGACTGTGGTGTTGGAGAAGACTATTGAGAGTCCCTTGGACTGCAAGGAGATCCAACCAGTCCATTCTGAAGGAGATCAGCCCTGGGATTTCTTTGGAAGGAATGATGCTAAAGCTGAAACTCCAGTACTTTGTGCACCTCATGCGAAGAGTTGACTCATTGGAAAAGACTCTGATGCTGGGAGGGATTGGGGGCAGGAGGAGAAGGGGACAACAGAGGATGAGATGGCTGAATGGCATCACTGACTCGATGGACGTGAGTCTGAGTGAACTCTGGGAGTTGGTGATGGACAGGGAGGCCTGGTGTGCTGCGATTCATGGGGTCACAAAGAGTCGAACACAACTGAGTGACTGAACTGAACTGAACTGAACTGAGCAACTGTATTGAACTGAACTGAATCAACAGTGGTGCAATATCTGTAAATTAATGTGATACAGTACACTAACAAATTAAAGAATAAAAATTATATGAACATCTCAACAGATACAGAAAGAAGCATTTGACAAAATTAAATATCTATATATGATTTAAAATAAAACTCAACAAAGTGAGTATAACAGAAACAAATAAAGACCATATATGACAAACCCACATAAGTGGTCACATGTGGTTGTGAGAGCTGGATGGTAAAGAAGGCAGAGGGTTGAAGAATTGATGCCTTCAAACTATGGTGCTGGAGAAGACTCCTGAGAGTCCTTTGGACAGCAAGGAGATCAAAACATGTCAATCTTAAGGGAAATTAACCCTGAATACTCATTGGAAGGACTGATGCTGAAGTTGAAGCTCCAGTATTTTGTTATCTGATGCAAAGAGCTGACTCATTAGAATGTCCCTGATGCTGGGAGAGATTGAGGGCAGAAGGAGAAGAGTGCATCAGAGGATGAGATGGCTGGATGGCATCTCCAATGTGATGGACATGAACTTGGGCAAACTTCGGGAGATGGTGAGGGACAGAGAGGCCTGGTGTGTTGCATTCCATGGGGTCAGAAAGAGTCAGACATGACTGGGTGACTGGACAACAATAACAATGACAAACCCACAGCCAACATCATATTCAAGGATGAAAAGAACTTCTTTCCTGTAAGATCACAAACAGGAAAAGGATGCCAACTCTCACTACTTTTATTCACCATAGTATTAGAAGTCCTAGACACAGCAATCAAGAAAAAAGAGGAATTCCAACTGGAAAAGAAGTAAAACTGTTATTTTCAAGTGACAGATTACCCAGAAAATCCTAAAGATGTCACTGAAAAAAAAATTAGAACTCATCAATGAACTGGGCAAAGATGCAAGATTTAAAATCAATATATAGAAGTCTATTGCATTTCTACCAATTTACAACAAACTATCAGAGAGAGAAATTAAGAAAACTATCCCATTTACAATTGCAGCAAAATACAAAACATATAGGGATAAATCTAAGGAGGTAAAAGACCTGAACATGGAAAACTGTAAGATGCTGATGAAGGAAATGAAAACATAAACAGATGGAAAGATATAACACAGTCTTGGATTGGAAGAACGAATACTGCTAAAATACCATACTACCCAAATTAATCTACAGCTTCAATGCAAGCTCTATCAAAATACACACTGTATTTTTCACAGAACTAGAACAAATAATTCTAACATTTGTATGGAAACACAGAAGACCCACAAAAGCCAAAATAAGCTTTAGAAAGAAGAACAAAACTGAAGGTATCACGTTTCCTAATTTCAAACTGTACCACAAAACTACAGGCGTCAAAACAGTATGGTGCTGGGACGAAACAAGTCACATAGATCACTGGAACAAAAGAGAGAGCACAGAGACTAGACCACAATCATAGGGGAATTAATCTATGGGGAAGGATGCAAGGATATATGGTGAGGAAGAGACAACCTCTTCAACAAGGCCACTGTTGGGGAAACTAGACAGTTACATGCAAAAGAATCAAACTGAACTACGCTCTCACACCAAGCACAAAAATAAACTCAAAATGAATTAAAGATTTAAATGAAAGACCTTAAACCATAATACTTCCAGTATTATCTTTGAGTCAGTGATGCCATCCAACCATCTTGTCCTCTGTAATTGCCTTCTCTTCGTGCTTTCAATCTTTCCCAACATCAGGGTCTTTTCTACTGAGTTGGCTCTTCGTATCAGGGAGCCAAAGTATTGAAATAGAGCTTCAGCTTCAGCATCAGTCTTTCCAATGAATATTCAGCATTGATTTCCTTTAGCATTGAGTGGTTGGATCTCCTTGCAGTCCAAGGGACTCTCAAGAATTCTCTCCAACACCACAGTTTAAGAGCATCAATTCATCAGTGCTCAGCTTTCTTTATGCTCCAACTCTCCCATCCATACATGACTACTTGAAAAACCAGCAGACCAGCTAGAGCTGTAAATATGAGGTTAATTTCCCTAAGTCTCATCACTAGCAAGAAGACTTCAGATACAGAAAACTGTCAAGAGATTTTTAAGACCAGAAAGGAAGGTGCACTGAGAACGAAATTTAAGAGACAAGTGTACTTGCAACATTGATCAAGTAGAAAAATATGGCAAACTTTCTGAGTTAGGTAGACAAGACAAGATCTGTGCTCACTGTTGCTGCTGCTGCTGCTAAGTCGCCTCAGTCATGTCCAACTCTGTTTTCACCATATGTTGTGTTTTTTCCCTGCCTGGAAGCACCAGGCAGTTCTTTGCCCATCTATAAGCCTGGAGACCTAGAATCTGAACATTCTTGTCAGGGCTCAGGAGTCAGAAATGTGAGATCCTTTTTAAGGACTATAAAAAAAAGTTTATCCAGTGGTTTCATTGATACATAGGTTCTCCTAGGTTGGACTATTCGTTCCTTCACAAAACTGCAAAAGACAATGGCAGAGGAAGTAATATTCTGCCCAGGCTCCTTTCCCAATAGCGATTCCGTAAGAAAATTAAGCCCTTCAAAATATGATATTAGTGATTATTTTCTGAATTCTCTCAAAGTTGGTAGTGGGGCAGTGGCATTCTGATAGTAGAGCAGTTAACTTTTTACATAAAATGGAACCCTCAGGCAATTAGGGTTTAATATTCTCAGAAAATCCTGGTTGAGAGTTCTGTTCCAGACGAGACCTGTCAGTGCATGGCATGTTATTTGTGGAGTCACGAGCACTAGCTATGTTCTGTTTCCACTGAGAAAAAAATGAGGGCTTTAGATTAAGTGTGGGTAGAAGGGCTACGGGAATGATTTCATTATTGTTGTAACAAGAATGATCAAAACAATGTCTTATGATCACCACCACCAGATATATGATTACTGTTTAGCCTAGGTTAATCCAACCTGCTTAGCGTAAGAATTAATACTCTGTCTGTGGCTCCCATTTTGGAAAAAAATTAAGGATTATAACCTGAAGGTAAATCAAAAGCACTTTAAATGGACAAAAGCATACTCATGCTAATGATGAAGGTTTACCTACTTCAGAGGCACACTCTAAAAATAAAAATATGATGATTCGGCTATCTGCCTTATATTTCATGTTTTTCAAAGTTTTAAATTGGTTTTCGCTGCTGCTGATGTTGATCTTCTCTACATGAATTCCTTGGTTTACTTATTTCATAAAATGATTTTTAAAGTTCAGTTTCTTAGAATTCTTCTGAGATCGATAAGCAAATTGTAGAAATCAAAAGGGGAAAAAATTCCTCTTTTATCTGTCGTAGTGCTACCAATTCAGGCATTAGAAGGCAAAAATGGGTTTTGTTTTTTCAAAAGCATTTGAACAGACATATTAATGTTTCCAACCTACTGAACAGTTAGCTATAAATAAGGGAAAATTCCATGTGACTTTTCTGATTCACCCTTTATATGTAGAAGGTTGGAGATGGGGATTTGGCAAAAATCACCTCTTAATAACTGATATGTCTACCAAAAAAAGCTCTCTACACCGAGTTTAGTGCAGCTCTTCATTCACTCAACTCTACTCTTAAAAGAGAAACTAGGATACGTAATAATCAAGCTAATACAAAATTCCTATACAAATTAGGTCCAAAACTAGACATGAAATATATAACTTCTCATCCAATAAACATTTCTTTTATATCACCCATACTTTGATTTTTTCCCCCTTGAAAACAAAATTCTCATGCCAAGGAATTCAGAACTCCTAGCTGCCTTCTTCCTGACAACAATACTCAACAATTTCATGATAAAAAAAAATAGTTTGCCTTACTTCCTCCTAGAACATCTGTGTCTATTATTTTACAGTTAAAGCACGGATGTCAGGTATAATTTCATGTAAATGTGGAATTTTAAAAACAAAGCAAATAAACAAACATAATAAATCAGAAGCAGAATTATAGATACAGAGAACATACAGGTGGAAGAGAGTAGAGGGAAAAAGAAATAGGTGAGGAAATTAAGAGGTACAAACATCTAGTTGCAAAATAAATGAGTCAGGAGCATGAAATGCACAGTGGGGGACACACAGTCAATAACTATATAATATTTTTGCACAGTGACATGTAACTAGACTTTTCATGGTGATTATTTTGAAATACAAAGTAATATCGAATCACTATGTTGTGTATCATGAATTAACAGTATTCCAGGGTAATTTTACAACCTGGGAAATAGATGGGGAAACAGCGGAAACAGCATCAGACTTTATTTTTGGGGGCTCCAAAATCACTGCAGATGGTGACTGCAGCCATGAAATTAAAAGACGCTTACTCCTTGGAAGGAAAGTTATGACCAACCTAGATAGCATATTCAAAAGCAGAGACATTACTTTGCCAACAAAGGTCCGTCTAGTCAAGGCTATGGTTTTCCCTGTGGTCATGTATGGATGTGAGAGTTGGACTGTGAAGAAGGCTGAGCGCCGAAAAATTGATGCTTTTGAACTGTGGTGTTGGAGAAGACTCTTGAGAGTCCCTTGGACTGCAAGGAGATCCAACCAGTCCATTCTGAAGATCAGCCCCGGGATTTCTTTGGAAGGAATGATGCTAAAGCTGAAACTCCAGTACTTTGGCCATCTCATGTGAAGACTTGACTCATTGAAAAAGACTCTGATGCTGGGAGGGACTGGGGGCAGGAGGAGAAGGGGACGACAGAGGATGAGATGGCTGAATGGCATCACTGACTCGATGGATGTGAGTCTGAGTGAACTCCGGGAGTTGGTGATGGACAGGGAAGCCTGGAGTGCTGCGATTCATGGGGTCGCAAAGAGTCAGACACAACTGAGCAACTGAACTGAACTGAACTGAAGAGCTCTCATCAAAAGGAAAAGTTTTTGCTTTGTCTTTAATTTTGTACCTATGAGATAGATGCTTACTAAACTGATTACGTTAATCATTTCATGATGTACTTATGTATGTAAAAAATTAGGCTGTAGGAGATCAACCAAGGTGGCAGAGTAAGAGAAAATACTGAGATCACCTATCCCCCAAAAGACATCCAAAACACAACTATAGGAGGAGTCAAGGAGGCAGCATTAGAGGATGTGGAATTCATTGCTTCTCACAAGTACATCAACAACACATCACAAATGGAACAATTCTCTCAGAGCTCCTACTGAACATTAGTGGAAGGAAGACTTCAAATACCCAGAAGAATGAGAAAAATCCCCTTGCAACTGGGTAGGACAAAAGAAGGGGAAAAAAAGAAAAGAGGAATCAAAAAAGGAACCAGAAATCATAGCGGGAAGCTAAAGGTGAGGAGAGCTGAAGGGGAGAGTTCCCCACACTCAGAAAGAGAATAAAGGGTTTGCCTTTCCCCAAGACATTTTTTTAAGTTTACTTAAGCTCCAAAATCACTGCAGATGGTGACTGCAGCCATGAAATTAAAAGATGCTTGCTCCTTGGAAGGAAAGCTATGACAAACAATGTATTAAAAAGCAGGGACATCACTTTGCTGACAAAGGTCCATATAGTCAAAGCTATGGTTTTTCCAGCAGTCTGTACAGATGTTAGATTTGGACCATAAAGAAGGCTGAGCATGGAAGAATTGATGCTTTTGAACTGTGGTGCTGGAGAAGACTCTTGAAAGCCCACTGGACTACAAGGAGATCAAACCATTCAACTTTAAAGGAAATGAACCCTGAATATTCACTGGAAGGGACTGATGCTAAACCTGAAATTCCATTACTTTGGCCACCTGATGCAAAGGGCTGACTCATTGGTAAAGACACTGACGCTGGGAAAGATCGAAGGCAAAAGGAGAAGGAGGCAGCAGAGGATGAGATGGTTGGACAGCATCACCGATTGAAAGGACATGAATCCGAGTAAACTCCAGGAGATATTGAAGGACAGAGGAGCTTGGATTGCTGCAGTCCATGGGGTCGCAAATAGTCGGACATGAGTTAGTGACTAAACACAACAACAAAAACAAAGATATTAGGTGGAAAATGTTTCTTGGGATCTTAAATATTTGAGTCATGGTCTTGCCGTTTTGCTTCATGAACCACAATCTAGATGTCAGGTGGAATGCTATGTCCTTGGAGTTTAATGTAGAATTTCTCTGACCTTCCAATGAATGACATGAGGAAGTTTTATGCTGTTCTGGGATATCGGCTAATCTCTTCCTGGCTCAGATTTATACAGACAGAGGGCCATCATTCTGTGTCTGCATATAGTGAGCTCAAGATCAATTACATAGCTCTACATAAGAATGCTGCTGCTGCTGCTGCTGCTAAGTCACTTCAGTCGTGTCCGACTCTGTGCGACCCCTAAACGGCAGCCCACCAGGCTCCCCCGTCCCTGGGATTCTCCAGTTAAGAGTACTTGAGTGGGGTGCCATTGCCTTCTCCGACATAAGAATGCTACTCACATCAATTCAAGGTTTTCTAGAATTCACTCAGTATTTGAGAAGATAACATGGAGAAGGCTGCTCTAGGTTTCTGTCCCTCCTTCTCCCTCATCCAAATACTTCTGATGCATGTATGCATGTGCGTATGTGTGTGTGCACGCACACACACACACTGACTTCATCCTTCCTATTTTCTGCAGAAAAGTCATGGGTTTCTCCTTGGCTCTCCTGAACATCAGCTTCTTCCCCCACACTCAGCCTTCAGCTTCTATTCCAAGCATGCATTCTCAACCAAGTCAATTCTCTATTTAAGAAAAGTTCTCATGCCAGCTGCAAAAAGAATAAAGCAATCATCTTATTTTTCAAAACTAATTTAGACACACAGTAGGTGTTTAGAATATAATAGATGCATACATATTTACTGCTCTGAGTATAGAGGGTTCTCTGCACTGTGAGCTGGCATGGAAACAGCCTAGGTTGACAGAGAATTTTACACACATACACACACCCCCCATTTAATTTATAAAGGGAAAGGCATATATTAATTCCCCTTAACTACATAGATCTCAGTTCCTCTTCGGAACATGAATTTCAGACATTATCTCACAGTTGCCCTCTAACAAAGGAAAAATGCTCTTATTTTCAATGTGCAGAGAGAGAGAAGAGGAGACATAAGTGGGGTAAATGACTCCAAAACTGGCCTTCAGGCAGCAAAGGGCAGAACAACAGCTAGAACCTGGAGTTTTGAAAACCCAAGTCAAGGGCCAGGAGACAATGCTGTCTCACCAAGAAAAAAGTTTTCAAATTTTGTGCTTTCTCTCAAAATTGCTAAAATCTGAGGTTTCAACCATTTGTACTTATTGGGGTAGTATGTATAGCAGGAGGTTCAAACTAGGCTCTAGAGCAAAACTGTTTGGATAAAAATCACAGATCTGCTATTGTAGCTTCCTATCTTGAGAAACTTAGTCAACATTTTATCGCCTCAATCTCAGCATCTGAAAAATAGAAATGATAAATAATAGTATCCACCTCACAAAGCTATTGTGAGGATTAAATGAGTTTACACCCTCCTACCCCCAGCTCCCCATACACCTACCACAGAGCTTAGGAAAGTGCCTGGTACAAAAAAACAGCCCATAACTGTTGGCCATAATTATGTCTTCTTTTCAAATTGCTCATTCTTTTTTAGCAACCCTGAGTTGATTTTTTTTTTTCTCTTGGTGACAGCATTGTCTAACTACAGAAACCAACCTTGCAGAATTCTAAGCATATGATTAAATCCAACATATTGCCATTCTATTGTTCACTGCCCTCCTTTCTTTTCATTCTTTTTCCTTATCACTTCCCTTTCTTCCTTCCATTTTTATTTCCTTTCTTCCTTCTTTCCTCCTCTCCAGAAATATTTCCTGAGTGCCTACTAAGTGTACTACACATGTATGCTAAGTCCGACTTCAGCCATCTCCAACTCTTTGAAACCCTACGGACTGTAGCCTGCCAGGCTCCTTTGTCCATGGGATCTTCCCAGCAAGAGTACTGGAGTGGGTTGCCATGCCCTCCCCCGTGGGATCTTCCCAACTCAAAGATCGAACCCACACTTTTAAGTCTCTTGCATTGGGAGGCGAGTTCTTTACCACTGATGCCACTGGGAAGCCCCATGTGCATTATGGTACAGTATTAAACTAGGTAGAGTAGTAAAGATCAAATAGCCATTTAAAAATAATTTCCATACTATTTTATCAATTAAATTTAAATAGAAGTAAATACTTGAACAAGGTAGCCTGCCAACTGTGGTACTAACATGTATCTAGGTATATACATCTGCATGTAGAAACATAGTTTTAGAGACTTTTCTCTGCAAAAATTTAACATATTTCATAAATATATAAGGATAAACAAATTTGTAGCTTCAAATGGAAATATAGAGAGATATGTTACTAAAAGGTCAGAAATGATTTCACTATATCAAAAAATTTAAATTATAAAACACATACATTTATGTAAGTATATATGAGTGTTCTCAGATCAGTTCAGTTGCTCAGTCGTGTCCGACTCTTTGCAACCCCATGAATCGCAGCACGCCAGGCCTCCCTGTCCATCACCAACTCCCGGAGTTCACTCAGACTCACATCCATCGAGTCAGTGATGCCATCCAGCCATCTCATCCTCTGTCGTCCCCTTCTCCTCCTGCCCCCAATCCCTCCCAGCATCAGGGTCTTTTCCAATGAGTCAACTCTTCGCATGAGGTAGCCAAAATACTGGAGTTTCAGCTTTAGCATCATTCCTTCCAAAGAAATCCCAGGGCTGATCTCCTTCAGAATGGACTGGTTGGATCTCCTTGCAGTCCAAGGGACTCTCAAGAGTCTTCTCCAACATCACAGTTCAAAAGCATCAATTCTTCGGCGCTCAGCCTTCTTCACAGTCCAACTCTCACATCCATACATGACCACTGGAAAAACCATAGCCTTGACAAGACGAACCTTTGTTGGCAAAGTAATGTCTCTGCTTTTGAATGTTCTACAACTCTACAAAATATTTCAAAATTATTTCACAAAGCAATTGCTCAAAAACTGACTACTTAAATGTTATTTGAACATACAGAATAATAATAATAAGAAGAAGAAAGCAGTTCATCAGAGAAGTAGGTAGGGAACTCTACAAAAGGGGTAGGAATTCTATTAAGATTTTTCAGTCTTGGATTCAGCTCACATTTTCATCCTCTATCCTATATGCTGTCTTAAGCCCAGAAAGAAGGCAAATTAAATGATTGTATTGATGTTCCTACCAAGAAATAGTGACAGAAGAAGAGCTTCTATTTATGTGCCAATTAACATTGCGGAGAAGGGGGAAACATAACTTTATCAAAATTATACTTTTCTAAACTTTGAATGTGTGGATCACAATAAACTGTGGAAAATTCTGAAAGAGATGGGAATACCAGACCACCTGACCTGCCTCTTGAGAAACCTATATGCAGGTCAGGAAGCCACAGTTAGAACTAGACATGGAATAACAGACTGGTTCTAAATAGGAAAAGGAGTATGTCAAGGCTGTATATTGTCACCCTGCTTATTTAACTTATACACAGAGTACATCATGAGAAATGCTGGGCTGGAAGAAGCACAAGCTGGAATCAAGATTGCCAGGAGAAATATCAATAACCTCAGATATGCAGATGACACCACCCTTATGGCAGAAACTGAAGAGGAACTAAAAAGTCTCTTGATGAAGGTGAAAGAGGAGAGTGAAAAAGTTGGCTTAAAGCTCAACATTCAGAAAACGAAGATCATGGCTTCTGGTCCCATCACTTCATGGGAAATAGATGGGGAAACAGTGGAAACAGTGTCAGACTTCATTTTTTGGGCTCCAAAATCACTGCAGATGGTGATTGCAGCCATGCAATTAAAAGATTCTTACTCCTTCGAAGGAAAGTTATAACCAACCTAGATAGCATATTCAAAAGCAGAGACGTTACTTTGCCAACAAAGGTCCATCTAGTCAAGGCTATGGTTTTTCCAGTGGTCATGTATGGATATGAGAGTTGGACTGTGAAGAAAACTGAGCGCCAAAGAATTGATGGTGTTGGAGAAGACTCTTGAGAGTCCCTTGGACTGTAAGGAGATCCAACCAGTCCATCCTAAAGGAAATCAGTTCTGGATGTTTATTTGAAGGACTGATGCTAAAGCTAAAACTCCAATACTTTGGCCACTTCATGGGAAGAGTTGACTTATTGGAAAAGACTCTGAGGCTGGGAGGGATTGGGGGCAGGAGGAGAAGGGGATGTCAGAGGATGAGATGGCTGGATGGCATCACCGACTCCATGGACATGAGTTTGGGTGAACTCCGGGAGTTGGTGATGGACAGGGAGGCCTGGCGTGCTGCGATTCATGGGGTCGCAAAGAGTCGGACACAACTGAGCGACTGAACTGAACTGAACTAAACACTTTGAAAAAGAACTTTCAAAACAGAAGTTGAAAAAAGAGCTGAGTGTTTCACCCTCAGTCTCAACACTGAAATCAACCATAAGATTTATTTGCAAAATGCCATAAATAACTTCTGTGTTCAAGTGCACTTGGCTATTGGCCACCAGAAACAAACAGGCAAAAAAAAAAAAAAAAAAAAAAAAAACTGAACGAAAATTCTTTAAGCAGTAAAATAACAGATTATTTTTGTCTGTTTTAAAATCTCACAAAATGAGAGGCCCTGAGGTAGAGTGGCTTGAGATCTGGTCCCATCTTTGTGACCTTCATAGGGTCGCTGCAACAGTTTCAGGCATCACATTTCATACTCCAGCCTGAAATACAAACGAAATGGGCCTGCACTTACTTGTGCTTCCTTCAAATAGCAGAGAAATGTTCCCAGCAGCCCTATAAAGGAGATCTCTTTAGGTCAAATCGGCCAGAACTTGGTTACATGTGTTTGATTAGCCCATCACTGGCAAGGAGAATGGAATACACATAATCAGCCACCCAGAAAGCAGTGGTCCTCAAACTTGAGTATGCACTTGGAGTTATCTGGAGAGCTTATTAAAATGCAGATTCATGAGTTTGCCTTTCCAAAAAGCTCCTAGGTGATGCTGATCCTTTTGAGCATGCTGTGTATTGCTCTAAAGCATGAGTGAGTATGAATGCCTAAATAAAATTGGGTGTGTGAGCAGGGGTCAGGGGAATAACTCTTAGGTAATCAACCAACCATCTCAGATAACTTATATTATTAAAACTGCTTTCCATCCATTACTTTTATATCAAATTAATGACATAACTGAGTATCTTCTAGGTATTTTAGAATCACAAGCTTTTGATGTATATAACTACTGATCTATCTCTCTGAATCTAGGGCAAGACTATAACTCAGAAAGTTGCTATCACTGCTCAGTGAACACAGTCTTCAAATCATCAGTGTTACTACATGATAGTGAAAGTTTCTCAGTTGTGTCCAACTCTTTACAACCCCATGGGTGTCCACCTCTTTGCAACCCCATGGACACAAAGTCCAGAGTCCATGGAATTCTCCAGGCCAGAATACTGGAGTGGGTAGCCTTTCCCTTCTCCAGGGGATCTTCCCAACCCAGGGACCAAACCCAGGTCTCCCACATTGCAGGTGGATTCTGTATCAGCTGAGCCATCAGGAAAGCCCAAGAATATTGGAGTGAGTACCCTATCCCTTCTCCAGTGGATCTTCCCAACCCAGGAATCAAACCGGGGTCTCCTGCATTGCAGGTGGGTTCTTTACCAACTGAGCGATCAGGGTTACTATAGATGGAGCTATTACTTCTATTTAGAATGAGCATTATTTGGCTGACTTTAAAAATGAGAAGAAAAAGAGGCTGAGGTTACAATTTTTTCTAGCCCAGCAAGCATTCACTTAGTAACCACTTTTAAGTAAAAAAATTCAAAACAATGCACTTCACCAGATGCTCCTTTATTTTTCCAGGGATTAATTTGAGAGTTAATTACACATTTTAAGTGATTAACAACAACAAAGAAAAAAAGCACTAAGCTCTCTATTGATGCTTTGAATTGTACTATGGACCATTGTTCATTCTCATTTTCAAGAACTAGAATCATTTTGACTCACAAAAAAGTCCTGGAATGAATCTCCCTTCTACTTGGCAACATTTACTTGTTGTAATGAGCAAGTAATTACTTCTATAAATTCTGTAGGAAGCTTTCAATTATTCATGTCTATTAATAAGAAAGGAGACAATAAGAAAAAGGCAAAGATAAAATCAGTAATGACTTCATGCCAAAAAATACATATTTCTTAGTCAGTAACTCTAAAACCTTTTCCCTAACTATATAGAATTGCTAACAACAAACAGCAGTAAACATTCTCTGTTAAACCACCAAACATCCTAAATTTGCAAGCCACTTAACTTTCTTGAACACCATTTCCTTACCTGAATGAACCATTAGGGTTTGGATTAAATTTTTTTGTTTTTTAATATTCCTTTCAAATACAATCTAAAGATGACAACTCCTTCCCCTGCACTTGGAGATAGGTGTTAATAGCAATTAAATATGAAATAATAGGAAAAAAGATTTTTAATTACAAAGTAAAAGAAAACAGGAGGCCAGGATAATTCTGATCTGAAAGGAGAGTTGGTTGTCACATGATAGTCCAGTTCAGTTCAGTAGCTCACTTGTGTCCGACTCTTTGCAACCCCATGAACCGCAGCATGCCAGGCCTCCCTGTCCATCACCAACTCCCGGAGTCCACCCAAACCCATGTCCATTGATTGAGTCAGTGATGCCATCCAACCATCTCATCCTCTGTCATCCCCTTCTCCTGCTCTTAATCTTTCCCAGAATCAGGGTCTTTTCAAATGAGTCAGCTCTTCGCATCAGGTGGCCAAAGTATTGGAGTTTCAGCTTTAGCATCAGTCCTTCCAGTGAACACCCAGGACTGATCTTCTTTAGGATGGACTGGTTGGATCTCCTTTCAGTCCAAGGGACTCTCAAGAGTCTTCTCCAACACCACAGTTCAAAAGCATCATTCTTCAGTGCTTAGCTTTCTTTATAGTCCAAGTTTCACATCCATACCTGACCACTGGAAAAACCACAGCCTTGACTAGATGGACCTTTGTTGACAAAGTAATGTCTCTGCTTTTTAATATGATGTCTAGGTTGGTCATAACTTTCCTTCCAAGAAGTAACTGTCTTTTAATTTCATGGCTAACATGATAGAGATGGCGACAAATTAAGAAGGAATATTAACTGAATTAATGCCAGTTTGAAGAATGATGTGTCCACTCCAATAACAAGATCCACTTTTTTTTAAGAAAAATTAAGCAAAATATGTGTTTCTCCTATAGACTTTCCTCTCTGTATCTTAAAAACGCCTTTCCAGAGTCACTCACGAGTCATACTCATCCTTGAATTAAACTAAACACTCAGCACATGTGAAAGAAACGAAATGTTTATTTGGAAAAGTAAAGGAATTTGGATCTCTGCTCACCCACTTGAATCTAACCACCAAAATAAAGATGATATTTCACTCTTTCTAGAACAACAGTTCTCAAACTTGAGCCTGTGTCAGAATCAACTGGTAGGCTTATAAAAAGAGATGCTGGGTCTGACCCCCAGAGTTTCCAAGTCAGTAGATCTGAAGTAGGGCCTGAAAATTTGCATTTTTAATATTTTTCCAGGATACGCTGGTTGACATTGATGGTATCAGGTCCACAGTTAGGGATTATTGTTCTAGAAGATGGGTAATGGTTGGTAAGTATGAAGTAGAGACTGTCTCTTTAGACATACATGTGGGAACTGGGCACAGAGTAGGAAAATATTTCAAAAGAAAAAGGACACCTAAATGGTTAAGGATATACCATGTATCTCTCATAACATCACAGCTCTCATTTTTCTACTTATTTATGATTCCAATTCTGAGCAGTACAAATGTACCAGTTGGAGCTGATTAAACCCAACATCCAATGTTACTTCACTGATGTTTTTTTTTCCTCTTAAATAAACAGAAAAACTTTGACTTCCTTTGCTAGCTATCTTACAATAAAATGCAAAGAAATGTTTATTAACCAAGCAGAGAATGAAGGACATTTTTTCTTTTACTTGTCTGGCTCATTATACTAGCTTGAATCACATTACATATCCTGTTAATAGATGATGCTCAAAAATTTAGCAAATCAAATGCAGCATTATTATCAACCCTAACTAGAAAATGTGACATATTAGATTAAATAAAAGGAAAGAAAGAAGCAGCAGTCTATTAATGATGGACCTGTTGAAGGACTGTCATTGTTCACAAGCCAAGGATTCTGCCCCTTTTTTCACTAATAGAAAATCCTCACAAATACAATTCAAACGTTTCTGAGAGCCTACAGACAATGGAAAATATTCTACTTGTATATGTTTCATACAAAAATTAAGAAGGAGGATAATTTGGGGTGTACTAATATTTTTCAGGCAGAAATCCATAAATATTTTGTTACAAAATAGCACAAGGACTTCATTGAATGATTCTCCCGTCTCCATGTATAGAATGAAGCTCAGAAAAATATTCATTTACGTATTTACTTAATAATCATTCATGGAAAGCACAGGGCCAGGTCTGTGCTTTGGATAGGAAAAAAATCCCTCTCTTCATTAGTTTTGACAGCCTGTCAGCTAGAAACAAAAATACAACACCTGCTTAAGATAAAAGTCTCAAGCAAAAATTTTTTAATCAAAGGGAAAAATTAGCAACCAAATAACTAAATACAACTGGCATGAGTGTAGGACACTATGGTATATACTGACACAAGTTTATAAGAGATACTTGCATTTCTTGATGGGGTACATTAGCCCAAAATTTTACAGAATACAAGCAATCTCAAGGTTAAACATTAGATTTATTATTAAAATTTTTCAATAACTTGACTTATAAGAATGGAATTTTAAAATAAAAAAATGAGCAAAATATTCTATATCGCAATACACTGTAGAAATGTAACAGGTTGTAAAAATTGTAATGCAGAGGACATGTGGCCAAGATGATGGAGTAGGAAGACGGTGAGCTAACTTCCTCCTATGCTGCTGCTGCTGCTACTAAGTTGCTTCAGTCGTGTCCGACTCTTTGCGACCCCATAGATGGAAGCCCACCAGGCTCCCCCATCCCTGGGATTCTCCAGGCAAGAACACTGGAGTGGGTTGCCATTTCCTTCTCCAATGTGTGAAAGTGAAAAGTGAAAGGGAAGTCGCTCAGTTGTGTCCGACTTTTAGTGACCCCATGGACTGCAGCCTACCAGGCTCCTCCGTCCATGGGATTTTCCAGGCAAGAGTACTGGAGTGGGGTGCCATTGCCTTCTCCACTTCCTCCTACAGACATACCAAAATTACAACTACTTACACAGCAACTATTGATAAGCACAACATGAAGATTAACAGAAAAGATTTCCACAACTAAAGGGTGCATGAAGTAACCACAATGAGATAGGTAGGAGGGTTGAAGATGCAGTATGTCAGGATTCATATCCCCTGAGCAGGCAACCCACAAACAGAAAGATCACAGTTGCAGAGATTTTCTCCAAGCATTAAGCAATTCAAGCCCCATACTGGGCTCCATAGCCTGGGGGGCCTTGCAACAAGAAGACAAGCCGTCAGAACATCCAACTTTGAAAGCCAGAGGGGCTTGCATATGGGCGAATGGGAGGCCTATAGGAAACAGAGACTCTGTAAAAGGGTGCAAACAAAAATCATATGTACACTGAGTCTCAACATAGAGGCAGTAAATGAAAAGCAGCCTCACTCAGACACTTCAGAGAGCTTCTTTGAAAGGCAGGAGCCAACTGGGAATCCCTCTGAGGATATATTAAATCCTGGCAGCAGCCATTTGGGGGAGTCCTTCAATCATGAGGACATTGGTGCTGGTGCATTAGAATCCTCCCACTAGCCTATTAGTGCCAGGGGGGTTACCCGCCCACCAGCAGGTCAGCACCAGCTCCACGATTCCTCCGGCCATGCAGCCAGCTTCCCCAGGAACCAGCCTACTTCACTAGTAGGCCAGGAACAGACCTGGCCCCCAGGCTCTGCATCCAGCTGCCCTGGGATCTGGACCTGCCCACCAGCAGGTCAGCACGAGCCCTGGGCCACTGCATGCTATAGCCAGC
Organism: Bubalus bubalis; assembly: GCF_019923935.1. Taxonomy (NCBI): domain Eukaryota; kingdom Metazoa; phylum Chordata; class Mammalia; order Artiodactyla; family Bovidae; genus Bubalus; species Bubalus bubalis. The sequence continues at coordinate 45,474,058 of NC_059161.1, forward strand.
TACCCTAGAACCCAACCTCACCAACCAGCTGGCTGAAAGCCACCACTAGAGACAGGAGCTGATAGCCAACCAGGCTGGGAGCAAGCACCATCTGCCAGTGTTCACACATTAGTTTGCCATGGCACAACAGAAAGGCTCAGGGCATACTCACATATGGGGCACCCCTAGAGCATACAGCTCTGGTGACCAGAGGATAATGTGCTACTGAGCCCTTTAGGAGAGTTCCTAGGTAAAGCCACTTTCCCAAGTACAGGAAATGTAACCAATCTACATAATACATAGAAAAAATCATGAAAAATTAGGCAAAATGAGGATTTGGGGAATATATCACAAATGAAGAAGATAAAACATCAGAAGAAAAACTAAACAAAGTGGAGATAAAGCAATTTACCCAATAAAGAGTTCAAATGATGATCATAAAGATGCTCAACAAACTTGAGAGAAGAATGTACAACAGTGAAAAGTTTAACTAACGGTTAGAAAACATAAAGAAGAAGAAAAAGAGCTGAAAAATACAGTTGAAATAAAAAATACATTATAAGGAATCAACAGTAAGTTAGATGATACAGATGAATGAATCAGCAAAATGAAAAACACAGTAGTGCAAATAGCCCAAATTGAAGGGAATAAAAGTAGAAGTAATATTTAAAAATTGGGATAGTTTAAGAGGCCTTTGGAACAACATGACATGTACTATGGTGGCATTATAGGTGTTCCATAAGAAGAAGAAAGAGAAAGGGGCAGAGAACTTACTTGAAGAAATAATAGCTAAAAATGTCCCTAGCCTGGGAAAGGAAACAGACATCCAGATACCAGAAGCCATACAGGGTCATGACCAATCTTTGCAAAGAGTTCCACTTTGAGACACATTATAAATAAAATGGAAAACAACAACAACAAAAAAAGGATAAAGAGAGAATTTTAAAAGCAGCATAACAAAAGCAAAATTATAATATACTGAATTCAAAAATACATTAAAAGGATCATACAACATGATCAAGTGGATTTACCCTGGGGATTAATGGATGGTTAAATATCCGTAAAACAATCACTGTGACACGTCACATTAAGAAATTGAAGAATAAAACTCATGATCGTCTCAATAGATAAAGAAAAGACTTTTGACAAAATTCAACATTCATTTATTATTAAAAAATGCTATCAACATAGTAGGTATAGAGGGAATACATCTAAATATATAAAGATCATATGTGATAAAAATGTAGCTAACATCATACTCAACAGGGAAACTCTGAAAGCACTTTTCTAAGATCAAGAACAAGAAAAAGATGCCCATTCTTGACACTTTTACTCAACATGGTACTTGAAGCCCTAGCCACAGCAATCAGACAGAAAATAAAACTGTCACTGCTCGCAGATAACATGATACTATATATAAAAAGTCCAGAAAAGGACTTTTCCATAAAGAAGCCACACACACACACACACAAAAACCCATTAGAAACAATAATTCAGTAAAGTTACAGGATACAAAATTAATACATAGAAATTTGTGTCTATACATTAAAAGTAAAGAATTCGAAAGAGAAATTAAAAAAGCAATTCCACTTACAATTGCAGCAAAAACAAATAATAGCTTAAACTTAATCAAAGATATCAAAGTCCTGTACATGAAAAACTGTAAGACATTTACAAAAGAAACAAGTCACAAAAAATGGAAAAATATGCCATGCTAACAGATACAAGAATTAATATTGGAAAACGACCATATTTCCCAAGGCAATCTACAGGTTCACTGCAATATCTACCAAAATAGCAATGACATTTATCATAGGACTAGAGTAACTAATTCTCAAATTTGTCTGGAGACAAAGAGGCCCCACACAGACTAAAGAATCTTGAAGGAAAAAAACAATGCTTTAAGCATAATTCTGCCTGACTTCAAATTATACTACAAAGCTACAGTAATCAAAACCATATAGTATCACAAAAACCAAAAGATAGATCAATGAAAGAGAAGAGAAAACCCAGAAACAAACCCATGATTATATGGTCAATTAATCTATGAAAAAGGAGACAATAATATGCAATGGGGAAAAATAGCCTCTTCGATAATTTGTGCTAGAGAAACTGGACACATTCCTGCAAAAGAACCAAACTGAATTACTTTCTCACACCATATCCAAAAGTAAACTCGAAACGTATTGCAGGCTTAAATGAAAGACCTGAAGCCATAAAATTTCCAGAGGAAAACGTAGGCATAATAAAACTTCTACAGGAAAACATAGGCAGTATGCTCTTTGGCAACAGTCTTAGCAATGCTTTTTTGAATATGTCTCCTCCTGGGCTTCCCTGATAGCTCAGTTCCTAAAGAATCTGCCTGCAATGGAGGAGACCCCAGTTCAATGTCTGGGTCAGGAAGATCCAGTGGAGAAGGAATAGGCTACCCACTCCAGTATTCTTGGGCTTCCCTTGTAGCTCAGCTGGTAAAGAATCCGCCTGCAAAGTAGGAGACCTGGGTTCAGTCCCTGGGTTGGGAAGATCCCCTGGAGAAGGGAAAGGCTACTCCCTCCAATATTCTGGCCTGGAGAATTCCATGGACTGTATTGTCTATGGGGTCGCAAAGAGTCAGATGTGACTGAGTGACTTTCACTTTCACTTTCCTCAAGCAAAGGCAAGCCAGAGCAAAAACAGACAAATGGAACTGCATAAAATAAAAAGGCTTTTTATAGTAAAGGAAACTATCAGCAAAAAAAAGGCATCCTGCTGAAGAGCTTATTTGCAAATGACATACTCAAAAAGGGGTTAATAATCTAAAATAAACAAAGAACTCATACTATTCAAAATGTTTTTGAAGATCCGGTTTGTAACAAAATAGGCAGAGGACCTAAACAGACATTTTTCCAAAGAAGATCGATGGCTAACAGTAACATGAAAAGATACTAAACATCACTAATTATCAGGGAAATGCAAATCAAAACAACCTTGAGATTTTACCTCATACCTATCAGAACATGTTAATAAAAAGATAACAAACATAAAGTGCTGGCAAGGATGTGGAGAAAAAGGAACACTTGGGACACTTTCGTGATTGTAAGTTGGTGCTGCTACTACGGAAAACAGTATGGAATTTTCCCAAATATTAAGACTAGAATTACCATATGATCCAGCAAGTCCACTGCTGGATATTTTTCAAAGAAAATAAAAATACTCATTCAACAAGATACATGCACTCACATGTTCATTGCAGCACTATTTGAAATAGTCAAAATATGGAAGCAAGTGTCCATCAACAGAAGAATGGATACAGAAGATGTAGCGTATGTGGTATTTATATATATACATATATACTCAGCCATGAAAAAGAATGCAATCTGGCCTCTGAGACAACATAGGTGGACCTAAGAGGTATTATGATAAGTGAAACAAGTCTGATAAAGAAAGGTAAATATTATACGATTTCACTTATAATGGGAATCAAAAAATGAACAAATATAACAAAAGGGGAACAGACCTACAGGCACATGTAACAAAATGTTTCTTAGAAGGGAGACAAGTGATAGGATGAATGAAATGAGTGATGGAGATTAAGAGACATGAGCTTTCAGTTGTAAAATAGGTAAGTCACAGGGATGTAATGTACAGCATATGTAATATAGTCAATAATAATATAATAACTGCATGGTTCCAGATGATAACTACACTTACCATGGAGATCATTATGTAATATGCTATGCTAATGCTGTCACTTCAGTCATGTCCGACTCTGTGTGACCCCATAGACGTCAGCCCACCAGGTTCCCTGTCCCTGGGATTCTCCAGGCAAGAACACTGGAGTGGGTTGCCATTTCCTTCTCCAATGCAGGAAAGTGAAAAGTGAAAGTGAAGTCGCTCAGTCGTGTCCGACTCTTAGCGACCCCATGGATTGCAGCCTAACAGGCTCCTCCGTCCATGGGATTTTCCAAGCAAGACTACTGGAGTGGGGTGCCATTATCAAATCACTATGTTGTACACTTGAAACTAATATAATATCGTAGGTTAATTATCCTGCAATAAAACAATGGTAATATAAACTTAAATACTGTTTTTTTTACATTAGTAAAGTGAAGAACGGAGAAGGCAATGGCAACCCACTCCAGTACTCTTGCCTGGAATATCCCATGGATGGAGGAGCCTGGTAGACTGCAGTCCATGGGGTTGCTAAGAGTCGGACACAACTGAGTGACTTCCCTTTCACTTTTCACTTTCATGCATTGGAGAAGGAAATGGCAACCCACTCCAGTGTTCTTGCCTGGAGAATCCCAGGGACGGCGGAGCCTGGTGGGCTGCCATCTATGAGGTCGCACAGAGTCGGACACGACTGAAGCTACTTAGCAGCAGCAGCAGCAAAGTGAAGAAAGACAGTTATGAAAGTAATTATAAAAAAGAAAAAATCTTTTATATAAAATTAAATAGAAACAGAAATAAATAAGATTAAGTGTACTTCAAATTGATAACCACACAGAACAAAATTATTACAAATAACTTTTGAATATAGCTGTCCAGTTTTAGTAATATATAAGTCTAAGGGGAAAATAGTCTGAAAAACCTATCTTAATATTAGTAGATTTAATGTTTTTAGTAGTATTAGTATTCTACTTTTGAAACTGTTTAGTGCATTTTACAGTACAACAGAGAAAATAAGTAGATGTTTTGATAACATTAGGAACCATGATGTTTACTTTCAAGAGAAAGGAGATACAAACATAAAAGGATAAGTAGAATATCTGTTTATGTGCCAAACGGTCATCTTTTCTTCATGAAGAAAAGAGAATCCAAATAAACAAAACAAGAAATGAAAGAAGAGAAATAACGACTGATATCACAGAAATTAAAAAAAAATAAGATAATATTATGAACAATTATACGCCAACAAACTCAACAAGTTACAAGAAACGGACAAGTTCCTATAAACCTACAGTCTATCAAAACTGAATCAAGAAACACAGACATATGGATCAACTGAACAGAACAGAGACCCAAAAATAAGCCCACACACATACATTCAATTAATCTATGACAAAGAAGGCAAGAACATACATGACTTTGGGAAGTGGTGTTGGGAAAGTTGGACTGCTGCTGCTGCTAAGTCACTTCAATCGTGTCCGACTCTGTGTGACCCCATAGACAGCAGCCCACCAGGCTCCCCCATCCCTGGGATTCTCCAGGCAAGAACACTGGAGTGGGTTGCCATTTCCTTTTCCAATGCATGAAAGTGAAAAGTGAAAGTGAAGTCACTCAATCGTGTCCAACTCTCAAGCGACTCCATGGACTGCAGCCTTCCAGGCTCCTCCGTCCATGGGATTTTCCAGGCAAGAGTACTGGAGTGGGGTGCCATTGCCTTCTCCGGAAAGTTGGACAGCTGCATATAAATCAGTGAAGCTAGAATACTCTCTCACTCCATACCCCCAAATACTATAAACTCAAAATGGGTTAAAGACTTGAATATAAAATGGGATACCACTTTACCAAGAGGACTTCTTCTTCCAAGAAACTCTTAGAAGAGGACACAGATGAAACATTCTCTGACATAAATTGTAACAATGTTTTCTAAGGCCATTCTCCCAAGCCAAAAGAAATAAAAGCAAAAATAAACAAATGGGACCTAATCAAACTTAAAAGCTTTGTATGGTGAAGGAAACCATAAACAAAATTAAAAGGCTACCTACAGAATGAGAGAAAATATTTGAGAATGATGTAACTAGCAAGGGTTTAATTTCCAAAATACACAATCAGCTCACACAATAATACAAACAACAAATAATCCAATCAAAAATTGAACAGAAGATCTAAATAGACATTTATCCAAAGAAGACATACAGATGGCCAACAGGCACCTGAAAAGATGCTCAACATCAGTAATTATTAGAGAAATGCAAATCAAAACTACAATGAGGTATCACCTCATACTCTTGTCAGCATGGACATCATCAAAAAGTCTAAAAATACAGATGTTGAAGCAGGTGTGGAGAAAAGGGAATCCTCCCTCCTACACTACTGGTGGGAATATAAATTGCTGGAGCCACCATGGGAAACAGTATGTATGTTCCTCAAAAAACTAAAAATTAGAGTTGCCACATGATCCTTCAAGGGCTTCCCAGGTCCCAGGTGACATGAGTGGTAAACAACCCGCCTGCCAATGCAGGAGACATAAGAGACACAGGTTCGAGCCCTGGTTTGGGAAGATCCCCTGGGGAAGGGATGGCAACCCACTCCAGTATTCTTGCCTAGAGAATTCCATAGACAGAAGAGCCTGGCAGTCTACAGTCTACAGTCCATAGGGAAGCAAAGAGTTGGACACGACTGAAGAGACTTAGCAGGCACACACGTGATCCATCAATCCCACTCCTGGGTATATATTCAGAGAAAACTATATTCATTGAACTCCAATATTAATTGTTGCACTATTTACAATAATCAAGACATGAAATCAATTTATATACCCATCATCAGATGGATGGACAAATAATATTTGGTGTATGGAATACTATTCAGTCATAAGAAGAAGGAAATAATGCCATGGTAATGCCAAATAATGCAGCAGCACAGATGAACCTAGAGATTATCCTACTAAGTGAAGCATATCACACAAAGACAAATACCATATGGTATCACTTATATGGAATTTAAATATGATAAAATGAACTATTTACAAACAGAAACAAACTCACAGACATAGCAAACAAACTTATGGTTACCAAAGGAGAAAAGGGCAAGAGGGGATAAATTAGGAGTTTGGGATTAACAGATACAAACTACTTTGCATAAAATAGATAAACAGCAAGGTCCTACTGTATAGCACAAGGAACTATATTCAATATCTTCTACTAGCCTATAGCAGAAAATAATATGGAAAATAATATATACATGTATATAGTATGTATAGTACATACATATATATATATAACTGAATATGTATAAGGATGACACGGAGACAAGTCAGGAGCAATGAGGAAATGAGAGAAAGTGGGTTAGGAAGACAGGGCAGCAAAGGTGTTGTTGGCTAATTCATGTAAATTACCCAATATTTTGGCCACCTGATGTGAAGAGCTGACTCATCTGAAAAGACCCTGATGCTGGGAAAGATTGAGGGCAGGAGAAGGGGACGACAGAGGATGAGATGGCTAGATGGCATCACCGACTCGATGGACATGAGTTTGGGTAAATTCCGGGAGTTGGTGATGGACAGGGCGGCCTGGCATGCTGCAGTCCATGAGGTTGCAAAGAGTCGGACACGACTGAGCGATTGAACGGAACTGAACTGAATATGTATACGTATGAAAAGTGAAAGTGTTAGCTGCTCAGTCGTGTCCAACTCTTTGCGACTTCATGGACTGTAGCCCACCAGGCTTCTCTGCCCATGGAATTCTCCAGGCAAGAATACTGGAGTGGGTTGCTATTTCTTCTCCAGGGAGTCTTCCTGACCCAAGGAGTGAACCCAAGTCCCCTACATTGCTGATGGATTCTCCCCTTCTGAGCCACGAGGGAAGCCCCTGTATATATGTATACTTATAAATGTAACTAAATCACTTTGCTGTACACCAGATACTAACACAACATTGTAAATCAACTATGCTTCAATTAAAACAAGAATAGCAAGAGTAGAAAAAGTCAAAAAAATAAAAAGTAAACACAGGTTTCCACTGTCTCCACAGATAGTCACAATGGAGATTTTCCTTGGAAAGCACGTCATGAAAACTTTCCTAGTGGTTTAGAGGTGAGTGGAGACACCCCAAAGGCGTGTGTCATCCCAGAGTGCTCATAGAGTCACCACAAAAGCTCAGAGATTGGCCACGTGCAGCACTGCGCATCTGGTCAGGGGCTCCAGGCACGAAGGTGCTGGCAGCAACTGGGAAAGCTGGGGTGAAGAAGCAACAAAATTACCTGATCACCTGAAAGTGATCATACTCTTTATTTTTAAAGAATACCAAAAAATAGCTAATTTGTTCTACCTTGTTTTCATTTTCAATTGGTATGGGGAATGTCCATAGTCCCAGCTCAAGTTCATTTGTAAATTCACCTGTTAAAAAATTACAAATGGGAATTATATTATTCTTATTTTGCTTTCACAATGATTTGGCATCTAGACTATTTTCTCATCCATTGCATTAAAAAAAATGTGTATTTTTCATATGTTAGAGTTACGAGGAGCCCAAAGAAGCCATGAAGATGTGCCTTCTGTTAATCTGTTTTGCCTGGATCATCTTGATGTCCATTCAAGAAAAAGCAAAATTCTATTATAAATCTCTTTATTAAAACAATGTTTATTATGATTAATTGCTGACCAGTAAGCTAAGGAGGCTAGTTTCTCAGGGAGAGATGGTCTCTAGGGGCTCTGCTCAGACATGATTCCTTTCAAATGCTTTTCCTAATTCTAGACCCATCTCCCTTCAAGTCTGGGATAGATGTTCCTTGATGTTTTACCAGCAAAAATTGTATTTTATAGGCATTTCTTTTTACATTTTTCCATTTCCTACTATGAATTCATCGAGAGGAGTAGTTATGTCTCCTAAGTCTTCACATATCTGGTGTTTAAGTCAGAGAGTGGCACAGAGTCTACATCAAATAAATAATGAATCATATCTGAATTAAAAATACTGAGCCCTCTTAATACAGAACGCTATTAGTCTCTTTATTTATTCTTTTTTCTTTATTGTTGTTGTAGGGAGTGTGAACATACAAGGGCTTACCAAAGGGTCTTTTATGACTTTGAGCTTCCAAATTTTAATACTCATTATAAGATCCTAAAATTTCAACTGCCAGAACCTCCATTGTGAGTTGATTCAGACTCTCCAAGCCAGCTGCTGGACATCATTAGTCTCTACACTAGTTGTGGCGTGGGTTGGACCTGGCACACACCTGTTTGCATGAGCCGAAGGCTAAATTTTCAGGAATTGTATGAGAGGTCATTAAACAATTTGTTGTTTGTTGTTTAGTCACTAAGCTGTGTCTGACTCTTTGCGAGTCCGTGGACTATAGAAAGCCATGCTCCTCCAACCATGAAAGTTTCTAGGCACGAATACTGGAGTGGGTTGCCATTTCCTTCTCCAAGGGATCTTTCCAACCAATGGATCAAATTCAAGTCTCCTGTGTTGGCAGGCAGATTCTTTACCTCTGAGTCACCAGGGAAGTTCCCATTAAACAATAGCTAGCTTGAAACTGGACATGGCAGAAGTATTTAAACCACAAAAGTTGACAAATGTTACATATCAGGGGCTTTTCTTTCTCCCAGAGAGCTGGTTTACCAGTATACTACTATTTCTACTGAATCACAAAGTATGTTTGTATACTACCCTAGAGGAACTTGAATGTTATCACTTGAAATGATTGTATTAATCAACACAAAGCTATTAGAGAATAATAAAATAAAATACAAGTTTAATTTAATCAAAAGCTAAAATGTGTAACATCAGTAACAAATGCTATGGGAAACCAGAAAGGGGTGTTGTAGTGAACGAAAATTAAGAAGGAGGCATTACAGAGGAAGTACAAAGAGAGCGGGCAGAGGAGAGATTTAAGGATACTGAACAGGCTAAGCACAGTTTGCCAACTGAAGCTAAATAGCCCACAGGCAAACAGGAGGCCAACATGAGGCACAGCACTTCTCTGAGAAGGAAAGCACCCCCAGGCACACCTGACTTCTACAGAATGTTTGCTAAAATTATCGCACCTATTGTTTTGATCCAGTGAGAGTCACAGATGCTTAGAATTTGATAATTAATATAATTTCATACCCTGTTTCAGTTCCAGGTCATTCGCTCAGTCATGTCTGACTCTTTGACCCCATGGATTGTACCACTCCAGGCTTCCCAGTCCATCACCAACTCCCAGAGCTTGCTCAAACTCATGTCTATCCAGTCGGTGATGCCATCCAGCCACCTCATCCTCTGTCGTCCCCTTCTTCTCTCACCTTCAATCTTTCCCAGAATCAGGGTCTTTTCCAATGAGTCAGTTCTTCACATCAGGTGGCCAAAGTATTGTAGTTTCAGCTTCAGCATCAGTACTTCCAATGAATATTCGGGAATGATTTCCTTTAGGATTGACTGGTTGGATCACCTAGCAGTCCAAGAGACTCTCAAGAGTCTTCTCCAACACCACAGTTTAAAAGCATCAATTCTTCAGTGCTCAGATTTCTATATGCTCCAACTCTCACATCCAAACACATCTACTGAAAAAACCATAGCTTTGACTGGACGGATATTTGTCAGAAAAACATTGTCTCTCCTTTTCATTATGCTGTCTAGGTTGGTCATAGCTTTTCTTTCAAGGAGCAAGTGTTTTTTTTATTTCATGGCTGCAGTCACCATCTGCAGTGATTTTGGAGCTTGCAAAAATAAAGTCTCTCATTGTTTCCATTGTTTCTCCATCTATTTGCCATGAAGTGATGGGACCAGATGCCATGATCTTCTTTTTTTGAATGTTGAGTTTTAAGCCAACTTTTTCACTCTCCTCTTTCACTTTCATCAAGAGGCTCTTTAGTTCTTCTTCACTTTCTGCCATGAGGGTGGTATCATCTGAGTATCTGAGGTTACTGATACTTCTCCCGGCAATCTTGATTCCAGCTTGTGCTTCATCCAGCCTAGTATTTCATATGATGTACTCTGCGTATAAGTTAAATAAGCAGGGTGACAATATACAGCCTTGACTTATACCTTTCCCAATTTGGAACCAGTCTGTTCTTCCATATCCAGTTCTAACTGTTGCTTCTTGATCTGTATACAGATTTCTCAGGAGGCAGGTCATGTGGTCTGGTATTCCCATCTCTTTAAGAAGTTTCACATTTTCTTGTGATCCACACAGTCCACTTTAGCATAGTCAATAGAGCAGAAGTAGAGGTTGTTCTGGAATTCTCTTACTTTTTCAATGATCCAGTGGTTGTTGGCAATTTGATCTCTGGTTCCCATGTCTTTTCTAAATTCAGCTTGAACATCTGGAAGTTCACGGTTCATGTACTATTGAAGCCTGACTTGGAGAATTTTGAGCATACTTTACTAGTGTGTGAGATGAGTATAACTCTGTGGTAGTTTGAGTATTCTTTGGCATTGCCTTTCTTTGGGATTGGAATGAAAACTGACCTTTTCCAGTCCTGTGGCCACTGCTGAGTTTTCCAAATTTGCTGGCATATTGAGTGCAGCACTTTCAAAGCATCGTCTTTTAGGATTTTAAATAGCTCAACTGGAATTCCATCACCTCCACCAGCTTTGTTCATAGTGATGCTTCCTATGGCCCACTTGACTTCACATTCCAGGATGCCTGGCTCTAGATGAGTGACCACACCATCGTGGTTATCTGGGTCATGAAGATCTTTTTTGTATAGTTCTTCTGTGTATTCTTGCCACCTCTTCTTAATATCTTCTTCTTCTGTTAAGTCCATACCATTTCTGTCCTTTATTGTGCCCATCTTTGCATGAAAAGTTCCCTTGGTATCTCTAATTTTTTTGAAGAGATCTCTAGGCTTTCCCATTCTATTGTTTTCCTCTATTTCTTTGGGGATCACTGGGGAAGGCTTTCTTATCTCCTCTTGCTATTCTTTGGAACTCTGCATTCAGTCGGGTATATCTTTCCTTTTTCCTTTGCCTTTTGTTTCTCTTCTTTTCACAGCTATTTGTAAGTCCTCCTCAGACGACCATTCTGCCTTTTTGCATTTCATTTTCTTAGGGATGGTCTTGATCACTGCCTCCTGTATAATGTCACGAACCTCTCTCCATAGTTCTTCAGGCACTCTGTCTATCAGATCTAATCCCTGGAATGTATTTGTCACATCCACTGTATAATCGTAAGGGATTTGATTTAGGTCATACCTGAATGGTCTAGTGGTTTTCCGTACTTTCCTCAATTTGTCTGAAATTTGCAATAATGAGTTCATATCTGAGCCACAGTCAGCTTCTCAGTCTTGTTTCTGCTGACTGTATAGAGCTTCTCCATCTTTGGCTGGAAAGAATATAATCAATCTGATTTTGGTGTTGACCATCTGGAGATGTCCATGTGTAGAGTCTTCTGTATCCTCTTTATTTTACTTACTTCACTAACTCCCATTTCTTAAAAAATTATATCTAAAAAAAGTCATCCACCCTTTCCAGTTACTACTTGAGTTTCTCCACATAAATATTTATTTTATTAATATATTTCTTTAAAAGCTTTTAGGGTTATTTCCAATTTTCTTAAACATCTTTGTGGAAGTTCCTCCCATAATATGCTTTTATAAAATAAAAGATCTTCATAATTCAGACTAGGGCTAAATGACTGCACCTGATATGAAGTGAGTCAAGTATTGGCTTCAGGATTTTTGTATATTTGATACAAAATCATCAATCAGTAACACTCAACTCCTAGGAATGAAGTGAAGTAAAATATCATCAAAGATTAAAAATGCTCCAAAACTCTGCCTCCATAGATTTACCTTTTCTGGATATTTTATAAAAATAGAATCATAAAATATATGTCTGACTTAATTATTTAGGATGATGGTTTTTTTTTTTTTGGTTCATCTATGTTGTTCTATGTTTTGGTAGATTTTGTCCTTCCTTCCTCCCTTTCCTCCATCCTTCTTTTCTCCAGATAGCATTCCACTGAGTGAATATTTGTACATTTTGTTTATCTATTCACCAGTTGTGATGATTGTTTGGGTTTTTTCCACTTTGGGTCTATGATTAATAATGCAGCCACTAACATTAACGTACTATTCTTCAGATGTCAATATATTTTTCTTTCCTTTGGGTAGGTAATGGATTCTTAGGAGTGGAAATAATAGGTCAGATGATAAGCTTATGTTTACCTTTTTAAGGGAGTGCCAAATTGTTTCCCACAGTGGCTGCACCACTTTACATCCCCACGAACAAGTCTGAAGGCTCCCATTTCCCCACATGGTAGCCAACATATTATTCTCTATTTGATGATAGCCACTGTACTGGGTGTGTGGTTGTATCTCATTGAACTTTTAATTTGCATTCCCCTAATGACTATCGATGTTCTGCATCTTCTTGTGTGTTTATGCCATGCTTTCTTATAAAGTGTTCATTTCAAAATACTTTCATTTGACTATTCTTAACTGGTCTTTTCAGTAGTCATATATAGATGTGAGAGTTGGACTATAAAGAAGGCTGAGTGCTGAAGAATTGATGCTTTTGAACTGTGGTGTTGAATAAGACTCTTGAGAGTCCCTTGGACTGCAAGATCAAACCAGTCAATCCTAAAGGAAATCAGTCCTGACTAATCATTGGAAGGACTGATGCTGAAGCTGAAGTTCCAATACTTTGACGATCTGATGCAAAGAGCCGACTCATAAGAAAAGACCCTGATGCTAGGAAAGATTGAAGGCAGGAGGAGAAGGGGATGACAGAGGACGAGATGGCTGCATGGCATTGCTGACTTAATGGATATGAGTTTGCCAAGCTCTGGGAGACGGTGATGGACAGGGAACCCTGTCATGCTGCAGTCCATGGGGTCACAAAGAGTCACACACAACTGAGACACTGAACAACACAACAATAAATTCTCAACTATTTTTTTTTCTCGTTATAATCTCCCAATTTAGTAAAACACTCTCCCAAAAAGCTTTGCCTTAACTAACATTTACAGTCATAATCTTGGTTTCATCCCACGCAGATTTTTTAAGAGACCCATACCCAACAACCATCCTGTTTCTGAGTGCTGCTCCTTACATGAACTACCCTGCAGAGACAGACCTCACAGCATATTCTCACTGGCTCTCTACATCTGCCATACTTTTGTCTCGCCCCTTCTCTCTTCCTCCACACTAAGCTCCTTGTGTCTGGCTTATGACTGGAACACAGGCAGCAGGATAGCAGGGTTGGAGAACAATTTCCCTCTGTCCTTTCCTATTGAACAGTGCTGCCAGGCAGGCCCTTTCTTGTGGCTGGAGGTTCCTGACAGCTCCCACCAAGACCTCCTTCCCTTTGTACCATGAGCCCAGAGGCATGAAGGGCTCCTTGCAGTGACTGGTCCCTTATTTCCCCCCATTCCCTGATGGTTTCCTTAACCTTGCCCACCCTCTGGATTGGGCATCTTTCATTCTCTTCAAATAGCCACTTTCAAATGTCCATCCTCCTTCCTTCTGGCTCACTGACAGACACCGAAAATAAGCAAAACTTCTTATTATTAATATGCATAAAACAAAAATTTAATATTAACAGTTATCTTGAAGGCATTGATTCAGGCATAGTTGACACAGTTTACCCACTAGCGTCCATTCCCCTCTGATTTCACGGCATTTGGGTTTCTTGTGAGAACAGTCACCTCCCTATCTTGCTTTTGCAGTCACTTGTGGTAGAAGACAATCCCACCACCTCCACCCTTCTCAGTATAAAAATAAGAAAGGTACACTTTCAGTTTTCCTAAAGTTGCCAAAGCATCTTTCTTCAACCCAAAAAGTGTGCAATGTTTCTAAGAGCCAGTGTGCTTTTACAGTAGAAGTTCTCTACCCAACTTGGAGCTATGGATTGTTGACTATTGAACTTCACTACTGATGGGGAGTGAAGGCAAGCGAAGATCAGAGCCCCAGCCAAAGCCCCTTGGAGGGGCAGCCCAAGAAGGAGCAGTTATGAGGCCTGATCAAGAGGCTAAGAATCACCAGTCCCTCCAGTGCAGGGCTCTGACTCCCAGATCCACTGGGTTGGACTCTCCGGCGGCAAGACTGGAAATGTGCATTCCTGACAGCCCTCAAGGAGATGGGTATTCCCTCTCGAGGTAAGAACCACTGCAATATGCAGGCAGCTCTGAATGGAATATTTAAAGCAAGCAAGGGAGGAATATATTTTCCATAGAATTAAACTACTTACTTAGCTGAAATAGTAATGCACAGATTTTACTGATTTTCCAAGTTTGTTTTGACAATATATATAAAAATTAAAGCATTTTTCAGATGGCTTGCTTCTGGAAGAGAGACCACAGCACATGCTGTTAAAAGACTCAACTTCTCATTCAAACTGCTATCTGTGTGCTGGTGCGTATGCTATTTATTCCACTGGTCTTTAAACCAAATCTTTGTTGTACATGCATCCATCTTATGCACTTGCACACATGTGCACACCCTGGAGGTACTATGCACATGGGCATGTATGCACACAGAAATGTACACAGTAGGTATGTCCCATAGAGCCCTCTATCAGTCTCACAGTGATGTTTGGCGAAAGGCCTTATCAATAAGAACTTCTAGACCCCATTATCATTTACTGAGGCACAGAGGATTATCTGCAGAGGCAGCTCTGTAAACTTTCAAAATACCCCACCCTCCTTGGGAAGCCATAAACGTAATATTTCACTGATGCGCACTGCGGTAGCATATTAACCCACCAGGCAAGTGCTTTCAAAGGGCTGGCCTCCTCAGCAGAAACCTAATCATCTCTGCCACTGCTCTGTACTGGGCCTGCTTCAATAAGTGCTGTTTATCTGGCTGCATTTGCCAGACAGAAGCAGAGGGATGCTAAACTTGGCATTTGGAGCCTTCCATCCTCTGAGCAGCCACAAGCCTGATGCACACAGCTGACAACCAGCCAGTCAACCCCAAAGCTGCCAGCGGGGCAGGAAGCCCTTGAACTAGTCAGTATTGCAGGAGAGCATGAGGCGCACCATCATCTTTCCTCTTCTGCTACCCGTCCTGCCTCTTTTTCTTCCTTGACATCTTAATCTCTCCAAAAAGACAGCTTAGTGAGTCGGGAGGAGCTGGCTCTTTCTCCCTTCCTTCTCCTGCTTCCCCGCCTCAGGCTTTGGTATCATTTATTTAAAAAAAAAAAAAAAAAAAAAGGTTTCTATGCCTGTTTGCTCCAGGCAGAGTCTGAAGGCACATTCTCACACTAATTGGAGCTCTATAAAAAGGGAGCATTTTGTCCTGAGATAAACCAACCCTTCCACCACTGGAAGGACTCAAGCAGGATTTCTGACAAGAACTTTGCACTTTAGGTTCCAAGTTGGATTAGACAGCCCTCAAGGTCCCACTGCTATGTTTTTACATTCTATAATTCCACGTTCTTATCCGCAGTTTACTTCGCAGTTCTAGTGGTGATAATTAGAGTGAAATTTTGCATTTTCTTTGAGAGCTCTCCTGCCTTGCAAATTTCCTAATATTTCTGTTTTGAGGAAGATGTAAGCTATAAGATTTTTTAATCCCTTAAGTGGACCTTTGAAGGGAAAAGTCACAGTTTGGAAAGGGCAAGGTGTTTTTGTCTGTTGGCTGAAGATAAAGAGGTAACCACATCTCTGCTCTGCTGGGGATGGGGATGGCAGATAGGGAAAGCTGAGGAAGGGAAGGCAATGTGCTCTTCCAAAAGAACTTCCAAAAGCTACTGATGCAGCAGCAGAGTCACACAATTGCTCCCTTATCCTTCTCAGTAAACTGTCAGCATCAGAGGAATCATCTGGAAAACCTGTCACAATAGCTGAGCTCTGGACATAAATAATTTGGGGACAAGATTACCAACATAAACTACATATCCAAGCAAGAAAATAAGATACTCTCTTCTTTCTCCCCACAGGGCACTCATTGCATTTCTCAAGGCTTTTTTTTTTTTTTTTTTTTTGGCTTTATTGATAGCTAAGTTTTATGACTTCACTTGCACACTTCCATACCTGAAGCATCCCTTGGGTTGACAATCACCACCTCCATCTAGCACACCACATGTAA
Organism: Bubalus bubalis; assembly: GCF_019923935.1. Lineage (NCBI taxonomy): Eukaryota > Metazoa > Chordata > Mammalia > Artiodactyla > Bovidae > Bubalus > Bubalus bubalis. The sequence continues at coordinate 45,490,697 of NC_059161.1, forward strand.
CTAATAACACATACACACAAGATTCCATTGTCTAGCAAAGGCAACCTCCAGAAAATAAAAAAAAAAAATTACTCTCTGGCTAGTCAGAGAAAGGTCCAGAGATTATTATAAGAATGGGGAGACACACTGATTAATGCAAAGAAATTCACGGTCCTGGGTTCTTTTCCTTCTCCACTCATTTGGATCCAGTATGATCGTTGCCTATATACCAAAAAAAAAAAAAAAAGTAAAATCTAAATTAATCTCAATCTGCTGCAAGATCAGACCACCACTACTGTTCATTCTGGTTACCAAATCTTGGGCTTCCCAGGTGTCTCAGTGGTAAAGAATCTGCCTGCCAATGCAGGGAGACATGGTTTTGATCCCTGGGTCAGGGGGATCCCCTGGAGAAGGAAATGGCAACCGACTCCAGTACTCTTGCCTGGGAAATCCCATGGACAGAGAGGAATCTGGCAGGCTCCTGGGGTCGCAAAAGAGTCAGACACAGCTAAGCAACTGAGCAACAACAAGCAAACCGTAACCTAGAGCCTTTTAACCTAGAAGAGGATTCTCTTCTCAGTTTTGGGTGAATTTACTGCTATATGACCGATTAAGCCACATTATCTGTCTGGGTCTTCTCTGTCTGTAAAATACAATGAATTATATTTTCTCCATATTTTATGATTAAAGAAAAACAGAAAAAAAAAGATTTGATAATGATAAGCGTAAATGATTCATCTGAATCTTTTGTCTAATAGGTGTAATACCCCCAGTAAATCACAGTTTCAACATGTAACTTCTATGCAGGGTACCAATAAAATGCATCTTTAAAGCATTCTGAGAATCAGTCACTTCACAAAGTAACTTTTTTTTTTTCTTTTTCAGCAGATTAAATATTCCAGTCAGATTTAGTATTACACTGTAAGAAAGCAGCACAATACCATAAAGGGACTCAAAAAATACGCTGTTTTCTTACCTCTTTACTTATTTCTCATTCATTCCTTATTCAACAAATATTCATTAAATGACTAGTGCTTTCGAGGAAACATGTTAAGGCTGAGAAGCTGTAACTAGATGGATATGCCCAGTGGCAAAACAGCTTTACTGGTACTATGTGGTTGTTTTAAAAGTTCTGTTCACTTCATGTCATTTAGCCAGACGGTAAGGGATAGGTTCTGCTGATAATATTGGTTAGTGTAAGTGAGAAATCCTTTTGTTTCCTATGTAGGTTTTAACTTCTCATGGACTATGTCTCAATACTTTATTCCCAGCACTTAGCCCTGTACAACTAACTCTAAGGGTCAGTTGAAATGTAAATAATAATCATAATACTAAATGATAACACTCCTTCCACTATGTGTAGCCTAAGACATGTCACTACACCTGATTTTTTCCTCACTCATAAAATAATACAGATAGACAAGGCAGGTAGGGCTTGGCCTGATGTCTGACTGATGCCTGAAAATCTATAAGAGAGATGGTGCTGGCTATTAGTTCTGAAGGCATCCTGAAGAGTGGGTACTACAATTTGTGCCCCCTAAGTGCCAGAGCTGTGAAAAGAAGAGAAGCGAAAAGCAAAGGAGAAAAGGAAAGATATAAGCATCTGAATGCAGAGTTCCAAAGAATAGCAAGAAGAGATAAGAAAGCCTTTCTCAGCGATCAATGCAAAGAAATAGAGGAAAACAATGGAATGGGAAAGACTAGAGATCTCTTCAAGAAAATTAGAGATACCAAGGGAACATTTCATGCAAAGATGGGCTCGATCAAGGACAGAAATGGTATGGACCTAACAGAAGCAGAAGATATTAAGAAGAGGTGGCAAGAATACACAGAAGAACTGTACAAAAAAGATCTTCACGACCCAGATAATCATGATGGTGTGATCATTCACCTAGAGCCAGATATCATGGAATGTGAAGTCAAGTGGGCCTTAGAAAGCATCACTATGAACTGTGGTGTTGGAGAAGACTCTTGAGAGTCCCTAGGACTGCAAAGAGATCCAACCAGTCCATTCTGAAGGAGATCAGCCCTGGGATTTCTTTGGAAGGAATGATGCTAAAGCTGAAACTCCAGTACTCTGGCCACCTCATGCAAAGAGTTGACTCATTGGAAAAGACTCTGATGCTGGGAGGGATTGGGGGCAGGAGGAGAAGGGGACAACAGAGGATGAGATGGCTGGATGGCATCACTGACTCGATGGATGTGAGTCTGAGTGAACTCCAGGAGTTGGTGATGGACAGGGAGGCCTGGCGTGCTGCGATTCATGGGGTCACAAAGAGTCAGACACGACTGAGCGACTGAACTGAACTGAACTCAACTGAATAAACTGCTTGCTTCCCTGCCCAGATTCTGGGCAAGTGGAGACACAAAGCATAGCAGTAAGACTGAGGAGACCACATTACCACCATTATTCCTGGTGAAGGCTACACTGAGAGATGGGGTTTAGGTCTGCAGGCAGATATGCTACCCAGTGCTGAGCATTCAAAGTAGATACACTGACCTGTGTGGCCATAGGTGGCACTCATCTGGGCCAGACCCCTCCTCTGCTGGGAAAAGCTTACCTTAGGGGCACAGTGGAGAATATTTCTCTTAATGCATTTTTATGTATAAGACCTTCATGAATCTCACCATTTTTCCCCCAAATGATCTCATCACATATGTATAACTTGTACAACTCTCTTCTTCACCAAATCATGCAGTACCTCATTATGCACATTATAATGTCATGCTCATACCCAGAAATTATTTTTACTTTTAACGTTGATTGAGCTGAATTGCATAACACCTGAAGGCGGTGCTTGAGTCTCAAGGTACCTGCAGGATTGCTGAGCTGTCATTGGAGTTGTTAGCACTTCTGACACGATTCTTTACAATGCTACCCCTCATTTATCAGTCTGATATATGTTCCTCATTTAAACACAATCCATCTGTGGGTTTATCTATAGATCCACAGTGGCTATTCATTACCAGTTGATGTTTACTGAGTGACACTTAGATGGGGAATGTACTACCTAAATTACTCTGACTTCCAATCAATCAATTCATAGACCTTTATAAATAAAAAATTACACTGACTTCCAATCCAGGCATATTTAGTAAATGACCTGATCAGCAAATATCAGTATAGTAAAGTGAAATCACTCAGTGGTGTCTGACTCTTTGCAACCCCATGGACTGTAGCCTACCAGTCTCCTCAGTCTATGGAATTTTCCAGGCAAGAATACTGGAGTGGGTTGCCATTTCCTTCACCAAATATGAGTATAGAGATATGCAATAATACATTTATTACAGTCAGACTCAGTTAGCGTATGGAAACTAATAACCTCCAAATCTCAGTGGCTTAAAACAAAGTTTTCTTTCTTTTGTCCTCACCCATTGAAACAGTGCTGGCTACTGTGGTAGGAGAAAGAAAGTGATCTCCTACCAGCAAGTGTGCAAAATCTTTGGCACATCTCTCCCACTCACACAGTGGCCGGAGCTAGCCACATAGCTCTGTTCAACACAAGGCTCCAACTCTCATACTCGTAAGGTTTCCCTAGATAGTAGGGAGCCAGAAATACTTGGGAAAGGGCATTAGGGGCTATGTCAGCATTGTAGCACATGTAGCGTTGCAGCGTATGTAGCATATGGCTGCACTGAGTCAGAAATTAAGCAGACTGTATTGTGGCTAAAAGCATGTGGAACACTCACCAAGCTTAACGAAAAGAGTTTCATTCAATGACAAAAAAAAAAAAAAAATCAGTTACTATTAGAAATAGTTCTCAGTATTTCTAAATAACTTAAAAGAGCCATTACTAGGGTACCGCTGCTGTATCTTCAGTGAATAATAATTTTTCAGTAACAATGCAAAAAAGATACCACTTGAGACCTATTTTTAAAGTAATATACATTGTGCAGCATTAGGACCTTTTGTTGATACTTTGAAACTGGGAGGATTTTCTTCCAGAGTTAGAGTTAAATTATCAAGAAAAGTATCAGACATGTATGGCACTGGTGTCCAGCTCTACACTCTCCTTTCTCTTTAGGACTTTGGTCTGCCCTAAAATCCCATTTTCTTCACTCTCAATGAACTAGAGTCACCTTTCTTCCTCATTTTCCATTAAGTCACTCATTAAAATTTCCATTAGCATCAATAAGAATACTATTTACAGGGGCACACATTAGGTAATGAAGGGAAATAAGAAGCAAGTAAGTGGAATTTCTGGACTAACTTTGTTGTTTAAGTGAATGTACCATAGACATAGTTTGCAAAAATGGCTCAGTTCACACCCCAAGGTACAGTAAAAGTTTTTATAGACAATCCCATGGCATCAAGAATTGGTGTCCACAGTCAGAATGGCTGCGATCCAAAAGTCTACAAGTAATAAATGCTGGAGAGGGTGTGGAGAAAAGGGAACCCTCTTACACTGTTGGTGGGAATGCAAACTAGTACAGCCACTATGGAGAACAGTGTGGAGATTCCTTAAAAAACCGGAAATAGACCTGCCTTATGATCCAGCAATCCCACTGCTGGGCATACACACTGAGGAAACCAGAAGGGAAAGAGACACGTGTACCCCAATGTTCATCGCAGCACTGTTTATAATAGCCAGGACATGGAAGCAACCTAGATGTCTATCAGCAGATGAATGGATAAGAAAGCTGTGGTACATATACACAATGGAGTATTATTCAGCCATTAAAAAGAATACATTTGAATCAGTTCTAATGAGGTGGATGAAACTGGAGCCTATTATACAGAGTGAAGTAAGCCAGAAAGAAAAACACCAATACAGTATACTAACACATATATATGGAATTTAGAAAGATGGCAACAATAACCCTGTGTACAAGACAGCAAAAGAGACACTGATGTATAGAACAGTCTTATGGATTCTGTGAGAGAGGGAGAGGGTGGGAAGATTTGGGAGAATGGCATTGAAACATGTAAAATATCATGTATGAAACGAGTTGCCAGTCCAGGTTCGATGCACGATACTGGATGCTTGGGGCTGGTGCACTGGGACGACCCGGAGGGATAGAATGGGGAGGGAGGAGGGAGGAGGGTTCGGGGTGGGGAGCACATGTATACCTGTGGCGGATTCATTTTGATATTTGGCAAAACTAATACAGTTATGTAAAGTTTAAAAATAAAATAAAAAAAAAAAAGAATTGGTGTCCATTCACAACACATATAGACGTCAACATAAAAATGTATCCTTTCCTCTCAGATAAAGTTCTTTGCTATTAATTTAAGAGAAATTCTACTTGATGTTTTTCTGGTTCTTCTAGCAAACGTGTAATACTGCATTTTCTCATTATAATAGCACAGCAGTGAAAGTGAAGTTGTCTTATTAGATGTACCCCAAGTGTTTTGGCAGCCTGGAATCCAGACCTAAAAGGATTCCTAGTTCACTATTCCCTCTGTTCACTTGATAGCTCCCATCTGTGCTCCCCTTGACTGAACTGGACCTAGATGTTTCTCCTCTGGTCCTTATTTACAGTCCCTTTCTGAATACCACGTGCTAAGTGAACTCTTCAGTTTCCTTCTGCTGGAGTCTCTACAAATGCCCAGGCTGCTTTCATGGACATGGTCTAAGGAACTCAGGCTTTCTTTGCTCTGACCCTTCAGTCAGTTCAGTCACTCAGTCGTGTCCAACTCTTTGTGACCCCATGAATCGCAGCACGCCAGGCCTCCCTCTCCATCACCAACTCCCGGAGTTGACTCAGACTCACGTCCATTGAGTCAGTCATGCCATCCAGTCATCTCATCTTGTCATCCCCTTCTCCTCCTGCCCCCAATCCCTCCCAGCATCAGAGTTTTTTCCAATGAGTCAACTCTTCGCATGAGGTGGCCAAAGTACTGGAGTTTCAGCTTTAGCATCATTCCTTCCAAAGAACACCCAGGGCTAATCTCCTTCAGAATGGACAGGTTGAATCTCCTTACAGCCCAAGGGACTCTCAAGAGTCTTCTCCAACACCACTGTTCAAAAGCATCAATTCTTCAGCACTCAGCTTTCTTCACAGTCCAACTTTCACATCCATACATGACCACTGGAAAAACCATAGCCTTGACTAGACGAACCTTTGTTGGCAAAATAATGTCTCTGCTTTTCAATATGCTATCTAGGTTGGTCATACCTTTCCTTCCAAGGAGTAAGCGTCTTTTGATTTCATGGCTGCAGTCACCATCTGCAGTGAGTTTGGAGCCCAAAAAAATAAAGTCTGACACTGTTTCCACCGTTTCCCCATCTATTTCCCATGAAGTGATGGGACCAGATGCCATGATCTTCGTTTTTGGAATGTTGAGTTTTAAGCCAAATTTTTCACTCTCTTCTTTCACCCTCATCAAGAGGCTTTTTAGTTAATCTTCACTTTCTACCATAAGCATGATGTCATCTGCATATCTGAGGTTATTGATATTTCTCCCGGCAATCTTGATTCCAGTTTGTGCTTCTTCCAGCCCAGCGTTTCTCATGATGTACTCTGCATATAAGTTAAATAAGCAGGGTGACAATATACAGCCTTGATGTACTCCTTTTCCTATTTGGAACCAGTCTGTTGTTCCATGTCCAGTTCTAACTGTTGCTTCCTGACCTGCATAAAAATTTCTCAAGAGGCAGGTCAGGTGGTCTGGTATTCCCATCTCTTTCAGAATTTCCCAGTTTATTGTGATCCACACAGTCAAAGGCTTTGGCATAGTCAATAAAGCAGAAATAGATGTTTTTCTCTTACTCTCTTGCTTTTTCTATGATCCAGCTGATGTTGGCAATTTGATCTGTGGTTCCTCTGCCTTTTCTAAAACCAGCTTGAACATCAGGAAGTTCACGGTTCACGTATTGCTGAAGCCTGGCTTGGAGAATTTTGAGCATTACTTTACTAGCGTGTGAGATGAGTGCAATTGTGCGGTAGTTTGAGCATTCTTTGGCATTGCCTTTCTTTGGGATTGGAATGAAAACTGACCTTTTCAAGTCCTGTGGCCACTGCTGAGTTTTCCAAATTTGCTGGCATATTGAGTGCAGCACTTTCACAGCATCATCTTTCAGGATTTGAAATAGCCCACCTGGAATTCCATCACCTCCACTAGCTTTGTTCAAAAGCATCAATTCTTTGGCGCTCAGTCTTCTTCACAGTCCAACTCTCACATCCATACATGACCACTGGGAAAACCATAGCCTTGACTAGATGGACCTTTGTTGGCAAAGTAATGTCTCTGCTTTTGAATATGCTATCTAGGTTGGTCATAACTTTCCTTCCAAGGAGTAAGTATCTTTTAATTTCATGGCTGCAGTCACCATCTGCAGTGATTTTGGAGCCCCCAAAAATAGTCTGACTCTGTTTCCACCGTTTCCCTATCTATTTCCCATGAAGTGATGGGACCAGATGCCATGATCTTCGTTTTCTGAATGTTGAGCTTTAAGCCAACTTTTTCACTCTCCACTTTCACTTTCATTAAGAGGCTTTTTAATTCCTCTTCACTTTCTGCCATAAGGGTGGTGTCATCTGCATATCTGAGGTTATTGATATTTCTCCTGTAAATCTTGATTCCAGCTTGTGCTTCTTCCAGCCCAGCATTTCTCATGATGTACTCTGCATATAAGTTAAATAAGCAGGGTGACAATATACAGCCTTGACGTACTCCTTTTCCTATTTGGAACCAGTCTGTTGTTCCATGTCCAGTTCTAACTGTTGCTTCCTGACCTGCATATAGGTTTCTCAAGAGGCGGTCAGGTGGTCTGGTATTCCCATAGCTTTCAGAATTTTCCACAGTTTATTGTGATCCACACAGTCAAAGGCTTTGGCATAGTCAATAAAGCAGAAATAGATGTTTTTCTGGAACTCTCTTGCTTTTTCGATGATCCAGCGAATGTTGGCAATTTGATCTCTGGTTCCTCTGCCTTTTCTAAAACCAGCTTGAACATCAGGAAGTTCACGGTTCACATATTGCTGAAGCCTGGCTTGGAGAATTTTGAGCATTACTTTACTAGCGTGTGAGATGTTTATTAGGCACCTCAAATAGAGCAGCAGAAAGGTCTAATGCAGAAGACCCCAGCCACAGGCTGAGGTTGGAAAGAGGGAAGATCAATGGCTTGGAAGTGAGGAGGAAGAGAGTATTCCAGGGGGTACAGTACTATTACACAAAAGTAAGCACAGTATTCTTATCTGGGTGTATTTTAAATGTTCTCAAGTGCTTCTATTTATGATTAAAAGGCTTAACTTGATGTAAATCAAAACTACAATGGTGTACCACCTCACACTGGTCAGAATGACCATCATTGAAAAGTCTAGAAATAGCAAATGCTGGGAAAGGTTTGGAGAAAGGGGAACCCAAATAAACTGTTGGTGGGAATGTAAATTGCTGCAGTATGGAAGTTCCTCAAAACACAGAGTTGCCATATGATCCAGCAATCCCACTCTTGGGTATATATCCAGAGGAAACTGTAATTCAAAGGGATATGTGCACCCCAGTGTTCACAGCAATACTATTTACAATAGCCAAACAAGGAAGCAACCTAAATGCCTATCGACAGAAGAATGGATAAAGAATGTGTGGACGTATATCAAATGAAATATTAGTCATAAAAAAGAATGAAATAATGTCACTTGCAGCGGAGAAGGAAATGGCAACCCACTCCAGTGTTCTTGCCTGGAGAATCCCAGGGACGGGGGAGCCTGGTGGGCTGCCGTCCATGGGGTCACACAGAGTCAGATGTGACTGAAGCAACTTAGCAGCAGCAGCAGGAGTAACATGGATGGCCCTAGAGATTATCATATCAAGTGAAGTAAGTCAGAAAGAGAAAAACAAATATGATATCACTTAAATATGGAATCTAAAATATGATACAAGTAAACTTATTTACAAAACAGAAAGAGAATCACAGACACAGAAAACAAATATGATTAGCAAAGGGGTAAGAGTAGGAGAGAGATAATATAGGAGTTTGGGATTAGCAGATATAATCTACTATGTATAAAAAGATAAACAACAAGGTCCTATATATAGTACAAGGAACTATATTCAATATCCTTAAGAAAGCATAAGAGGAAAAAAATGAAAATGTATATATACATATGTGTGAGTGTGTGTGTGTGTATATATATATATCTGAATCACTTTCTTGTACACCAGAAAGTAATAAAAGATTGTAAATCAAAGATACATAAATAAAAAGTTTTTTTATTTTTTTTATTTTTTTTTAAATTTTATTTTATTTTTAAATTTTACATAATTGTATTAGTTTTGCCAAATATCAAAATGAATCCGCCACAGGTGTAATTTTATCAAGACGTATAATTTCTCAGAAAGTCAGTGTAAGAATCTTTGCCTTTGACTTTTGACCTTTGCCAGCATAAGGACACAGAATGAACAGTGAAGGGGACAGACAAAGTCTTGTTTTGTGGGTGATATTGTAATGGAGGAAGAGGGACAAAAAACAAGTGATAAGTATATAAAATATTTTTGCATACTATGCTAAAGCTGAAACTCCAGTACTTTGGCCACCTCATGTGAAGAGTTGACTCATTAGAACAGACCCTGATGCTGGGAGGGATTGGGGGCAGGAGGAGAAGGGGACGACAGAGGATGAGATGGCTGGATGGCATCACTGACTCGAGGGACGTGAGTTTGAGTGAACTTCGGGAGTTGGTGATGGACAGGGAGGCCTGGCGTGCTGCAATTCATGGGGTCGCAAAGAGTTGGGCACGACTGAGCGACTGAACTGAACTGAACTGAATGAGTACCATGGAGAAAAATAAGGAAGAGTAAGAGGATAGAAAAGAATGGGTCTGGCTTCTTTGGGCAGATGGTTAACTCTGGCCTGTGAAAACAGAATTCTATTAGAGTTCCAGTGTAGGGAGGGAAAGAACCTCAAGGAGACATAGGGAGCACAGAGTCTCAAACTGAGGAAGCAGCGACTGTTCAGAGCTCAAGGGAAAACCAATGTGTCTTCCTAGTAGGCCAGTGTGGCTCACATTGAAGAGAAGGGGTGAGCCCAGGACATAAGAATAAAGGCAGCAGTGACAGGAGGGGGACTTTAAGAAAAGGTCAGTGAGAGCCAGGGCAGCACCCAGAGAAGGGAAAGTTATTAGAAGGCTCTTGAAAATGAACCCATTGCTGGATATATATATATGTATATATATACACATATATATATATATATTCATTCCATGAATGGCAAGGAAACAGGGCAGAGGCCATTAAAATATTTTAAGTGCAAGATAAGTAGAACCTAGCCTTAGGCAGTTATTGCAGATGCCAAAATCTGAAAACTTGTACCAAAGTAAAGTTGGCAAAGCACAGAGACATACTGCATTACAAGGGCAAAGAGGAGAGAGAAATAATAGACAACTTAGGGTCAGCTACCTGATTTCATTGTCAGTGACAGCAGAGATGGGATATGAGAGTATCTAATAAATGATCACTCCAAGGGAAGTTATAATCAACAATGACAGCACCTTGCAAAAAGTTTAAAAAAAAAAATGTCCAAACAGCCATGCTGTTTTCCAAAAACAGTGCAGGACAGATATGAAAAAGAAAATCAATAAAGGGAATAAAAAAGAACTTTATCACAAACTCACTAATCTTGAGATAAACTGCCAAAAGGTAAATTTCATGGTAAATTTGCAAAGAGTCAGACGTGACTGAGCTACTGAGAACACACAAACAATGAAAACAAAATAAATACTTTTAACTGGTTGATACTGCAACGTAATTAATCTGATTCAGTTCAGTTCAGTCGCTCATTTGTGTCTTGTAGCACACTAGGCCTCCCTGTCCATCACCAACTCCCGGAGTTCACTCAGACTCACATCCATCGAGTCAGTGATGCCATCCAGCCATCTCATCCTCTGTCGTCCCCTTCTCCTCCTGCCCCCAATCCCTCCCAGCATCAGGGTCTTTTCCAATGAGTCAACTCTTCGCATGAGGTGGCCAAAGTACTGGAGTTTCAGCTTTAGCATCATTCCTTCCAAAGAAATCCCAGGGCTGATCTCCTTAAGAATGGACTGGTTGGATCTCCTTGCAGTCCAAGGGACTCAAGAGTCTTCTCCAACACCACAGTTCAAAAGCATCAATTCTTTGGCGCTCAGCCTTCTTCACAGTCCAACTCTCACATCCATACATGACCAGAGGAAAAACCATAGCCTTGACTAGATGAACCTTTGTTGGCAAAGTAATGTCTCTGCTTTTGAATATGCTGTCTAGGTTGGTCATAACTTTCCTTCCAAGGAGTAAGCGTCTTTTAATTTCATGGCTGCAGTCACCATCTGCAGTGATTTTGGAGCCCCCCAAAAATAAAGTCTGACACTGTTTCCACTGTTTCCCCATCTATTTCCCATGAAGTGATGGAACCAGATGCCATGATCTTAGTTTTCTGAATGTTGAGCTTTAAGCCAATTTTTTCACTCTCCTCTTTCACTTTCACCTTCTTCAAAAAATAAAAATGGAGATTTGCACAGAACAATTTGTGAAAAAAAAAAAAAAAAGAAAGAAACAAGGCATCTTTTGTATTTTTACGGGATCCAAAGAGAAGCCAAGAAATTTGAGAACTGTCAGAAAGCCCTGAGAAGCCCAATATCCAAAATTTATGCTCATTTGAAGAAAAACAAGGCAATTGCCTGTGCTGTTCAGTCAATTAAGAAATCAAACACCTTTCATAATAAATTTCTGTAAAATATGTATGTTTAAAGTAAAATTGTTTATCCACAAATAAACAATTTAGTCTGCAAATGAGAATTCCAGTCAGCTTCTATTTTAAAAAATAAAAAAACAAACACAAATTTTACAACTGAGCACTGTGTTTCACATAGAGTGATTCTTCAGATAATATTTAGGTTTTGTCTGGTTTTTAGAAAAGGCCAAACGGACCACAGGCTGAAAATAAGAAATTCTTTTGGGTTCCCTCTACTTTTCTCTAAGCCTCAATTACTTCTTTCTATATGACTAAATAAAATTAAGGTAATTACAGTAGGGATTATGATGCCTGCTGCTGCTGCTGCTGCTAAGTCACTTCAGTCGTGTCCGACTCTGTGCGACCCCATAGACGGCAGCCCACCAGGCTCCCCCATCCCTGGGATTCTCCAGGCAAGAACACTGGAGTGGGTTGCCATTTCTTTTTCCAATGCATGAAAGTGAAAAGTGAAAGTGAAGTCGCTCAGTCATGTCTGACTCTTAGCGACGCCATGGACTGTAGCCTACCAGGCTCCTCCATGGGATTTTCCAGGCAAGAGTACTGGAGTTATGATGCCTAGTCAGACATTAATTACAGTTAATCTTTCAAGCAAATTATTTCAAGAGCTAGGCACTATGCTAGGAATTCATACTGTTTATCACATTTTGCTGGTTTGAAATCATAAGGAATATGGTAGCTGATGCATTGTGTATTTAGTTAGACACCCAAATAATCTGTACGAATGACTAAGAAATCTTCATAAAATAAAACACCGTTTTTAAGGAGTTACAACATAGAAACTACATCATTCCCAGGTTGTATCTGCATATGCAGAGGTCTAAAATAACTGAAATATAATTTCTGATGCAATATGTCATGAGAAGGGACAATAGCTACCAATGGATCAAAAGTAGCAGTCAGAAGGTTCCTGTAAGTTCTACCATTGACACAGAGAACTCATTGCACCAAGAAAATCAAGACTTGGTCAGCCCACTGCACCTGACTGGTGTTAAGACATGATTAAAAATGCCATGTACTATAATACTAATAACTAACATTCAATTTAACGCTTACTTCAATAAATTTCAGGAAACTTGCTTAACTTTATGTGTATATCATCTCATTTAATCATAACTATTCCTACAGATGCTAAAATTGAGACATAAAGTTGTACATTTCTTTGTGAAATCTACACAGCCAGTAATTAGCAGAGCACTTATTTGAATTAAGGCAGTCTGAAACTGTTTTTAAATCATAGTTTCCAGTTCCTTGATAGCTATTGCCTTCATTAAGCCTATTACATGTTTAGAATGGATACCTAGAGTTAGTGTATCAGAAATGACAGCATTATGTTCCAAGAACTTGGAAAAGATGAGAATTCAGTTGTCCCGGGGTTTACTTTGAAAACTATACGACTGGAAGTTATAAACAACGTCTCCTTAAAGAAAGACTACCTCCATGGGTAGGAAAGCAGGACCACTTGTGGCTTAATTCAGTCAATGAGATGAATAGGGGCTGAATCAGAAGAAGGCGGGAAAGGAAGGTACTTAAAGAAAGCAACTGTAGTGACTTTCCAACCCTTTCGCTGAAAACAAGCTGATTTACCTCAACATGTTCAGTCCCAGGGCTACATGCAGCTTTGAGGAGATAACTGCATAACACCCATCTTTTCAAAGATGGGAATTCAGCTGTCCTGGGGTTTACTTTGAAACTGTATTATTGGAACAGTTATATGCAACGTTATATACAACATGGTCACAATGAACGTTCCATTTTTAATTTAGTTTTTCATGTATTTTTATCTGGAGAGAGCATTTTGGTTGATTAGAAGACACAAGATCTCAGCACTCTTGTCAAGTGGTACTGTAAACTAATAAATTCTGCTCTGCTTTTAATTATTTTTTAAAAAGTTTTTAAAAATCAATTTAAAAAAATTTTGACATTCCAGGATCTAGTATTACACTTGGTGGCTGTATGATGCAGGAGTGGCATTTCTGCTTTATTGACTATGCCAAAGCCTTTGACTGTGTAGATCACAACAAACTGTGGTAAATTCCTAAACAGGTGGGAATACCAGACCACCTGACTTGCCTCTTGAGAAAGCTGCATGTAAGTCAAGAAGCAACAGTTAGAACTGAACATGGAACAACAGACTGGTTCCAAATCGGCAAAGGAGTATGTCAAGGCCATATATTGTCACCCTGCTTATTTAACTTCTATGCAGAGCACATCATGAGAAATGCTGGGCTGGAAGAAGCACAAGCTGGAATCAAGATTGCCAGGAGAAATCTCAATAACCTCAGCTATACAGATGACACCAGTTTTATGGCAGAAAGCGAAGAAGAACTAAAGAGCCTCTTGATGAAAGTGAAACAAGGAGAGTGAAAAGTTGGCTTAAAACTCAATATTCAGAAAATAAAGATCATGGCATCTGGTCCCATCACTTCATGGCATATAGATGGGGAAACAGTGGAAACAGTGTCAGACTTTATTTTTGGGGGTGCTTCCAAATCACTGCAGATTGTGACTGTAGCCATGAAATTAAAAGATGTTTACTCCTTGGAAGAAAAGCTATGACCAATCTAGACAGCATATTAAAAAGCAGAGATGTTACTTTGCCAACAAAGGTCCATCTAGTCAAAAATATGGTTTTTCCAATAGTCATGTATGAATGTGAGAATTGGACCATAAAGAAAGCTGGGCACCGAAGAATTGATGCTTTTGAACTGTGGTGTTGGAGAAGACTCTTGAGAGTTCCTTGGACTGCAAGGAGATCAAACCAGTCCATCCTAACAGAAATCAATCCTGAATACTCATTGGAAGGACTGATGCTGAAGCTGAAGCTACAATACTTTGGCCACCTGATGCAAAGAACTGAGTCATTGGAAAAGACCCTGATGCCGGGAAAGATTGAAGGCAGAAGGAGAAGGGGATGACAGAGGATGAGATGGTTGGATGACATCACTGACTCAGTGGACATGAGTTTCAGTAAACTCCAGGAGTCAGTGAGGGACAGGGAGGCCTGACATGCTGCAGTCACTGTGGTCGTAGAGTCGGACATGACTGAGTGACTGAACTAAACTGAATATTACACTTAGTATCTCACCTTCATTTTAGAGAAAATTCCTTGTTGATAAACCTTACTATATTGTTCAACAGAGAGGGGATATATATATATATATATATATATATATATATATATATATATGTATACTTATGGCTGATTTGCATTTTTATATGGCAGAAAACAACACAACATTGTAAAGCAACTACCTTCCAATTAAAAAAAAAAAGATAGTCTCATGTACAAAAATCTTTAGACTTTTAGCCTGAGAACCTCTTTTTCTCTAGCTGATCCCAGTGCTTCGTTCCTTTTCCACTAGTAATTAAAACAGATGCACTTTAGTCACTTAGCTGTGTGAGACTCTTTGCAATCCCATGGACTGTAACCCACCAAGCTCCTCTGTCTATGGGATTATCTCAGGAGGAATACTGGAATGGGTTGCCATCTCCTCCTCCAGAGGATCTTCCCAATCTAAGGATCAAATCCCTGTCTCCTGCATTGGCAGGCGGGTTCTTTACCACTGAGTCACCTGGGAAGCCCAGTTCACACAGATAAAATGAGGTGCATATTCCTGGGAGGAACAAAAATTCCTTTGGGCAGAGATCACAAGAAGAAACAAATATGAATGCCATCACAAATTACAGGGAGACATTTTTCCAAGTGTTCCTATGCTAAATCCTACATGAAACAGTATTTCTGTCATAATTACCTAGGCAATTATCATGTTTCATACAGTCAGGTTAAAAACCTGATTCTGATGAAAAGTAAAACAAATCATTGATGAAGCTAAAATAAAAACAGTGTCAGCCAAATACAAAACACATTGGTGGTGGTGGTTGGTAGCGTTTTGCTTAATTACTTTTTATTATCATTTGTTTCTGGTGACACTGAAAAAGCAGTAATCTGAAATGAAATATTTTATCACGTGCATGACAACATGAAGAAAGAAAAAGACAAAATCAATAACCTTACATTGCTGCCTTCAGTGGTAAAGATAAGAGGAACACATATCAAATGTTCTCAATAAAATAGTTACATATAAAAAGCGAAAAAAGGGAAGGACAAGCCCAGTGGATATCATGCACTTGTCCAAGAATTATTCTGCATTTTAAAAAAAATCTTCCCCATATCTGTGGCATTTCATCTCATAAAGAACAAAAGACCTTTGGATACATTTTCTCTTTCTCTCTTGCTTCTTTGCAATAAGTAGTAATAACTCCTCTAATACTTTATGCAAATCTTCATTATGGCACTTTTACCATTATAATTATTTGCTTCAGTGCCTGTCTTTCCCAACAGACTGTGTGTGCTTGGAGGCCTAGGGCTGTCTTAATCATCTCTTCACATCACACATGCTTGCTAATGCTTATTATATAACACAATGACAGGTTGAAAGCTCATGAGTCTACAGGAAGGCCAAGGAAGTAACATAAAGGAATGAAAGCCAGGTGTAAGATGACCAGTGGGGTACTGTTACTCTGAGAAGCCCCTGATCCATCTGAACATGGTAGCTTCTAATTAGACCTGGCAGACTGTTGCTAAGGACATTATCAAGAAGCCAGATATCTAAATATGCATGTGAAGCTTGCCACATTTAAAAAATACTGTGCAAGACAAACAAAACATTATCAAGTAGGCAGATTTTGTCTATGGGGCACGTTTGCAACCAACCAACAGGACATATGCTAATGTGTACTTGGGATCAATAAACCCCAAAATTGAGGAAAGTTTTGTCCTCAGTCTGAATGCAAGTAACTATTCTCAGAGTTGCCAATAAGGTTTTACATAATCTGAATATCATGAAAAACATTTAACTCAAATGACTATAACCATAACCATAACCATAGTACTAAACTATACTATTTACACATACTCACGGGGGCATCTGGTCTATCACTTCATGGCAAATAGATGGGGAAAAAATGGAAACAGTGGCAAATTTTATTTTCTTGGGCTACTAAATCACTGTGGATGGTGACTGCAGCCATGAAATTAAGACATTTGCTCCTTGGAAGAAAAGCTATGGCAAACCTAGACAGCATATTAAAAAGCAGAGACTTCACTCTCCCGACAAAGGTCTGCATAGTCAAAGCTATGGTTTTTACAGCAGTTGTGTACGAATGTGAGAGTTGGACCATAAAGAACCCTGAGCACCAAAGAATTGATGCTTTCCAACTACGGTGCTTCAGAAGACTCTTGAGAGTCCCTTGGACTGCAAGGAGATCAAACCAGTGAATTCTAAAGGAAATCAACCCTTACTATTCATTGGAAGGACTGATGCTGAAGTTGAAGCTCCAATACTTTGGCCACCTGATGGAAAGAGTGAACTCACTGGAAAAGATTCCAATGCTGGGAAAGATTGAAAGCAAAAGAAAAAAGAGGGTGGCAGAGAATGAGATAGTTAGATAGCATCACTGACTCAATGCACATTAATTTGAGAAAACTTGGGAGATAGTGAAGGATAGGGAAGCTTGTCATGCTGCAGGCCATGGGGTCAGAGTTGGACTGACTTAGGGACTGAACAACAATAACAAGTATTACTCAAAAGGGCTTCCCCAGTGGCTCTGTGCTAAACAGTCTGACTATCCATGCAGGAGACTTGGGTTCGATCCCTGGGTTGGGAAGAAATGGCAGCCACTCCAATACAGTCCAGGGGATCACAAAAGAGTTGGAAACAAATTAGTGACTAAAAACCAACAATATATTACTCAACACGTTCAGATCCCCTCTTTCTCCTATGAATCCTACCTAATCCAAGACACAGAGGACTAAAGACTAGAAGCAATAAAGTCATCTTCTTAAGATAGTTAGAAGTGACCAGTGATAGGAATAACCCAATTAGACAAGCAAAGCAGTCAGGGGCCATTTGATGTAGGAGCCATCAGTCCTACAAACTGAATAAACAAGAAAAAATTATTACTTTGCAGCACACTTTATAACAATGAGTCATTAGAGCAAGGTTAAATTATGTTCATTATGTTCTTTTCAATAAAGGAAAGAAATACATGCCACATTTTAGAGTTTTTCTGTCAAATTAGCTATTTTTAATACTATCTAAATTATGCAGGTCAAGAAGCAACAGTTAGAACTGGATATGGAACAATGGACTGGTTCCAAATTGGAAAAGGAGTATGTCAAGGCTGTATATTGTCACCCTGCTTATTTAACTTATTTGCAGAGCACATCATTCAAAATACTGGCCTGGATGAAGCACAAGCTGGAATCAAGATTGCCGGGAGAAATATCAATATCCTCAGATATGCAGAGGATGTCACTCTTATGGCAGAAAGCAAAGAGGAACTAAAGAGCCTCTTGATGAAAGTGGAGAGTGAAAAAGTTGGCTTAAAACTCAACATTCAAAAAAAGAAGATCATGGCATCTGGTCCCATCACTTCATGGCAAAAAGATAAGGAAACAATGGAAACAGTGAGAGACTTTATTTTTGGGAGCTCCCAAATCACTGCAGATGGTGACTGCAGCTATGAAATTAAAAGATGCTTGCTCCTTGTTAGAAAAGCTACGACCAACCTAGACAGCAGATTAAAAACCAGACATTACTTTGCTGAAAAAGGTCCATATAGTCAAAGTTATGGTTTTTACAGTAGTCATGTATGGTTGTGAGAGTTGGACCATAAAGAAAGCTCAACACCGAAGAACTGATGCTTTTGAATTGTGGTGTTGGAGAAGACTTTTGAGAGTCCCTTGGACTGCAAGAGAACAAACCAGTCAATCCTAAAGGAAATCAATCCTGAATATTCACTGGAATGACTGATGCTGAAGCTGAAGCTCCAATACTTTGGCCACCTTATGTGAAGAGTTGACTCATTAATAAAGACCCCAATGCTGGGAAAGATTGAATGCAAGATAAGAAGGGGTTGACAGAGGATGAAATGGTTAGATGGCATCACTGATTCCATGGACATGGGTTTGAGCAAGCTCTGGGAGTTGGTGAAGGACAGGGAAGCCTGGCGTGCTGCAGTCCATGGGGTCGCAAAAAGTCGGACATGACTGAGCAACTGAAGTGAACTAAATTGGTGAATGCCTAGAAATTTCATTCATCAAACATATCATTTTCTCAATGTTGGATAAGTTAAATGTTACCACACTAAATAAAACATCAGTCAGTCAGTTCAGTCGCTCAGTCATGTCCAACTCTTTGCGACCCCATGAATCGCAGCACTCCAGGCCTCCCTGTCCATCACCAACTCCCGGAGTTCACTCATACTCACGTCCATCGAGTCAGTGATGCCATCCAGCCATCTCATCCTCTGTCGTCCCCTTCTCCTCTTGCCCCCAATCCCTCCCAGCATCAGAGTCTTTTCCAATGAGTCAACTCTTAGCATGAGGTGGCGAAAGTACTGGAGTTTCAGCTTTAGCATCATTCCTTCCAAAGAAATCCCAGGGCTGATCACATTACTTTAAATAATTATCAGTGGTTTTCTTTCATTTCTCACCATAATCCCATAAATCAGATATCAGTCCCACTTTGCTGACAATTTAACTGATTCACAGCCACACAATCTTAGACAGTGACTCAGTTCTTTTGGGGCTTCCCAGGTGGCACTAGTGGTAAAGAACCCAACTGCCAAACCAGGAGGCATAAGAAACTTGGGTTCGAACCCTGGGTCAGAAAGATCCCCTGGAGGAGTATATGGTAACCCACTCCAGTATTCTTGCCTGGAGAGTCCCATGGACAGAGGAGCCTGGTGGGGTCCACAGGGTCACAAAGAGTTGGACACAACTGAGATGACTTAGCAAGCATGAGGTTTTTTTTAACTCCTATAAATGTTCTTTCACAGATCCATTCATTCATTCATTTAACACAAATTTATTGAACATTAATATGACTAATAGTTCCACAAAATAAAATGTCAGAAATTTTAAATATAAATATAAATCTACAATTATATTATGATATAATTCAAAACTCCTCCAAAGTTCAGTTTTATAATAAGTGAGTTCTAGAGGTTTTTAAATCACTTTCTAGTACCTGTCATTGAGTTAACAATGTGAGAATATCTTAACACATGTGATATTTTGAAAACCAGACTATTTCTGTACCTAATCCATGAGAAAAATAGGTACAGTAAATAGAAATGACTCCAGCTTTCTCTTGTTCATTAGATAATTAGTTAATTAGAACACTTTTGTAATGCTTTCTTAATCATTCACTCCAATAGTGCAAAGAAATCAAAGTTAATCCATCTGTCGTAAAGGGATTGACTACAGGTTTCTTTATTCAATGTATTTCTTTTAAAACTGTGTAAATTTAGTGTTTGTGCTACTCTTGAAATATCCCAATTAACAACCCAGAAAGAAAAAAAAGACTGCATCATCTTCACAATTTAACAAGTGGAAAATTATGTGATAGAAAGGTTAACCTAACTGATTATACTCAGATGAGCCTTTATCAAACTAGGATTCTCTACCAGGACTCAGTGTATTTTAGAAACTGCTTTTCTAATGAACCTATTGTTTATACAGTCACTTCTGTGTTGCTAAGATACTTGTTGGTTTTGTCTTCTGTTTCTGATTTTGCCACATTATTTTTTTTTAAAAAAAGCACAGCTTCTATAGCAGTCTAGATACTATGATCTTTGCGGGCATCACTAGCTATGCTTTTGGGGGAATGAACATATTGACTTTGATGAAGAAATTGCAAAACATAAAGATAAAATGGTGAAACAAAAATATTTTTATTTGAAATCTTATTTCAAATCCAGGATTTGAAATAATTACATTTACTCATAGTAAAGAAAAAAAAAAAACAAAACAGTATCTCAAAATCCAATACTTAACCAGAAGACTAGGGCAAAGAATAGGATAGATTTGCTGGACTGTACATTTATAAATTACTGACTAAAATTAAGGTCTTATCCATAGTGGTGGCTCAGCTGCTAAAGAACTTGCCTGCCATGCAGGAGATGCAAGAGACACAGGTTTGATCCTTGGGTCAAGAAGATTCCCTGGAAAAGAAAATGGCAAACTACTCCAGTATTCTTGCCTGGAAAATTCCATGGATAAAGGAGCTGATGGAGTTGCAGAGTCAGACATGACTGAGTATGCGCACACACACACACAAACACACACACAAACACACAGCCTAGTTTAATGCTTTGTGAACAGTAAGTTGGACTCACATTAGAAAGAATTCACCAGATTTTGAACTGACAATCCAAGGACAAAGTAATCTGATTTTGCGTCTAAACTCAGCCTTGATTTTGATGTCAGTTAATTTGCTGATGACTTTGAAAACATTAAATCGTTGCCGTCCTCAAACCTGGAGAAATGAGTCATCTGTTTCTGTCAAGTGGAAAAGAACAAAATCAGCAGGAAAGGAAATTTTATTTCTAAAGTTCATAAAGAATGCAATAAACAGTGGAGATTATCCACCAGTAACTGCACCTTTTTTCCCCCAAAATTCACAATGCTCCTTTAAAGAGCAAAAAGGCAAGCAACTTGAAGGATACATGACAATCAGGCCTTCTTTCTACCACATTTTTGCACTAAAAGGGAGCCAAGGAATTTTCCTGGCATAACTTTTTGGTCCTTGAAAGAGAAGCATAAATAAGCCAATGCAAATTTTTTCCTTAGAGATTATTAGACCATCTTCATATCTTAAATGTAGCTTCCAACTTATGTTCCCTGTAATAAATGATACATAATGTCAGTTATAATCATTTTTTAGATTCATAAGCTGAGGTTCAGAGGTTTTATATCCTTTAGAGTCACCATTTACATGGGGCAGGTTTAGGATTTGAACCACAGCCTCTGGGTTTCATACTCAAGCCTCTGTTCTAGTTAACTTCTTCCAGTGAATTTTGATACTTTGATTGCCTGACTCTTCCTTTTCTTTTCTGTATAAATAAATAAAGATGCCTGACTTACCTTGGTCACAGAGTTGTTATGAATATCAAACATTATAATGTATATCAACATATTTTAGAAATTTAACAGCCAGAAGTTTTTATTTCAAAGTATATAGAAAGTATGGTTGACTTGTCTGAGAGAAAAGTGGTTACATGGCTCTAAGTTAGCTATTTTTATGGTAATCTAATAATTACCAATTGTTGCCTCCCAGGTACCCATCCACCCAACAACCACTTCTGCTCTCCTACCAGTCAAGCCAGATGATACCTCAGTTTTACAGCAAGAGATGCAGCTTGAGACAGTACTGAGAAATGAGTCCACATTCCCATTCTTCTGGTTTACTCAGAACACACTTACTCACACTTACTCTGGAGGAAGGATAAGAGCGGAAATGCTACTTATGTTTCTGAGTCAGTTTTACCTAACACCATAGTGTATGGAGAGTTTGGCCGTTTAAAAATACAAATTTATTTCCAAGTGCACTGACTTCATATACTCACTTACCACCCACCTTGAGGTCTGCTGAAGGGAAAGTAAGGAAAAATAGGAGCTCACAGCCCTCTTTTATTAATCCTGAGGCATTCACCAAGAATTTTAGTGATCCTAAGAAATTAATAAGACACAACCCAATTTTTAAATAAAATGGTTAACTGGGCATTGCTTGAAGTATCACTTTGAGAGAATTGAAAATCTATCATGGAAGCATTCCACCACTTAAATTATTGTCCACAAAAGCAATTTCTATGTGTTAAAACCAAAGTCAGAAAGCAAGAGGCAATTTTAGAAATGTAAATCTTTACTTCGCCCAAAGTACAAATTTGTAAGAGGCTGATTCTTCTGTTCCAGTAAGAAGTGCATTGGTTCAGATCCACAGAATTAGAATGAGCTATTAATGCTAATGAAAACTCAAAGTGTCGCACAGCACACCCGGGGGAAACTTTTATTTTTAATATCTCAATCATTCTCTTCACCAGACACTAGGCTGAGTGCTTTGCATGAAGTATTTTCATTAATCCTTAAAACTCTTTCAGGTGAGACTATTACTAATTCCCATTTTATCAGAAACCAGCTAGTTAGCATGCATGCGTGCATGCTCAGTCACTTCAGTCATGTCCATGGAATTTTCCAGGCAAGAATACTGGGGTAGGTTGTCATTTCTTCCTCCAGGGATCTTCCCGGCCCAGGGATCGAACCTGCATCGGCAGGAGGATTCTTTAACACTGAGCCACTTGGGAAGTCTAGCATATTAGTGGTGGACCCAAAGCTAAAACACATTACAATCTTGAGCTATTTTTGAAAATTAAGTGGAAAAGTGCTTATACCAGGGCAACTCCTTTCTTTTCCTCTACACTTGGTAATCAGTAAAAAAAAGCACTCTGTGTAGCTCTATGAATATTGGAAAACTAATGGGGCTCTTTTTTAGAATATCTGAAAGGGAAAATATCTCCCATGTATTTCTAGACTCCAATTCATAGAAAATATCAAAAGAAAGATACCTGAGAAACAGAAGGCATCTTTGTCTCCTGTTACACATTAGCAGCATGTAAGATTCATCACTACTTTTATATGGTTACCAGGGGCTGCCCAGGTGGTGCAGTGGTAAAGAATCCTCCTGCAAAATGCAGGAGAGGCAAGAGACACAGGTTCAATCCCCAGGTCAGAAAGATCCCCTGGAGTAGGAAATGGCAACTCACTCCTGTATTCTTGCCTGAAAAATTCCATGGACAGAGGAGCCTGGCAGGCTATAGTCCATGGGGGTCACAAAGAGTCAGACACATCTGAGTGACTGAACACACACACAGGAGAGAGCAGAAGAACGGGATGTCACAGCAGGGAGGCTTCAGTCAACACTTCCCCAGTTTGTGGGGGTTCTCATGTAACTCTCTGAGTATTACTTCCTCACTCACTGCTCCATGAATAACTCCCCAGGATGCCACATGTGTGGAAGAGGTCCTCTCAGAGGGAAGACTAGGCTTTTGTGCAAGGCTTATGGATCTTCACAGACCTGGAAGACTGTAAGATGCTTGCAGACTAGGAAAGAAAGTGAACATCTGCATCAAAGCCAGAAAGGTAGCCAGAATGTGGTAATTCTAATATCTAAGAGAACAGCTGAGAAATATGAGATTTAAAAGAGAGAAGTGTGTCAGGCTGTGTGGTGGGAGGAATCCATGACAAAGGAGGCAAAAAGGATTAAACTTCAATAAATTTAAACAAGGGAAGATCATATGTGAGAGGAGGAAGAGGTGAGACAAGGCAGACACACCAGCAGCCAGATGCCAGCTTCCCTTTGTTATTCTGCCATCCTAGGAAGGAAAGACATGGGAGATACGGTTGTGAAGGGGAGTCATGGCTGAAAAAAGTCCTTGAGCATTATCCTAAGATAGGATGTGTCAGCAGTGGAAAACTTTGAAAGATTTCTATCAGGGTCAGGTTCAGAGCTGAGCTTTGGAAAGACCAAAGCTGCCTGAGATGCTTCTAAAATCTCAGTTATTAACTTGTTCACTTGTTTGTACACTCATCTGAAGCATTTTATTTCTGAGTCAATATCTTCCAAGCACTCGTTTTACCCTCTAGGAGAACACTACTTACCTAGAAGTCAGATGAACTTTTCTAATTGGCTAAGGATCCTCAGTAACCGCAGATATACAGATGACACCATGCTTATGGCAGAAAGTGAAGAACCAAAGAGCCTCTTGATGAAAGTGAAAGAAGAGAGTGAAAAAGTTGGCTTAAAACTCAGCATTCAAAAAAAGAAGATCATGGCATTTGGTCCCATCACTTCATGGCAAATAGATGGGAAAACAATGGAAACACTAATAGACTTTATTTTGGGGGGCTCCAAAATCACTGCAGATGGTGACTGCAGCCATGAAATTCAAAGATGCTTGCTCCTTGGAAGAAAAGCTATCACCAACCTAGACAGCATATTAAAAAGCAGAGACATTACTTTACCAGCAAAGGTCCATCTAGTCAAAGCTATGGTTCTTCCAGTAGTCATGTATGGATGTGTGAGTTGGACTATAAGGAAAGCTGCTGCTGCTGCTGCCAAGTCGCTTCAGTCGTGTCCAACTCTGTGCAACCCCATAGACGGCAGCCCACCAGGCTCCCCTGTCCCTGGGATTCTCCAGGCAAGAACACTGGAGTGGGTTGCCATTTCCTTCTCCAATGCATGAAAGTGAAAAGTGAAAGGGAAGTCGCTCAGTCGTGTCCGACCCTCAGCGACCCCATGGACTGCAACCTACCAGGCTCCTCCATCCATGGGATTTTCCAGGCAAGAGTACTGAGTGCCCCAAAATTGATGTTTTTGAACTGTGGCGTTGGAGAAGACTCTTGAGAGTCCCTTGGACTGCAAGGAGATCCAAACTGTTCATACTAAAGGAAATCAGCCCTGAATATTCATTGGCAGGACTGATGCTGAAGCTGAAACTCAAATACTTTGGCCACCTGATGCAAACAACTGACTCACTGGAAAAGACCCTGATGCTGGGAAAGATTGGGGGCAGGAGGAGAAGGGGGCAACAGAGGATGAGACAGTTGGATGGCATCACCAATGTGATGGACACGAGTTTGAGTAGGCTCCAGTAGTTAGTGATGGACAGAGAAGTCTGCCATGCTGCAGTCCATGGGGTCACAAAGAGTTGGACATGACTGAGTGACTGAACTGAAGGATCCTAAACCCAGGAGTAGTAGATAAAGGTCTGAGAATTATACACAACCACTGAGACAGGAAACATGGACCAGGAGCTTATATTTTAGATAAGGGTAAAATGCAGCTGCATTTGGGGTAATTAAAGCTGTGGTGCTAGTGGTAAAGAACTCACTTGCCAATGCAGGAGACATAAGAGATGAGGGCTCAATCCCTTGGTTGGGAAGATCCCCCAGAGGAGGGCATGGCAATCCACTCTAGTTTCCTGCCTGGAGAATCCCATGGACAGAGGAGCCTGGTGGGCTACATCCATGGGGTCACAAAGCATTGGACATGACTGAAGCGACTTAGCACAGCACAGCACAGCACAATAATAGCATTATTGATGGTGAAGGACAGGGAAGCCTGGTGTGCTGCAGTCCAGTTCCAGTTCCAGTTCAGTCGCTCAGTCGTCTCTGACTCTTTGAGACCCGATGAACCGCAGCATACCAGGCCTCCCTGTCCATCACCAACTCCCAGAGTCTACCCAAAGCCATGTCCATCGAGTCGGTGATGCCATCCAACCATCTCATCCTCTGTTGTCCCCTTCTCCTCCTGCCCTCAATCTTTCCCAGCATCAGGGTCTTTTCAAATGAGTCAGCTCTTCGAATCAGGTGGCCAAAGTACTGGAGCTTCAGCTTCAATATCAGTCCTTCCTATGAACACCCAGGACTGATCTCCTCTAGGATGTACTGGTTGGATCTCCTTGCAGTCCAAGGGACTCTCAAGAGTCTTCTCCAACACCACAGTTCAAAAGCATCAATTCTTTAGGGTTGCAAACAGTCAGACACATGACAGTGATTGAACAGCAACAATGATATTAACCTTATAAGGAAAAATAAACCCTACTCTGAAGTCTTCACATCTTGAGGGAAATCCTGGAGAGTGAAGTCACATGGCAGGATCCTCTGGTAGTCTGTTGTGCTGATTCCCTCCTCTGGGAAATACTGGGATTAGGCATGAGAAACTGCTCAGCAATCAGTTCAGTTCAGTTTAGTCACTCAGTCGTGTCTGACTCTTTGCAACCCCATGAATCACAGCACGCCAGGCCTCCCCGTCCATCACCAACTCCCGGAGTTCACCCAAACTCATGTCCATTGAGTCAGTGATGCCATCCAGCCATCTCATCCTCTGTTGTCCCCTTCTCTTCCTGCCCCCAATCCCTCCCAGCATCAGGGTCTTTTCCAATGAGTCAACTCTTCGCATCAGGTGGCCAAAGTATTGGAGTAGGACCCTATGCAACTTGGCCTTCCAAGTTCTAAAAATGGCGATGTATCAAGTTGACACAGTACCATCTCACCAAACTGAAAAGGACTTTGAGGCTATGCACAGAGCTAAGGGATTTATGCAAGCAGTACTTCCTGAGGGCTTGATGGGTATTCTGACTGACTAGGAGAGAACAACAAACAATATGGAAAAGCACATGTCTTCAGCGAGCTTACATTCAGGTGTGGGGATAAAGATGCCTGTCACAGTCAGTAAAGAGATAATGAAACAGGCCATGAAAGAAATAAAATCTGATCACATCACAAAATGAGTGAAAGGCTACTTCATAGAGCTGGCCAAAGGAGACCTGTCTGAAGAGGCAATGAATGAGCAGACACCAGAGTAGTAAAATGGCAAGGGCCAGAGGAGGGCATCAAACACAGAGGGAAGTAGTAGATCTAAGGGTCTTCTGACAAGAACGCATATGGCATTCTCAATGAAAACAAAGAATGCCCGTGAACCTAAAGCATAAAAATGGATGGGGAACACACTGGAAAAGTGGGTCAGAGAGGTTCATGCTGGCCAGATCATCTGTGACCATATTTAGGAATTTGGGTTTTACTGTGAATATAGGAAGCCACTGGAAAAATCTGAACAAGGGAATGTCCTTTTAGGACAAATAAAATTATTCAAATAACTTTATGCACTCTGAATGCTGAGTGCAAAATAGACTGCAGGGAAGCAAATTCTGAGATAAAATAATTACAAGGCTACTGCAGAAGTTCAGGTGAAAATCAGTACTAGCTTGGACTGACGGTGGCAGTGGGGAGGTAGAGGAATGAACAGAATTAAGACACATTTTGGAGATCAAGCCAGCAGGACTTTTTGGTGAGAATGGGGTAAGAATGAGGAGAAAAAGAGAATAAAGTCAAATCCTAGGTCTTATTCTTAAGTGCCTAAGCAACTACCTAGATGGATGTGGCATTTACTGAGACTGGGAAAATTGGAGGAAAAGGGAAGGGTAGGGGGAAATCCAGAGGTTCAATTTACTTCAATTAAACCAGTCAATCCTAAAGGAAATCAACCTGAATACTCACTGGAAGAACTAATGCTGAAGCTGGAAGCTCAAATACTTTGGCCACCTGATGGGAACAAATAATTCACTGGAAAAGACCCAGATGCTGGGAAAGATGAAGGCAAAAGGAGAAGAGAGCAGAAGAGGATGAGATGGTTGGATAGCAATGGACATGAACCTGGGCAAACTCTGGGAGATATGAGGAACAGGGAGGCCTGGCGATGCTGCAGTCTGTGGAGATGCAGAGAGTCGGACACAAAGTAGCGAATAAACAAGGAGGAAATCCAGAGATTCAATTTAGTTGCATTACAGTCGAGACGTCTACTAGTAATTAGATGGAGATGTGAAAAAGGTAGCTGTATACGTAAGTCAAGAGTCTAGGATATTATTGAGAGTAAGAGATACAAATTTGGGAATTATCAGTATTTGGATGGATTTAAAGCTATGGGACTGTGAAGAAAGCTGAGCGCCGAAGAACTGATGCTTTTGAACTGTGATGTTGGAGAAGACTCTTGAGAGTCCCTTGGACTGCAAGAAGATCCAACCAGTCCATTCTAAAGATCAGCCCTGGGTGTTCTTTGGAAGGAATGATGCTAAAGCTGAAACTCCAGTACTTTGGCCACCTCATGCGAAGAGTTGACTCACTGGAAAAGACTGATGCTGGGAGGGATTGGGGGAAGGAGGAAAAGGGGACGACAGAGGATAAGATGGCTGGATGGCATCACCGACTTGATGGATGTGAGTTTGAGTGAACTCCGGGAGTTGGTGATGGACAGGGAGGCCTGGCGTGCTGCGATTCATGGGGTCGCAAAGAGACGGACACGACTGAGCGACTGAACTGAACTGTACTGAAAGCTGTGGGACTAGCTGTGATAACTTATAGAGAGACTAATCATAGAGATGAGAAGAGTGCCCAATATCAACGCCTGGGAGTTGAGTATTTGGAGGCTGATAGAGGGTGAATAGCCATCAAGGACCACTGCAATAAGAGGAAAACCAAAGGAATATGACAGACAGAAGCCAATAGAAAAATATGTTTCAAGGAAGATGTGGTCAATCGTGTATAATGAGGTTGATACACTGCATAAGGTAAGGCAGTATCAAATTTTGCCAAATATATTATATTTCTTGTGGATATAGTTTCTAAAGAATGCATCTTAGGTTTTACTGATATGACATGAAAATCCAGGTAAAATTTAATACATTTACTCACACCAGATGTTTGGAATAAAGATAAACTTTTATTCATTATCACTTTCATTTATCTCTCATGCATCAGTTTTAGATCCTACTGTAAGACTGATACATATCAATCTGTGCTCTATATATAAAGATATATATCAAACTATGCTATATATCTTTAGTTCTCATTGTGTAGAATTTTAAAGATGCCTATAACATTGTAGCTCAGCCTAAAGACATGTGCATCACTAAATACATTATTACTGAACTATTAGATCTGTGAGGGTGGAAACAGGCCTGATATGTTCATAGATAAAGTCCTAGAATTTAACAAATGTCAAATACTTTGTAGATTCTCAAAAACTCAGTTGATAGATAATTTAATCATCAATCACTTATTCTGAGTCACTGCAGCACCAAATTAGAGCAAGTAAAAGATGGTTAGGACTCCCATTTGACATACTGAAATGAGGTAGCCACAATTGAGCAAAGTCCTGTGTAAGCAGGTAAATACCAGTGTAGCTCCAAAGCCTTCCATTATTCATAATATTGGTGCATAATAAATCTCCACAAGCACACAATTTACTGCCACACAGGTTCAGATGGACAACGCTGACCTACAGTTTCCCTCACAGTAATTATAGAGAGTCTACTGATACACAATTGATCTAAAAAGCCTCTTAGTCCAATTCTCCACCAAATTCCAGAAGAATATAATATCACAGTATGTGGATACCCAGAAGAAATTCACCAAGAGTTTCAGCTAAAAGGTGTGCGATTATCACAGTTTGGTTTTAGGAACAAGTTAATTGGCAAATCTATATTAAATCATACTCATAGGAAGCACTTCGATAGGCACTGCTGCTGCTGCTGCTGCTAAGTCACTTCAGTCATGTCCGACTCTGTGCGACTCCAGAGACGGTGGCCCACCAGGCTCCCCCGTCCCTGGGATTCTCCAGGCAAGAACACTGGAGTGGGTTGCCATTTCCTTCTCCAATGCATGAAAATGAAAAGTGAAAGTGAAGTCACTCAGTTGTGTCCGACTCCTAGCGACCCCATGGACTACAGCCTACCAGACTCCTCCATCCATGGGATTTTCCAGGCAAGAGTACTGGAGTGGGGTGCCATTGCCTTCTCTGCGATAGGCACTATGAGGGATACAAAGGAATATAAAGTACATTTCCAGGCCTTTTGGAATTCTAAAATCTATTTAGGTATGTGTCTTTCACTTTATGAAATGTTAAATAAAAATGTAACATTGCAATAATAGAAAAATTACAAATGTGAGGTCCTATATAATTAATAGTCATCCATTCTTCAGGGTGATTCAAATATAAGGTGGATAAGAATCTTTAGCTGAATGTGTGGTAAACACAGGAACATAATAAAGTGTGTGTGTGTGTGTGTGTGTGTGTGTGTTTTGTTCTCCCTTAAAAATTATTAGTCCCAGAACATCATATATAAGAAACACACCTTGACGCATGTTTCTTGTTGCATGGCAACCATAAGGAAATGTAATGCTGAGAAAAAGATTTTGGAAACTGTGTTTCCAAGCAGAGAATACGGTTTCCATCCCTATAATTACTCTTGTATTATGTGTGTGGTGGTGGTGGTGGTTCAGTCGCTCAGTCGTGTCCTACTCTTTGCAACCCCATAGAGTGTAGCCCACCAGGCTCCTCTGTCTGTGGGATTTCCCAGGCAATACTAGAGTGGGTTGCCATTTCCTTTTCCAAGGGATCTTCCTGACCCAGGAATTGAAGCTGCATCTCTTGCTTGGCAAGCTGATACTTTTACCTGAGCCACCTGGGAAGCCCCTCTCTTGTATTATGAGTGCATGTGTGCTCAGTCATTTCAGTCATGTTCAGCTCTTTATGATCATATGGACTGCAGCCTGCCAGGCTCCTCTGTCCATGGGATTCTCCAGGCAAGAATACTGGGGTGGGCTGCCATGCCTTGCTCCAGGGAATTTTCCCAACTCGGGGATTGAACCTACATCTCCTGCATCTCCTGCACTGCAGATTCTTTACCCCTGAGCCACCAGGGAAGCCCTTCTCTTATATTGTAATAGCACCTTATTTGAGAAACAAAATGGCACCATAGAAAGAGTAATAGATCAAGAGTCAAGGGGCTTGGGGATTCCTGACTTTGCTACCAACAAAGGTCAGCAGGAGAAAGGGGGTCTGGAGCTATCTCCAGCTCTGAAGTCAGAAACATAGCCACTTAAACTTCTTCTGTGTGATCCTAGGCAAGTCACACAGCTTTCACTTATTTTCTCATCTATAAACCGGGAAGAACGGTACCACTGGAATCTAAAATGCTTGTAACTAAGTGAAAGTAGCCAATCTGAAAAGGATACATACCATATGATTCCAACTCTATGACAATCTGGAAAAGACAAAACCATGGAAACAGTAAAAAGATCAGTGGTTTTCAGAGGCTAGA
The DNA here is from genome assembly GCF_019923935.1 of Bubalus bubalis. Classification (NCBI taxonomy): domain Eukaryota; kingdom Metazoa; phylum Chordata; class Mammalia; order Artiodactyla; family Bovidae; genus Bubalus; species Bubalus bubalis. Next base: position 45,521,848 of record NC_059161.1, read on the forward strand.
GGGTAGAGGGAAGAATAGGAAGAATACAGAGAATTTTTCAGGTCATGAAATTATTCTGCATGATGCTAGAGTGGTTCAGTTCAGTTCAGTTCAGTCGTTCAGTCGTGTCCGACTCTGTGCGACCCCATGAATTGCAGCACGCCAGGCCTCCATGTCCATCACCAACTCCTGGAGTTCACTCAGACTCACGTCCATCGAGTCAGTGATGCCATCCAGCCATCTCATCCTCTGTCGTCCCCTTCTCCTCCTGCCCCCAATCAGATACATGTTATTATACATTTGTCCAAACTCATTTAATGTACAATAACAAGAGTGAACTCTAATGTAAACTACAGACTTCGGGTGATAATGCTATGTCAATGTAGGTTTATCAGCTGTAACAGATGCAACACTCTAGTTATTACTATTGTTCAGTCGCTCAGACACTTCAGTCACTCAGTCGTATCCAACTCTTTGCGACAACATGGACTGGAACACACCAGGCTTCCCTGTTCTTCTTCATCTCCCAGAGCTTGCTGAAACTCATATCCATTGAGTCAGTGATGCCATCCAACTATTTCATTCTCTTTCGTCCCCTTCTCCTTCTGCCTTCAATCTTTCTCAGCATCAGGATCTTTTCTAATGAGTAAGTTCTTCAGATCAGGTGACCAAAGTATTGGAGCTTCAGATTCAGAATCAGTCCTTCCAATGAATATTTGGGACTGGTTTCCTTTAGGATTCACTGGCTGGATCTCCTTGCAGTCCAAGGGACTCTCAAGAGTTCTCTCCAACACTGCAGTTCAAAAGCATCAATTCTATGGTGCTCGGCCTTCTTTATTGTCCAATTCTTACATCCATATCTAACTAATGGAAAAAGCATAGCTTTGACTAGACAGACCTTTGTCAGCAAAGTAATGTCTCTGCTTTGTAATAAGATGTCAATAGCTTTTCTTCCAAGGAGCAAGCGTCTTTTAATTTTATGGCTGCAGTCACCATCTGCAGTGATTTTGGAGCCCAAGAAAATAAAGTCTGTCACTGCTTCCATTGTTTTCCCATCTATTCGCCATGAAGTAATGGGACCAGATGCCTTGATATTCATTTTTTCAATACTGAGTTTTAAGCCAACTTTTTCACTCTTTTCTTTCATTTTTATCAAGAGGCTCTTTAGTTCTTCTTCACTTTCTGCCATAAGGGTGGTGCCATCTACATATCTGAGGTTATTGATATTTCTCCCAGCAATCTTGATTCCAGCTTGTGCTTTAAACAGCCAGGCATTTCGCATGATGTACTCTGCATTAGTAAGCAAGGTGACAATATATAGCCTTGACATACTCCTTTTCCAATTTGGAACCAGTCTGTTGTTCCATGTCTGGTTCTAACTGTGCTTCTTGACCTGCATAGATATTTCTGAGGAGGCAGGTAAGGTGGTCTGGTATTTTCATCTCTTTAAGAATTTTCCAGTTTGTTGAGATCCACACAGTCAAAGACTTTAGCATAGTCAATGAAGCAGAAGTAGCTGTTTTTCTAGAATTCTCTTGCTTTTTCTATAATTCAAAGGATGGTGGCAATTAGATCTCTGGTTCCTCTGCCTTTTTTAAATCCAGCTTGAACATGTGGAAGTTCTCAGTTCGTGTACTGTTAAAGTCTAGCTTGGAGAATTTTAGCATTGCATTGCTAGCATGTGAAATGAGTGCAACTGTGTAGTAGTTTGAACATTCTTTGGCACTGTCTTTTGTTGGGACTGGAATGAAAACTGGCCTTTTCCAGTCCTGCGGCCACTGCTGAGTTTTCCAAATTTGCTGGCTTATTGAGTCAGTACTTTAACAGAATCATCTTTTAGGATTTGAAATAGCTCAGCTGGAACTCCATCAGCTCCACTAGCTTTGTTCATGGTGATGCTTCCTAAGGCCCACTTGACCTTGCACTCCAGAATGTCTGGCTCTAGGTAAGCGATTACACCATTGTGGTTATCTGGGTTATGAAGATATTTTTTGTATATTTCTTCTGTGTATTTTTCCCACCTCTTCTTAATAGCTTTTGCTTCTGTTAGGTCCATACCATTTCTGTCCTTTACTGTGCCCATCTTTACATGAAATATTCCCTTGGTATTTCTAGTTTTCTTGAAGAGATCTCTAGTCTTTCCCATTTTTTTGTCTTCCTCAGTTTCTTTGCACTGATCACTTAGGAAGGCTTTCTTATCTCTCCTTGCTATTATTTGGAACTCTGCATTCAGGTGGGTATATCTTTCCTTTTCTCCTTTGTCTTTCACTTCTCTTCTTTTCTCAGCTATTTTTAACACCTTCTCAGACAATCATTTTGTCTTTTTGCATTTCTTTTTCCTGGGGATGATTTTGATTACTGCCTCCTGTAGAATGTTATGAGCCTCCATCCATAGTTCTTCATGCACTCTCTCGGTCAGATCTAATCCCTTGAATCTATTTCTCACTTCCACTGTATAATTGTAAGGGATTTGACTTAGGTCATACCTGGATGGCCTAGTGGTTTTCCCTACTTTCTTCAATTTAAGTCTGAATTTTGCAATAAGGAGTTCATGATATGAGCCACAGTCAGCTCCTGGTCTTATTTTTGCTGACTGTCTAAAGCTTCTCCATCTTCAGCTGCAAAGAATGTAATCAATCTGATTTTGGTATTGACCATCTGGTGATGTCCATTTCTTGGATGAGAAGTCGTCTCTTGCATTGTGGGAAGAGGGTGTTTGCTATGACCAATGCATTCTTTGGGCAAAACTCCATTAGCCTTTGCCCTGCTTCATTTTGTACTCCAAGGCCAAACTTGCCTGTTACTCCAGGTTATCTCACTACTGACAATCTCTCTAGTGTGGAATGTCATAGTGGGGGAGGTTACGCATGTGTAGCAGCAGGGAAACCACTGCACCTTCCTCTACATTTGTCTGGGAAATTTACAACTGCCATGTTCTCATTAAACCCTGAAGCCCAGATTCACAACTAAGTCTGAGGGCTGGTCCTTCTCCCTATTAGAGACCACCCAAATATGACTTGCCTTCCTGCTTAGATATACAAGTTGACTATGTATTAGCTCTCAGTCCTTGGACTTCACACATGTGCCTATTACACTACCTTTTCTAGAAATCTCTATCAATAATTATTTCTTTGCAACAATGACTGCAGTGTGATTTGAGTGTGTGTCTATCTTTGGTACTTGATTTCTCCTGTCAGCACCTGAGAAAGGTTCACCTCAGCCACAGTCTGCTCTATCTCACCAGACAGGAGTAGAACCTTTCTCATCTGGCTTATTCTGTTGCAAATGGCTAAATAGGCCTTGTAGATATTCAAAGCACAATAAATCATCCTTCATTTATCACAACTGTGATGACAACTGGAAAAAAGTAATCTATGTGTGTGTGGTAGATAGATGGGTCAGGCCTATAAACAGTCTATCTATAGATGGTACTGAAATTTTTCCTAAGGAAATAATTCACTCTCAGGAAGCAGTCAAGCTGGGTCAAGTGCAAAGATAATTTGTAAAGAAGAAGACTAATTTTACAAGTTCAGATTTGTCATCCAGCCCGGTCTTCCCATATATTCCTGTCTGAATTCTAGTAAGAGATTGGGAAAGAGAGGTTATATATAGAAAAACATTTGCGAACCCCATGGGAACCATGTGGAAAAAATGGAAGAGCAATGAGAGAGGAGCATTCTCCCTACTTCTGTATGGCCTTGGCACAAGAATGACATCAGAGAACCTGATACCCCTTAGGCATCTTCAGACCAAAAAACATCTGTGGCATCACTGTCAGGAAAAAGACACCAGGTAGCTAAAAGAAGTGATTGTTACTTGGTAGAAGCCAGATGGACACAGCAGAAGAGGGTGGGAAATGGAGTGCAATTCACCTCTGAGTATTACAAGTAAGGATGAGGCAATTTTGCATCAATCAACAGACAAAAAGAGGGTTATATTAAAGTAAAGTCACTTAATATCTAACATAAACAGTTCTGGTTTGTTAATCAAGAAATGCATTGAGTAAAAAAATTTTAAATGTATTGAGTGAAGTATTCTACTAAAGGACTTTCCAGGTGTCTCAGTGGTCAAGAATCCACCTGCCAATGTAGGAGACACAAGAAACAAGGTTCAATTCCTGGGTGGGAAGATCCCCTGGAGAATGAATGGCAACTCACTCCAGTATTCTTGCCTGCAGAATTTCATGGATAGAATAGCCTTAGTGGGCTACAATCCAAGAGTTGGACATAACTTAGCAACTAAACCACCACCAACCACCACATTCTACTAAGGATCATGAGTCCACAATTACTGTGTTGTCAGGAGCCCAGAAAAAATTAAATTACCCAGTTGTTTTGTTGAAGATGACAGAATATATTCACTTTTATAGCTATTTTTATACCTATTTATTTTAAAAACAACTCCTATTGACCTAAGCACATGTCAGGTTGCTATGACATGCAATGGATAAACAGATGGCTAAGTTATTCTTGGAAGGCAGCTATCAGATATAATATATTTTCAAGTGCCATGATACAGACATAATTGAAAAGATGTGGAAGTTCAGACTAATCTACTAAGGAGAAATTAACCTTTAATTTGAACATTTTCATAACCTAGGTAGCATATTCAAAAGCAGAGACATTACTTTGCCAACAAAGGTCCATTTAATGGCAACCCACTCCAGTATTCTTGCCTGGAAAATCCCATGGACAGAGGAGCCTGGTTGGCTACTGTCCATGGGGTCGCAAAGAGTCGGACACGACTGAACGATTTCACTATCACTATCACTGTGGTTTTTCCTGTGGTCATGTATGGATGTGAGAGTTGGACTGTGAAGAAGGCTGAGCACCGAAGAATTGATGCTTTTGAACTGTGGTGTTGGAGAAGACTCTTGAGAGTCCCTTGGACTGCAAGGAGGTCAAACCAGTTAATCCTAAAGGAAATCAACCCTTAACACTCATTGGAAGGACTGATGCTGAAGCTCCAATACTGTGGCCACCTGATGTGAAGAGCTGACTCATTAGAAAAGACTCTGATGCTGGGAGGGATTGGGGGCAGGAGGAAAAGGGGACGACAGAGGATGAGATGGCTGGATGGCATCACTGACTCGATGGACATGAGTTTGAGTGAACTCCAGGAGTTGGTGATGGACAGGGATGCCTGGCGTGCTGCAATTCATGGGATCACAAAGAGTCAGACATGACTGAGTGACTGAACTGAACTGAATATAGAAAAAAGGAGAAAAAATATTGTGGAGGTGCATTTTTATAGGAGATTGGGCTCTCAAGTAAGTACTAAAAAAAATTCAAAGAAAGTTAAATGTATCCTTTTACATTCTGAAGTTATCCATGAGGTACACATGGATGTGGATTTACAATCATGTAGGATTTTTAACTTAAAGTCTGAGAACCACCATGTAATCTAAAGAACAGAACAACAAAAATTGTGCCTACATGATTTATGCATGAACATGGTTCTTCTTTTAAAGTAATTTCTTAAAGAGAAATAAACAATTCCATTGTTTCCACTTCATGGCAAATAGATGGGGAAACAATAGAAACAGTGAGAGACTTTATTTTCTTGGTTCCAAAATCACTGCAGATGGTGACTGCAGCCATGAGACTCAAAGACACTTGCTCCTTGGAAGAAAAGCTATGACGAACCTAGACAGCATATTAAAAACCAGAGACATTAATTTGCTGACAAAAGTCCATATAATCAAAGCTATGTTTTTTCCAGTTGTCATATAAGGATGTGAGAGCTGGACAACAAAAAAAGCAGAGCGCCAAAGAATTGATGCTTTTTAACTGTGGTGTTGGAGAAGACTTTTGAGAGTCCCTTGGACAGCAAGGAGGTCAAACCAGTTAATCCTAAAGGAAATCAACCCTTAACACTCATTGGAAGGACTGATGCTGAAGCTGAAGCTCCAATACTGTGGCCACCTGATGTGAAGAGCTGACTCATTAGAAAAGACCCTGATGATGGGAAAGAAAGATTGAAGGCAGGAGGAGAAAGGGATGACAGAGGATAAGATGATTGGATAGCATCACCCACTCAATGGACATGAATTTGAGCAACTTCTGTGAGATGGTGAAGGACAGGAATGCCTGGCGTGCTGCAATCCATGGGGTCGCAAATAATCGGATAGGACTGAGTCATTGAACAACAACAATTGATTCTACTTCCTTATCCTATTTTAATATGAAATTTCCATGATCACATAAAAACAGAGCTTCAAAATTCATGAAGCAAAAACTGATAGAACTGAAAGAAACAAATTCACAACTATAGTTCAATATTTCAAGACTTTTTGTAATCAATAGAACAGACAGAAAAGGTGAAAAAACAGGCGACCTCAACCATGGCACCAATTGATATTTATAGAATATTCATTCCAACAGTAGAATACGCACATTCTTTTAAAGTGCATTGGGACATCCACCAAGCTGAACCATAATCTCAGCCATGAAACAAAACTTAAGAAATCATAAAAATTAAAATCTTACAAATTCTCATTATAATAGAATTAAACTTGAACTTAACAACAAAAAGAAACTGGAAAATCCCCAGATGTTTTGAAATTTAAAAACATGCCTCTAAATAGCCATGAACCAAAAAAGAAGTCACAATGGAAAACAGAAAGGATTTTTAATTGAATGAAAATGAAAACATATTATATCAAACATGATGGGATGCATTCAAGACTGCTTAGAGGAAAACCCATAGCATTAAACACTAAAATTTAAAAAGAATAATTTTCCATATTAAAAGTTAGGGAAATAAGAGCAAACTAAAGCCAAAATAAACAGAAGAAAGAAAATGACAGTTATGAAAAGAAACCAGTGGAACTGAAAACAAAAAAATAGATAAAATCAAAGGTTCGTTCATGAAAAATAAACTAAACTATTGATAAATATTTAGCCAGTTTGATAAAGAGTAAAAGAGAGAAGATACAAATCGTCAACATTGGGGATACAAAATGCCCATCACTATAAACCTTAACAAATACTGAAAGGATAATAAAAATGTTACAAAGCAGATATTAAGCCATTTCTACCTACCCTTCAAATTTTTATGCTCAACTCAAAAACCTGTTTATGAAGTTCATAGAGGATTTATTCATAATTTCAACCCAAATACCTTTAATAATCTCATGGTTAAATAAACAATGATGCATCCATGAAATAAACTATGACTTGGCAATTAAAATAGAACACTAACACCTGGCAATACCATAGTTGAATTTGAAATGTTATATTAAGTGTAATAAGCTAGATTCAAAAGACTTCATGCAATATTACTCTGTATAAAAGGTATAAAATATTCTGGAAAAGACAATGTATAAAATATTGTATAAAATATTCTGGAAAAGATAAAATATAGGGACAGAAAACAGGTAAAATGTTTGCAAGGATCAGAAAGAATGAACCTTAAAATAATGGAAGAACTTAGACATGTGTGAAGGGGGAGGGATAGAACGATATGGGGTAAAATACTCTTAGAAACCACACAAAGAAGGGAGCTCAAGAATCAGGGTTAACAAATAACAGAAGAGAATAACTAGTTAAAATGGAAAGGATCCCACAGAAAGAGAACTCTGAAGAAGAAAAGGTCAAGCATTTGATTGCCTGTGAAGTTCCAGAATGCTCTTTATCCTATAGTCCATGGGGAGGGGTGGGGACAGGTGTGATGTGCAAAGTCTTAAAACACACAGCACACATCATAAATGTGAAGTGGGTACTATAAAGTTTTCTTGGTGAATAAGGGAGGCATTCATTAGGCAAAAAAATAAAATCAAGGTAACTAGAGCACTCCTTTCTCTCTAAAAAGCTAACAATTATGGTGTCTGCCAATTTAGAACAGAAATATTTAAAAATGAAAGAATCCAATTTAGGGAGCTCTCTTTAAAAGTTAGTGGATGTATCAACAAAAGAGAAGAGACCATTGTCTTAATTGCCTTTTTACTTTTTTTTCTTCTTCCCATCTGCTACAAAAAAAAATAGTGAATATATTAAAAGAAATATTAATGGAGGAAAACTCTGTGGTGTTCATTAATGTTTTAAATTGGCTTTTCACAGAGTAACAATACATAAGCTGTGAAACAGAAAATATATTTAAATAGTAACAATAATAAAATGTTCCACTTGAGGGCTTTTAAATGTCTTATACTAAAAATTCATATTTAAACATCTTGCTCTTAGAAGTGCTGAGTTTCAAATAATACTCACATACATATACAGGCATACTGTATGTATACACATTTAGGTATACAAAAGTGAAATTATTTATTAATATTCTATCTGTAGTATTAAATTCAAGGATCAGCAACAGAATCCACAGATAGGCCCCTACATTCATGTTAATCATTATTTTTGAACTCTTTTTTGCTAATTCATTAAATAATTAGCTAATGGAGAAAAATGGAAATTCATTATCTTAAACACTTCCTGACTTTAACTTTGAAGAAACTCCTAAAAAAGGATTATTGTTGTTTTTCAGTTGCCAAGTCGTGTCCAACTCCTTTGCAATCTATGGACTGTAGCCCACAAGGCCCCACTGTCCATGAAATCCTCCAGGTAAGAATATTGGAGTGGGTCGCCATTTCCTTCTCCAGAGGATATTTCCAACCCAGAGATCGAACCCACATCTCCTGCTTGGCAGGCGAACTGTTCACCACTAAGACACCAGAGAAGCCCCAAAAAAGGATTATAAGGTACCAGTAATGATAACAAGAGGTAATGGGTCTTGATAATTCACAGTTTGGGTGAAAACAACTTTGGAGGAAATTTTCAAGACACTGGACTTTTCTCACAGCTATGAAGCTCATTGCTCAAGCCAAAACTAAGCAGTAATGCCCCTTTTTTTGCATTTAAGCCCCCACATCTAATCTATTACCAAATTTAGTTGACTCCAAAATACATCTCCCCATCCTCATTATAACCAAACTGGTCCCACATAGCATTATTATGTCAAGAACTAATACAATACCTTTTGAAGTCTCCTGTTGCCACTCTTACGGAGTTATAATCCATTTGTCTCATGATGGAAAGAGTGAACTTTGAAAAATCTAATCAGAGGGTTTCACTCTTCTAAAAACTTCTCATTGGCTTCACATACTCTCTGAATAAATTAGAACTTCTTAACCATGATTTACATATCTATGTTTTATGGAACTCCCACCAATGTGACTAACTTTATTCCTTGTCACCATCTTTTCACCAACCATGCTTACCCCATTGACCTTCAGTTCTTCAAATACATTGAGCTATTTCCTACTCAAACACTGGACTACCTACCACTCTTCTTGGAATTCTCTTCTTGCTCACCTACACGTGTCAATCTTAAATAAATGTCACCTCTTTGAAGAGGCCATGTGACCACCCAATTTAACAATTCTCCAGTCACATTACATGGTTCAACCTAATTTTTTTCCATAACACTTCATGCTATCTCAAATTACCTCCTTTCTTCCTTCATTCATATTCTTTCTTTTTTCCCTCCTTTGTGAACTGAATGCATCTCCCACCCCCAATTTATGTATTGAAGTTATAACCTCTAATATGGTAGTACTTAGAAATAAACTTTTGAGAGGTAGTTAAGGTTACATAAGGTCAAAATAGATGGGAAAAAAGAGGAAACAGTGACAGATTTTATTTTCTTGGACTCCAAAATCACTGCAGACAGTGACTGCAGACACGAAATTAAAAGACACTTGCTCCTTGGAAGAAAACCTATGACAAAATTGACAGCATACTAAAAAGCAGAGATATCACTTTGCAAACAAAAGGTCTGTATAGTAAAAGGTATGGTTCTTCCAGTAGTCATGCATAGATGTAAGAGTTGGACCATAAAGAAGGCTGAGCACCAAAAAATTGATGCCTTCAAACTGTGGTGCTGGAGAAGACTTTTGAGAGTCTATTGGACAACAAGGAGATCTAACCAATCAATCCTAAAGGAAAGCAACTCTGAATATTCATGGGAAGGACTGATGCTGAAGCTCCAATACTTTGGCCACCTAATGCGAAGAGCTGACTCACTGGAAAAGATCCTGATGCTGGGAAAGATTGAGGGCAGGAGGACAAGAGGGTAAACGAGGATGAGATGGTCGGATGGCATCACCAACTCAATGGACATGAGTCTGAGCAAACTCCAGGACATAGTGAAGGACAGGGAGGCCTGGGTTGCTGCAGTCCATAGGGTCGCAAAGAGTCGGACAAGACTCAGCGACTGAATAATGACAACAAAGGTCAAAAGGATGAGGCCCCTATTATGGGATTAGTGTACTTATAAGAAAAGGAAGAGTGAGAGAGACAGAGATCTCCACATGCACACTTTAAGGAAAGACAAGGTGAGAACAGAGGGTGAAGGCAGCTATTTGCAAACCAGGAAGAGAACTGTTTGCAAGACCAGGAAACAAGTTGGCTGGCATCTTGATCTTGCACATTCCCCAGCCTCCAGACCTGTGATATTTGTTCCTTTCTTCCCTCCTTCTTTCCTTTTTTCTTTTTCCTTCCTTTCACCTCCTTTCTTCCCTCATTCCCTTCCTTCCATCTCTTCTTCCATCCCCTTCTCTCTCTCCTCCTACCTACCTTCCTTCCTTCTCTGCTTTTCTCCTTTAAAAAGTAAGAATCAAATATGAGATATTTTGCTTACCACTATGCCAGGAATACAGAAAGCACTTAAAAATGTGTTTACATACTGATATCATAGAGATAGCTACAAATCTGATTGTTCATTCAGTGAATATTTATAAAGCAACTACATATTCCAGACACTGAAATATGAGACAGAAAATACCATTGTCTTCATGCAGCCCACACTGAGCTGGACAGAGAACAAACAAGAAAATGAACAAGAAGAAAATTTCAGCCTGCGGTAACTGCTGGTAATAAAATAAGGGGTACTGGCAAAGAGCTTTACAATGGGCATTTTCAAAAGGGTTCATTAACCAAACTCACCAAAAAATCAAGTGAAGTGTTCAAGTAAAAATGTTTTGCAAAATTTTTATATCTCAGTCCCCTAAATCAATCAACAGAAGCAGTTAATTGTCCATAAAACTCCTCAAATGGAAGGTTCACTGAACTGCTGCCGCTGGAAAAGAAAATAATGGCTCAGTGCTCAAGATTAAAGAGTAGACTGATTCTTTTGTCTTTACGTATTGTGGGATTTTGAGTAGAAACTCTGACATCATTGCCTTCTGTTTTCTTCTCTAAAATAAAAATAGTAGTAATTCTTAGCATTTGTTTAGGACACAATTCTTCTCACTTGGCCTTTGCCTCACACTCTACAGCTCATGCTCATGTCTGAGTCAATCAATGATCACTGGAATGAGGCTACTGTGACAGGCTCGGTGATGTCCACAGACCAGGAGGCATTTCCAGAACCACACCAGTATTCTCTTTTCGAAGATGGAGGAAAGACAGTGACAGTGAGCATCCCAATGAACTGGTCTAATTTCAACCCTTAGCCCTTCCCAGTTAGCCATATCCCTATACAATTTCCTTTTCCATGACAAAGAGGAACATTCCAGGTGAATAGGATACTATAGTTTCCCTATTCCAACTGTATGTCCCAAGCCAGTGGCCACACCAGAATCAGAAACAATATCCCAAACATGCTCAAAATACTACAGAAATTCTGTGTTCAAGCAATGGTTTTGTTCTTTCCAATGTGCCTAGGTGGTCTAGAAAACAGGGAAGAAACCCTGAGAGATTTGAAAATATAATTAACAGAGAGATATTCAGGTGAGGTAAGAGGAGCTTCGTTGTTTTAATGGCACTATCAGGTAGTGAAAGAACTTGCCAAAGACATCACAGCACCACAGTTGAAAATCTCGGAGCACTCAGGCAGAAGTGGAGCTCCTATGAAGGCAGAGGCCTCTATCAACACCAAGTCTCTGGATGCAGGATCTACTGCACATGGAATACAGGTGGAATGGTAATAAATTCTGGTCAACTTTTTGCTGGTTGAGCATCTCTCTCCAAAGAAAACTGATTACTAAATCAGTGTCAACCTGGAGCAGTGTCTCTAGTGGTCTGCTGCAGGTCACTGTCCAACTTGACACCTTTAACAGAGACTTAACAGCCTGGGGCACACAGATAACACACTTATCACATGCGAAATAATACAGTCCAGAAGAACACAGCATGAATTGGATAAGAGTATCTTGATTCAGATAATGTGGCATAACGGATCTTTAATGAGATTCTATTTAGTAAATCCAAATCTTTCCCTTAAAGATAAAACAAAACCCCAGAATGGATAGGAAGACAGTTATTGAATATCAATACGATTAAGACTTAGGAATCTTAAATGATCATTAATAAGGATCACACAGTAAAGAATCCACCTGCAATGTGGGAGACCTGGGTTCAATCCCTAGGTTCAGAAGACACTCTGGAGAAGAGATAGGCTACTCACTCCAGTATTCTTGCCTGGAGAATCCCATGGACAGAGGAGCCTGGTGGGCTACAGTCCATGGGGTTGCAAAGAGTTGGACACAACTGAGCAACTAAGCACAGCAATAAGAATAATAATAAAATCATAAAATAATAGCAGCTAACAAATATCAAGGGTTTAACATGTACTGAGCACTGCTCTAGTCATTTAAAGTGTCTAAAATTTCAAAATCATTAATTCATTCACTCTGTACAAAACCCTTGAAGCGTAATAAATTACTGGCATTCCCATTCTACAAGTGAAGAACTGAAGTACAAAATAACTTAAAATGCATCAATATTGAATTGAAATTGTCAAAAATATTAATGTGATCTAAGAGTCAGACACAACTTAGCAACTAAACCACCACCACCAAGCGTTGTTACAGAATAATGCCCAGAACAAGAGAATTAATAATGCTTCTCTAGTTTCCCCACATCAGCCTGCACTGAAAGTATTCTGTTGTAGGGAAAATGGAGTCTCTCTTTAACTCTCTTTAAGAGAGGCTATGCAACCACTAGATTGGTAAATTTAGACCTTTCTGTTATTTAACAGAAAGAGAAGAACATAACAGCTTGCAGGGGCCCTCAAGCCTTGGGCTGTCCACCTGGTGTCTGCACTTCTGCAAGGAGTGGTCACAGAAATAATAGCAGGCACATTCCACAGAATGTTTACTTTGTTTCTCAAATTACAAAGAACAAGGTTTAGATGTGAAGGACAATAAGAAGAGACTTAATAATAGTCAATAAAAAGATTTCTAGTGGGAATCAAACCTTGTGGAGGATTAACAAGCTGTAGACACAAGATGACATAGAGGACCAAGTGATTGCCAAGGATCATTACGCTGCGAGTCTATCAATAAATTAAAGGCACTGTTTTGGTAACACATCAACATAATTAAATCCAAGGCTAACAGTATATTATGGTTACCAAACCAAAAGTCCTCTGAGAAGGCCTCCACTTATACCTCTGTGTGTTTCAATTAAATTCAATAAACATTTATTGACTTTTATATGTCTGATTACCCATAGGCAGGGATCATGACTTACTCATAAGCTTATAGCTTACTTTCCCCTGAACAAAGTAACTATTTTAATTTGAAATATGCTACAAATAGGTATTTCAAGAGTATACTGACATAAAGTAAACTTATAACCATATGAATTTGAACTTAGGCACACATTACCTTGACCTTAATTGTTTTCAACAGTCCCTAAATCCATTTTACATTAGTTTTAAATTGCCTTTCAGAATAATGCATGTTCTGGATAAATAAATCAATTGAATTAAAGGTTGCATCTTTTATTTTCCTGCATAATCTGATTTGGGTAATTTTACTTTTCCGAAGCTTAGTTCAGATATTTTTTGCTTTGATTGAGCTGTTTGTTTTTTGTGTGCTTGCCGGTTTTTTTTGTTTGTTTGTTTACTATTAACATTTTCTCCTAAATTATGTTTTTGTCATTTTCATTCCATTTTTGCCATCTCACTATATTCCCATTTTGCATAATGTTCATGATAGAACATTGTTCTATCAACTCTTCACTTTATTTCCTTCTAAAATAATAAACTGCTGTTATCTGAATTTTAGGGAGCTAACTATGTGGTTTCTATTTCTTTTAGCTAGCACAACCCTTTTTTTGTTGGTACAATATTTTCCAATATTTTCATGGCACAGGAAGATTAAGTAACTTGTCCAAAGTGTTAGAGTTAGTAAGTGATGGAACTGAACTCCTATTAATTCATCAGGCTATCCTCTTCTAACTATCCCAACCTCAACATAAAATGAAAGATAGGCATAGTATAGTATCAAGTAGATAATAGTTTCAATATTATGTTTGAACAATGCATTTCATTCTTAAAACAGCAACTTTATTGTAAAGTTTAGAAACCCTTAACCTTCATAAGTAAAGACCCCATTACTCTAGCTCAACGGCAAGAAATGCAAAGCATGGGGACCAAGGCATTCAGAGCAGAGGTAAGTCTTCTCTGTACTCAACAAAAGAAAAAAAATCACAAAAGACTTTGCAGCCAAGGCTATTCTAGCATATGGCTGGTAGTCATAAAGGTGTTTTTTGTTTTTGTTTTTTTTTTTAAATAGCATCTGCTATACCAGTTTTGGGGGCTTCCCAGGTGGCACTAGTGATAAAGAATCTGCCTGCCAATGCCAGAGACGCAAGAGACATGGGTTGGATTGCTGGGTTGGGAAGACCCCCTGGAGAAGGGGCTGGCTACCCACTCCAGTATTCTCACCTGGGAAATCACATGGACAGAAGAGCCTGGCACATTACAGTCCATGGGGTTGCAGAGTAGCCACTGATCACATAACACACACACAGCTCTATCAGTTTTATTTATACAAAACAACCAAAACAATCTTCTATAAGTAACCGCATCTAGAGCAGTTTGAACTTCCTAAATGAAAAGTGTCTCTGTATTTCATCAAGTTTTAGTTCACGGAGGTAATGTAGTTGGGTATCATGGTCTCAAAGAAAGAAAACTGGACCAAGAGTAAAAAGAAATGGCTCTGAATCATTGTTCTGTCTCATGGCCTCAGTTGCTTAATCTGGAAAACAACTGTGTTTTTCATAGGATTCTAAGAGCCCAATATAATTATGTTAGATGAAAAGCATTCAGTGTACAGTGACAAGTCATACAAGCAGAAAACCAGTATCACCATAAAACTCCTAGAAGATAAAATAGGAGAAAATCTAGACAACTTTCAGTCTGCAAATGATATTTTTTAGATACAAGACCAAAGGCACAATCCATGAACAAGAGAATGAAAAAGCTAGACTTCATTAAAATTTACTGCTCTGCAAGAAACAAGTCAAGAGAATTAGAAGACAAGACTGGGAGAAAATATTTTTGGGGAAAAAAATCTTATAAAGGACTGTCATCCAAAATATACAAACAACTCTTAAAACTCAACAATAAGAAAACAACTTGATTGTAAAAATGGTCAAAGAGCTGAACAAATACCTCATCAAAGAATATAGGCAAATGGAAAATGAGCATTTGAAAAGATGTTCCATATGTTCGATATGATATGGAACCAGGGAAATAGAAATTAAAACAATGAATTATCACTTCACCCCTTTTTAAATGACCGAAGTTCAGAAAACTGACAACTCTTAATGTTGGTGAGGATGTGGAACAATAGGCACTCTCACCCATTGCTGGTGAGAATGAAAAATGGTACAGCCATTTTCAAACACAGTTTGGCAGTTTCTTACAAAATTAAACATACTCTCAGTACACAAGCCGGGCTTCCCAGGTGGCGCTAGTGGTAAAGAATCCTCCTGCCAATGCAGGAGAAGCAGATTTCGGTTCAATCTTTGGGTCGGGAAGACCCCCTGGAGTAGGAAATGACAACCTGTTCCAGTATCCTTGCTGGGAGAATCCCATGGACAGAGGAGGCTGGCCGACTATACTCCTGGGGTTGCAAAGAGTAGGACACGACTGAGCGTTTGACTACATTGCTGCACAAGCCAGCAACTGTACAAAAGAATTTAAAACTACATACACACATAACCTATACACTAATGCCTACAGCTGCTGCTGCTAAGTCGCTTCAGTCATGTCCGACTCTGTGTGACCCCATAGACGGCAGCCCACCAGGCTCCCTATCCCTGGGATTCTCCAGGCAAGAACACTGGAGTGGGTTGCCATTTCCTTCTCCAATGCAGGAAAGTGAAAAGTGAAAGGGAAGTCGCTCAGTCCTGTCCAACTCTTAGCGACCCCATGGACTACAGCCTACCAGGCTCCTCTATCCATGGGATTTTCTAGGCAAGAGTACTGGAGTTGGTTGCCATTGTCTTCTCCAATGTCTACAGCAGCTTTATTCATATCTGTCAAAGCTTGGAAGCAACCAAGATGCCCTGCAGTAGGTGAATGGATAAATAAACTGTGGTACATTCAGACAACCGAGTATTATTCAGCACTAAAAAGAAATGAACTATCAAGTCACAAAAAGACCTGGAGGAAATTGAATGCATATTACTAAGTGAAAAAAGCCAGTCTGAAAAGTTACCTACTGTATGATTCAACTATACGACCTTCTGGAAAAGGCAAAACTATGAGACAGTAGAAAGAGCAGTAGTAGCCAGGGGTTAAGGGGAAGGGAAGGACAAATATGTGAACCATGAATGAAGGATTTTCAGGTCAGTGAAACTACTGTATATGATACTGTAATGATGAGTACAAGTCATTTTAAATTTGCCTAATCCCATAAAATATACAAGACTAAGGGAGAGCCCTAACGTACACGATGGACTTGGGGTAACAATGATATGTCACTTGTAGGCTCAACAATTTGTGACACGTGTAGCACTCTGGTGAGTGATATTGATAAAAAAAAAGGAGGTGTGTGTGTGTGTGGTGAGGTGGGTGAGTCACA
Source organism: Bubalus bubalis (assembly GCF_019923935.1). Classification (NCBI taxonomy): domain Eukaryota; kingdom Metazoa; phylum Chordata; class Mammalia; order Artiodactyla; family Bovidae; genus Bubalus; species Bubalus bubalis. The sequence continues at coordinate 45,538,643 of NC_059161.1, forward strand.
CTCACACACACACACACACACACACACACCTTCCATTCTATTTCACTATCTAAAATTGCTCTACAAAATAAAATCTATTAGGAAATCAATATCATTACCAGTAATTCATTCAGTCAATAAAAATTATTATTAACCCTATCAGATTTATACTATGAGGAGACAGTTTATGGTTTATAGACACTCTAACATCAAAATGTAATACTTGCATATTTGTCTTTTGGGATAATGTGTGTCACTGCTAAGCTTTCATCTTCAAAGCACAGGGAGCAGAGATGGCTTCACAGACATGTAGCCTGGGCAGTCATACAGGGCAACATGTTTAGAAGGCCCTGTGCTTCTAAGACATGCTCTGCTCTCTCCAACCTGAAATCTAATTAGTATCTGAACAAGGGGCCTTGCATTTTCATTTTGCACTAGACCTCACAAATTATGTAGCCAGTCCTGCCAGAGATGATACAAGCTAAATCTGGGGGAGAAAGAGAAAGAGGTGGGCTTTGAGGAGGAAGTTCCTGGTTGTCTGAGCAGGAAAGGCCCTCAGTTGTACTGGACTGCAGCACTGAATCAGAACCCTAGGGACCTTGGATATCAGTCAGTCCCACCTTCTCATTTCAGTTGAAGACACTGAGGCCTCCAGAATTTTGGTGACTTTTCCAAGGTCCCCAGCTCATCAGCGATACACTCTGCATTCTGTCTAATGAATGACTTGCCCAGGAAAATAAAGAGATATTGTAGGAACAGCTTTGTATCCCAGGTTATAGATATTGCTTCCAGAATCAACACATCCTTCTATTGCTCCTTGGTCTGAGCTCCATTTATTTGGGAACTCTCTCACATTTCCCCAAAGTTCCTGGTATCAGTTACTGAGAAAATGGGTCAAACCTTATATTAATCCAAGTGTGTGTGTGTGTGTGTTTTTTCCTTTTTCTATTTACCCTCAATTATTTTCAGCTTCCTGGTGAAATATACCTGAGAATAACCTTCAGCCACATACTGTGGACTCTGCTTTGATGCTGCTGACTTGGAAAGCATTTGGAATGCATTATTTATCTATTAAACTGCTCCTGAAGGATGAGGACTTATTGCTAGGTAATGTCTTGTTTACAAGCATGTCCTTGGGTATCAGATACTGGGCTTTCATTACCAATCATAAATCTCACTTGAGGTGGCAAAGCACTGAAATGTCTCTGCTCCAATTATTACTTTGTGCCCATCTCATACAAATCAGAATGAATCCTGAATGCAAATCAAGTTATCTATCTTAGGCTGTCATAACTCATGTGAAACTGGACCATATATGACAGGAAGTGAAACTTAGCCATAGGAATGGAAAGAAGAAAAACCCCTTGAATTCTGTATAAACATTACTGGAAAAACAAACAAACAAACAAAAACATTAGTCAACACCCACCTCCCTCCTCAGAGTCACACTCAACATCATTACTGAATTTTTCGGTACTCCTCTTTATAGCAGTCTTTTAATTGCCACCATAAAGATTAGGACATGAACTCTTACCACAGTTTACCTTGAATATTAATAATATTAATAAATTACTATAATAAGCTAACAATATTAATATTAAACCACTTATACATAATGTAAGCATAATTTTATTACAGACTTCGCAATTCTTTTGCTATTGCTTAAAGTACATAGAGTCGCAAAGAGTTAGACACAGCTAAGTGACTAAACATGTATGCAGGCAAAGTACACTCACCCATGTTCAGTCAGTCAGTCAGTTCAGTCGCTCAGTCATGTCTGACTATTTGCAACCCCATGGACTGCAGCACGCCAGGGTTCCATGTCCATCGCCAACTCCCAGAGCTTGCTCAAACTCATGTCCATTGAGTCAGTGATGCTATCCAACCATCTCATCCTCTGTCATTCCCTTCTCCTCCTGCCTTCAATCTTTCCCAGCATCAGGGTCTTTTCCAAGGAGTCACTTCTTCATATCAGGTGGCCAAAGTATTGGAGTTTCAGCTTCAACATCAGTCTTTCCAATGAATATTCAGGACGAGTTCCTTTAGGATTGACTGGTTGGGTCTCCTTGCAGTCCAAGGGACTCTCAGGAGTCTTCTCCAACACCCCAGTTCAAAAGCACCAATTCTTTGGTGCTCAGCTTTCTTTATGGTCCAATTCACATCCATACATGACTACTGGAAAAACCACAACTTTGACCAAACAGACCTTTGTCAGCAAAGTAATGTCTCTGCTTTTTCATATGCTGTCTAGGTTGGTCATAGCTTTTATCCCAAGGAGAAAACCCATGTTATTAACCCCATAAATACACTGTCATTAGTTTAGGTATAAACATTCAGTTGACTTCAAATAATTTTAGAAACTAAAACATTCATTATATTTATCTACATATTAAAAATGTCCTTTGCTTTTTTTCCCCTGTATTTCTAAGTTTCCTGAATACTGAATACTTTAGCCTGAATACTCTGTTTTACCATATCTAGAATTGCAGACATATCAGCAACAAATTCAGTTGTTATTTATCTGAAAATGTCTTTATTGCGGGCTTCCCAGGTGACTCAGCGGTAAAGAATCCACCTGCCAATGCAGGAGACACAGGTTCAATTTCTGGCTTGGGAAGATCCCCTGGAGAAGGAATTGGCAACCCACTGCAGTGTTCTTGCCTGGGAAATCCCATGGACAGAGGGGCCTGGCAGGCAACTGTCCATGGGGTCACAAAGAGTTAGACACAACTTAGTGACTGAGCACACACACACGCCTTTATTGTGCTTCTATTTTTTTAATATGATTTTGTTTAATACAGATTTCTAGATCAATAATTTTTTTCCCCCAATACTTGAAAGATATCATTCCATTTTGTCTGGCCTCAACTATTTCCAATGACATGTCTTTAAAAATTTTTAAACTCTCATCATGTTTATCCAAGATGTAATGTTTCTTTTTTTCTCTGGTTGATCTTAAGATTTTATTTTAATCTCAGGACTTCAGTAGATGCACCTATGTATGGTTTTCTTTACATACATTGGCTAAGATTCTTAGAGATTCTTCTTCTTGTGCATGTGTGGCAGAAGTTTTATTACAGAAAGAAGAACAGAGAAAGCTTCTGACACAGACATCAGAAGGGGGGCGGAGAGTGCCCCCCTGCTAGTTTTATCAAGGCCTTATGTACTTTTAACAGACCCACTCCCACAACATACATCTTAAATTAACAAGATTAGAACTCTAGAAAGGTCTTACCAGACCCACTCCCACAACATACATCTTAAGATAACAAAATTAGTCAGAAGGTTCGTTTTAAGAAGGAGAAACATGTCCTGGAGCAAGATACACTGTTCTTATATAATCAGAGCTTAAGGAATTGTTTCAGATGTATTCTAACTTCTGTCTGCTTTTGATTACTTCCCAGTAACTTGAGGGTTTTTAAAATTTTCCCCCAGAGTTTAGCATTTTTTTTTAAGTTTTTTAATTATCTTTTTAAATTTTGGCTGCCCTGGGTCATCATTGCAGTGAACACGCTTCTGTTGCTGCAAAGCATGGGCTCTAGAGCGCGCAGACTCAGTAGCTCCAGCTGGTAAACATCCAATGCCTTTCGTATCTCATATGAGCGAGGAGAATAATGTCTTTAAATTCCCAACAGAAAAAAGTATACTCCAAGAATTGGCATTATTGAAGTATCTCATTTTTCAGCTCATCTATTCATAAGGGTAGATAACTATGTACATTTCTTCTTTAAAAAGAAGAAAGAAAAAAACATGGACAGTTTAATTCTAAAGATTTAAAACATACCTGGTTTGACTATGACTTTCTATACTTAAACCTTCAAACAATGTTCAGGAATCCAGCTCAATTTTAGAAAAAATACATACCAGGTAAGACAGAATCCTATCAATACCAGCCAGATTTGCAGGAAGAGATAAGCAGTTTTCTGGAGGAAAGTCCACTCTGCTTAGGAAGTTATGGTGCAGGTATCATTTTTGCATGCCAAGAACGGGCTTTCCTTTCGTCAACAGCATAAAGAGTTTCCTTTGTGTAAATTCTTCTTTTTTAAGTAATCTTATTTATTTATGGCTGTGCTGGGTCTTGGTTGCTGCACAGGTTTTTCTCTAGTTGCAATGAGTGGATGCTACTCTGTAGCCACAGTGCACGAGCTTTTCATTCCAGTGGCTTCTATTGTTGTGGAACACCAGCTCTAGAGTACATGGGCTTCATAATTGTAGCACATGAGCTCAATAGTTGGCAGCTTCTGGGCTCTAGAGCAGAGGTTCAACGGTTGTGGCAGAAGAGCCTAGCTGCCCCGCAGCACGTGGGATCCTCCTGGATGAGGGATTAAACTCCTGTCTCCTGCATTGGCTGAGTCAGCAGGGAAACCCTCTTCTTTATTCTTGGCCCATGTTTTTGGACATGTTTGCCCCAATCCTTGATCTGGCCACATAACCTGGGTCTGACCAACTGGCTTCCTGATCAATATAATTGATTCAGGAATGAGTCTGTGGCTCAAATATGTTTAAAAAGATACCATTATGGGAATCTGAACAGAACAGTTGGTAACGTGAAGCTTTCTTTCACTGAGTTAGATGACAGAACATAAACTTGGAATCTGGTAGTGATCATTTGCCATCTCTTGTTGAAGAGTCGAGCTGAGAATAAAAATCAAAGCTAAGAGATATAGAAAAGAGTCTCAACAAATTCATTTAAGCCTGCATCCAGCAACTTTGATAAACGGATCTGAAATTTCACTTATTTGACCACTTTAATTGCCCTCGAGACATTTTCAATTAAGCTGGTGTTACAGACTGAATGTTTGTGTCATTCCAAAATTTACGTGTTAAAGCCTTAAACCCCTAGTGCAACTATATTTGGAAATGGGGCCTCTAAAGAAGTAATTAAGGTTAAATAAGGTAAAAGAAGAGCCATCAGAAAGTTCTTTCTCCTTCTCCTACTCATCCAACCCCATGAGCACCCTGAGGAGAAGCCACGTGAGGTCACAAGGAGAAGGTGGCAGTCTACAAGCCAGGAAGTGAGTCCTCACCAGAAACCAAATCTGCTGGAACCTTGATAATGGACTACTAGCCTTCAGAACTAGTAGATGATGGACTGTTAGCCGTCAGAACCGTGAGAAAAATCAATGCATGTTGTTTAAGCTACCCAGTCTGGGCTATTTTGTCATGGCAGCCAGAGTAGGCTAATATAGTTAGAGTCACTTAAAACTATGAATACTGTTACCATATAATATGGCAGCAAGGGTTCCATAGGCAGATTTGTATTACAACCCTATCATGCCAATTTACTCCACTGACAAAACTCCCCTTCAAGAAAAACCATATTGTATTCAGTAAAAGAGCCCCATTAAGACTAAAAATCCACTGTACTAACAAAAACCTTTAAAATTTACTTTTTAAAATGTTCCTTTTACCTTTCCAAGTGGTTCACTGGCACAAATCAAGGTTCCAATTAAACTAAAAGGACTTTGCAATCACACAATTGCCACCAATTATTCACTTAACTATTATGTGTTAAGCCTAGACTAATTACATTTTTCTCAAACCAGAGCATTTCACATAAGCCACTCAGGATTATCTCAACTTGACACAAGAGGACAATACTGAAAATGGTAATAAAGAATTCTCTACTATAGGATAAGCTTTCAAATGGCTTTTAATAAATTTTAAAAGTTCTAAAACTCGAACAAGGCTAACCATAAAACTGGTATATCTCTTTTCAATTTTGAGGCACTAACAGAAATATTTTTATGAGATTAAATAATTGGAGAAAAAAATTAAAGAATAAGGAAGGAGGGAGGGTGGAAGGAAAAAGGAAGAAGGAAAGAAAGGTCAAAGGGGAAAAGGGAGGGTAATTAGTGTGTCTGTGTATGTAAGTGTGAGAGTGTGTGTGGCTCCTCTGTCCATGGGATTCCCCAGGCAAGAATACTGGAGTGGGTTGCCATTTCCTTCTTCAGGGGATCTTCCTGACCCAGGCATTGAACACCCCCCCACCCCCGCCTCCACCCCGGGGATCTCCCATATTGCAGGCAGATTCTTTACCATCTGAACCACCAGGAAAGCCCATGTATGTATGTGTGTGAGTGTGTTACATGTCCTTGAATTACACTCTTCTTCACCCTCAAATTCTGTTAACTCTAATAGGACGGACACAATGTGCTTCTTGCATTAGAGTCTCAAATATCTTCTTTTACCCTCCTTCACTACCATCTGTCCAGGTGAGAACTTTTGCTTTATGGGAAATGGAATTTAATAGGTAAAACGGACTCAGTAAGTTTCACCACAAATAGGAACATTATTTCATGTTATGGTCCATAAAATATATGTCAAACTAAATCCTCAGTAAACACTAAAACCACTTCTAACCCCTGGGAAAAACAAGTGCATTTCCCTGACACACTTTCGAGTATAGTTAATGCACAATACTCACCAGAGAAGATCACCATCATAGGTTCAATTAAACACTCAGCATAAGACTACCATAGGGCACACTCAGTGTTGAGTTCACTTGGAGCAATGGTTTTCAATCTCGAGTATGCACTGGAATCACCTCAAGGGACTGTTAAGGCACAGACTGCTGTTCCCCACCTCTCCTCTTCCACCTGGGCTTCTGATTGAGTAGTCCTGAGATAAGGCCCCAGAATTTGAACTTTCAGTAAGTTCCCTGGAGATAATCATGATGCTAAACTGGAGAACCACACTTTAAGAACCCCTAATGCTACAGATATATCTTGCCAGCAGAGGAAAGCACCAAGTGTTCCTCTATCTGGGAAGTCCTTGTAGTAGCTCACCCGGTTGTCAAGAGTTAGGAAGTTCACATCTGGTAGGTGTGAGGAGCATTCTGGTTCAGAAAATACATGCCTCATATCTTTTTAAAGTAATTCCACAGTCCTAGGTTTCAGGACCCCCAAAAGGGACATGCTGATTACTCAAGTCACAGTCTGGGACCAAATTTAAGCCTTCCTATCAGGCATTTATAGGTCTCTCAGTCCAGGTACTGCTGCTGCTGCTGCTAAGTCACTTCAGTCGTGTCTGACTCTGTGTGACCCCATAGACGGCAGCCCACCAGGCTCCCCCATCCCTGGGATTCTCCAGGCAAGAACACTGGAGTGGGTTGACATTTCCTTCTCCAATGCATGAAAGTGAAAAGTGAAAGGGAAGTCGCTCAGTCGTGTCTGACTCTTACAAGACCAATCAATACCAAACAGGGGTCAGTTTTACAATGAAGCCTGGTAACAAAGTTGACCCAAGCCATCTTTATATGTTTCCAGGAAAACAGTACAAGGAAGACAAACGAAGGTCAAAGAGAAAAGGATATTTTGTTTACTCTTTGCCCACTACATACATATCTTAATTCATATTATATTCCTGTATTAAAAGGTGATAAAAACTTTTTAAAATGTGTACAAAATTTCTTCTTCATTCCTTAATTTTTTTCATTCTTGGCTTAACTAAATCTCAAAGCCAAAAGTTGGAATGATCATTCCAACAGAAGAAGTGGTAGTTTGCTTTGAGCTTCCTCATAAACATCATCTGCATTCTAAATTGCCATTCATATGACAATGCACATTTTTTAATCTGATGCATGTGATATCACAAGTTCCACATAAAGGCAATCTTTAAATTCCATACCAAGAATACTTGCTAATCTCTAACCCGATACAAGAATACACAGAAGAACTATACAAAAAAAGATCTTAATGACCCAATTAACCATGATGGTGCAATCACTCACCTAGAGCTACACATCCTGGAATGTGAACTCAAGTGGTCATTAGGAACCAGCACTATGAAGAAAGCTAGTGGAGGTGATGGAATTTCAGTTGAGCTATTTCAAATCCTAAAAGATGAAGCTGTTAAAGCTCTGCACTCAATATGCCAGCAAATTGGAAAACTCAGCAGTGGCCACAGGACTGGAAAAGGACTGGAAAGGTTTTCATTCCAATCCCAAAGAAAGGCAATGCCAAAGAATATTCAAACTACCGCACAACTGCACTCATCTCACATACTAGCAAAGTAATGCTCAAAATTCTCCAAGCCTGGCTTCAACAGTACATGAACCGTGAACTTCCAGATCTTCAATCTGGATTTAGAAAAGGCAGAGGAATCAGAGATCAAATTGTCAACATCCACTGGATCATCAAAAAAGCAAGAGAGTCCCAGAAAAACATCTACTTCCACTTTATTGACTATGCCAAAGCCTTTGATTGTGTGGATCACAACAATCTGTGGAAAATTCTTCAAGAGATGGGAATACCAGACCACCTGACCTGCCTCCGGAAAAATCTGTATGCAGGTCAAGAAGCAATAGTTAGAACTGGACATGGAACAATAAACTGGTTCCAAATCAGGACAGGAGTATATCAAGGCTATATATTGTCACCCTGTTTATTTAACTTATACACAGAGTATATCATGCAAAATGCCAGGCTGGATGAAGCACAAGATGGAATCAAGACTGCTGGGAGAATTATCAATAACCTCAGATACAGAGATGACACCACCCTTATGGCAGAAAGTGAAGAGGAACTAAAAAGCCTTTTGATGAAAGTGAAAGAGAAGAGTGAAAAAGCTGGCTTAAAACTCAACATTCAGAAAACGAAGACCATGGCATCCAGTCCCATCACTTCATTGCAAACAGATGGGGAAACAATGGAAACAGTGAGGGACTTTATTTTGGGGGGTTCCAAAATCACTGCAGATGGTGACTGCAGCCATGAAATTAAAAGACACTTGCTCCTTGGAAGAAAAGCTATGACGAACTTAGACAGCATATTAAAAAGCAGAGACTTTACTTTGCCAACAAGTTCTGTCTAGTCAAAGCTACAGTTTTTCCAGTAGTCATGTATAGATGTGAGAGTTAGACTATAAGGAAAGCTGAGTGCCCAAGAATTGATGCTTTTGAACTGCGGTGTTGGAGAAGACTCTTGAGAGTCCCTTGGACTGCAAGGAAATCCAACCAGTCCACCCTAAAGGAAATCAGTCCTGAATACTCATTGGAAAGACTGATGCTGAAGCTGAAACTCCAATACTTTGGCCACCTGATACAAAGAACTGACTCCTTGGAAAAGACCCTGATGCTGGGAAAGATTGAAGGAAGGAGGAGAAGGGGACAACAGAGGTTGAGATGGTTGGATGCCATCACTGACTCAATGGACGTGACTTTGAGCAAGCTACGGGAGTTGGTGATGGACAGGGAAGCCTGGCGTGCTGCAGTCCATGGGGTTGCAAAGAGTTGGCCATGACTGAGTGACTGCACTGACTGACTGACTAACCTGATCTGCAAATAAGAAGTACATTTCTACTTTCAACACTTCTGTCTTATACATTTTCCACCTGATTGCTATTATGGTCTGCTTCATTTGGTTATGTTACCTATTTGAAATTATATATATATATATTTATATATATATATAAATATATATATATAAAACTTTACAGTATTTAGTATTTAAATAAATATTCAATTTTGCAATTTTAGAGTTTAACTCTGCCAATAAAAGTAATTTTGAGTTCTTAACTCTTTAAAAATATCAATGCCTGAGCTGTACTGCAGACAAATTAAGTTAAAATGTCTAGAGACAGGGCCAACACAGAATATACTTTAAATTCCACAGGTATTTCTAATGTGTGTTCAGGATTAAGAACTTTTCAATGTAGTCTATTCCTATGAGAAAATTATTTTTCTTCCCTCTCATTCTCCCTTTTCTTCTTTCCTTTTTTTATAGTGGGAAACGTAGGAAACTCCTCAAATAAGAGAGAGAAGATACTGGGAGACAGATTTCAAATTAGATGGGGTGTTATAGTTTTATGAACCCTATTGGGTTCTTATAAAGATCATTTTAATCTTAGGGCAGGGAGACTCTTCCTGTAGTGGCAGTATAACTGTTAATATTATTAATATTGTCGATACTCTATAAGTATACTAAGGATTTAGATTCTAATGAAATAAAAAGAAGAAATGAAAAACTTAAAAAACAGAGGGAGACAAAAGGTTCTTCACTTCAGTTAAGAAATAAGAACACAACTCTCTATTAGTTGATAAGAGCTAATATTTATTTCTCTGTTTTTTTAATGTAGATGTGGCTTATACAGCCTGAAAGTGAAAGTCACTCAGTCGTGTCCAACTCTTTGTGACCCCATAGACTATACAGCCCATGGAATTCTTCAGGCCAGAATACTGGAGTGGGTAGCCTTTCCCTTCTCCAGGGGTTCTTCCCAACCCAGGGATCGAACCCAGGTCTCCTGCATTGCAGGTGGATTCTTTACCAACTGAGCTATCAGGGAAGTGCTTATACAGCCTAGATGTTCACCTATTTCTTCTCTTCTGGAGCAGACACCTAAACCATATTTTCCAACTTTTCTTGTCCTTGATTGTAGTGATGTGACTGAAATCTAGCCAGTGTAATATGAACAGATGGTTAATGAAAACATTTCATGCATAACATGGCTGGACCACTGGGTGCCAAGACAGATGGTCAAACAGTATTCTGGATATTTTTGTGAGGATGTTTTAGAAATAAATTCATATTTAGTTCCATGTGAATAAAGCAGATTGCCCTCCATAATGTGGTAGGCTTCACTCAATCAGTTGAAGGTCTGACTAGACCTGAGCAGAGGAGAATTCTGCAATAGAGGGACTTTGAATTTGCACTACAGCATCAGCTCCTCTCAGGGTCTTCAGCCTACTAGCCACCCAACGTGCAGATTTTAGACTTGACAGCCTTTACTACTGTGTAAGCAAATTCCTTAAAACAAATCCTTTAATAAATAAATTATATATATATATATAATGGCAACCCACTTGGAGGAGGAACTGGTAACCCAAAGCAGTATTCTTGCCTGGAGAAGCCCCATGAACAGATGAGCCTGGCGGCTAAAGTCCATGGGGTTGCAAAGAGTCAGACACAGCTGAGTGACTAAGCACAGCACATAGTTGTATTTATGTCTATTATGCATATAAATACATACATGAATATGTACTATATGAGTGTGTGTATACGTGTGTGTTCATATCCTACTTATTGGTGTCTCTGGAGAGCCCTGATCAAGACAATAACTCTTTAGGAAGAACTCGAAAGAATTAGACCTGGTGGCTCAGTAGTGAAGAATCAGCCTGCAATGCAGAGATGCACGGAGGAGATGGAAGTTTATTCCCTAGGTTGGGAAGATCCCCTGGAGAAGGAAATGGCAACTCACTCCAGTATTATTGCCTGTAAAATTCAATGGACAGAGAAGCCTGGTGGGCTACAGTTCATGGGGTCACAAAAGAGTCAGACACAACTTAGAAAGTAAACAACAACAACAAAAACAACAGAGACAAAATGGAAGGAGTTTGAATTTGTGCATCAGAAGTCCTCCTGACAACTAGAAACATCCATACTGGACATGGAGTAAATGGGAAATGGACTTTCACAGTGCTCAACTACTAACATGTCTGTATTTAATAGGAATAACATGGTAGATGTTTAATTAGATCATATTGAAGCTACATTTTATAGCAATGGCTTTCAAAATTAGCCATGTATGGGGAAAAAAAAGCCTTTAAAAATACTGGTGCTTGGTCTTTACTCCCAGAAAGTATAATTTGATTGCTTTCTGAAGTACAGCCTTGGCACCAGAATTTCTAAATGCTCCCCAGGTGATAAGTTGGAGAACAAATGGTCCACAAGATGACAGAGACCAGATTTGAAAAGTAACGTGTAAGAGAAACCAAGAGTCTGTGGATGAAAAGCATAATATAAAAGAACAGCATGATGTGGCTGCCTCACATCAAAGTTCTTGAGCTATATTATTATTTTTGTTATTAATAGTAACAAGAAGGTTATACACATATCTCACAACAAAACTGCTTTGTAAATAGTATGCTTTGCGTGTTTTAGCTGAGAAAACCAAAGCTCAAACTGAGAAGACTAGGTAAACTGTTCAAGAGCTTACAGCCACAGTCAGATAGCCATAGTTTAAACCAGTGGTCTTGCTGATTTCACAGTCTACACTCTGAACTCTAGGCTATGACACCTCCCATCCACCTGAATAAAATGCCTTGATTAAGATAAGTAAGAATCTCACTGTGCAACATACAGTCAGGTATCTATGTTCTAGCCCCAGCACCTCTGTTTAAAGATGATAGCAAATCTGTGTCCAGAGAGGGGTGCTAAGGTTGTTGGAGAGTCTGTAAGCAATTTCCACAAGGGAGAGGTTAAAATAATATGTAAGAGTTTGACACAAAAAAAGGCAAAATTAACTTGATGAGTGGAGAGAAAAAATGACTGGAAAAAGAGAACATTGGTAATACTTCAAATACTATGAAAGATGTCATCTTAAAGAGGTTATTGTGCTTATCCAAATAAAATAAGCAGATTTTGCTTATCTCCAGAGATTTAAATCAGGATCATAAGTTAGATTTTGCAAGAAAAGGAAGTTGTAGTTGATATAAAGAAGACTTTCTAATAATTAGTGATGTTCTAAAAATAACAAGCAAGGTTGCTGGGGTAATTTAATGAGAAAACATGTTTTGTAAAAAGCATATAAAATACTAGGTAATTTTGTTTCTATTATCACATTTGCGAGGTCCCATCCATTGCAATGTTCAAGTAGATACTAAAATTGTTTTTTGGCACTAGAAAGGAATAAGAAGATAGTTAAAGCCAAGTATCTTTCTAAGATTCTATCTTTACATATCATAGGTTTTCAGGAAAAGATGTTTTATGAAATGTCTTGTCCTATAACTAGTGAATAAAATACACACTTTCTATTTATATAGTGTATTGATTCCAACGTCAGTAGAATATAGTCTCTCTTTACCCATTACTAAAATTAGCAAAAATTCATGACAATAATATGGCAGGTGTTGCTTGATGAAAACTTAACAGGAGGCTAACTGTGAAATGTTCATTATATTTAATATGCTGCTGCTGCTGCTAAGTTGCTTCAGTCGTGTCCGACTCTATGCGACCCCATAGACAGCAGCCCACCAGGCTCCCCCGTCCCTGGGATTCTCCAGGCAAGAGTACTGGAATGGGTTGCCACTGCCTTCTCCAATATTTAATATAAACACCACCAAATACATCAGTGGATAAAATATTTCCTGAGAGAGAATGGAGGCCAATGTCTCTCTTTAGCAGCTACCAAGGGTGATCATTCCATTTATTTTCTTGAATTTGTGCCTTGTCTCACCTTCTCCACAGCAAGAGTTTCTCAGTTCAGTTCAGTTCAGTCACTCAGTTGTGTCCAACTCTTTGTAACAACATGAATTGCAGCACGCCACGCCTCCCTGTCCATCACCAACTCCCAGAGTTCACCCATCAAAGGAGACGACAGAGGATGAGATGGCCATCCAGCCATCTCATCCTCTGTCGTCTCCTTCTCCTCCTACCCCCAATCCCTCCCAGCATCAGAGTCTTTTCCAATGAGTCAACTCTTCACATCAGGTGGCCAAAGTATTAGAGTTTGAGCTTTAGCATCATTCCTTCCAAAGAACACCCAGGACTGATCTCCTTTAGGATGGACTGCATCAATTCTTCAGTGCTCAGATTTCTTCACAGTCCAACTCTCACATCCATACATGACCACTGGAAAAACCATAGCCTTGACTAGACAGAACTTTGTTGGCAAAGTAATGTCTCTGCTTTTCAATATGCTATCTAGGTTGGTCATAACTTTCCTTCCAAGGAGTAAGCATCTTTTAATTTCATGGCTGCAGTCACCATCTGCAGTGATTTTGGAGCCCCAAAAAATTAAGTCTGACACTGTTTCCACATCTATTTCCCAGGAAGTGATGGGACCAGATGCCATGATCTTAGTTTTCTGAATGTTGAGCTTTAAGCCAACTTTTTCACTCTCCTCTTTCACTTGAGTTTCTAAACAGGCCCAAACTACAGTTTTGGTTCCCCTACCATGTATAGCAGAGTGAATGCCACATAGATTGCCTTCAACAAAATTTTGATTTGGAAATGACCTAGACCAAAAAAAAAGTTGTTTGTGGTTCTGCACTCAGAGCATAGTGGAGAATTGAGGAAAATGTGTAATTCAGGAAAAGTACATTTTAGACAGGTTCCTATAATTCAGGGAAAAGTGAAAGAATTAGGCTTATGATCTAATTCATGCAATTTTTCCAGAAAAGACATATATAGCAAATATACTGACTTAACGCATCATACACTTCATTGCTGATACCATAAGAACTTTAATGAATCTTCAAATTCTATGCTCAGCTTCCTCCCTTATAGAATGCGGTAGTACACTGAAGTCAGGGAGGATTCTTTTCATATTGACTGCAATATCCCAGCACCTGGCACACAGCATCTGCTCCACAAAGACTGGCTAAATGAATGAATGAGCAGGCTTTGAAAATGAAATGTTTAATGTGCCTTTTAAAGAGATATTACAAGACCTTTGAGTGACTATGATATTTCCACCAAGCTTCTCTTTGAGCATATGACTTATTTAGCATCTTAAAGTTCATGTTGACAGAGAGGGTAAAAGTATGAATACTTTCTTGAGCTCAGTTATTTCTGACTTGTGAGGTACAGAAATCAACAGTGATAACAGTCCAGCCTGAGCGAGATATAAACAGGAGCTGTATGCCAACTTCCCAATTGCAGTTTCCATGTTAAGTTGCCTTTTTTGCTGCCACTGAGAAAAGAGTGCCATTTAGCAGTGCTAAGAGTAAGGAAAAATTGATCTATTGGACTAAACATTTGAAACCTCTTCAAGAGTGATAACACCACTTGAAACTTGGGCTCGGAGCCAAGAGAAACGCACGTCATCAAGAGGGTACTGTTTCATCCACAAGGGCAGTTCAGCTGCTGCATCTCACACCAAGAGTGCTGGAGGTGAGAGCACCCCATGTCCCTTAAAATTCCCTAACACACATCTATAAAAGAAGATAACTGCATTAGCCAAATAAAGATGCTCTCTGAGAAAAGGAACAGAGAATGAGAAAATCTATTTTATCCTCTAGGTGAGGAACACAAATAAAATGTTTTATTAAATATTAAATACTCCTCTAAAATGTATGAAACAATAAGCTGGCTACCATCATAGTCTGCACGTACCCTTGAAGGAGCTCAAGGAAGGCTAGCATCCTTTTCTGTGGGTACTTGCTCCAGTCATGTTCAGGATAAGGCAAGTCTCAGAGTCTGGTGGGTAAAATGATTAGATGATCTCTGTCTCAATATGGGACTTTCTGGATGGCTCAGTGGTCAAGAATTGGCCTGCCAATGTAGGAGATGCAGGTTCAATCCCTGGGTCAGGAAGATCCCTGGAGGAGAGAATGGCAACCTACTCCACTATTCTTGCTTGGGAAATCCCATGGACAGAGAAATCTGGTGGGCTACAGTCTATAGTGTTGCAAAGAGTCAGACATGACTGAGCACGCACGCAAGCATGCACACTATCTCAATATACAGGATTCAGGGTATTTCCTATTCTACATTTCTATATACAGTGAAACTTTGCTGAGCACCTATTAATGACCAGGCAGTGGGAAATATAATGAGTAAGATCATCATGAAGCTTATACAAAAGTGAAGGTAAAAAATAATTAACAATATATCCATTACACAATGTAAATATCCATTACACAATAATTTTTAAATTATATAACATTTGTGGCAAATGTTATAAAAGAAATAAATAAGATTAGGAATTTATAAAATTGGGGAAATTGACAGATTACCTCCAGGTGACATTTCAGCTGAATGACGAAGGATAAAAAGGAATTGATCAGAGAAAGTCATCATCACCCTTGACAGGTATGTGTTTAATCCCTCAGTCGTGCCCAACTCTTTGCGACCCCTAGTCTGCAGCCTGCCAAGCTCCTCTGCCTACGGGATTTTCCAGGCAAGGATAAAGGAGTGATTTGCCATTTCCTTCTCCAAGGGATCTTCTCTAACCAGGCATAGGACTCGGGTCTCCTGCACTGCAGGCAGATTCTTTACCGACCGAGCTACCAGGGAATCCTGGTAGAAGTGCCCTCTAAGCTAAGTAGAAGTGCCCTCAGGGTACCTGGTTAATCAAATCACTGTTGCTTGTTAAAATTCTGTGCATCTTTAATTTGAAAAATGTCTTTTTTCAACCCTGAAATCTGGCCTTTTGCATAATGAAGCCAAATAAAACTGTTTTGAGCTTTAGAGTTCATACCAAGTACCTGCTATCTGACCTTACCTTTTCCCTCTATGAGCAATTTTTGCCACCGAGTTTATTTTACCTTCAGATGGATTTACAAATCATTATTTTTCAAAACTCTTTAACAATTTATTCTGCACGAGGTTTTTGCTTTGTCTTGTTTGATTTTTTAAATTCTGAATTATCAAAAGTTAAAAAAAAAAATACGGTAATACAAAATGGGTTTTACTTGCCCAGATGACATCACCACAAATTGTCATGATCATTCATGACATTCCAACATATAAGAACATGTGTCACTTTCGCTTTCAGAAGGCAATCTGGGATCTGATGCAATAATGACTGTGAACTGACAATACAAAGCTCAGCTCTGGTGAGTGAGTCTAAAGTTGTTAAAATTCACTTATTCAGCTGGGGGAAAGTTTTCTAAGCTGGGATCTAGAATAGCAAAATAAAGCCCATGTACTGGAATATATCCATGCGCACACATACACGAGAGAAGAGGTGTAGGGGAATATAGGAACTGTATATCCTGAACTCCTCACACTTCAGATAAGAGACTCATAGAGATGAGAGATACTGCTCAGGTTGCTCAGCGAGCAAGTGACAATGGCTGAGAATGCACTGGAATATGATGAAATCCACCTATGGGTAAAATAAACTCGGTGGCAAAAATTGCTCATAGAGGGAAAAGGTAAGGTCAGATAGCAGGTAATTGGTATGAAGCCTAAAGCTCAAGAGTTTTACTTGGCTTCATTATGCAAAAGGCCAGATTTCAGGGTCGAAAAAAGACATTTTTCAAATTAAAGATGCACAGAATTTTAACAAGCAATAGTGATTTGATTAACCAGGTACCCTGAGGGCACTTCTATGTAGCTTAGAACTCTTTATTATCATTACTTTATTTAATGTGGTGGCATACTACGTTTTTCCAAAGATGTTCCCCACCATATCTCTCAGCCCACATATTCTTCTCCAACGAGATCTTGTCATTTCTACATTAGGAGGTGACATCCAAAGAGAAGAACAAATATCATATATTAATACATATATATGGAATCTAGAAAAATAGTATTGATGAACCTATTTACAGAAAAGAAATGGAGATGCAGATGTAGAGAATGGTCTGGTGGACATAGTGGGAGAAGAAGAGGGTGGGACAAATTGAGAAAGCAGCATTGACATATATACACGGTCATATGCAAAACAGATGGCTAATGGGAAGCTGCTGTACAACACAGAGAGCCCAGCTTGTAGCTCTGTGATAACCTAGAGGGGTGGAATGGGGAAGGCGAGGAAAGCTCAAGATAGGAGCTATATATATATATATATATATATATATATATATATATATGTATATATATATACATACACATACACATACATACATACACACACACACACACACACACACACACTATTGCTGATTTGTTCTGATGTACAGCTGAGACAACCACAACATTGTAAAGTAATTATCCTAAAAAAAACACAAAGTGATGTCTAATTTACCTCCCCTTGAATCTGGGCTGCCTTATAACTTGTTAGTAGCCAACAGAATGTGGTAGAAGTGATCCTGAGTGACTTTTCAGACTGGGTCAGGAAGGCCATGGTGCTTCTGCCTGGTTCTCTTGGGACACTTGCTCTGGAAAAGCCATAACCATGGAAGGGTCTGACCACTCCAAGACTGACTGCCACACTAGAAAGGCTGCATACTGATGCTCCAGACCAGTCCCAGGTGAGCCCAGTCTTCCATCCATTCTGGCCGAGAGGTCAAAAAGAGAATAGAGGAGCTGTTTAAGAAGTGACTCCCCCAACCATCTGAGTCCCTCCAGCTGAGTCCCTAGACATCATGGAGCAGGGAAAAACAAAACAAAACAAAACAAAACACACCCCACTGTCTAAATTCCTGACTCTCAGAAACGATAAGCATAATGAAATAGTGTAAATTAGAGCCATCAGGCTTAGCGGGTTTGTTATCCAAAAATAAATGACTAAAACAAATGTTTTGGTTTTTGTTTTCCCTATAAGGGTTAATATGAGCACTGAGCCCATTAAACAGATGAAAAATCTAAGGCACAGCAAGATTAAGTTAACTAGATGATAGAAAAATAAATAGAATGATAAAATCATAACAATAAAATGATCATCTGACATTCAATTGAGGACACTGAGACCCAGAGAAAAATGACTTGGATCAAGATACACAGTTAAAGGCAGATCCAGGAAAGGAATTTAGATTTCTGCTAGCATTCTTTCCAAAATATTAGACCAAGCATGCATGCGTGCTCAATCATTTTTGACTCTTTGTGACCCCATGGGCTGTAACTCGCCAGGCTCCTCTCTCCATGGAATTTTCTAGGCAAGAATACTGGAGTGGATTGTCATTTCCCCCTCCAGGAGATCTTCCTGACCCAGGGATAGAACCCATATCTCCTGCACTGGCAGGCAGATTCTTTACCACTGAGCCACCTGGGAAAGTCCCATTAGACCAAACATGATACAGCTTAAAAAAAAAAAAAAATCACTTGTTTTAGAATCCGATTCAAGCTGATTATATCCTTTAAAATCTTCCTTATGTTTCAGTGTCCTTATATATTGAAAACTGGAAGAATACAGAGAAAGGACAATAACAGAAAAACCATAGTGATTTGAATGAGATCTGTAACTAATAGAGCTGTACTAATGTTAATTCTCTGGTTTTGATCATTCCACTAAGACTATATATAAGGTGCTGATATTAAGAGAAGCTGTGAGAGGGGTATACGAGATTTCCATAGTATTTTTGCAAAATTTTTTGGGCAAAATTGAATCTAAATAAAATTTGACCTAAATATTTTTTTAAAAAGGAAAACACTAGTTACTTAGTAAGGTTTTTTTAACACTGTGTTTGGAAAATACCATTCTTGGTGATTAGAAAGTATTCCATTTCCGTTTGCTTCACCCATCACAACTTTCTGATAAAGTCAGAATAGACGATCAACTGACGTAATTCAGGCCCTGTTTCGGAGGCAGTATCCTAATACACTGTAGCTACAATCTGTCAAGCACATTGCAACTGAAACATTTTTGAGAAATTAACTTCAGAAGTAGATGATGGGAAACTTTCCACAGTAGTGAAATGTCTAAACCTCTTCTCTGGTCTTTGAGTTCTTGGCAGACACAAGCTCTCATCTAGTTGAGAGTCCTCACACCTGTAGCTTCCACTTCTACTTGCCCTTGTTCAGAGATGAGACACCCTCCGCCATTAGATGCCATCTGTTTGTGGCCGTGAAGTATCTGAACGCTCTCTGAAACTGCCTTCCAAAGCTAAATGAGTTGCTCTAAATATTAATATGTGAAAAGACAGAAATGGGGTTGCACCAAAGAAATTGAGTAAGATATTTAAAGAGCTTTTACAAATGGTAGAGTGGGCCAATTTATTTTTCCCTCAAGGAAATATGTATTTTATCAATCTACCAGGGATCTGGGAACCCTGCCATACCATAAAGGAGAAAGTGAAGGATAACTCTGGGGTCAATAATCAGAATCATTTAAAAGTAATTTTGCCAACTCCCATCTTCAAATCCTGGGGACATTCATAAAACTTACCTAAAGAATCCACCTGCAATGTGGGAGACCTGGGTTTGATCCCTGGGTTGGGAAGAGTCCCTGGAGAAGGGAAAGGCTACCCACTCCAGTATTCTGGCCTGGAGAATTCCATGAACTATACAGTCCATGGAGTCGCAAAGAGTCAGACATGACTGAGTGACTTTCACTTTCACTTTCATGAACATAAAGATACCAAAGGAGCAGAATAGCAATGGGCTTGGCCTCCTGTCTCAAAACCAAAAGAACAGACTGTTCCAAAAACATATTGTTGTGGACCTATAACAGAAAACAGGTAACTTCTACAGTTAAATGTTAAGGGTTGCTGCCCAACATTCAGAATTTTGGCTACAAGATGACCAATCTTCATCAGTGCATAAAACTAATAACCTCCAACATCCATATTCAAGGTTCTTTTTACTGTACTATATTGTATTTCTCTAACATCAGACTGCTTTCGACCTGAAGTCCTTGCCTTATCATTCTTGGAAATTCCTATTTGATGTGTGTCAATGTAGTAAGAAAATACAACAATTTGGGGCCACAAAGACTCATTTTTCTGCACCACAGAGCCCTTAACCATGGTCCATCTTTTATTCTCATAGTTCAGTATTCTTAGAGAGTAATATTGACCCCAAAGCCTGTACAATGCCTGAGAGCATCTTCTGAATCATTAAGTGTAGGTAACTTATGTTTAATAAAGCCACAGGGCTTCCCAGATGGTGCAGTGAAAGAATTAGGAGGCACAAGAGGTGGGAGTTCGATCCCTGGGTTGAGAAGATCCTCTGGAGGAGAAAACGGCACTCTGATCCAGAAAATGACCCTGATTCTTGCCTGGAAAATTCTATGGATAGAGGAGCCTGATAGGCTACAGACCAAGGGGTCACAAAGAATTGGACACAACCGAGTGACTGATTGCACGCAGCACAATAAAGCTATAGGGTCAAATATGGCTTCTTTGATTATGAGTCCTTGAAAATTAGTTGTCCTTAGGTTTGGGCAGAAAACTACCAG
Source organism: Bubalus bubalis (assembly GCF_019923935.1). Lineage (NCBI taxonomy): Eukaryota > Metazoa > Chordata > Mammalia > Artiodactyla > Bovidae > Bubalus > Bubalus bubalis. Next base: position 45,559,346 of record NC_059161.1, read on the forward strand.
AATCATACAAAACTAGAATGCACTGTTCTCCAACCAGACTGGATAAACTGGCTCATTATACAACTATTTTATATCCCTGCTCATTTTCACTTTTTTATATTCAGGGAGAATTTATTTCTCTCTCTTCTTTCTTCAATTACTTCACTATTTATGAAATTAAATCACATCTTATTATTTCCATAAGATGTCAAATAACTCGTCAAAGCCATAGGTCTTGGTCTGTACCGCAGTCACTTCATCAGGACACTTGTTCTCATCCCCAGCTGTCTTCCAGAGTAAGAGCAAAGCAAAATGTGATTCTACCACTGCTGTTCTGGAAAATCATTAAAAGCAAGACACTTGATATCTATTAAGATATTATGCTAACAAAGGAATTTTCATTAGAACTAAAGAGGGTAACATTAATTTTCGTCAAATAGCCTGTTATGTTTTACATCCTCAAAAGGGATAAATAAATGGATGCTCTTTTGCTTTATAAAATGCAAAAACACTGGCAGAATCTTCCCTGTCTGGCCTCAGGGGGCATTTATGTCATCCTCCTGTCTAGTCATACATTTATTTTACAAACAAAGTAATAAAATAGAAGTCATTTCAGATGTAGCTTCATCAAAGCCAACTTGAAAAAATTTTCACCTAAGGATAAAGACAAAAGCATAGGAAATTTAAGGAGGAATGACTCCTAGACTGGTCACTGAGGGAAACAGGAGAGGGTACAAAGAACTAACAGAAGTACTAATGCACAGAGGTAAAATTTGAGAAGATGAGGAAACAAGAATGTCCTGGGCAGTATATGGCTTCCCCAGGTCCATAACTATGCCCCCTCAGCCAAAAAACCCGCTTTCTCCTTCCTCAAGCAAGCGAGATGCCAGCCCCAGTGCCTGTTTGCAAGCGCAGCTCCCCATCTCATCCCCACCTGCAATCACACCTACCACCACATCCGTACTTGAGTTCGTCCTGTCACAGAGGGTGATGGGTCCAGTACCCCCCCGGCCTTCCCACTTCTCTCCTGGGTCATCTTGATTCCTTATCCTACTGAACGTTTGCTGGGAGCCGACATATCATATCTCAGGTGTTTGGAACAGCTCTGACATTGGCCTGGACTTAGGGAAACTTCATAATCAAATACAGACCCTGGAACACTCTCGACTGGATTTTACTGCCGCTGGGGCAGCTAATGACTTTTTTCACACTTTCTCTAACTTCATTTCAGGAAAAAACATTCTGTCTAATATCCTTGGATACATCGCTGCTGGTGCTTTAATTTTGCTTCTCATATTCATTCTTCCTTGTATTGTCAGGATTCTTCGGCAGAACATTCAGAAGCTCGCGACTGAGCTGCATCTGGCTGTTTTAAGAAATAAAAAAGGGGGAGATGCTGGGAGCCGGCATATTGCATATTGAGTGAGGATCTGGAATAGCTCAACTGGAATTCAATCACTGCCAGGAGCCAGCGTGAGGAACTCCGCCCATGACAAAGGTCATGAGGAAGGAGGCTCGGCATACGCAAAGGCGGGATCGAGCCTCAGGAGTCCCCCTGGAAATTCTCGAGCATCTACCCCCAAAACCAGAGTCTGCCTACTTTCTGCTTTGTGCTTTCACCTACACCTCTGACTTTACGGGGGGCTGTCCCCCACTACCTCTCTCTGAAAAGAGAGTTAGCTTACAGCTCCAGTTAATAATTCCTGGATGTGACAGTGTTTCAACCTACAAACTCCTTTGGAAATCCTCTAGCCTGCCTGAATGGGTTTTTCCGGCCACATGTGATTGTTCAGAGCCTCCCAACTGTGAGAGGCAGGAGATGTTCTAAACTGCCTAAACACAGATTCCTTTGAGTAGTTAAAAGATTGATTAGAAATTGTATTGGTGAAGGGTTTTTCACTTGTTGGGCCAATGTTTGCTGCTAAGTCTCCATACTCCTTACCTACTGTGTCCTTGGCAGTGTATTGATTGATATAATGGGTGTATAGAAATGTAAAATGCAGCTTTGTCTAATGCTTTTTGGAAGGCTGGTGCCTGACTTTGGAATAATCACCTTTAGAGAAAAATAAGTTTCTTAAAATGTTAACAGGCCTCCGGGCAAGAAGATGATGTCAATCACCTGAACTTTTGCATATGATAAGTTTGAAAGCCTGGCTTCGATTAGGACCAGGAACTGCTGTCCTTGCATGACTCCACCCCTTCCCCCATTATCCTCTATGCACAACTTTAGGTATAAAAACTACTTTGGAAAATAAAGTGCGGGCCTTGTTCACTGAAACTTGGTCTCCCCATGTCACTCTCTCTCCCAAATTCCAGCTGAGTGTCCATCTGGAGCGCGGATGTCCTCTGCGACCATTTATTTGCCTGGGCTTCTAAGACCCACTCGAGAAGGTGTCTAAGGTGGGGCACCTTCCGCTATTCGAGAGGGCGCCTGCGGCCTCCGTGGTCAGAGCTAACCTGGTGTCACGGGTTATATTGATTTTCCACGTAAACCAAGCCACTCAGCTTCTTTTCTCCACTGAATTTTCCTACTGAGCTATCCTTATTTCAGCCGCTTTTCTCCACTGAATTTCCTCACTGAGCTATCCTTATTCTATTACTCTTTATATCTTTGATGAATAAATAATTAAATAAGTCGCCGACGCCGTCCCCGCTTCGAATACCCTGGATCAGCCGGGGCTGGTCCCCGGCAAACGTTCCTTCTCTTATAGAGTCAGTATTACCATTGTTTACCTGATTATCCGAATCTGTATTTCTGATGATTAGACATGTCTTAAGCTGCTGCTAATTTCCTGGTGGCTAAGTGGGAAAGAATCTTCCTGCCAATGCCAGAGATCTGGGTTCAGTCCCTGGATTGGGAAAATTCCCCGGAAAAGAAAATGGCAACCCACTCCAGTATTCTTGCAGGAGAATCCCATTAACAGAGGAGCCTGGTGGGCTACAATCCATGAGATCGCAAAAGTGTCGGACATTACCGAGTGACTAAAACAATGACAATAATAAGTTGCTGCTAATTATATTATAATAATAATTGCAAATTCTCATATAATACTCTGCCAGAAGCTGTTCTAAACACATTACACATACAAACTCATTTAATCCTCACAACAATTCTATGAACTATGGTCTAATAAAAATGAGTCTCTTATGCTCATTTTATAGATAAGGAAACAGGTGCTTTAGATTACTTCCACTTGGGTCCTTATCATTTTTTCCCTGAACAAGTGCAATAATCTCCTCTAACATGCTGTGCTTACAGTCTAATTATCTCCAAATCTACTCTCCACTAAATTTCCATTGTTCAGTAATAGATATATGTCACCCTGGGTCTCTCCTGATTATAAGTCTTCAGTGTCTCTTTCATACAGTATCATTTAAGACTGCTTGCCAAAATCAGCTGGGGAAATTTTCATAAAATAAATGCCTATGCCCACTCCTCACCTACAGAATCAGGACTACCTTGGGACAGGAGGCAGGGAGGGAGGGTGTCTGAGCATGTATGTATTAAGTCTTCTCAGAACTTCTGACATGTGTCTCTAATCCAGAACATGGACCTCTCTAATCAAACATGGACCACTCTAATTCAGATCGCTCACTGTGTTTTGTTTCAAAAGTGTTATTGATGATGTATAATTTACATAAATAAAATTCACCCATTTTGTGTGCATAATTCAATGAGTTTTCATAAATTTACAAACTTTGGCAACCTTAACCACAATTCAGTTTCAGAACATTTCTATAACTCCTAAAAGACCTGGAAAAGGTCAGTTTTCATTCCAACCCCTACAAAAGGCAATGCCAAAGAATGTTCAAACTACCACCCAATTGAACTCATCTCATATGCTAGTAAAGTAATGCTTAAAATTCTCCACGCCAGGCTTCAGCAATATGTGAACTGTGAACTTCCAGATGTTCAAGCTGGTTTTAGAAAAGGCAGAGGAACCAGAGATCAAATTGCCAACATCTGCTGGATCATCAAAAAAGCAATACAGTTCCAGAAAAACATCTATTTCTGCTTTATTGACTATGCCAAAGCCTTTGACTGTGTGGATCACAACAATCTATGGAAAATTCTTCAAGAGATGGGAATACCAGACAACCTGACTAGCCTCCTGAGAAATCTGTTTGCAAGTCAAGAAGCAACAGTTAAGAATTGGATATGGAACAATAAACTGGTCCCAAATCGGAAAGCAGCATGTCCAGGCTATATATTGTCACTGGGCTTATTTAACTTGTATGCAGAGTACATCATGCGAAATGCCCAGATGGATGAAGCACAAGCTGGAATCAAGATTGCCAGGAAAAATATCAATAACCTCAGATACAGAGATGACACCACCCTTATGGCAGAAAGCAAAGAACTAAAGGGCCTCTTGATGAGAGGGAAAGTGGAGAGTGAAAAAGTTGGCTTAAAACTCAACATTCAGAAAACAAAGACCATGGCATCCAGTCCCATCACTTCATGGAGAATAGATGGGGAAACAATGGAAACAGTGACAGGCTTTATTTTGGGGGGCTCCAAAATCACTGCAGATGGTGACTGCAGCCATGAAATTAAAAGACACTTGCTCCTTGGAAGAAAAGCTATGATGAACCTAGACAGCATATTAAAAAGCAGAGACATTACTTTGCCAACAAATGTCCATCTAGTCAAAGCTATGGTTTTTCCAGTAGTCATGTATGGATGTGTGCATTGAACTATGAGGAAAGCTGAGTGCCTAAGAATTGATGCTTTTGAACTGTAGTGTTGGAGAAGACTCTTGAGAGTCCCTTGGACTGCAAGGGGATCCAACCAGTCTATCCTAAAGGAAATCAGTCCTGAATATTTATTGGAAGGACTGATGCTGAAGCTGAAACTTCAAAACTTTGGCCACCTAATGTGAAGAACTGACCCATTGGAAAAGACCATGATGCTGGGAAAGATTGAAGTCAGAAAGAGAAGGGGATGACAGAGGATGAGTTGGTTGGATGGCATCACTGACTCGATGGACATGAGTTTGAGTAAGCTCCGGGAGTTGGTGATGGACAGGGAAGCCTGGTGTGCTGCAGTCCATGGGGTCACAGAGTCAGACACGACTGAGCGACTGAACTGAACTGAACTGAAAAGAGTTTCTGTTCATATACAGTAAAGCCTGCTTCCAACCTATCCCTAGGAAACCACTATCTGCTTTTTTTCTCTATAGAATTGCATGTCCTGCCCATTTCACATAAATGTAACCTGTCAAGACTGGCTTCTTTCTGGAGGTTCCTACACGTTATAATTTGTGTAGGTAGTTTGTTCCTTTTAAAGGCTATAAATATGCTACTGTATGCATATACTCATTTTTTAGTCATTCACCATTTGATGGATATTTGGATTGTGTGCATTTTTGGCTACTATGAATAGTTCTGCTATGAACATGTGGGTACATATTATTGTGTGGACTTATATTTTCAATTCCCTTAGATAAATAGATAAATATAAAATTGTTGCGCTGTATTATAAGTTCATATTTAACTTTTCAAGAAAATTCCAAACTGTTTTCCAAAGTGGTTGAATTATTTGATATTCCCACCAGTAATGCATGAGAGTTTCATTTTCTCTGCATCCTTACCAACACTGGTAATTGTCTTTGATAACATACATTTTCTGTTGGATGAGAAGTGGTACTCCATTGTGGTTTTAATTTGCAATTCCCTAATGACAAAAGATACTGAGCATCTTTTAAGTGCCTAATGGTTATTAATATATCTTCTTTGATGAAATAGCTACTCAGCTTTTTTCCCATTTTTAAATAAATTATCTTATTACTGAATTGTAAGATTTTTCTATATATTCTACAGCACATATTTTTATCAAATAAATAACTTGATAAAATATTTGAGCAAATATTTTCTCTCAGGCTGAGGCTTGTCTTTTCAGTTTATTGATGGTGTCTTTTGCACAACAAAAGGTTTTAATTCTGACAAAATTCAGTTTATTAATTTCTCTTTCACGATCGCACTTTTGGTGTCATGTCTAAGAACCTGTTAACTAATTCATGGTCACAAAAAATTTCTACTATGTTTTCTTTTAGAAGTTTTATAATTTTAGAGCTTATATTTAGGTCTATGATCTATTTTATGTTGTGTGAATGATAGAAGGTAAGGATCTAAACTCACCACTTTGCATGTGGTTATCTAATTGTCCCAGTACTACAAAAGCTGTTCTTATTCCCTTTTAATAATCTTGACATCGTTGTTGAAAAATTAGTTGACCATAAATATAGGATTTATTTTGGATCTCACTATTCTGTTCCACTGATCTATATGTGTATTCTTGAGCCAATACCACACTGTTTAATTAATATAAGATCATAATAAGTTTTTGAGTTGAGTAGTCTACTTTTTTCTTTCAAAATTGCTTTGGATATCCTGAGTCTTTTACATTTCCATATAAGTTTTAAAACTAGCTCATCAGTTTCTAGAAAAATCAAAAGCCAGTGGGGATTTAGCAACTCTGTTGTATAGATCAACTAGAGAATTACCGTCTTGACTATATTAAGTCTTCTAATCCATGAACATGTACTTCTCTCATCCATGTTTTGTAATTTTCAATGTCCACACCTTGCACTTCTTTTGTTACATATATTCCTAAGTGACTTGAGTTTTTAATGCTATTATGAATGAAACTGTGCTTTTTTCATTGTTAAATTGCTTGCTGCCAGTATACATAAATAAGTTTTGTAGACCACTGGTTTTTATAAAGTAAAATATTATAACCTTTCTACAGAAGTCATATGATGGTATGAAAAGATTTTTATGACTCCATATCTACCTGCTCATTAACATCATTTCCTATCACCCACAACTCAGAGTGTTTGTTTCCTTAGCACTGAGCTTTTGGTAGCACCCTGCAATCCTATGATGTTTCTTGCTTAAATTTTCATTTATATCTCATATCTAGTTTATACATTCTTATCCTAGAAGTCTCTTTTGATTTCTCTCCACCTGCCCTACCTTCCACTGTGAAATGCATGTGTACAGTGTATGCTGCACATACACACACACAGAGCTCCTCTTATGTGCTTCCAAAACTCTAAAATTGGAGGTCCGTCATTGTTTTTCTCATATTGCATTTTAACTACATTCTTATATACACATCTTGAGAAACTGAATAACCATGTACAGGAAAATCTGCTAGTTGTTCATCAATATTCATCTTCTCCTTTCAAAGAAAGAGAGTCCCTAAGTTTTTAGTAAGCACAACAACACCAAAAACAAAAACAAAAAAACACTAAACACTGGATCTCCCAACCTCCCAGCAGTTAGATGTAGCAGCATGAGTATGCTGTGATGAGCAAGCAGGACTTCATGAGACAGCTTCCAGAAATCTTCCCTCCAAAACAGCCAGTGTACACGTTTTCCTTCTTTATGCTTTTCTCTTTCTTGCTAGCCAGTCTCCAACCTGACCGGCAGATCAGCAGCAGCCATCCTGACCATGTGGTGATCTTGGGAATGGGGCACCATATATGGCAAAGCAACAATAAGAGAAGAGCCTGCATCTCTACATGCAACTCTGGTCACCTGCTTCTGGGCTTTCCATGAGAAAGACATACACTGTTCCCTGACTTAAGTTGTTGTGTCTCTGGGTCTCTGTTACCTACTGCCAAACTTAATCCAAACATATACACCACACTTCACTACATCCTCAGTAACTGAGGTAGTGTTAACACCTTGTAGGTGTTTAGCTGATATCTGCTGTTTTACTGCAAAGAAACAGCAAAAGTAGAAGAAAGAAAAAAAAAAAAACTTCATGGAATATCAACTTCAAGTTTCATTTTATTTCCAGGGTACTAAATTTCTAATATTTTAGGTATACAATATGGCCTTCAGAAGCCTCTCAGATTTTTTTAATCTAATTTATTTTAATTTATTTATCATGATACTAATAAGCTCTTTGTTTTTTTGATGTAGCAGGAAAAAGACAAATTTATGCAATTATTCTGGGAATATTCAAGCAGAGTGAAGGCCTATAATTGAATATAATAATAGATTGTACAAAATCATAGCCGTTAATGACTATAGCATGCAAAGCCATTAAACAATCCAATTCCATAGATGAAAAGCTGAAGTTCAGAGAGGTTGCACAATTAATTCCAGATCACACAAACACTGAATGGCAGAACTAAAGTCAGAACCCAGATTAATCTGGCTTCCAACTTAGTATTCTTTGAATCAGTTAGGGTTCCTTTGGTAAAGAGCAAATTGCCTAACATAAGCAAAATGGGAAATATTTTTTAAATCTGGGTATGTAAAAGATCAAAATTTGGAACAGACAGACATCAGACAGCTCTATAAAATTTCTATGGTGATGTGGCCAATGGAATGGATTTATAAGCTCCAGCAATATCTACTGCTTGGTTCTTCATTCTGATTCTGGGATTTTTGTTTTTGGTTTTGGGCCCATTCCCCCTTTCCATTCTTCCCTGCAGACTGAAACCAGCTTCCTAGGATAGTGGCTGAGACTGCCAAGTGTCCATCTTCTCGGTTTCCCTTAACTAGCCATAGGGAAATGAAACAGAGGAGGAAGTCTCTTGAAGTACCCTAGGAAATGTTTGTTTTTTGAGAGAAAGTGTGTTTATGTGACTCCGTGTGTGTGTTTTCCAGCTTACTGACAACCCCTCATATTATGTTTTTAAATCTTCTGTGTGCCTATGTGAATATATAACATCCACAGTTTGGGACCATGAGATGATATACATAAGAATGAAAAAAAACTCAGCCCTCTGAGAAACATTGAAGAGAAGCAGGGAGTCCTTAATGGTGTTTCTGAGCTGATGACAATATTTACCTCCAGAGCTCTTGTTATATGAGATCATATATTTGTTGTTTAAGCCACCCGTAAGCTGGCTCATCTCCTACCTTCAGTCACAAAGTATTCCAGCTTATACGTCACTCACGATTTTAAGTATATGGAAAAGGGTCTGATTAGTCAACTCTGGATGTTGTGTCTGCCTTTGAGTGGAGACGAGGCAGTGCAAGGAACTTCTGAGATCTTCCAGATTTATTAACATGAAGCCAAGTACCGTGATTTGCTTCCCACTGAGATGCTGTGGAGAAGAGGAAGAGGAGAAGCAGGCAGAATACCCCAAGGTAACAAATGTCCTTGATATATATATTCTATATCTCTGATGTTTTATTAATAGGAACAGAGCTGAATTCATGATTAGCACAAGCAAACAAGCTAGCGCATGAATGCACATATTTAAACACCAAAAAGGAAGCAGTCATCTGTTTTTTTTTTAATCTGGAAACTAATACAAAGTGAAATGTATTCAGGATATTATATTATGTAATACGCAATTTCACAGCTCAAGGTTTTTATTTTTCCTCAGTGTGTAGAGTTAGTCATGAAACAAATTTACAGACACCAAATGACCCACTTAAATCTCCCACAGATGCTAATATCTCTTGCTAACACCTTGTCATTTGACCCAAAACAAGGACTTCTGCACATCCATCACATAGAGAGAATAGTGTTAACTTATTGATTTCCTGTTTCTAGTTAACACATTGGTTACCGATAAGGAAGACATATCTTATTAAACTGCACTTTATCTGCAACTAAGCCATAATCTCAGTCAGATTTGTGCTGAGCTTATTTAGATTTGAGAGAATATGAATAATATAGGACAAGGAAAACTCAGGTGAAAGGTCCCAGCATTATTATCATGCCCAAGTTACAATCATTAAAAAACCAATATGATTTCGGTCTGAATTTGAACTTGACATAGGTTAAAAATTGACAGTAGTGCTGAGCAGAAGAATTTAGGAAGAAAATTTTCCATAGACCAAGGGCTCAAAATAATTCTAGTATTTTAAAAAAACTCCATCTTATGATTAACATATATAAATTTCAGGGGGAAAAAATCTATGCCCTATTAAATGCTACAAAGAATAAATCTTTTCTGCCTTTCAAAAGCTTCTGCTTTACCTATTTTGGTTTATTATGTAGCATTTCCCAAGAAGATCAAGAAAAGGAAAATGTACATCAAGCACTGTTTCCTTTTTAGAAAGTGATTTAACTATACAGACAAGTGCTGGGTCAAATCTGGTTGTATAAACCAGAAAGGAAAGGAAAAAGTAGAAAAATGGTAAGCAATAACCCAACTATGGGGGCTTCCCAGGCAGCTCAGTGGTAAAGAATCTGCCTGCCAAGACAGCAGACATGGGGTTCAATCCTTGGGTCAGGAAGATCCTCTGGAAGAGGAAATGGCAACCCACTCCAGTATTGTTGCCTGGAAAATCCTGTGGACAGAGGATCCTGGCAAGCTACAGTCCACAGGGTTGCAAAGAGTCAGACACGACTGAGCATGAGCACTCACTCACAATCCAACTATAATAAAATTGAGTGTGGCAGCAGAGATTTTTTCCCCATATTCCTAAAATATTCAAGAATTAACATTACTAACAAACCAATCAAGAAATGGGCAGAAGATCTAAACAGATATTTCTCCAAAGAAGTCATATAAATGGGCAACAAGCACATGAAAAGATGCTCAATATCACTAATTAGTAGGAAAATTCAAATCAAAACTACAGTGAGGTATTACATCACATCAATCAAAATGGCCACCATCAAAAAGTCTACAAACATTAAATGTGGGAGAGGGTGAACAGAAAAAGGACCACCCCCCCTACACCACTGGTGGGAATGTGAACTGGTATAGCCACTATGGAAAGCAGAATGGAGGTTCCTTAAAAAAGCTAAAAATAGTCTTACCACATGATCCAGTACTCCACTCCTTGGTATAAATCCGGAAAAGAAAAAACTCTAATTTGAAAAGATATATGCACCCCAATATTTACTATAGCACTATTTACAATAGCCAAGACTTGCAAACAACTTAAATATTCAACAATATATGGAATGGATAACACAATGTGATACCTATACACCAATGCTACTCAGCTATAAAAAAATAAAATAATGCCGTGGATGGGCCTAGAGATTTTCATACTAAGTGAAGTAAGTCACATAGAGAAAGATATATGATATTACTTAGATATAGAATATTAAACAATTATACAAATGAACTTATTTGAAGACAGAAAAAGACTCACAGACACAGAAAACAAACTTAGAGTTACCAAAGAAGAAAAGGGAGAGAGATAAATTAGGAGTTTGGGATTAAAATATACACACTACTAGATGGACAGGGAGGCCTGACGTGCTGCGGTTCATGGGGTCACAAAGAGTGGGACACAACTGAGTGACTAAACTGATGTATAAGATAGATAACCAACAAGGACCTACTATATAGCACAAGGAACTATACTCAATATCTTGCAATAACCTATAAATGAAAAGAATCCTTAAAAGAATATATATATACACACACACACACACACATATATATATAAGAGTCCCTTGGACTGCAAGGAGGTCAAACCAGTCCATCCTAAAGATCAGTCCTGGGTGTTCACTGGAAGGACTGATCCTGAAGCTGAAACTCCAATACATTGGCCGCCTCATGCGAAGAGTTGACTCATTGGAAAAGACCCTGATGCTGGGAGGGATTGGGGGCAGGAGGAGAAGGGGAAGACAGAGGATGAGATGGCTGGATGGCATCACCGACTCGATGGACTTGAGTTTGAGTGAACTTCGGGAGATGGTGATGGACAGAGAGGCCTGGCGTGCTGCAATTCATGGGGTCGCAAAGAGTCGGGCATGACTGAGCGACTGAACTAAACTGGTATATATATATATAATATAAAATCTGAAGCACTCTGCTATTTACCTGAAACTAACACAGCACTGAAAATCAAGTGAAAAGTGAAAGTTGCTCAGTTGTGTCCTACTTTTTCTGACCCCATGGACTAACCCACCAGGCTCCTCTGTTCATGGAATTCTCCAGGCCAGAATACTGAGGCATTCCCTTCTCCAGGAGATCTTCCCAACCCTTTATCATATCCAGGTCGCCCACATTGCAGGCACATTCTTTACCATCTGAGCCACCAGGGAAGCCCAAAATGCCAAGCAAATAAGATTAATAATAATAATAGATTTATAAAAGGAAATGGCTGGTTATATGGTAGATTTTATTTCAACCATATCAATAATCAGATTAAATGTAAGCCATACTAATTCAAAGATAGGCTGTTAGTTTTAGATTAGACAAAAAGCAAGACCCAACTATATATTGCCTACTAAGAATACCACTTTAAATATAAAGGCATAGATTAAAAGCAAAAGAATGAGAAAAAGATATTCCATTCAGACACAACTCAAAAGAAAACTGAAATAGCTTTATTAATATTAAAGTAGATGTTAGAAAAGAAATATCACTCACTACTACTACTCACTAGAGAGGCTTATTACATAATGAAAAGGGATTCAAATTTCCAAGAAGACAAAAACATTAATGATTTTATGCCTGTAATTTCAACAACTTAGAGCTAGTGGAAAAATTTCTAGAAAAGCACATCTTACCAAAATTAGCACAAGAAGAAACAGAAATATTCACAGAGCTTTGTATCCATTTTCAAAATTGAATTGATAAAGACTTTTTAACAGGACTTCCCTGATGTACAGTGGAAAACAATCTGCCTGCCAACTCAGAGGACACGGGTTTGATCCCTGGTCTGGAAAGATCTCACATGCCATAGAGGAATTAAGTTCATACACCACGACTGGTGAACCTGCGCTCTAGAGCCCCTGCAAGCCACAATACATCTAGAGCCCTTGCTCTGCAACGAGAAAAGCCACCACAATTGGAAACCCATGCACTACAACAAAGACTGGCCCCTGCTTGCTGCAACAAGAGAAAGCCTGCACACAGCAATGAAGACTCAGAACAACCAAATATATATATATATATATATATATATATTTTTTTTTTTTAAGCTTTTTAACAAATAAAATCCCAAACCAGACGGCTTTACTCACAAATTCTACCAAAGGTTTAAGGTCAAAACTCATATAGCAGTTACACAAACTCTTTGAGAAAATACAAGGAAACGCTTTTTAAGTAGTTTAATGAGGCTGGCAAAACCTTGTTATGATAACCTCATAAAAATATTATAAGAAAAGCAAATCATAGACCAATCAGTTCAGTTGCTCAGTTGTGTCCGACTCTTTCCGACCACATGGACTGCAGCACACCAGGCCTCCCTGTCCATCACCAACTCCCAGAGTTTACTCAAACTCATGTCCACTGAGTCGGTGATGCTATCCAACCATCTCTTCCTATGTTGTCCCCTTCTCCTACTGCCCTCAATCTTTCCCAGCATCAGGGTCTTTTCAAATGAGTCAGCTCTTTGCATCAAGTGGCCAAAGTACTGGAGTTTTGGCTTCAACATCAATCCTTCCAATGAATACTCAAGACTGATCTCCTTTGGGATGGATTGGTTGGATCTCCTTGCAGTCCAAGGGACTCTCAAGAGTCTTCTCCAACACCACAGTTCAAAAGCATCAATTTTTCAGCATTCAGCTTTCTTTATAGTCCAACTCTCACATCTATACATGACTACTGGAAAAACCATAGCCTTGACTAGATGGACCTTTGTTGGCAAAGTAATGTCTCTGCTTTTTAATATGCTGTTTAGGTCAGTCATAACTTTTCTTCCAAGGAGTAAGTGTCTTTTTACTTCATGGCTGCAGTCACCATCTGCAGTGATTTTGGAGCCCCCCAAAATAAAGTCAGCCACTGTTTCCCCATCTATTTGCCATGAAGTGATGGGACCAGATGCCATGATCTTAGTTTTCTGAATGTGGAGCTTTAAGCCAACTTTTTCACTCTCCTCTTTCACTTTCATCAAGAGGCTCTTTAGTTCTTCTTCACTTTCTGCTATAAGGGTGGTATCATCTGCATATCTGAGGTTACTGATATTTCACCCAGAAATCTTGACTCCAGCTTGTGCTTCCTCCAGCCAAGGGTTTCTCATGATGTACTCTGCATATAAGTTAAATAAGCAGGGTGACAATATACAGCCTTGACATACTCCTTTTCCTATTTGGAACTGGTTTGTTGTTCCGTGTCCATGTCCAGTTCTAACTGTTGCTTCCTGACCTGCATACAGATTTCTCAAGAGGCAGGTCAGGTCAGGTGGTGTGGTATTTCCAGCTCTTTCAGAATTTTCCACAGATTGCTTGGATCCAAACAGTCAAAGGCTTTGGCATAGTCAATAAAGCAGAAATAGATGTTTTTCTGGAACTCTCTTGCTTTTCTGATGATCCAGCAGATGTTGGCAATTTGATCTCTGGTTCCCCTGCCTTTTCTAAAACCAGCTTGAACATCTGAAAGTTCACTGTTCATGTGTTGATGAAGCCTGGCTTGGAGAATTTTGAGCATTACTTTGCTAGCATCTGAGATGAGTGCAATTGTGCAGTAGTTTGAGCATTCTTTGGCATGGCCTTTCTTAGGGATTGGAATGAAAACTGACCTTTTCCAGTCCTGTGGCCACTGCTGAGTTTTCCAAATTTGCTGGCATATTGAGTATAGCACTTTCACAGCATATACCTTACATGAATAAATATACAAAGTCCTCAATAAAATATCAACAAATCAAATTCATCATTATATGAAAAGGATAAATGTTATTAATATGTGGAGCTTATGACAGGATTAAAGTTGGTTTTACATTATGGAATCCATGGTTATAATTCATCCCATTAAAAATGTCCAAGAAAAAAAAATTTCAACTGATGTAAGAACATTTTTGACAAAATGTCATACCCATTCATGAAAGAAAAAACTCTTAAAACACTAGGAAGATAAAGGAATTCCATCAACCTGATAATGGGCATATATGAAGAGACAACAGTAAATGTCATACTTAATGGTGAAAGACTGACTGCTTCTTAGTTCAAGAACAAGATAGCCACTGTCTCCTCAGCTATTCAACAATATATTGGAAGCTCTTTCTAGTACAACAATGTAAGAAAAAAATAAAAGTATAAAAATTAAAAAGAAAAAACAGTTTTTTTTATAGTTGACATGATTGTATGTATGAAATAGTCAAAGGAATCGAACCCCTCCACAAAAACTACTAGAACTCAAAGTGAATTTATCAAAGTTACAGGAATTAAAGTCAATATACAAAATTTAATTATATTGCAACATTTTATCAGCAAACTATTAGACAATAAAATTAAAAAGCAATCCATTTACAATTTAAGAGACCCATGGGACAATATAAAATGCACCACCATCAGCATAATTAGGGTCGCAGAAGAACAGAGAGAGAAAGGGCCTGAGAAAATATATGAAGAGATAAGAGTTTAAAAGTTCCTGAATATGAGAAAAGAAATAATCACTCAAGTTCATGAATTGCAGAGTCCCATACAGGAAAAACCTAATGAGAAACACGCCAAAACACATATTAACAAAACTGACAAAAATTAAAGACAAAGAGAAAATACTGAGGGCAACAAGAGAAAAGCAATAAATGACAAACAAGGGAATCCTTATAAGGTTATAATGTGATTATTTCACAGAAACTATACAGGTCAGAAGTGAGTGGCAGGATATATTTAAAGTGATGAAAGGAAAATCCTGCAATCAAGATTACAGTAAGTCCACAACATACAAATGAGTTCTGCTCTAAAAGCACAGTCATAAGTTCAATTTCTTTGTATGTTCAATAAAGTTAGCCTGGGTACTCAACTAACACAATTGGCTATATAGTACTGTACCATAGAAGGCTTAAACAGTTCTCACACAAATAATACATAAAAAACAAACAAGCACCAAAAAAAGAAAACATTTTTAATCTCAGTACCTTGAAAAGTACAGAAGTACAGTAAAATATTTTTTATAGCCAAAGATGGAGAAGCTCTATACAGTCAGCAAAAACAAGGCCAGGAGCTGACTGTGGCTTAGATCATGAACTGCTTATTGTCAAATTAGGATTGAAACTGAAGAAAGTGGAGAAAATCACTAGACCATTCACGTATGACCTAAATCAAATCCCTTATGACCATACAATGGAAGTGAGAAATAGATTTAAGGGACTAGATAAGATAGACAGAGTGCCTGATGAACTATGGATGGAGATTCGTGACATTGCACAGGAGACAGGAATCAAGATCACCCCAAAGAAAAAGAAATGCAAAAAAGCAAAATGGCTGTCTGAGGAGGCCTTACAAATAGCTGTGAAAATAAGAGAAGCCCAACGCAAAGGAGAAAAGGAAAGATATACCCATTTGAATGCAGAGTTCCAAAGAATAGCAAGGAGAGATAAGAAAGCCTTCCTCAGAGATCAATGTAAAGAAATAGAGGAAAACAATGGAATAGGAAAGACTAGAGATCTCTTCAAGAAAATTAGAGATACCAGGGAAACATTTCATGCAAAGATGGGCTCAATAAAGGACAGAAATGGTAGGGACCTACCTAACAGAAGCAGAAGATATTAAGAAGAGGTGGCAAGAATACACAGAAGAACTGTACAAAAAAGATCTTCACGACCCAGATAATCATGATGGTGTGATCACTCACTTAGAGCCAGACATCCTGGAATGTGAAGTTCAGTGGGCCTTAGGAAGCATCACTATGAACAAAGCTAGTAGAGGTGATGGAATTCCAGCGGAGCTATTTCAAATCCTGAAAGATGATGCTGTGAAAGTGCTGAACTCAATATGCCAGCAAATTTGGAAAACTCAGCAGTGGCCACAGGACTGAAAAAGGTTAGTTTTCATTCTAGTCCCTAAGAAAGGCCACGCCAAAGAATGCTCAAACTACCACACAATTGCACTCATCTCACATGCTAGTAAAGTAATGCTAAAAATTCTCCAAGCCAGGCTTCAGCAATATGTGAACCGTGAACTTCCAGATGTTCAAGCTGGTTTTAGAAAAGGCAGAGGAACCAGAGATCAAATTGCCAAGATCCTCTGGATCATGGAAAAGCAAGAGAGTTCCAGAAAAACATCTATTTCTGCATTATTGACTATGCCAAAGCCTTTGACTATGTGGATCACAATAAACTGTGGAAAATTCTGAAAGAGATGGGAATACCAGACAACCTGACCTGCCTCTTGAGAAATCTGTATGAAGGTCATGAAGCAACAGTTAGATATCTCAAGAGACAGGTCAGGTGGTCTGGCATTCCCATCTCTTGAATAATTTTCTATAGTTTGTTGTGATTCACACAGTCAAAGGCTTTGGTGTAGTCAATAAAGCAGAAGTAGCTGTTTTTCTGGAATTCTCTTGCTTTTTTGATGATCCAGTGGATGTTGGCAATTTGATCTCTGGTTCCTCTGCCTTTTCTAAATCCAGCTTGAACATCTGAAAGTTCATGGTTCACATACTGTTGAAGTCTAGCTAGGAGAATTTTGAGCATTACTTTGCTAGTGTGTGAGATGAGTACAACTCATCCTTTTTAAACTATTCCAGAAAACTGCAGAGGAAGGAACACTCCAAGCTCATTCTATGAGGCCATCATCACCCTGATACCATAACTAGAGAACATACCACTAAAAAAAATAAAACTCAAAATCCAATATCACTGATGAACATAGGCACAAAAATACGAGCAAAACAAATCCAACAAAGCATTAAAAGGCTCATATACTATGATCCAGCGGGATTTATCCCAGGGATGCAAGGATTTTTCAATATTTGCAAATTAATCAGTGTGATACACTTAATTCACAAATTAAAGAGTAAAAACTATATGATCATCTCAATAGATGCATAAAAAGATTTTGACAAAATTCACCTCTCATTTATGAAATTCACCACTTGATGAAAACTCTCCAGAAAGTAGATATAGAAGAAACATACCACAACATACTAAAAGCCATATGTGACAAAACCACAGCTAACATCATACTCAACAGTGAAAAGTCTAAAGCATTTCCTCTAAGAACAGGAACAAGACAATAATTTCTACTCTTGCCACTTTTATTCAACATAGTTTTTAAAGTCCTAACTATGGCAATCAGTGAAGAAAAAAAAGAGCTCAAATTGGAAAAATAAAACTGTCATTATTTACAGATGACATGATACTACACATAGAAAATCCTAAATATGCTAACCAGAAAACTATTAGAGCTCATCAATGAATTCAGTAAAGTTGCAGAATACAAAATCAATATACAGAAATCTGCTGCATTTCTATACACTAACAATAAAAGATCTAAAAGAGAAATTAAGGAAACAATCTCATTTACCATCACATCAAAGAAAATAAAATTCCAGGAATACACTTACCTAAGGAGGCAAAAGACCTGTGTTCTGAAAATTCTCAGACACTGATGAAAGAAACCAAAGATACAGAAAAAGATGTAAAGATACACCATGTTCTTGGATTGGCACAAACAATATTGCCAAAATCATTACACTACCCAAGGCAATCTACAGATTCTATGCAATCTCAGTCAAATTACCAATGCATTTTTTTTCAGAGAATGAGAACAAAAAAAATTCAGTTTGTAGGAAAACACTAAAGACCCTAAATAACCAAAAGAACCTTGAGAAAGAATAATGGAGCTGGTGGCATCAGGTTCCCCAACTTCAGGATATATTTGAAAGCAACAGCAATCAGAACAGTATGGTATGGGCACAAAGACAGAAATATAGATCAATGAAACAAGATATAAAGCCAGAAATAAATCAATACATCTATGGTCAATTAACCTATGGGAAAAAAAAGCAAGAATATACAAGGAGAAAACACAGTCTCTTCAATAAGTAGTACTGTGAAAACGGGACAGCTACATGTAAATGAATGTAATTAGAACATTCTTTAACACCATACACAGAAAAAAACCTAAATGTAAGACCAGATACTACAAAACTCTTAGAGAATACTGCTGTATTCTCTATGTATGTCAGAATACTGCTGACATAAATCACAGAAAACATCTTTTCAGATCCACCTCAAAGAGCAATGAAAATAAAAACAAAAATTAATAAATGGGACCTAATTAAACCTAAAAGACTTTGCACAGCACAGGGACTATAAACAAAATGAAAGAACAATTGGCAAAATGTATTTGCAAATGATGTGACTGACCTGAGACTAACCTCCAAAATATACAAACATCACATGCAGCTCAATATAAAAAAATTTTTTTAATGGGCAGAAGATCAAAATAGACATTTCTAGAAAGAAAACATACACTTAGCCAAAAATCACATGAAAAAGATGCTCAACCTCTCTAATTATTGTTGTTGTTGTTCAGTCCCCCAGTCATGTCCAACACTTTGTGACCCCATGAACTACAGCATGCCAGGCCTCTCTGTCCCTCACCACCTCCTAAAGTTTGCCCAAGTTCATGTCCATTGCATCAGTGATGTCATCCAGCCATCTCATGCTCTGTTGCCCTCTTCTCCTTCTGCCCGCAATCTTTCCCACCATCAGGGACATTCCAATGAGTCAGCTCTTTGCATCAGATGACCAAAATACTGCAGCTTCAACTTCAGCATCAGTCCCTCCAATGAGCATTCAGGGTTGACTTCCCTTAAGATTGAACTGGTTGGATCTTGCTGTTTAAGGGACCCTCAGGAGTCTTCTCCAGCACCATAGTTCGAAGGCATCAATTCTTTGGTGCTCCGACTTCTTTATGGCCCAGCTCTCATAACTGTACATGACCACAACAAAGACCATAGCCTTGACTATCTGGACTTTTGTTGGCAAAGTAATGTCTCTGCTTTTTAATACACTGTCTAGGTTTATCATAGCTTTCCTGCCAAGTAGCAAATATCTTTTAATTTCATGGCTGCAGTCACCACGTGCAGTGATTTTAAAGCCCAAGAAGAGGAAATCTGTCACTACTTCCACTGTTTCCCCCTCTATTTGCCATGAAGTAATGGGGCTAGATGCCATGATCTTAGTTTTTTAATAGTTAGTTTTAAGCCCACTTTTTCACTTTCCTACTTCACCCTCATCAAGAGGATTTTTAGTTCCTCTTTGCTTTCTGCCATTAGAGTGGTATCATTAGCATATGATAATGATATGGTTGCTGGTGTTTCTCCCAAGCATCTTGATTCCAACTTGTAACTCATCCAGCCCGGCATTTCTCATGATGTGTTCAGCGTATAGATTAAACAAACACAGTGACATCAGTCAGCCTTGTCATACTCCTTTCTCAATCTTGAACCAATCAGTTGTTCTACACAGGGTTCTAACTGTTGCTTCTTGATCCGCATACAGGTTTCTCAGGAGACAGGTAAGATGGTCTGGTACTCCGGTACTCCCACCTCTTTAAGAGCTTTCCACAGTATATTATGATCTACATGGCCACAGGCTTTGGAATAATCAATGAAACAGAGGTAGATGTTTTTTCTGAAATTTCCTAGCTTTCTCTATGATCCAGCAAATATTGGCAATTTGATCTCTTTTCCCTCTTCCTTTTCTAAATCCAGCTTGGACATATGGAATTTCTTGGTTCATATAATGCTGAAGCCTAGCATGTAAGATTTTAAACATGACCTTACTAGCATGGGAGATTGAGTGCATTAATTATTAAAGAAGTGCAAGTCAAAACTACAATGAGGTATCACTTCACACTGGTCAGAGTGCCCATCATCACAATCTACAAACAGTAAATGCTGGGGACAGTGTGGAGAAAAGGGAACCCTCCTACACTGTTGGTGGGAATCTAAATTGGTATAGCCACTGTGGAGAAGAGCTTGGAGGTTTCTTAAAAAATTAAAAACAGCACTACCATATAATCCACCAATCCCACTTCTAGGCATACATTTGAAGAAAAATATAATTTGAAAAGATAACGTGCACCTCGATGTTCACTTCAGCACTATCCACAGTAACTAAGGCATGCAAGCAAAATAAATGTCCATTAATAGCAGGATGGATAAGGACGATCTGGATTACATACAATGGATTATAACTTAGCCATAAAAAAGAATGAAATAATGCTGTTTCCAATATGATAGACTTGGAAACTATCATATTAAGTGAAATAAATCATACACAGAAAGACAAATATCATATGATATTATTTATATGTGGAATCTAAAAACATGATACAAATGAACTTAATTACAAAAAGAAACAGACTCACAGACTTAGAGAATATATTTGTGATTACCAAGGGGAACATGGAAGGGAGTGGTAATGAGGAGTTTGGGATTAATATATAACACACTATTATCATAAAACAGATAATCAACAAGGACCTACTGTACAGCACAGAGGACTCCTCAATATACTATAATAAATGGGGAAAGAAACTACAAAAGAATAGAAATACGTGTACGTATAACTGGACACCTAAAAGTAACATAACATTTTAAATCAACTATACCACAATATAAATAAAAATTTTTTAATGTATTCCTATATCCTGTATTGCTTTTTCCAGTTTTATTAAGATAATATTAATTAATCCTATTGTGACAATCATTTTCAATTATACATGTATCAAATCACCAGGCTGTATTCCATAAATTTACAAATGATACTCTTGAAGAAAGGCAAATACCAGACCAGTCTACATGTCTCCCGAGAAAACTGTTTGCAGGTCAAGAAGTAGCAGTTAGAATCGAACGTGGAACAATGGACTGGTTCAAAATTGGGAAAGGAGTAAGTCAAGGCCATATATTGTGACCCTGTTTATTTAACTTATATGCAGAGTACATCATGAGAAATGCCTGGCTGGATGAAGCACAAGCTAGAATCACGACTGCTGGGAGAAATAAAAATAACCTCAGATATACAGATGAAACCACCCTTATGGCAGAAAGTGAAGAAGAATTTAAGAGCCTTTTGATGAAAGTGAAAGAAGAGAGTGAAAAAGCTGGCTTAAAACTTAACATTCAAAAAACTAAGATCATGGCATCTGGTGCCATCACTTCATGGCAAATAGAAGGGAAAAAAGTGGAAGTAATGACAGATTTTATTTTCTTGGACTCCAAAATCACTGCAGACGGTGACCGCAGCCATGAAATTAAAAGATGTTTCCTCCTTGGAAGGAAAGCTATAACAAACCTAGACAGCATATTAAAAGCAGAGACATCCGTTTGCAGACCAAGGTCCGTATAGTCAAAGCTGTGGTTTTTCCAGTAGTCATATATGGATGTGAGAGTTGGACTATAAAGAAGGCTGAGTGCTGAAGAATTGATGCTTTTGAATTGTGGTGCTGGAGAAACTCTTGAGAGTCCCTTGGACTGCAAGGAGATCAAACCAGTCTATCCTAAAGGAAATCAACCCTGAATATTCATTGGAAGGACTGATGCTGAAGCTGAAGCTCCAATACTTTGGCCACCTGATGCAAAGAGCTAACTCACTGGAAAAGACCCTGATGCTGGGAAAGATTGATGGCAGGAGGAGAAGCGGGCAATAGAGGATGAGATGGTTAGATGGTATCACTCAGAGTTGAGCAAACTCTGGGAGATGGTGAAGAATTCCTGTTTGATTTTCCTCTACTTATTACAAGGAGTAGCTTAATGGATGTCAAACCAGGACAGTAATTTATTAAAGCAGTGTTGTCAAACTATACTGCATCTGAGATATACTTTAAATGGTTTTCCTGAGTCCACACTATTATATGGACTCTACTACAAAAGTTATTTCAAGATAATTTTTAAGTCGATTAAAAACTACTATTTAGGGCTTCCCTAGTGGCTCAGTGGTAAAGAATCCACCTGTCAATGCAGAAGACACAGGTTCCATCCCTGATCTGGGAAGATCCCACATTCCACAGAGATACTAAGCCCATACACTACAACTACTGAGTCTGTGCTTTAGAGCCCATGATCCACCACAAGAGAAGCCACCGCAATGAGGAAGCTGCACACTACAGCTAGAGACTGGCCCCTGCTCACCTCAACTAGAGAAAAGCCTGCACAGCAACGAAGACCCAACACAGCCAAAAATAAATAAGATTATTAAAAAAACAAACAAACAAAAAAAAAAAACTACTGTTTGGCCATCTCTTATCTCTGAGATCTTAAGAAAAATTTTTACAAACACATACCATTTTCAGATATCCTGGTAACTCTGTTGAACTTATTTATGACAATTGGTAAAGAAGTGAAGATTGAATAGCAAAGACATAAAGACAAAAGAGGGACTCTTGTAAATCCACAGATTATCTTCAAAATTATAACATTCCCAAGTCATAAAAGAAGAATTTTATACATAGAGTTTGTTTAATTTTTAGAAGCTTGTACAAGAGTATCTGTAGATGGTTGAAAACATTATCAAAGTTCAAAAACTAATTAAACATATTTAAAAATTAGTCAGCTTCATTTCCCTAATGAAATGATCACATGCAAACTCTAATGGCATTTCATTAAAATCATCTTTTGCACTTTATAAAAATAATACTTGGCTATTTGGAAAACATCAAACAATATATAAAAATCAAGGAAGAAACTTTAAGCCCAAAATTTCACTACCCAAAGATGGCCATCACGAGCTTTTAAGTGACTATATTCCAGACATCTCTTCTTATAAGCATGAGTGCCTGCTAATTCACTTCAGTCGTGTCTGACATTTTGTGAACCTATGGACTGTGGCCCGCCCGGCTCCTCTGTCCATGGGATTCTCCAGGCAAGAATATTGGAGTGGGTTGCCATGCCCTCCTACACGGGATCTTCCTGACCCAGAAACTGAACCCTCATCTCTTACATTTCTTGCATTGGTAGGCGAGTTCTTTACCACTAGCACCATATGGGAAGCCCTCTTATAAGCATACACTGATGTAACAGGTACATTTTTTTTCAGCAGTTATGGAACGAATTGATAATACATCTCTTTAAATATTCAAGTTAGGTATTATCTCTGACTCTGAATCTCATCCTGCATAAAATGCTTACTTCTTTCCCTAAAAACATCAAATGGAGAAAGGTTCACTCAGTCCATGGGGCAGATGTAGACATTACCACAAGCATAATCTACTTCAGTCAGTCAGTTCAGTCACTCAGTCTTGTCCGACTCTTTGAACCCCATGGACAGCGGCATGCCAGGCAGCCCTGTCCATCACCAACTCCCAGAGTTTACTCAAACTCATGTCCATTGAGTGGGTGATGCCATCTAAACATCTCATCCTCTGTCGTCCCCTTCTCCTCTTGCCTTCAATATTTACCAGTATCAGGATCTTTTCAAATGAGTCAGTTCTTCACATCAGGTGGCCAAAGTATTGCAGCTTCAGCTTCAATATCAATCCTTCCAATAAACATTCAGGACTGATTTCCTTTAGGATGGACTGGTTGAATCTCCTTGCAGTCCAAGGGACTCTCAAGAGTCTTCTCCAACACCACAGTTCAAAAGCATCAATTCTTCGGTGCTCAGCTTTCTTTATAGTCCAACTCTGACATCCGTACATGACCACTGGGAAAACCATTGCCTTGACTAGTTTGACCTTTGATGGCAAAGTAATATCTCTGCTTTTTAACAGGCTATCATATTAGGTTGGTCATAACTTTCCTTCCAAGGAGTAAGCATCTTTTTACTTCATGGCTGCAGTCACCATCTACAATGATTTTGGAGCCCAAGAAAATAAAGTCTGCCACTATTTCCACTGTTTCCCAATCTATCTGCCATGAAGTGATGGGACCAATTGCCATGATCTTAATTTTCTGAATGTTGAGTTTTAAGCCAACTTTTCCACTCTCCACTTTCACTTTCATCAAGAGGCTCTTTAGTTCTTCGCTTTCTGCCATAAGGGTGGTGCCATCTGCATATCTGAGGTTATTGATATTTATCCTAGAAACCTTGATTCCACCTTGTGCTTCATCCATCCCAGCATTTCTCATGATGCACACTGCAGAGTAGCTAAATAAGCAGGGTGACAATATACAACCTTGATGTACTCCTTTTCCTTTTGGAACCAGTCTACTGTTCCATATACAGTTCTAACTGTTGCCTCCTGACCTGCATACAGGTTTCTCAAGAGGCAGGTCAGGTAGTTTGGTAATCCCATCTCTTGAAGTATTTTCCACATTTTATTGTGATCCACACAGTCAAAGGCTTTGCAGTAGTCAATAAAGCAGAAATAGATGTTTTTCTGGAACTCTCTTGCTTTTTTGATGATCCAGCAGATGTCGGCAATTTGATCTCTGGCTCCTCTGCCTTTTCTAAAACCAGCTTGAACATCTGGAAGTTCATGGTTCACATGTTGATGAAGCCTGACTTGGAGAATTTTTAGCATTACTTTACTAGCATGTGAGATGAGTGCAATTATGCGGTAGTTTGAGCATTTTTTGGCATTGCCTTTCTTTGGGACTGGAATGAAAACTGACCTTTTCCAGTTCTGTGGCCACTGCTGAGTTTTCCAAATTGGCTGACATATCAATGCAGCACTTTCACAGCACCATCTTTTAGGATTTGAAATAGCTCAACTGAATTCCATCACCTCCACTAGCTTTGTTCATAGTGATGCTTCCTAAGGCCCATTTGACTTCACATTCCAGAATGTCTGGCTCTACGTGAGTGATCACACCATCGTGATTATCTGGGTCATGAAGATCTTTTTTTATACAGTTCTTCTGTGTATTCTTGCCACCTCTTCTTAGTATCTTCTGCTTCTGTTAGGTCCATACCATTTCTGTCCTTTATTGAGCCCATCTTTGCATGAAATGTTCCCTTGGTATCTCTAATTTTTTTGAAGAGATCTCTAGTCTTTCCCATTCTATTGTTTTCCTCTATTTCTTTGCACTGATCTCTGAGGAAGGCTTTCTTATCTGTCCTTGCTATTCTTTGGAACTCTGCATTCAAATGGGTGTATCTTTCCTTTCCTCCTTTGTGTTGGGCTTCTCTTCTTTTCAAAGCTATTTGTAAGGTCTCCTCAGACAGACATTTTGCTTTTTTGCATTTCTTTTTCTTGGGGATGATCTTGATCGCTGTCTCCTGTACAAAGTCACGAACCTCCGTTCATAGTTCTTCAGGCACTCTGTCTATCAGATCTAGTCCCTTAAATCTTTCTCACTTCCACTGTATAATCGTTAGGGATTTGATTTAGGTCATACCTGAATGGTCTAGTGGTTTTCCCTACTTTCTTCAATTTAAGTCTGAATTTGGCAATAAGTCTACTTGAGCCATGAAAAATAGTCTATCATGATTTAAAACCACCATCTCGTTATTTTTACTTGTCCATATGTGTTTTCTCAGCTTTTCCTAGACCCAGCCGCCTCTCCTAAACCCCCAGCAGGGGAAGCACTTTTCTCTCCAATTGAAAAACTCAATTGTGCCTTAGAACATGTAACATTTTGTGACTTAGAACATGAAACATTTAATACAGGAGTCACTTCCCTTAGTTACACAAATATGAAGACACACACACACATAAATGTGTGGAAAGATAAATGGATGACTGGAAATGGGAGAAACTGGTCAATAAATACTTCTGATAGTTACATATTCCACACTATGTATGTATTATAACTTATTTAACATGACTGAGCGACTAAACTGAACTGACTCTTCTGTTAAGGAGCATTTAAGTTGTTTCTAAAATTTTACTAATATAAATAGTGCTACAATAAATATATATTTGAAGATATACAATTATTTTCTTAGTGTGAGATTGCCCAGTCCAAAAGAATGAAGTTGGGATACTCACATTTAGCCTACTATACTCCACAAAAGTTCTAGGAATGTACACTAACAGAGTACTTGAGATGGCCTGTTTTGCTTTATACCTGATTTGCTTAGATTTTTTAAAATTTCTGAAATCATCGCAAATGAAAAATAATGAGTTGACTTTATTTATATTGTTGTTGTTCAGTCACTAAGTCATGTCTGACACTTTGCAACCCCATGAACTGCAGCACACCAGGCTTCCCTGTCCTTCACTATCTCCCTGAGTTTGCTCTCTCATGTCCATTGAGTCGATGATGCCATGCAACCATCTCATCCTCTGTCGCCACCTTCTCCTCTTGTCCCCAATCCCTCCCAGCATCAGGGTCTTTTCCAATGAGTCAGCTCTTCACATCAGACGGCCAATGTATTGGAGCTTCAGCTTCCCCATCAGTCATCGCAACAAATATTCAGGGTTGATTTCCTTTAGGATTGACTGGTTTGATCTCCTTGCTGTCCAAGGGACTCTCAAGAATCTTCTCTAGCACCAAAGATTGAAAGCATCAATTCTTCCACGCTCAGCCTTCTTTATAGTCCAACTCTCACATGCATACAACACTACTGGAGAAACCACAGCTTTGACCATATGAACCTTTGTGGGCAAAGTGACTTCCCTGCTTTTTAATATAACGTCTAGGTTTGTTGTCTAGATTATTTTTCCCATATAACTGTCCTAGCATCTTTATCAAAACTCATTGACCACATGTGCATGGACTATTCCTAGACTACTATTCTGTTTTGTTGATTGAATAAGTCCAGAAGTCAGTAATGGAAAATTTTCAACTTTGACCTCCTTTTCCCAATTGTTTTGGCAATTCTAGGCTTTTCACATTTCCATATAAATTTGGAATCAACGTGCCAGTTTCCACCTAAAAAGTTTGCTGTGGTCTTGATTGATACTGCATTAAATCTAAAAATCTTTTGAGGGAAAACTTACACATACCTTGTGACTTAGCAGTCTCTTCCTAGGTACACATCTTAGAGACTCTTTGACAATTCACAAGGAGACATATGCAAGGATGCCTCTAGTGCAACTGTTTGTAACAGAAAGATACTGACAACTTCCTTCATCAGTTAAAAGAATAAATGGTATTTATATGTAAATAAATTAAAGAGATATTATATGGCAGTTAACAATGAATTGATTCATAATGGTTAAATTTTTAAAGCATATATATAATATTATTCTATTAATATTACATTAAGCATTCCTGGGTTGGGAAGATCCCCTGGAGAAGGAAATGGCAATCCACTCCAGTATTCTTGCCTGGAGAATCCCATGGACTGAGGAGCCTGGCAGGCTATAGTCCATGGGGTCGTAATGAGTCGGACACGACTTAGTGACTAAACCACCAAGAATATGAAAAGCCAAAGATGCCATCTTACAATGCAAATATACATGGGAAAACTGTAAAGAAGCCTCAGAGAATTCTAAATAGAGGAATGAAGATATGGGTAATTTTTTAGTGGAAGGAAAATGATGAGTACATAACATTTAAGTGTTATTCTCTATGGCATACATTACATTTTACACTGTCTTTTTATATTTCATATTTAATAAAAATTCATTTTTAAAAAGAAAGAGCAAATAATTTTGCTGGAGGAGGAAATAAGAGTAAATTAAATCTCACATTAGTGAAACAGGTCAAAAGCACCATCTTAGTTTGTGCAGGCTGCTATAACAGATTACCATACACTAGGAGACTTATACGGAGAAGGCAATGGCACCCCACTCCAGTACTCTTGCCTGGAAACTGCCATGGATGGAGGAGCCTGGTAAGCTGCAGTCCATGCGGTCGCTAAGAGTCGGACATGACTGAGGGACTTCACTTTCACTTTTCACTTTCATGCATTGGAGAAAGAAATGGCAACCCACTCCGGTGTTCTTGCCTGGAGAATCCCAGGGATGGGGGAGCCTGGTGGGCTGCCGTCTATGGGGTCGCACAGAGTTGGACACAACTGAAGTGACTTAGCAGTAGCAGCAGGAGACTTATAAACAATGGAAATTTACTTCTCATAGTTCTGGAGGTTGGGAGTCCAAGATCAAGGCACTGGGATACTAATATGAACCCACTTCCCAGTACATTGATGTCACACTGCATTCTCACATGGCAAAAGTGGGGAGGGAGCTCTCTTGGGTCTCTTTTATTGGGGTACTAACACCATTCATGAGAGCTCCACCTTTATCACCTAATCACCTCCTGGTTTCAGGCTCCAATACTATCACTTTAGGGAGTTAGGATTTTAAGATATAAATGTGGGGGTGTACGCAGACATTCAGGCCATGACAAGCACTTATGATTCTTTTACTTTTAAAAATATGTAATTGCTTATTCATACCTTTCTATGTTTGACCTATGAATAACAAAATGATGCTCTAAATAATATGGAGTCACCAATGTGAACATTTTAACACTGTGGTTTTTGACATTCACTGTCTCCAGAGTAACAAATGCACTTTAAACTGTGAGAATTAATCTTTGTATAAAAACACCTTGTAAGATAAAGCAGGCAGTGCCTTTCTCTTCTGCCTCTCCATTTTCTTTCAGATCCCTCTAGTGCACAAACCTTCTGTACTTAGGGGTAAGCACTGTGTCTTTAAAGTACTAGTCATTTTGATAAATGGCTGTTCCATGAGTGTTTGGACATGTGTCAGATGATGCCTGTCATTTGTCACGTAGCAAATATAAAACTCTATAACTCAAGAGGAAATAACAACTCTTTCAAACTAAGAAATACTGGTAGCATCAGGAAGTTCAAAAAACAAGAAGGCTGAGCCCAGTGGATTTCTGAAAGGCCCTTTGAATAATAAGCTATTCTGCTGTATTTGTTATTTTTAGGTCTGCCTCCTCTGCTCACCTCTAGGGCAGGGTTAAGCCTTGCTAATTTTTGAATCCTTTATACTTAGGACTGGTTTTCAATAAGTGTCCTTGATTGATACTCTGACATTTATTTTCTTATGACTCTTTAAAATAATAACATGTCTTTTTCACTGTATATGTTCAAATCCTGTATTTTTGCACCAAATACTGAATCCTTTGAAAATTTAAACACACTTTCACAACACTTTGGAGACATTAATCAAGTAATTATTTGATACTGAGAAGGTACTACCAGTGGTACAGATTAAAAATTAATCCCTGGCTGCTTTTAATTAAGTTTTGTGTTTGGTACTAATAAAAAAGTACTTGAAGCCTTCAACAACCACCCTGGGCTTCAAAGACATTAATTATTACTCAGATATCTTACCTTTATCATTGCAGCTCAGCAAGAAAAGAACCTCTCCTGAAATGTTTTCCTATTATGCTCTCACTATAGAGAGTATATGACTGTGAGGAACAAAGCAAAGAAAGGAAATAGTCTAAGGAATAAAGCACATGAAGTTTGACTGGAGTGAAGGTCCTTCCAGTCAAAGGGCTCTCCAGTTCACAGGAGGCCCAGAATTTTTCAAGAATGTATGCTCAAGTTCCAAACACGAAGCCACACATTTAAATCATAAGAAGCCAATCCTTTGGGCACCAGAAGAATCAAGTTATTTGGGAGATCTGCTAAGAGCAAAAGGACCCTAACCAGCCATACCCAGATTTACAGGGTGAGGCTGCAGAGAATGGCACTGCAGGTATGACATGGTCCTTCGTAACCATATGTCAAGAAAAGGCTAACTTTTGTGCTTCCTTCTTGATGATTCTAAAAGCAAATGGAACTGAAAGGTGAGCTTATCACCAGGAGATGAAGACCAAGTTCTCTTCATCTCCCTGACACGCCCCCTGAACAACACATTGGGATTTTCTTTCTTTGGGAAACATCACAAAGTCAAGTCTCAATACTTGGGAAACATGTTACACTCATCTCAGTGTTTTCTAAGTTCATTTAGTAGCTATTTCCAAAAGATCTGGGGCTTCCCTAATAGTTCAGTTGGTAAAGAATCTGGCTGCAATGTGGGACACCTGGATTCGATCCCTGGGCTGGGAAGATCCCCTGGAGAAGAGAAAGGCTACCCACTCCAGTATTTGGGCCTGGAGAATTCCATGGACTGTATAGTCCATGGGATGGCAAAGAGTCAGACATGACTGAGCAACTTTTACTTTCACTTTCTAAAAGATCTTGGATGACCCTTTTCCATGAGGTTCATAGAATTTAGAGGGACAGGAGGTCTTGAGACCATACTTGGTTGTCTCTCACCTGAGTTTTCCTAAGCCTCACAACTCCCCCCACCCATACATATCCAATTTAGCTAGTTCTACAAATAAATTTTAAATCCTTCAAGGGTAGATGTTATGGCATTTTCACCTTCTCTACACAGATGTTTGACATGATGTGTTTTCTTAGCAGCTTTAAACAACATACATTTATTACTTCATAGCTTCCACAGGTCATAAATCTTGGCACAATTTACATCAGTCCTCTGCTCAGGGTTTAACAAGGCTGCAAAAAAGGTGTTGGCTAATCTGCACTCCTGTCTGAGGTCTTCTTCCAACCTCACCATTTTTTGACAAGATTTATTTCTTGAGGTTGTAGCTGTAAGGCCCTCAGCTCCTGGAGTCTGCCTATCATTTGCTGTCACATAGCCATCTCCACAACACAGACTTTGACTTCTTAAGACTAACAAGAGACCACTTGCTGCTACTTCTTTGCTCTTACTTCTTGATGAATATGGCACATTCTTTTTTTTTTTGGTAAACTTTTTTTTTTTTTTAAACCTGAAACACTGTATTAGTTTTGCCAAACATCAAAACGAATCCGCCACAGGCACATTCTTAAGGAAGACAGAGGTTATTCTGCATGGGCCTTGAGACAGAAGATCAAGTCCATTAAGCCTTCCTCCAGGCATACTACTCTTTTGTCTTGGGATTTATTGTCTTTGTGAGAAATAAGTAGTATTCATTCTCTGAAATTCTAGAGTTTACAGAAACTTGAGGAAAGCCTATATCGTGTAGTGACCTAAAACAGAAATAAACCTTGAGACAGAATTCTATAGTGATTACCTATTTTCTTCCTAATCTGAGTTGGTTTCTGCCCTATTCTCATCTCTATGTTAATTCAGCTTAACTCCTGAATTTATAAAGACAAATAATATTGTTAATAAAATCTCTGAATGAGAACTATTATCATTTGCTAGGTCTATCTACATGTAACACTATTAGTAAGAAATAAATAGTAGATTCTTGTATTATTCTAAATTTCTTCTCACTAGAAGACAGGTTAAGAAATGCAAACCACAGCAGTTAGGAGAGTGGTTTTGGTCTGGCTTGGAGCTCCATGTTGTGGGGTCTTGTTTGGTACAGTTTAATGTGACATGTCCACTTCTTCATTCTTGAGGGCTTCCTGGTGGCTGTAGGTTTCTACGATGCAAACATCCTTTTGGCTATTGTGATGACAGGAAGGAGGCTTTAATCCCCCTTTAACAAGAAGAATCGCTCTCTGCTTGAAGAGGAAATGAACGTTGATTCCTAATTGTGGAAGATGCAAAGAAGTGCCACTCCGTGTAATGCTCCAGCAATAGAATCACCACTTAATTGCTTTATGCCAACTCTTGTTTCGGCTGTACAAAATGGCTAAAGTACACTTCCCTCTCCCTCCACAATTCTGTCACAAAGACACATGAGGTTAAGAACAACGTGGCATGTATGGATCTTGAAAAACTCTCCAGGGTCTCTAATTCTGTGGTCCTCCTTCTTGGGTAAAAATTTTCAAAAACTAATGAATTAGAGGCTAGAAGGCTAGAGGTAGAGACAGAAATGGAGCAGCCAGAAATAGACTTAAGAATTACAATTTCAGGATCAAGGATGACAGCGTACCATGTGGTTAAGAGATTAAGAAGCAAACTAAGCAGAGACCCTGAATGGTTAGTGGATACTGTTAAGAAGTAACTGCTAAAGCTGTGTTGTAAAAGAATAAGAAGGACACAGGAGTAGTTTAAAGGGGTAATAAAATCACTTTTGTAGGAAATGAAAGCCAAAGAGAGGGAGTTTTTCTTTTTTTCTGAGATGTGTTTTGTTCTGTTCAAGCTGCTATTAACAAAATTCCATAGATTGGGTAGTTTAAACTACAAAAATGTATTTCTCCCAGTTCTGAAGGCTGGGATGGCTGAGATCAGGGTGCCAGACTGGTGTGCCTCAGTCAAGTCCGACTTTTTTGTGACCCCATGGACTGTAACTTGCCAGGCTCATCTGAGTCCATGAGATTCTCCAAGCAAGAATACTGGAGTGGGTTGCCATTTCTTACTCCAGGGGATCTTCCTGACCCAAGGATCGAACCTGCATCTGCTATGTCTCCTGCACTTGCAGGCAGCTTCTTTACCACTAGTGCCACCTGGGAAGCCTGGTGAAGGCCCTCTTTTTCCTGGTTTACATACAGCCTTTTTACTGTGCCCTCACATGGCAGAGAGAGAAAACTCTGGCCTGTTCATCCTCTCATAAAGGCACCAGTTCCACCATGAAGCCTCCACTGTCATGACCTCATCCAAGCCCAATTATTTCCCCAAATCTTTACCTCCAGATACCATCCCATTAGGAATTAAGGACTTCAACATAAGAATCTGGGGGAATACAAACATTTAATCCATAGGATGCTGGGTTTTGAGGTCTTAGCTGTCTGTTTATAAATTAGTTATAAGATGCTGACTATTCTCAGAATAATATTGTCTAATCTCAGAATATTCTCAGAAAAATAACTGGATAAATTGCAAAGCAATAATTATATACTAAGAATTATATTGCCCTAGTATTTTACCACCTGGAAAATGCTAGAAACCAAATTTCTAACATTCTCCCCTGAAATATTCCATTTATTCTTGAAACTGATCCTAGAATTCACCTACTCAAGTGCTGAAACACCCAAAACACAAAATTTCAAAGAATTTCAGAGTTGGTAGATCATCTTATCCAATTATTCAGCCTTCTTTCCTTTTGAAGATGAAGAAACTGGGACACAAAGAGGGCTGAAGATGACTGTTGAAATCTTTTCTAACCCTGAGGCTATATAATCTTAGGAACTAGTTTGCTAAAGTTCTCACAATTCTTCTAAATAAGTGAATGGTATCTTATGCTGACCCTATTTATATAATTATTAGTTAGCAACTACTGATTTTCAACTTATTTGGATGATGAACATGAAACAAAGCAATGAGATATGACTGGTTCTGAATCATTCATGTCCACTTAAGGTATTTTAAGCTTCTCCTGGGAATGAGAAATTACTCTTATTTCACTTTTGAAGCCAAGTTTTACAGAGACTGGCATTAATCACCATCAAAAAACTTTCTTTCCACTATGTCATTGACAGATGCAGTTAGTAATGCCCATAACTTGAACACAGTGTCCTTCAAACTGAATCAAACAAATTCGAGGAATTCACTGCCTATGACAGGAAACACCAACCCCAAAGCATTCTAAGGACAGACAGAAAAATGAACAGACACTGAGTTTGAGGGAACAGCAAAAACAAAAATATTCCTTGTGTTTAAACTGAATGAAGAAGTGAAGATTAACTGTCGACACCCAAATTCTCACTGTTTGTCCACAGCCTTCTCCTCATTTTCTTTCTCCCCACCTCTTATCCTCTCACTCACCTTGCAGGTACACACAAAGAAAAGAAAAGAAAAACTATGTACCTTGCCTCACAGATAAGGAACCAGAGGTGCAGAGAATTGAAATGGAATGCCAAATTTCATGCAAAAAGTGTTTGCTAGAATTAGAATTAACTTTTAGTCTACTAGACCAATCATTAAGTAAGCAGAAAGAACCCAGTTCCTTTACAACACTGAAAATTAGCAACTACAAACAAAGCCAGTGGAGGTGATGGAATTTCAGCTGAGCTATTTCAAATCCTAAAAGATGATACTATGAACGTGCTGCACTCATATGCCAGCAAATTTGGAAAACTCAGCAGTGGCCACAGAACTAGAAAAGGTCAGTTTTCATTCCAATCCCAAAGAAAGGCAGTGCCAAAGAATATTCAAACTACTGTACAGTTGCACTCATTTCACATGCTAGCAAAGTAATGTTCAAAATCCTTCAAGCTAGTCTTCAAGAATATGTGAACCAAAAACTTACAGATGTATAAGCTGGGTTTAGAACAGGCAGAGGAACCAGAGATCAAATTGCCAACATCCACTGGATCATAGAAAAAGCAAGAGAATTCCAGAAAAACATCTGCTTCTGTTTCATTGGCCATGCTCAAGCCTGTGTGGATCACAACAAACTGTGGAAATTTTTTAAAGATATTGAAATACCAGACCACCACCTGTGAAACGTGTATGCAGGTCAAGAAACAACAATTAGAAGCAGACATGGAACAAGAGACTGGTTCAAAATTGGAAAGGAGTAGGTCAAGGCTGTATATTGTCACCCTGCTCATTTAACTTATATACAGAGTACATCATGTGAAATGCTGGGCTGGATGAAGCATAAGCTGGAATCAAGATTACCAGAAGAAATATCAATAACCTCATATATGCAGATGACACTACCCTTATAGCAGAAAGCAAAGAGGAATTAAAGAGCCTCTTGATGAATGTGAAAGAGGAGAATGCAAAAGCTGGCTTAAAACTCAACATTCAAAAAATTAAGATCATGGTGTCCAGTCCCATCACTTCATGGTAAATAGATGGGGAAACAATAGAAACAGTGAGAGACTTTATTTTTGGGGACTCCAAAATCACTGCAGATGGTGACTTCAGCCATGAAATTAAAAGATGCTCCTTGGAAGAAAAGCAAACCTAGACAGTGTACTAAAAAGCAGAGACATAATTTTGCCTACAAAGGTCCGTATAGTCAAAGCTATGGTTTTTCTAATAGTCATGTATGGATGTGAGAGCTGGACAATAAAAAAAGGCTGAGTGCCGAAGAACTGATGCCTTCGAATTGTGGTGCTGGAGAAGACTTGAGAGTCCCTTGGACAGCAAGATCAAACCAGTCAATCCTAAAGGAAATCAACCCTGAATATTCATTGGAAGAACTGATGCTGAAGCTGAAACTCCAATACTTTGGCCACTTGGTGCAAAAAAAGAAAAGACCCTGATGCTGGGAAAAATTGAGGGCAGGAGGCAAAGGGGACAGAGGATGAGATGGCTGGATGGCATCACCGACCTAACGGACATGAGCTTGAGCAAACTCTGGGAGATGGTGAAGGACAGGGAAGCCTGGAATGCTGCAGTCCATGGGGTCACAAAGAGTTGGACAGGACTGAGAAACTGAACAACACCACCACCACATACGTAGGAGGACTTAAATAGTATATTAAAGATATAGATCACAGCCTTATAAAAATTTAGATCTCCTGCAGAGATTGAATACAATTAAAGAACTGTCTGCTGCTGCTGCTGCTAAGTCGCTTCAGTCGTGTCCGGCTCTGTGCGACCCCATAGACGGCAGCCCACCAGGCTCCCCCATCCCTGGGATTCTCCAGGCAAGAACACTGGAGTGGGTTGCCATTTCCTTCTCCAACGAATGAAAGTGAAAAGTGAAAGTGAAGTCGCTCAGTTGTGTCCGACTCTTCGCGACCCCGTGGACTACAACGGGCTCCTCCATCCATGGAATTTTCCAGGCAAGAGTACTGAAGTGGGGTGCCACTGCCTTCTCCCAAAGAACTGTCTGCTGCTGCTGCTGCTGCTAAGTCACTCCCAGGTCCCTGGGATTCTCTAGGCAAGAACACTGGAGTGGGTTGCCATTGACTATCTAATGAGATCTGATATACCGGGTTGGCAAGAAGTTTAATTCACTCTTTTTTTTTTTTTTTTCATTTCATCCTATTCATTTTGATTTATGGAAAGTGGAAAGACTTCCCCTTTCTTCCAGAAATGGAATTAATTGCAGCACTTTAATAATCTTAGTGAACCCCATATCCCCTGTGAGAATGAGAGAAGAGCCCAAGATTCAAAGTAGATAAAACAAATTGACAGGAAATGTGGGTGGGAAAGAAATGAGAAAACTATTCCAGACTAAAAGTCTTATATGTTTCAGACACAAGAAGCAATAGAATTTGAGTGGCAGAATTCAGTTTTATTGAATCACGTAATTTATAATATCTAAAGATTTTGATGACCTTCTCTAAGGCAATTTACTTAAATATTTAGTGAGAACCACAGCAGCCTTTCAGTACTCATATATGCCAAGCCTTTTAAAGAACATAATTAAGTATAAAAAATGAGGAAGTCATAAAATGCAATTTTTCCCCCAAGCAACCACAGGTTCTTCTCAATCCATGCCTACACTAGGAAAGGCCAAGGTCACGCAAGTCAAACAACTTACAAGCCCATTAAGGAACAGACAAGTGTAGATAGTTTCTAATAGAACTGATTTGGGCTAGAAATTCTGTGGACATCATCGAAGCCTGAGTTTTAACAAGCAAAACTTCAAGGGGGAAGTAAGGAGAGGAGTACTCAAATGATCTACGAGAGGCAAGATACAAGCAAAAATTTCTACACCAATTGACTTTGCCCAGCAACATGGGAATTCACATTTCCATACTACCATCCTACAGTACCTCAAAGAAAACAATTAGTCTAAATCTACACCATCATTTTTTTATTTCTACATCTAAATAGAAATGATGATTCTCCAATACTACAGGAAATGTCAATTGCATCAGTGAACCATGCTACACAGCAGGAAATTATAGACAGATAGAGACATGAGCCCCAATTCCGGTTTTTTGGCCCACATAACCAAGGGCACTTTCCCTTCTTTTCCCTCCCTCGTCTCAGTTTCCAGCACCAACTCTAATGACCAATGCAATATCTCTCACAAAAAGTCAAGAAGCATTTCAAATGTTCTATTTAATTCTATCTGGCAAATACTTAGCAGCAACTGTGTGGCACACGCTGTACAAGGCAAGTATTAATTAGGTGTGGCCCTGTTTTCAAGGAGCTTATCACTTAGTGTACTCACTGGGATGACATATAAAGATATGGTAAGTATAAAGACTAAAAAGAAAGAACAAAGAAAGAAAGAACAAAGTCAGGAGCAAATTATATACCACTAAAATACTAATCTAATAGCAAAAACAATTGTTTCTGAGGCCAAAGAGTGAAAGGGTCTACAACGAAGTAGGGCACATCATCTGCATCGAGTCCCATGGGATAGTACTCAAATCTCAACTGATACCCACTCTGATACCCCCTGATACCCACTTAGTTGGCACCATTTAAAATTATACAATGTTAGCACTAGAAGGGACCTTAGAGATCAAATAGTCTTATTCCCTCATTTTAAAACTCAGACTAGAGACTAAAATATTGGTTTATAACTCCATAATCAGCTTGTTGAATGGTGAAGATCAGAATGAATGCAAAGTCATCTGACTCCCTATGTTTGTTCAGCTACACCACATTGTCTACTGTTCATATGACATTTGTCTTGTGTGCTTCCAAATTCTCATTGCTTGTCCATGGAAAGCTCCACTTTCACCTTGGAGCTCCTCTAACCACTGTGGCTCTACTGGCCTTGGTCTTCTTTGAGTTCCTACAACACTTGCAGGCTAAGCCACACAGTTGTCCTAATAACATTCTATTGTTTCTCATAGGAAATGCTCACAAACACACTGTAGGTGACTGGAGGGTAGGGACTAATGACTGCTCTTCTGTTTCTGGTTTCTACTGGACACAGACAACGTGGCTCTAAATACCTGTTCAGTGGTTGAGTCATCATGAAATGTACCTTAATTGCTTCTGTCCACCTATGTTGAATATATCAACCTTCTCCTACCTTTATTGCCTGAAAAAGCCTGACTTCTCTTCAAAGTAACATCTGCTTTCTCACAAGGTAGCTAATGCAAGCATTCATGTTTCAAAACTCAAAAGACATTCAACTTAGGTTTACATAAGGCAAAAGATTAAAGTGTTCTATTGTTTAGTTTGGGAACATTTGATTTTGTTCTGCAGGTAGACCTTGGATAAGTCACTTAACCTCTCTGAATCATGGGCTCCTTATCTCTAATATGGGGATAGTAGTATCGACTTTATATGTTGACAATATTGCCATGAAAGTCAGTAACAAAGCATTGGAATGCCCTTTTCCTTTATATCCCACTGTTCCCTGTGACCTAAATCCAGATAAGTCCTGTGCCTCATTCTGCTAATTCCTTATACAGTTCCAGCAAATATCCACAAAGTTGGCTAAAACGGGCTTAAGGGACTTCCCTGGTGGTCCAGTGGTTAAGAATTGGCCTGGCAATACAGGGACACGGGTTCAATCCCTAACCAGGGAACTAAAATCTCACATGCCATGGAGTAACTAAGCATGCACACCGCAACTTCTGAGCCCTTGGGCCACAACTAGAGAATCTGTGTGCCACAACAAAACATCCTACGTGACACAACAAAGATCCCACATGACACAGCTAAGACCTGACACCGCAGAATAAATAAATTAATTAAAAATTTTAAATAAATAAAATAAAATGGACTTAAGATGGGACTCCTCCATAAGACATCTGTGTTTCAACAGAATACTTCTAATGTAAAATTTCCCCAAGCCTCAAAGGCTCCGACGTCCTCCTGGATGACAGACAGTGGAGCAGACATTCAGCAAAGGAGTCCTGCTGGCACTCCTCAAGCCTTGTCACACAGACAGGAGCCTCAAATTGTCTGGTTTCTCATATATATTCCAGTCTCAGCTCTGCCTGGGTTTCAAGTTACTTATTTAAGAAATAAGGGCAACAATTGAGATGGTAACAAAAATCCTTTCCAGCTCTAGAATTCTACACCCTTTATATCCAGAAGACAGCTGCTAAAAAAGAACCTGTAGCTATGATGTTAACTGTAACCAAGTAGAGAAAAACAACCATTTAGTAATACTGCTGCTGCTGCTGCTAAGTCACTTCAGTCGTATCCGACTCTGTGCGACCTCATAGACGGCAGCCCACCAGGCTCCCCTGTCCCTGGGATTCTCCAGGCAAGAACACTGGAGTGGGTTGCCATTCCCTTCTCCAACGAATGAAAGTGAAAAGCGAAAGTGAAGTTGCTCAGTCATGTCCAACTCTTAACGACCCCATGGACTGCAGCCTACCAGGCTCCGCCATCCATGGGATTTTCTGACCTATAGAAAATTATGATAGTTAGGAAAGCCAGAAGTAAAAAATGCTATTTGCCCTGATTTTTATAGTGTGTTTGTACATTAAAAAAAGATGAAGGTACTTTTCAAATTGAAATGAAAATAATAATATTGCATATATACTCTGTGGATGGGCCAGGAAAAATGTTATTTTCAAAGAACAGGGGGAAAAAAGGATTTTCCAAGTGAAATAAAATTATTTAGCAACATTACAGCACATTTATATATTTTCAGGGGCTTCTCAGGTGGCACATTGGTAAAGAATTCACTTGCAATGCAGGAGATATGGGTTCGATCCCTGAGTCAGGAAGATCCCCTGGAGGAGGAAATGGCAACCCACTCCAGTATTCTTGCCTGGAAAATCACATGGACAGACGAGCCTGGAGGGCTACAGTCCATTGGGTTGCAAAGGAGTTGAACAAGAGTTAGCCACTAAACCACAACAATATATCCTCAAAGTCTGAATTTCAGCTCTTCATCTACAAGGTTAGAGCCCACTGCCCTACTCTATTCATCAGCCCCCCTTGCAATGCCTTAGTCATTCACAGTGTGCTAGGGAGAAGAAGGGAAGGAGGCCTCTCTGGATGGATCACAAGTACTGCAGATGACACAGGAGAGATATGTATATGTGGCTAATGACCCCTTGTTCTAATTCTTAAACTATTTAAGGTCCCTTTTCAGCTGGTAAAGATCCAAGCCTTCTATGGCTCCTGAATGGAAACTCCAAAGTATCTCATTGTCAAACAAATAAATGAATATTTTATCTTAATAACGTTATGCCCAGCAGCAATACTAACTATGGGATTATGATCAAGTCATGCCACAGCTTTCATTCCCTGAGCTATGAACGAAGTTATCAAGGGAGACAAGCTTGAGGGTTTCCATCAAGCTATATTTTATCTCCTAATACTGAGTATATCAAAGCAGTGACTGTGGATTGATTTTTTCCCCATGATGTCACAAGGGAGGGAAAGGTAAATGCAGTGATTAGTACAGGAAAGGATTAAGTAGACAACACATACACAGAGCAAGAGATAAAAGAAAGACCCTGAGGTATCAAGGCACAACATTATATGTGTCTTAACAATCTGCAGCAAACCAGGAGGGGTTCAGAATGGCCAACTGCAAGTTCCCTTCCCCACTGTGCTCCCTAGGTAAAGTGCTAGCGAGGTGCCTTGGTACCCTGCTACCAGGATCTCAGGTTCATCTCTGATAGCTTCCCCCCTTTTCCAGCATCTTTCCCCCAAAAAGGATGCATAAAATGTAGATGTGGGCCCTCTTGCTTATCTGAAAATGCCTTTTTCTTCCTCACCTTTCACAGAGGGTCTGACTGGGTTTAGAATTCTAGTTTGATGACTGTGACCAGGTCACACCATTTGTTCTTCATAACTCTTGAAGGGATTTTTCCATTAACTTCTAGTGGATCAGGTTGCTTCTAAGAAGTCTGATCCAATTTTTATTCCCAATCCTTTCTTTGGACCTATTAATTCTCTTAGTGTTCCAAAAATTCACAACAATTTGACTTGATTTTTCTCTTCCAAGTTTTGGTGCTGGTAGTTACTTGGCAGTTCTTCCCCTCTTGAGCCTCAAATTCCTTAGTTTGGGGAATTAATCTCACATTACTGTTTTCATTCATTTCTTCACCTATATTTTCTCTATTCTCTCTCTACATAACTTTCAGTAGACACATAGAACTGCAGTTCTCATCTTTTCTCTCCAACTGTCAGTTTCTTTGCTTCTTATTTTACTTCCTGGCAAAGTTTAACTTTCATTCAATGCTCCCATTTTATTTAACACCATACAATTTTATGCTCTTTCCTGCTCTCTGATTTCTCTTTTTAGTATAGAATATATTGAAACTTCTAACATCTCTCTGAGGATATTATGAGATTTTTTTGAAGTGTTCTCTTTTCTACACTTTTTTTTAGTGTTCTCTGTTTATACTTTGTACAATTTTAATTTCACTATAAGTACCTGTGTGCTTTCTTTCAGAGGTTGTTCTAAAATAACAACCTGAGTCTGAAATATTTCTAACATGAATTCCTGTTACTCATATTTAAAGCTAAAATGGTAACAAGCTGACTGATCTCTGTGTGTATTGGTGGTCTTGCCTGTTGCTGGTGGGACACTGTCCCATGACCTTTTCTTCTCTGTTGCAGAAGAGATACCTCTGAGCGACTGCCTGCCATTTGGTATTCCAAGAGTAGAGTAGGGAAAGGAACTGGGGTTCCCAGTGTTCAATGGGCAGACTCTGGTTTCATTCCCTTCATCCAGCCCTGTGCCTCTGCTCACCCCAGAGCAGGGTTTCTCAGCCTCAGCACTAATGGCATCTGGGGCTAAACAATCCTTTGCTATGGGAGGCCATCCTGGATACTGCTGGGCTATTTAGCCTCTCTACCCACTAGACACCAGAAGTTTCCCTAGTTCTGACAATTAAAAAGGTCTCCAGATATTGGCAAGCTTCCACCAGACGGAGGGGAGCAAAACAATCCCTGCCTGAGAACCCAGGCCTGCCAAGTGCCTGGGCTCCCTGAGGCAGCAGTTTCTCCAGTCTGTTTTCCCAGTTGTAGATGTCTAGGCTCCTACAGAAGCAAGGGTAGGGGTGGCTGCCTGGCACTGTAGGGTATGAGAGGGAAAGTGCGGGTTTAAATGTCGTATGTAAATTGATTTTCCTGTACTTTATCCTTGCTATCTGTGGTACCTGGGGATACCATGATCAGTACCTC
This sequence comes from Bubalus bubalis, assembly GCF_019923935.1. NCBI lineage: Eukaryota > Metazoa > Chordata > Mammalia > Artiodactyla > Bovidae > Bubalus > Bubalus bubalis. The sequence continues at coordinate 45,601,611 of NC_059161.1, forward strand.
CAATCATGCTGCCTTTCTGAGAATCATGTGAGTGTTGTTTGATAACATCTATGAGCACAAATTATAGCTTTATCTCATTACTGTATCAGTCTCCACCCCTACAACCTCTTTACCTATTCCAGAAATGTTTGGGCACTGCCAGCTCACTCCTGACTTCTCTCCTTCCTCTTGACTATTGAACTTAAACTTTTATATCTTGCACCAGCATTTAAGGGGACTTTTATTTTATTTTATTTTATTTCAGTGTTACAGCTCTATTTTATTTAGAAGATAGCAGGAGAGTGAGAGAGAGAGAGAAAGAAAGAAAAGAGTGCACGCACGTGGGAGAGAGAGTCCGAGAGAAAGCGCTTTGGCTCCTCCTTTTATATGTTTTTTCCTCCACCTGGGCCTGCCCTATGCAAATTGGGCTTAGCCAGGAGTGCTGTTTGTTCTGTTTGTTCTGCCTGAAGTCTTCACTCTGGTCCTCGGACCTTCCTTGTCTTAGCCACCGCCATTTTGGACTCCTTTTCCCTATTCTACCTACCTAACATTCCCCCCTCAAGAGATGGGAGGCCCAATTCTTTGGGAATAGGGGCGTCGAGGTCGAGCTGAACCATGTGTTCAAAGCTCCATGCTCAACTAGAAATTTGTACTATTAGTTTAAAACTTCAATTATTTGCTTAGATAAATATAGGAGAAATTTCTTCAGCAGTTATCCTGAAAATTTTATGGACTAATTATATAGCATGATACTGATCATCCTTGTCATTTTTTTTTCCTTCAGTTCAGTTCAGTTGCTCAATTGTGTCCAACTCTCTGCGACCCCATGAATCACAGCATGCCAGGCCTCCCTGTCCATCACCAACTCCTGGAGTTCACTCAGACTCACGTCCATCAAGTCAGTGATGCCATCCAGCCATCTCATCCTCTGTCATCCCCTTTTCCACCTGCCCCCAATCCCTTCCAGCATCAGAGTCTTTTCCAATGAGTCAACTCTTCGCATGAGGTGGCCAAAGTACTGAAGTTTCAGCTTTAGCATCATTCCTTCCAAAGAAATCCTAGGGCTGATCTCCTTCAGAATGGACTAGTTGGATCTCCTTGCAGTCCAATTACCTCATGTTTCCAGGAGATTAGCTTTAATAGTTTAAGGAAAATGGAGGAGCTGACAGAATCCAGGGCCTTTTTTTAAGAAAACTCTTTTTGTAACTCTTCTGTAACTTTTTAAAACTTAAAACTCTCAAAAGCCTCAGATGAACAGGTAGAAGGATTAAGGAGATGACACTCTTGTCCAGTGATGCTTTTTTGGAAAAATGAGGGGACACCTCCCAGACCTCCCAGTGGAAAACCACAACATCTGGGGGTGCCAGCAAGTAAAAATAAACGTGAAGGAAGACTGGATTGTACCACACATCTCATTCCCAGGGTTCCTCAAGCAAGGACTCCTGCCAAGTCATGTATTTCTAGCTTGATAGATTTACTAGGTGGGAATGGTAATACAACTGTCATACAATTTTCCAAAGCTTTTTCCAAGAACAACTGACAAAAATATGCATTCTGCTTGGGCTTCCTAGGTGACACATAAGTAAAGAATCCACCCGCCAGTGCAGGAGACACAAGAGATGTGGGTTCAATCTCTTGGCCAGAAAGATCTCCTGGAGGAGGAAATAGCAACCCACTTAAGTATTCTTGCCTGGAAAATTCCATGCATGGAGGAGCCTTGAGGGCTATAGCCATGGGGTCGCAAAGAGTTGGACATGACTGAGCATGTACCCACACATGCATGCTCTCAGCTTATCTATTCATATGCCTCTGGTCAGATTTAGAAAGCAAGGAAAAGAAAAAGGAAAAGATTGAGTCAGAAGAACTGAAAAAGAAAGAGAAAAATGGACCAGTTAGAAACTTAAAAATAAAGGGAAGACATTCTGATAACAATGGGGCGATCTGATATTCTTTGAACCATAAATACATTTCCTCTATCTAAAAGCATCATCAGTATCCCAAATTAGACGTGCCAGGTTTCCAAAACTTAACCTGTGAATTTTCCAGTAGAATTTTACATTAGTGCCTAAACAATACAAGAACAAATCCATCACTTAGGGTGTTATGAAGCTTAATTAAAAACAGCTCATTTTTTCTGAACATCATTACTTTTGGCAGCACATTTATCAGCAAGCCTGAAATGAGTTGGATGGCACAGAGGAACAGATGTAAGCTTTTTTAAAACAAACTCAGAGACCCTGAGTATTACAAAATCTTAGTTAATTCACCTCACTAATTTCAGAACTGGTGTAAGCCTCACCCACTCTGGGAGACCCACTGTGTCAGCCCTGCCTGAACTGGCTCCACTGACGGGTGCCTGCTTCTGCCCCCTTGACTGCTCTCAAGGATCCATGAAAATGGCAGTCCCTCTCCCGCAGGGTCAATTCCCATCGTATTCTCCACCTCAACCATTTCATGCCAGTCAGAATGGCTGCGATCCAAAAGTCTACAAGCAATAAATGCTGGAGAGGGTGTGGAGAAAAGGGAACCCTCTTACACTGTTGGTGGGAATGCAAACTAGTACAGCCACTATGGAGAACAGTGTGGAGATTCCTTAAAAAACTGAAAATAGAACTGCCTTATGATCCAGCAATCCCACTGCTGGGCATACATACTGAGGAAACCAGAACTGAAAGAGACATGTGTACCCCAATGTTCATCGCAGCACTGTTTATAATAGCCAGGACATGGAAGCAACCAAGATGTCCATCAGCAGATGAATGGATAAGAAAGCTGTAGTACATATACACAATGGAGTATTACTCAGCCATTAAAAAGAATACATTTGAATCAGTTCTAATGAGGTGGATGAAACTGGAGCCTATTATACAGAGTGAAGTAAGCCAGAAAGAAAAACACCAATACAGTATACGAACACATATATATGGAATTTAGAAAGATGGTAACAATAACCCTGTATACGAGACAGCAAAAGAGACACAGATATATAGAACAGTCTTTTGGACTCTGTGGGAGAGGGAGAGGGTGGGATGATTTGGGAGAATGGCATTGAAATACGTATAATATCATATATGGCATGAGTCGCCAGTCCAGGTTCGATGCATGATACTGGATGCTTGGGGCTGATGCACTGGGACAACCCAGAGGGATGGTATGGGGAGGGAGGAGGGAGGAGGGTTCAGGATGGGGAACACATGTATACCTGTGGTGGATTCATTTCGATATTTGGCAAAACCAATACAATATTGTAAAGTTTAAAAATAAAATAAAATTTAAAAAAAAAAGAAAAAGAAGAAAAAAAAAAGAAATTCTCCACCTCAGTAGGCAGAGTAGAATAAGGCTAAAAACATTCTATGGCACAAACATGTCTGTGCCCTTGGCCTAACTAGAAGCATGTTTAAAATTGGACACATGGAACAACAGACATCTATTCCTTCCATCAATCTCAAGGGGCAGAAATACTCCTCTTTAAATGATTCAGGGGTCATTTGGTTTTTGAATTATAAATCTCACAAGGATAAAAACTCATTCCAAACCTACTTAAACTTATTTTTTAACAGACAAAATTTAAGCCATATTTGCATAGCTTACATGAAAATTCAAGCAGTTTTTTCCAACCTGGCCTTGGAAAGCATACTGATGGCTCAAAGGTCAAGCATCTGTCTTAGTAAAGAAAACTTTCAAGTTTTAACTCAGTTTAAAGAACTCTTAGTTTAAAGAAAATTCCACCAATTGAAGTTCTAGTGAATTTGCTTTTTATTCTTCAGGTAGGTTATTGTCCCAGGTCATGAGAAGTACAAAAGACCTGACATTCAGAATGACTATGAAGCAACATTCATAGAAATAAAACTCCCCATTCAGATATTTAACATCCCTTTTGACTTCTGCATGATATTTTAAATATCATGACAATGGCCAAAACACTCATCACCTCACTTCTGATCTATGTGGAAATTTGGCCTATTTTCTGGTGGTGGAAACTAACCTGGCTAAAATGTTTCTTTTAAAATGTGAATTTAAAACTCAAAAATTGTAAATATATTTTATAACCTTTAAAATTATTATGGGATTTCCCTGTGGCACAGTGGATAAGTAGACTGGCACACCTGCCAATGCAGGGGACATGGGTTCAATCCCTTGTCCAGAAAAATTCCATATGCCGTGGAGCAGCTAGGCCCACACGCCACAACTACTGAGCCCTGTTCTAAACCCCAGGTGTTCCAGCTGCTGAAGCCCCTGTGCCAAGCGCCTGTGCTCCACAAGAGAAGTCACTGCAATGAGAAGCCCTCTAACCACAATGAAGAACTGCCCTCACTCGCCACAACCAGAGAAAGCCTATGCAAAGCAACAAAGACCCAGTGCAGCCAAAAATATACATATATATAAATTTTAAAACATCAAATTATTATGACCATAGGGATTTCAAGACGGTGGAGGAGGACATAGAGTTTGTCTCTCTTTGCAAATGCATCAAGAATACACCTACAGAAGGAACAACTCTCACGGTGCACTGGCTGAACACTAGTAGAAGACCCTGGACACTGGAAAGAATAGGAAAGATGCCACATAGCCAGGTATGATGAGAGGAAGAATAAGGGAAAAAGAAGAGGACAGGACGGATGGGACCTGTGTCCCTTGTAGGGGAGTTGAGGAAGAGGAGAGGTTCCCACATCCAGGAAGGCCCCTCACCAACAGGGAGATCAGTTGGAACAGAGGAGGAGCATCTGAGGCTGTTGGAGAAGGGTGAAACAACCAGTCTGTGGCAGACTGGACAGAGTGAGACCTACACAGAGGGTCCATGCCACAGCACAGTTCTTTGAGAGGATAAACAAACTGATTAAACTTTAGTGAGATTCATCAAGAAAAAAAAGAGAGAGGACACAAATCAATAAATTAGAAATGAAAAAGAAGTTACAAGTGACACTACAGAAAAATAGAGGCTCATAAGAGACTACTATAAGGAATATATGCAAAAAAAAAAAAAAGATGGACAACCTGGACAGTCCTTCAAGACTAAATCAGGAAGAAATAGAAAATGTGAACACACCCATCAAAGTAGTGAAATTGAAACTGAGATTAAAAATCTTCCAACAAACAAAAGTCCAGGACCAGATGATATCACAGAAAAATTCTATCAAACATTTAGAGAAGAGTTAACGTCTATGCTTCTCAAACTCTTCCAAAAAATTGCAGAGGGAGGAACACTTCCAAACTCACTCTACCAAACCACCATAACCCTGATACCAAAACCAGACAAAGATATCACAAAAAAATAGAAATACAGACCAATATCACTGATGGACATAGACACAAAAATCCTTAACAAAATACTACCAAACCAAATCCAATAACACATTAGAAGGATCATACACCATGATCAAGTGGGGTTTTATCCCAAAAAAAGGAAAGATTCTTCAATGTATGCAAATCAATCAATGTGATATACCATATTAGTAAACTAAAGAATAAAAACCACCTGATCATCTTAGAAGATGCAGAAAAACCTTCAACAAAATTCAACACCCATTTATAATAAAAACTCTTCAGAGAGACTTCCCTAGTGGTCCAGTAGCTAAGACTCTGCATTACCAATGCAGGAGGCCCTGGTTCGACCCCTGGTCATGGTACAAGATCCCACATTTCTGCAACTAAAGTTCCTGAATACTACAACTAAGACCTACTACAGCCAAATAAATAAACAAAACCCTCCAGAAAGTGGACATAGAGGGAAGATATCTCCATGAAATAGAGGGAAACTATCTCAACATAATAAAGGCCATATATGACAAACCCACAGCAAACATTATTCTCAGTGGTGAAGAACTAAAAGCATTTCCTCTGAGATCATGAATAAGACAACAATTTTCATTCTCACCACCATTATTCAACATAGTCTTGAAAGTCCTAGACATAGTAATCAGAGAAGAAAGAGAAATAAAGGGAATCCAAATTGGAAAAGAAGTAAAACTGTCACTGTTTGCAGATGTCATGATACTATACATAGAAAATCCACAAGATGCCACCAGAAAATCACTAGAAATAATCAATGAATTTAGTAAAGTCACAAGATACAAAAATAATACACAGAAATCTCTTGTATTTTCATACACTAACAATGAACATAATACAGAGACATAAAGGAAACAATACCATTTACCATTGCCAGAAAATGAATAAAATACCTAGGAACTAACCTACCTAACGGAGAAGGCAATGGCACCCCACTCCAGTACTCCTGCCTGGAAAATCACATGGACAGCTGCAGTCCATGGGGTCACTAAGAGTCGGACATGACTGAGCGACTTCACTTTCACTTTTCACTTTCATGCATTGGAGAAGGAAATGGCAACCCACTCCAGCTTTCTTGCCTGGAGAACCCCAGGGACAGGTGGGCTGCCGTCACTGGGGTCGCACAGAGTCGGACATGACTGAAGCGACTTAGCAGCAGCAGCAACCTACCTAAGGAGCCAAAAGATCTATACTCAGAAAACTGTAAGATCCAGATGAAAGAAATCAAAGATGACACAAACAGATGGACTGATAGACCATGTTCTTGAACTGGAAGAATCAATATTGTGAAAATGACTATATTATCCAAAGCAATCTACAGATTCAATGGAATCCCTATCAAATTACCAACGGTGTTTTTCACAGAACTAGAACAGAAAATTTTACAATTTGCATGAAAACACAAAAGACACCAAATAGCCAAAGAAATCTTGAGAGGAAAAAAAATGGAGCTGAAGCAATCAGGCTTTCTGACTTCAGAGTATACAATAAAGCTACAGTTATCAAGACAGTATGGTACTAGCACAAAAACTGAAATATAGACCAATGGAAGAGGTCAGAAAGTACAGAGATAAACCCATGCACATACAGTCACCTAATCTATGACAAAGGAGGCAAGAATATGCAATGGAGACAAGACAGCCTCTTCAATAACTGGTGAAACTACACATCAGATCAGATCAGTCGCGTCTGACTCTTTGTGACCCCATGAATCACAGCACGCCAGGCCTCCCTGTCCATCACCAACTCCCGGAGTTCACTCAGACTCACGTCCATCGAGTCAGTGATTGCATCCAGCCATCTCATCCTCTGTCGTCCCCTTCTCCTCTTGTCCCCAATCCCTCCCAGCATCAGAGTCTTTTCCAATGAGTCAACTCTTCGTATGAGGTGGCCAAAGTATTGGAGTTTCAGCTTCAGCATCATTCCTTCCAAAGAAATCCCAGGGCTGATCTCCTTCAGAACGGACTGGTTGGATCTCCTTACAGTCCAAGGGACTCTCAAGAGTCTTCTCCAACACCACAGTTCAAAAGCATCAATTCTTCGGCGCTCAGCCTTCTTCACAGTCCAACTCTCACATCCATACATGAACACAGGAAAAACCATAGCCTTGAACTAGACGAATCTTTGTTGGCAAAGTAATGTCTCTGCTTTTGAATATGCTATCTAGGTTGGGCATAACTTTCCTTCCAAGGAGTAAGCGTCTTTTAATTTCATGGCTACAGTCACCACCTGCAGTGATTTTGGAGCCCAAAAAAATAAAGTCTCTCACTGTTTCCACTGTTTCCCCATCTATTTCCCATGAAGTGATGGGACCAGATGCCATGATCTTCGTTTTCTGAATGTTGAGCTTTAAGCCAACTTTTTCACTCTCCACTTTCACTTTCATCAAGAGGCTTTTTAGTTCCTCTTCACTTTCTGCCATAAGGGTGGTGTCATCTGCATATCTGAGGTTATTGATATTTCTCCCGGCAAAACTACACATAAAAGAACAAAATCAGAACACTCCCTAACACCATACACAAAAATAAACTCAAAGTGAATGGAAGTCCTTAATAGAAAGCCAGACACTATGAAACTCTTAAAAGAAAGCACAGCGGAATATTCTTTGACATAAATCACAGCAGGATCTTTTCTGACCCACCTCCTAGAGTAATGAAAATAAAAATAAATAAATAATAATAAATAAATAAATAATAAAATAAATAAATAAAAATAATAAATAATAACGGGATCTAATTAAACTGAAAAGCTTATGCACAGTATAGGAAATAATAAACAAGACAAAAAGACAACCCTTAGAATGGGAGAAAATATTTGCAACAAAGCAAGTGACAAAGAAATAACCTCCAAAATATACAAACAGCTCATGCAGCTCAATATCAAAAAATAAAACAAATACCCCAATCAAAACATGGGTGGAAGACCTAAATAAATATTTCTCTAAAGATGACATACAGATGGCCAAGAGATAAAGATGCTCAACATCAGTAATCATTGTTAAGTTGCTTCAGTCGTGTCTGACTCTGTGCGACCCCATAGACGGCAGCCCACTAGGCTCCTCTGTCCCTGGGATTCTCCAGGCAAGAACACTGGAGTGGGTTGCCATTTTCTTCTCCAATGCCTGAAAGTGAAAAGTGAAAGTGAAGTCACTCAGTCATGCCCAACTCTTAGCGATCCCATGGACTATAGCCTACCAGGCTCCTCCATCCATGGGATTTTCCAGTCAAGAGTACTGGAGTGGGTTGCCATTGCCTTCTCCACACATGTCAGAATAGCCATTATTAAAAAAAGTACAAACAGTAAATACTTGAGAGGGTTCAGAGAAAAGGAAATACTCATGCACTGTTAATGGAAATGTAAATTGATACAGCCACTAAGGAGGTTTCTATTATCATATGGCCCAGAAATCCCACTACTAGGCCATACCCAAAGAAAATCTTAATTCCAAAAAACACACATACCCCAGCTTTCACTGTATCACTACCCACAATAACCAGGATATGGAAGCAATCTAAATATCTATCAACAGAAGAAAGGATAAAGAAGATGTGGTACATATATATGATGGAATATTAGTCATAGAAAGAACGAATTTGGGAAATTTGTAGAGACATGGATGGACACAGAGATTGTCATACAGAGTGAAGTAAGTCGGAAAGAGAAAAATATTATGTATTAATGCTTATATGTGTAATCTAGAAAAATGGTATAGATGATCTTATTTGCAAAGCAGAAAGAGAGACACAGACATTGAGAAAAAACATATGGACAAAAAGTGAGTAAGAGTGGGTAAGATGAATTGGAAGATTGGCATTGACATATATACACTATTGATACTATGTATAAAATACATAACTAATGAGAACCTACTGTATAGCTCAGGGAACTCTATGCAGTGCTCTGCGGTGACCTAAATGGGAAGGAAATCCAAAACAGGGGATATATGTATAGCAGATTCACTTTGCTATATGCAGAAACTAATAAAACACTGAAAAGCAACTATACTCTAATAAAGATTAATAAAGTAAGTAAATAAGTTAAACAAATTTTTAATAATAAATAAATAGTAAACTAGGACAAACAGAAATTCTCTAATTTTATCTGGAGACATAGTAACATAATTCAATGCTAACAAATATCATCATCAAGAAATCAAAAATAATAAAATTATTATGATCTTTACCCAAGGATGACATCAGAGCTTCCTGATGAGCTTGACTAGAAAGACCAGTAAAGAACCTTTCTTGAATTAAAAAGTTTATATCTCAAAAGGATTAAAAAGGAAATCAGATGTCAAAATTTGTCTGGGTATTTCCACAGTCCAAACTATTCCAATTAAATGCAGAAAGACTTGCCAATATCTTCCCTCAGCAGAATTTGCCAATCACATCTTTCAATGGCATACTCAAGGTCATGTGATTTCACTCTGTTGATCTCTACACATTATTTCCACGGCCTCTCCTTTACTGGCTTTCTGCTGCCCTCAAACATGCAAGGATTATTATTAATACTAATTTAGGGCTTTGTTTGGTTTTTTCTTGCCCTAAAATTCTATCAACTATATTTTACCATGGCTAATGATTTATGTTTAAATTATGCTAATCTCATATAAGCATTCCTTGAAAATCCAATCTGAAAATTTCTTGACCCCATCTAGTCTTTCTCTAGATTTTCTGTCAAGTTTGAGATTGTCAATCAATTTTGAAAAATTCTCCATTACTCTCCCATCAAATATTTCTTTTTTCTCTGCTACTTTGCTCTTTTTCCATATGTTCTAATTTCTTATGATTAGACCATTTGAAATTCTGCCCAGGTTTCAAGTAGCTTGTGTCATACTTATCTCTTTTTTTCTCTTTATTTTACAGTTTGGATCATTTGTTCACTTTTCATTTGTTCAATATACTGATCCTTTCCTCTATTTGCTATTAAGTTCATCAAGTATTTTTTTATTTTGTAGTTTTCATTTCTAGTATAGTTTTTGGCTTTTTTTAATAGCTTGTATCTCTCTGCTGAAATTGCCTGTATGTTTACATATTATGTCCCCTTTCCCCTGATCCTTTAATGAATTATATTATGGGCTTTTGAAGTCTGTCTGATAATTCCATCATCTAGTCCATCCCTTAGTCCACTTTTATTGACTATTTCCTCTCTTTACTTGGAGTCATATTCCTTCTATCTCTGCACACTTCATAAACTTTTATTGTGGTTCAGACATTGTAGGTAAAATAATATTAGAGGCTAAAGAAAATAATTGTAATTCCCAAGAAAGAATACATTCTTTCTTCGGTCAGGGCAGAGTTCAAATAATCTGTAGTTGAGATGCATCTGGGCTGAAATTTAGCTTTAGTCACATTTACTTCTTCACTGGCTTCAAAGGTTTAAAGACTTGATTAAGACTTTCCCTTTAGCAAGAATGGCCCGTTGGCAAGTCTATAAGAGTTGCTAAAGTTCTCCTTTAGCCCTCAGCCACCCAATTTTCAAGCTCTGAAAAATCTCTACTTACTTTTCAGTCCATCTTCTAGTTTTTTCGTTTGTTTGTTTGGGTCTCTAGGGAGTTATCTTTTTTTATTCCAGTCCCACTAACAGCTCTGTGCACCTCACGATATCTCTCTTAGCACTACTACCTGACCCCTAGTCTTTGGAAAGCTTTTCCAGTACATTCTGTGAAGTCCCTAATTACTCTAGGGAGATGATCTCAGCTTTCTTGCCTCACTTGCAGCCTTCTGTTGTCCAGTTGCTCAGTCACGTCTGACTCTTAGTGACCCCATGGACGGCAGCATGCCAGGCATCCCTGTCCTTCACCATCTCCCAAAGCTTGCTCAAATTCCTGTCCACTGAGTCAGCAATGCCATCCATATCTCATCCTCTGTCATCTCCTTCTCCTCCTGCCTTCAATCTTTCCCAGCATCAGGGTCTTTTCTAATGAGTCAGCTCTTCACATTAGATGCTCCAAGTATTGGAGCTTCAGCATCAGTGCTTCCAATGAAGGTGGCTACTACAGTATGCTTCACAAAGGTCTAAAACCCGAGAGAGGTATGTCGTATCCCGCGTGCCCTACTCCTAGCTTTCAGTAGTCTTCTGACTTGTATTTCAGGAAGGCCTCTCATATCTCAAGAGATAAGTGAGTTCAGCAAACTTGTTCTGATGCCATTATTTGGCATTGTATCTCTGTACATTTGGTGAAGGGCCCTAGAAAAGAGTTGGCAAATGGGTGCAGATAGTCTGTGTCTGGACCTCCTTGGAATTATAATCTTTCATGCCAACTGACATGCAACTGTCAAAAGTTAAGCTGGTTTCTCTTTATCCTTTTGCTTATGGTAGATTTTTCCTCTCCTGATGATCTACCAAGAATGAAAGTAACTATGAGTCTCTCCTCTCATAAAAACAGCTTTTGGCTGTCTGGCATTTAGTTAATTTGGCTTTCTTTTCATACTCAGTTCTGATAGATTTGAAAGATTATAATACTGTAGAGTATGTGGCTTGATGTCAAAGTTAGTGTGGGAGTGATATTCCCTTGTAACTTCCTACATCCAACCAGAAATTTTCATCTTTATATTTTCAGCATCTGGACTGGTGCTGATACTTGGTAGCCGCTCAAATTTTAATTGAATGTGCAAAAGGAGGAAGTTAATATTAGACACCACTTTCTAATGTGTAAATGTGCAAATTTTTACTGAATGTGTAAAAAGAGGAAAGTGATATTAGACACAATTAGACACCAAATTGCTTGTGCTAACCAGACAACTAGCTGGACAAAGATTAATTAAATTAAGCTTCCCCTGAACTTTTTGAAGAAGTAACAACACAAATAACAGAACTATTCAAATAACTTTTAGTAATAATGCCATTCCAAGGCAATTTCTACCTGGAACTATTATTTATTGTGATTTTATACCACAGATATCTGCTTCAATTTTATAGATGAAGAAATATCCATTTAATCTATAAGATATGATTATGATATTAACTGAGAAGGCTAAACTCTAATGTATTTAGCTGGAAAATAAAGAAATTAAGTTATAAAAATTTTAATGGATGGTTTGAATTGGCTTATTACTCATGACTTTCCCAGGTTTAAAATGAATACAATTATATTACTAGTAAAATCTAATTACTGCCCATGGAAATGCCCTGTGGTTACATTTGGTATTTCTTCCCAATCTCATGACTGACAATGGAAAACTGCAATCCTAAATTTCTCCTAGTTTATATTAAAATGAGAAATTATATTAAATTATCTGTATCATTCACCTTCTAAATACATTCTTTCAGATCATACCACAACCAGAGCACTAAGACCTTTCCTTATACAGGATGGATTGATTGTTCAGGTTAACTTTGGCAAGGTGGATGCACTCCTGTATTATCTGGATAGCCACTTGGATTTATTGACAGAAGTGAAAGTTAAGAGTCAAAACAGTGTACTATAACTGTACTCACGGCACCCAGTACAGAGGAAAGTTAGGGGTGGCTCAGCATAACAGATCTTCACCATGAAGACTGAGTATAGCTGACACTTCAGAAGCGACCACAGTCATACATTAAAGCCACAGACCAGCAATAATGTTTTGATGCAGGACAGACAAGACATTGCTAAGTACTTACTAATTCCTATGATGACTGAAAGAAGCTGTCTATCTTTTCTGAAGAAAGGTAATATTTAGTAGGAAGAGTCTGTGTAATCAGTTGTTTGATTTCTAACATACCCTTAACAGAATACTAGCTTATACAGTCTTAGACTTGGTCACCTTAGGAGTGTGTGAACTTCCTATTTGCATCTTATTTTTCTGAGGATGTTTTTTAAAATTTTACTTTATATTGGAGTACAGTTGATTGACAATGTTGTGTTAGTTTAAGGTGTACAGCAAAGTGATTCAGTTATACATATACGAGCACCCATTCCTTTTCAAATTCTTTTCCCATTTACATAATTACAGAATGTTGGGCAGAGTTCCCTGTACTATACACAGTAAACTTTTGTTTAAATATAGTAATGTGTACATGTTCATCCCAAACTCCCAATTCTATCCCTCCTTGTAACCAGAACTTTGTTGTTTTTGTTTTGTAAGTAAGTTTATTTCTATCATTTTTTTAGATTTCATATATAAGCAATATCATATAATATTTGTCTTTCTCTGCCTGATTTACTTCACTTAGCATGATAATCTCCAGATCCACCCATGTTGCTGCAAATAGCATTAGTTTATTAACGGCTGAGTAACAGTCCGTTGTATCAATATAGTTGCTGTACCACATTATATTCCCACTGACAGTGTATGAGAGTCCCCTTTTCTACACACTCTCTCCAGCATTTATTGTTTATAGATTTTTTTGACGATGCCCATTTGGCTTGGTGTGAGGTGCTATATCACTGAAGTTTTAATTTTCATTTCTCTAATAATTAGTGGTATTGAACATCTTTTCACGTGCTTCTTGGTGTATTGAGGTGCATGAGCTGTTCATAAATTTTGGAGAATAACTCTTTGTTGGTTGTGTAACTGAAAATAAATATTTTCTCCCATTCTGTGGGTTGTCTTCTCTCTCTCTCTCTCTCTCTTTTTTGGTTTCCTTTATTGTGCAAAAAAACTTTTGAGTTTGATTAGGTCCTATTCATTTACTTTTGTTTTTATTTTCATTACTGTGAGAGATTGAGAGATGACTCCAAAAAGATACTGCTATGAATTATGTCAAACAGTGTCCTGCTTATGTTTTCCTCTAAGAGTTTTAGAGTATCCAATCTTACATATAGGTCTTTAATCCCTTTTGAGTTTATTTTTATGTGTAGTATTAAAGCATGTTCTAACTTCATTTTTTGACATATAGCTATCCAATCATCCCAGAACCATATATTAAAAAGATTATCTTTCATCAATTGTGTAATCTTCCCTCCTTTGTTGTAGACTAATTGACCATAGGTAGATGGGTTCATTTCTGGGCTTTCTAATGTATTACACTGATCTAAAAAAGGTCCGTTTAGTCAAGGCTATGGTTTTTCCAGTAGTCATGTATGGATGTGAGAGTTGGACTGTGAAGAAAGCTGAACGCCGAAGAATTGATGCTTTTGAACTGTGGTGTTGGAGAAGACTCTTGAGAGTCCCTTGGACTGCAAGGAGATCCAACCAGTCCATTCTAAAGGAGATCAGTCCTGGGTGTTCATTGGAAGGACTGATGCTAAAGCTGAAACTCCAGTACTTTGGCCACCTGATGCGAAGAACTGACTCACTGGAAAAGACTCTGATGCTGGGAGGGATTGGGGGCAGGAGGAGAAGGGGACGACAGAGGATGAGATGGCTGGATGACATCACTGACTCGATGGACGTGAGTCTGAGTGAACTCCGGGAGTTGGTGATGGACAGGGAGGCCTGGCGTGCTGCGATTCATGAGGTCGCAAAGAGTTGGACATGACTGAGTGACTGAACTGAACTGAACTGATGTTTCTGTTATTTTTTCCTGCCAGTACAAGACTGTTTTGACTGCTGTAACTTTGTAGTATAGTCTGAAGTCAGAGAGCCTTTTCCTCCAACTGTTTTTCACCTCTCAAGATTGCTTTGGCTCTTAGGGGTCTTTTGTGTCTCCATACAAATTCTAAGACTTTTTTGTTATAATTCTATGAAAAATGCCATTGGTAATTTGTTAAGGATTGTACAGAAGGTGTGAGCTGCCTTGGGTACTGTAGTCATTTTAACAATACTGATTCTGCCAATCCAAGAACATGGCATATCTTTCCACCTGTTTGTGTTGTCCATGATTTCTTTCATCAGCATCTTACAGGTTTCAGAGTACAATTCTTTTGTCTCCTTAGGAAGCTTTATTTATAGGTATTTTATTCTTTCTGATGTGATGGTAAGTGGGATTGTTTCTTTAATTTCTCTCTCTGATCTTCCATTGTTAATGTATGGAAATACAACAGATTTCTGTATATTAATTTTGTTTCCCATCATTTTATTGAAATCATTGATGAGCTCTAGGAGCGCTAGTTTTCTGGTAGCATCTTTAGAATTTTCTATGTAGTATCATGTCATCTACAAACAGTGATAGTTTTACTTTGTTTCCAATCTGGATTCCTTTTATTTCTCTTTCTTCTGTGACTGCTATAGCTAGGACTTCCAAAACTATGTTGAACAAAAGTGGCAACAGTGGACATCCTTGCCTTATTTCTGATCTTAAAGAAAATGCTTTCTACTTTTCAGTGTTGAATATGATGTTAGCTATAGGTTTATCATATATGGCCTTTATTATGATAAAGTATTTTCCTTCTGTGCCCACTTTCTGGAGAGTCTTTATCATAAGTGGGTGTTGAGTTTCATCAAAAACTTTTTCTGGATCTATTGAGATGATCATATGGTTTTTATTCTTAATTTATTGATGTGGTGTATCATACTGAATGATTTACAGATATTGAAAAACCCATGCATCCCTGTAAGGAATCCCATTTGATCACTGTGTATGATTCTTTTAAAGTATTGTTGAATTCAGTTTGCTAGTATTTTGTTGAGGACTTTTGCAACTATCTTCATCAGTAACATTGGCCTGTAATTTCCTGTTTTTGTGGTATCTTTGCTTTTGATATCAAGGTGATGGTGGCCTCATAGAATGAGTTTGGGAGAATTCTTTCCTCTGCAATTTTTTGAAATAGTTTCAGAAGGTAGATGTTAACTCTTCTCTAAATGCTGGAGAGAATTCACCTGTGGGTCCACTTGGTCCTGGACTTTTGTTTATTGGAAGATTTTTAATCACAATTTCAGTGCCTGTGATTAGCCTGTTTATATTTTCCATTTATTCATAGTTCAGTCTTATGGGATTGTACATTTGTAAGAATTTGTCCATTTTTTCTGTGTTTCCATCTTTTGGAATATAGTTACCTGTAGTAGTCTTTTATGATTTTTTATATTTCTGTGGTATGCATTGTAACTTCTTTTTCATTTTTAATTTTATTGAGTTGAACCGTCTCCCTATTTTTCTGGACAAGTCTGGTTAAAGGTTTCTCAATTTTGTTTATCTCTTCAAAGAACCAACTTTCAGTTTCCTTAATCTTTTCTATTGTTTTCTTCCTATGTTGTTTATTTCTGCTCTGATCTTCATTATCCCTTTCCTTTTGCTAATTTTAGGCTTTGTTTGTTCTTTCTCTATTTGCTTTAGGTATAAAGTTAGGTTGTTTATTTGTGATTGTATTGCCACAAACTTCCCTCTTAAAATTGCCTATCCTGCATCCCGTAAGTTTTGGATCATTGTGCTGTCTGTTGGGTGGAGCTACTGGTGGCCTCTGGGAAGGTTCATGCCAATGAGTACTCCCAGAATGCTGCTGCCAATGTTTATGTCCCCACACTGAGCCAAAGCCAGCCCCCATTTCTTCAGGAGACTCTTCAATACAAGCAGGTATGTCTAACCTATTCTCTATAGGATCACTGCTTTTTTCCCCTGTGTCTTGGTACACATGGGTCCATGTGTACACCTTCCAAGGGTTGAGTTTCTGTTTCCTCCAGTCTTGTGTAATTCCTGCCATCAAACCCCACTTAGATTCAAAGCCAGATTCTCTGGGTGCTTCTCCTCCCATTGCCAGACCCCTAGGCTGGGAAGCCTAACATAAGGCTCAGAACTTTCACACCAGTGGGAAAACTCCTGCCATATAATTATCTTGTAGTTTGTGAGTCACCCAACTGGCAGGTATGGGATTTAATTTTATCATGATTGCGCCTCTCCTGCAATCTCACTGTGACTTCTTCATTGTTTTTGGATATAGGGTATCTTTTTGGTAAGTTCCAGAGTTTTGTCCATGGTTGTGCAGCAGTGAGCTGTGATTTTGGTGTTCTCAAGAAGCGCATGTCCTTCTACTCCGCTGTCTTGAGTTTTGTGTCTCTCTATTTGCATCTTATAGTAGCTTAAGAAATTTCTAAAATCTTCTGTGATAGGAAATGTTGGCCACAGTTGAGGGCACCTTTCTCTCTCTCTTGTAGCAATTAAGATTAGCTAGTAGGTCTTTAATAATGGCCTGAATAGAAAAACAGAGTTAAGAGCAGGCAAGGTATTCATCTATAAAAGCTTTCCAGGGACCTCCTTTCAGTGATCTCATAGAGCCCTACTTGAGCACAACAGGGAAAGAATCAAGTTTGCATGCTTTAAACTAGCCAGAGTCCAAGCACTGCCATTCCAGATGGCATTTTAGCTACTTCTCCCTTGCTCTTTTCACTCAGTTCTGTCACTTGTATATACATTTCTCAAAAAGTTATAGTAGGAAACAAAACCAAGTCAGTAAAAGAAAGACCTGGCCTCCTCGATGGCTCAGCAAGAATCCACCTGCCAATGCAGGCGACACAGGAAACACAGTTTCAGACCCTGGGTCAGAAAGATCCCCTGGAGGAGGAAATGGCAACCTGCCCCAGTATTCTTGCTTGAAAAATCCCATGGACAGCAAACCCTGGTGGGCTATATATAGTCCATGGGGTAGCAAAGAGTTGGACATGACTAAAGTCACTGAGCACACAAAAGAAAAACCTACTTGCTTATTAGAAGTACCAATCATTCAAATGGAGACTTAGTTATTTGAAGATTTTAATGAATCTAGAAAGGTGCCTTACCTGGGCTTGTGTGGGTTAAATCAACACCAAAATGATCCATGCTGATGGCTGAGAAATAATCATGTGATTGTATGGGAGACACTGAGATGATCCAATTATTTTATCACCCTACCCTATTTAAGGGGGGTTTCCCAGGTGGCACTAGCAGTAAAGAACCCCCCTGCCAATGCAGGAGACATAAGAGACGCGGGTTCGATCACTGGGTCAGGAAGATCCCTTGGAGCTTTTTCCATTATAACTCTTGTGTCAATAGTGGGAACCACAGGGATTACAGTGAGATTTGTCCTACAGAACTTGGAAATGAAGCAAGAGACATTAAGATCAGCTCAAAATGGATCAGAACACAGAATGCTCTAGGGACCCCAAAAATATTCTATAAACAGTTCAAACTAAAAACAATTAACTTAGAATAACTCCTGTCATTAGTATACTTAGCTCCTGATAAAGCCTGAAAGGTTAATATTATTCTACTGACAGGCACAGATATATCTTTCTGATCAAAAAGGAATAATACAAGTCTTACAGCAAAGTGAAAAATGGCTTGGAAGTGCTAATTTTATTTCCAATTCTCAATTCCCTGTTTCATTTGGCTAAATGGGTTTCAGGAGCAATGCTGACAATCTGGTAAAATTTTCATATTCAAGCAATAATATGAATCATCTTAAGGATCCTATTCTGTTGCTTCATTTTAGTTTAGTGAATGTTCAGACAAGCAGTGTTTGCTCTGGTTCTGAAGAAAAACAAATGAATTGTAATGGTCCATTTCTCCCAAGGAAACCACAGTGTGCTACCTGACCTATGAATATCACCTTATAATGGAAATCAGTGGCTAAACTGAAGGGTGACTCTAATGGAATTTTCAGGCTGTGGTAGAGAACATGTTTTGAATAAACAAGTCCATTTCTTTTTGTTTCAGTTCTTTTTCTTAATAGCATGGGCACAGAGAAAAAAAGAAGAGACAGAGCTAACAGTATCCCTCTTACCTCTGCTGACAATCTCTACTATTAGTTTCTAAAAATATATCTTAAAATAATACAGAGTAGCATGTCACTGGATTTTTTGTTTAAAGTATATCTTTGAAGTCTTTCCAAATATTACTGTTGGAGGTGCTGTATTCTTTTAATAGCTATATAATCTCCCAATGCATGTATATACTATAACTTAATATTATAATTTATTTAAATAGATCTCTAGTGATTGCATTTACATATTGCTTTGATTATTTTGCTGTTAAAAGCACTGCTGCAATTGGGGGGAGGTGGGTAGAGAACAATAGAGGGTACTGCTCCAATGTCTTCTATTTCTGCTGTAGATAATTTGTTGAATGTCTAAAACTGGGCTCAGTTTTTTCATCATATTATACCCAAATCATTTTTTCTAATTTTGAGAACTACTAAAATTACTAGAATATACAGCTATTTTGATTGTTCTGCATCAAAAATTTTTGGCACTTGAATCCTGGGTTCAAGGCTTCCTTTGGTTATGAAAATTTTTCTTAAATTGCATCTTTAGTTTTTTTTTTCCATTTCATTGCTTCTTTTTTTTCAGAAATAGTAAATATGTGTATGCTGATTCATTTTCTCTTCCATATTTATCACTTTTTAAAATCATTATAACTTTTGCTCATCTTATTCTGCTTGCTTTCCTCAATGCTGTCACACTTATATTTTTAACCACAGTTTTCAAACGGCATTATTTGGTTACAACTGACATACAAAAGTTGTACACATTTAAGTATTCAACGTTTGAGTCTGGAGATAAGTATATACTCACAGAACCATCACCATAATCTATGCTTACATATTCATCACTTACAAAAGTTTCTTACTGCCTTCTCTATTTACTTTTATGATAAAAAGTTAAGATCTACCCTCTTAATAAACTTTTAAGTCTACAATAGAGTACTGTTAACTATAGACAAAATGCTGAATGATTGATCTCTAGGACTTATTCATCTTATATAATGAAAATTTCCCCCTTCATGGATGACAGACTTGTCATGGCAAAGGGGCTTGTGTAACTCGATGAAGCTATGAGCTATACCTTGCAGGGCCACCCAAGATGGATGAGTCACAGTGGAGAGTTCTGAAAAAACATGGCCCACTGGAGGAGGCAACGGCAAACTACTCCAGTATTCTTGCCACAAGAATACCATGAAGAGTATGAAAAGGCAAAAAGATATGATACCAGAAGATGAGCCTCCCAGGTCAGAAAGTGTCCAGTATGCTACTGGGGAAGAGTGGAGAGCAATTACTAATAGTTCCAGAAAGAATGAAGCAGCTGGGCCAAAGCGGAAATGATCCACACATCAGTTGTGGATGTGTCTGGTGGTGAAAACAAAGTCCAGTCCTGTAAAGAACAATATTGAATAGGAACCTGGAATGTTAGGTTCATGAATCAAGGCAAATTGGACATGGTCAAGTAGGAAATGGCAAGAATGAATATAGGCATGTTAGGAATCAGTGAATTAAAATAGACGGGAATGGGTGTATTTAATCCAGATGACTACTACATTATATCTACTACTGTGGGCAAGAATCCCTTAGAAGAAATGGAGTAGCCCTCACAGTCCAAAAAAAAAAAAAAACAGTTTGAAATGCAGTACTTGGGTGCAACCTCAAAAATGACAGAATGATCTCTGTTCGTTTCCAAGGCAAACCATTCAATATCATAGTAATCCAAGTCTATGCCCCAACCATTAAAACTGAAGAAGTTGAAGTTCTAAGACCTATAAGACCTTCTAGAACTAACATCAAAAAAAGATGTCCTTTTCATCATAGGAAACTGAAATAGGAATTGGAATTGAAAAGTAGGAAGTCAAAAAATACCTGGAGTAATGGGCAAGTTTGGTCTTGGAATACCTTGGAGCAAGCCAAAGGCTAACAGAGTTTTGTCAAGAGAACACACTGCTGCTGCTAAGTCGCTTCAGTCGTGTCTGACTCTGTGTGACCCCAGGGACTGCAGCCTACCAGGCTTCTCCGTCCATGGGATTCTCCAGGCAAGAACACTGGAGTGGGTTGCCATTTCCTTCTCCAGTGCATGAAAGTGGAAAGTGAAAGTGAAGTCGCTCAGTCGTGTCTGACTCTTAGCGACCCCATGGACTGCAGCCCACCAGGCCCCTCCATCCATGGGATTTTCCGGGCAACAGTACTGGAGTGGGGTGCCATTGCCTTCTCCCAAGAGAACACACAGGTCATAGCAAACACCCTTTTCCAACAACACAAGAGACAACTCTACATATGGACATCACCAACTCTACATATGGACATCACCAGATCACCAATACTGACATTAGATTGATTATACTCTTTGCAGCTGAAGGTTGAGAAGCTCTATACAGTCAGCAAAAACAAGACTTGGCGCTGACTGTGGCTCAGTTCATGAGCTCCTTGTTGCAAAATTCAGGCTTAAATTGAAGAAAGTAAGGGAAACCACTAGGCCATTCAGGTTTGACCAAAATCAAATCCCTTATGATTATATAGTACAGCAGAGGTGACAAATAGATTCAAGGGATTAGACCTGGTAGACAAAGTGCCTGAAGAACTATGGATGTAGGTTCAAAAGGAGGCAGTGAACAAAACCATCCCACAGAAAGAGAAAGCGAAGTGGTTGTCTGAGGAGGCTTTAGAAATAGCTCAGGAAAGAAGACAGTCAGTCAGTTCAATCAGTTCAGTCACTCAGTTGTGTCCAACTCTTTGCAACCCCATGAATCGCAGCATGCCAGGCCTCCCTGTCCATCACCAACTCCCGGAGTTCACTCAGACTCATGGCCATCAAGTCAGTGATGCCATCCAGCCATCTCATCCTCTGTCATCCCCTTCTCCTCCTGCCCCCAATCCCTCCCAGCATCAGAGTCTTTTCCAATGAGTCAACTCTTTGCATGAGGTGGCCAAAGTACTGGAGTTTCAGCTTTAGCATCATTCCTTCCAAAGAACACCCAGGACCAATCTCCTTTAGAATGGACTGGTTGGATCTCCTTGCAGTCCAAGGGACTCTCAAGAGTCTTCTCCAACACCACTGTTCAAAAGCATCAATTCTTTGGTGCTAAGCTTTCTTCCCAGTCCAACTCTCACATCCATACACGACCACCGGAAAAACCACAGCATTGACTAGACGGACCTTTGTTGGCAAAGTAATGTCTCTGCTTTTTAATATGCTATCTAGGTTGGTCATAACTTGTGAAAAGCAAAGAGAAGAGAAATATATACCCAACAGAATGCAGAGTTCCAAAGAACAGCAAGGAGAGATAAGAAGGCCTTCTTCAATGAACAGTGCAAAGAAATAGAGGAAAGCAACGGGAAAGACTAGATAAGAAAAAAGTGAAAGTCGCTCGGTTGTGTCTGACTCTTTGTGACCCCAAGAACTATACAGCTCATGGAATTCTCCAGGCCAGAATACTGGAGTGGGTAGCCATTCCCTTCTCCAGGGAATCTTTCCAACCCAGGGATCAAACCCAGGTCTCTGCATTGCAGGTGGGTTTTTTACCATCTAAGCCACCAAAGGAAGTTCATTGATAAGAGATGGTAAGAATACATAGAAGGATGATACAAAAAAAGGTCTTAATGACACAGGTAACCATGATAGTGTTGTCATTCACCTATAGCCAGATATCCTAGAGTGTGAAGTGGGCCTTAGGAAACATTACTACAGACAAAACTAGATAGAATGCCAGCTGAGCTATTTAAAATCATGAAAGATGATTCTGTTAAAGAAGTGCACTCAATATGCCAGCAAATTTGGAAAATTCAGCAGTGGCCACAGCACTGGAAAAGGTCAGTTTCCATTCCCATCCCAAAGAAAGGCAGAGCTAAAGAATGTTCAACTACCAGAGAATTGTGCTCATTTCTCATGCTAGTAAAGTTATGTTCAAAATCCTTCAAGCTAGGCTTCAACAATATGTGAACTGAGAACTTCCAGATGTACAAAGCTGGGTTTAGAAAAGGCAGAGAAACCAAAGGTCAAACTGCCAACATTCGCTGGATGAGGAAAAAGCAAGGATTTCCAGAAAAACACCTATTTCTGCTTTACTGACTACACAAAAGCCTTCAACTGCATGAGTCACAACAAACTGGAAAATTCTTAAACAGATGGGAATACCAGACCACTTTACCTGCCTCCTGAGAAACATGTAGGTGAGTCAAGAAGCAACAGTTAGAACCTAACATGAACAAGTGACTGGTTCAAAATCAGGGAAGAAGAATGGCAAGGCTATATATTGTTACCCTGTTTATTTAACTTATATGCAGAGTACATCATGCAAAATGCCCGGTTTGATGAATCACAAGCTGAAACCAAGACTGCTGGGAGAAATATCAATAACCTTAGATATGCAGATGATACCATTCTAATGGCAGAAAGTGAAGAGGAACTAAAGAGCCTCTTGATGAAGGTGAAAGAGGAGAGTGAAAAGGCTGGCTTAAAGGGAAAAAGTAGAACCAGTGACAGATTTCATTTTCTTGGGCTCCAAAATCTCTGCAGACAGTGACTGCAGCCATGCCATTAAAAGATGCTTGCTCCTTGGAAGGAAAGCTATGACATCCTAGACAGCATATTAAAACACAAAGACATCACTATGCCAACAAAAGTAATAGTATACTCAAAGTTATGGTTTTTCCATTAGTCAACAGGACGTGACAGTTGGACGATAAAAAAGGCTGAGCGCCAAAGAATTGATACTTTCAAACTGTGATATTGGAGAAGATTCTTGAGAGTCCCTTGGACTGCAAGGAGATCAAACCAGTCAATCCTAAAGGAAATCAACCCTGAATATTCATTGGAAGGACTGATGATGAAGTTGAAGCTCCAATACCTTGGCCACCTAATGCGAAGAGCTGACACACTAGAAAAGACCCTGATGCTGGGAAAGACTGAAGGCAGGAAGTGAAGGGGATGACAGAGGATGAGATGGTTGGATAGCATCACCAACTCAATGAACATGAGTTTGAGCAAATTGCAGAAGATAGTGAAGAACAGGAAAGCCTGGTGTGCTGTAGTACGTGGGGTCACAAAGAGTCAGACATGACTTATTGACTAAAAAGCAAATCAAAAAATCTTCAATTATCTGGGATAAAAATATCCAGGATTTTTGGAAATTTTGGAAAGGTAGAATAATAGTTGCAAGTTTATTTTCTTAGGAACTTGTCAAATTATTTTCCAGCATGCCTATAGCAATTTGCACTCCCACCAGCAATGTATGAATCATCTAGTTTCTTTGCATTTTCCCCATTATTTGCTGTTGCTACTGTTTTCTTATTTTAGACATTCGAAGCTGTGTAGTTGCTTCTTATTGTTGGTTCTAACAACAATAAGGTTCATTTCCCTTATAAGCAATGATGTTGAACATATTTTTATATATTTGTCATTTGTCCTGTGAAAAAATCTCATTTCTTTTGCCATTTTTTAAACTGCATTGTTTGGTTTTTCAAAGATGGATCATGACAGCTCTTTATATATTCCTAGTAGTAGTCCTTTGTTAAATATATTGTTTGCAAATATTCTTTCCTAATCAAAAGCTTGTTTTTTCATTCTCTTAACAGGGTATTTCAGAGAGCAAAAGCTTTTAATTTTGATGATGTCCACTTTTATTTTTTTCCTTTTATATTTTATGCTTTTAATATCTTTCTTAACTCTTTATTTTGAAAGTTTTCTCCTAAGTTTTTCTTCAAAGCTTTATAAGTTTACTTTATATTTAAGCTCATAATCCATTTTCAGTTAATTTTAGTATGAGAAACATGAGAGGTTGAGGTTCACTTTTCCTCATGAGTGTCCAATTACCCCATCACCTTTCAATGAAAATGCTACCTTTCGTCCTTCAAATTGTGCAATTTTGTCAAAAATCAGTTGGTCATATTTGTATGGGTCTGTTTCTGGTTACTGTATTCTGTTCCATTAATCTATGTATATGTCCCTCTTGACAATACCACACAATCTTGATTACTGTAGCTATACAATAAGTCTTAAAATTGAGAAGACAGCTTCTTCCAACTTTATCCTTCTTTTCTGAAATGGTTTTAGCTATTCTAATTCCTCTGCTTTTCATTATAAATTTTAGAGCATTCTTGCCTATATTTACAAAAATATTTGTTGGCATTTTGCTAGAAATTATATTACACCTATATATCAATTCGGGGAGAACCGACATTGTTAATGTTTTGAGTCATCCAATCCATGAACATATGTCTCTCCATTTATTTAAATCTTTGATTTATTAGATCAGCATTGTACAGTTTTCAGCATATATCTTGTTTCATTATGTTTATATATAACATTTCAATTTTATCTTTAGCAGTTGTAAATGGTATTGCATTTTTAATTTTGGTGTTCACAATTTTCACTGCTATGATAATAGAAATACAAGTGAGTTTAAGATTTGTATTATGTATCCCATGACCTTGCTGAACTCACTTCATAGTTCTAGGAGCTTTTTCATAGATTCCCTGGAATTTTCCACATAATCAATCATATCATCGGCAAACAGAGACCTCTTCCTTTCTAACTGAATGTCCTTTCCTTTTCTTGAGTTACTGTACTGGCTAAAACTTTAAGCACTGTGCTGAATGAGAGTGGTGAGGGTAAACATCTTTGCTTTGTTCAATTTTAGAGAGAACTCCTTTCTCTTCCAAACTTTGATATACTGTACTTTCATTTTCATTCAGTCTATATTATTTAACTATTTCCTATTTGTCTTCCTTTTTGACTCATGATTTATCTGGAACTATGCTGTTTAGTGGCCAAGTGTTTGGAGATTTTCCTATTATTATTTTGTTATTAATTTCTAATTTGTTTCCACTGTGGTAAAAAAACACACAATTTATGGGTTAGATTATTTAGTTTACTGAAAGGAGTTTTATGTCCTAAGATGTGGTCTATCTTGGCATTGTTCCATAAGGATTTGGAAATGTACATATATATATATGTGTGTGTGTGTGTGTATGTGTGTGTGTATATATATATACATATATATATATATATATATATATCTTTTATACATAAGATTGAAGGCAGGAGGAGAAGGGCATGACAGAAGATGAGGTGGTTGGATGGCATCACCAACTCAATGGACATAAATTTGCACAAGCTCCAGGAGATGGTGAAGGACAGGGAGGCCAGGCATGCTGTAGTCCATAGGGTTGCAAAGAGTCAGACAGGACCGAGAGATTGAACAAAAATATATATCTTACTTACAGAGTATTCTTTAAATATTGATTAGATCCTGCTGGTTGAAGGTGTTGCTCAGTTCTTCTACAACTTTGTTGTTTTTCTATCCAGTTGTTCTAATCCACTTTTGAGAGACAGTTGTTGAAGTCGCAAGCTAAACTGTAGATCTGTCTACTTTTCCTTTCAATGTTATGAGCTGTGTTTGAAATATTTCACAACCACTTTTTGATGCATACATATTTCAGACTGCTATCTTTTTGCAAGATTGACATTTTTATCATTACATAATGTCCCCCTCTGTTTCTAGTAATTTTTGACCTTGAAGCCTAATTTATATAATATAAATATAGTCACTTATTGTTTCTTTTAATATTTGTATAAATTTTTCTATTCTTCACTTTCTATCTGTTTATTATTGTGTTTGAAGTCAGTTCCTTATAGACAGTGTATAGCTGGGTCATGTTTTCAGATCCACTCTGCCACACTCTGGTTTTATTGGTATACTTGCTGAGAGGGTAACTAAAAGGCACGAAGGCCAGGGGTCACCAAACGGAGGAAATAGGCTGCAAGTGTCAGACATTTTTTATCTCTCTTAAGCCGCAGGAGGAAAAAAACTAGTGATATATTTTTTTTTCTCTTCCCTTCTCTATACAAATTTAAAAAGGTTTCTCTTAAAATACTGTGTTGCCATAATGACACCTGGTTCCACCTGAAGTTAACTATTCTCAAACCTTGAGTTAATTAATGCATTTTTCTTATGGAAATGTTTGTCTTAAGCTATGTTAATGTACTATGCATTTACCCTAGACTCTGTCTTCAAGTCGGTTCTGCCTAATGGCTCAGAACCTACTTGACAAACCATTATATTATACTCAGATATTGTTCCCCTAATCTACGTAAATGAAACTATTTGTATGGTAATCTGCCCTTCTACAAGATTCAGGTCAATCATATTATGGCCCGGGATGACTCATCTGGTGCCAAGATTATCCCAAAATACATGTTATGGATGAGGGACCTGGTGCCATTCTGAGTTTTAAAACATTCCTTTTTTTCATTAACAAACTGGTAGTGACTATGTAACATCCAGCTGAAGACTAACAGAGGCTACTCTTTCTGCCCCCTTCTGATGCCTATGTCAGAAGCTTTCTCTATCTCCTTTATGCTTTAATAAAACTTTATTACACAAAAGCTCTGAGCGATCAAGCCTCGTCTCTGGCCCCAGATTGAATTCTCCTCCAGAGGCCAAGAATCCCAGCGTCTTTTCATGGTTCAGCAACAACCTTTCACGGAGTGATTTATTTTTAATGTAATGATTGACTGAAATGTTAGGTCTTAAGTCTGCCTTTGTAATTTTTTTCTGTTTTTTACATATGCTTTAGTTATCCTACCTTCCTGTGGATTATTCTAATATTTTATAAAATTTCATTTTGATACCTTTACAGTCTTATTAGGTGAATTTCTGTGAGTAATTCTTTTTTGTTGCTTTAAGGTTTTACATTATAGACACTTAATTTATCAAAATCTACTTGGGTATCATTATTTTATCAACTTGAGTGGCATACAGAAAATTTAACTCACTTTATATATCTTTGTCCTCTCTTTTTTTACAATATAGTTGCCTTCAATATTTCCTTCATATACACTTAGCCACATTAGACACAGTTGTAGTTTCTGCTTCAACTGTCAGATATAACACAGAAAACTGAAGAGGAGAAGAAAAATTACTGTATTTACCCATACTTTCACTTAACATGTTCTTTGCTCCTTCCTGATATTTTAAGATTCCATCTTTTATCACTTATTTTCTGTTTATTTTTTAACATTCCAATGCCAATTTATTTTTAAAAGGGTTCTGTGTAATTCTATGGTTTCTTTGCCCCCCTCCTTTTTCATATAATTGTACAACCACTAAATATTACATAGGTTGTAATGACCTGGATTAGGAAGATCCCCTGGAGGAGGGCATGACAGCCCTCTTCAGTATTCTTGCCTGGAGAATCTCCATGTAGCCTGGCGGGCTACACTCCATGGGGTCACAAAGGGTCTGACACAACCAAGTGACTAAGCACAAGCACAATAATCTAATACTATTACCAGTCATTCAGGAAAAACTTTCCCCCCTCCCAACAACCATCCTGGGGGAATTAAAGGTCCTGAGAAGAGGCCATTTCAACATGGCCTCTACCCTGGTAGGAACGAAAAGATGAAGAAAAAAAAAAAAAAAAAACACAGAAATTGACTAAGAGGTATGTGCCCACCGTCTCTTAGGAGTGAGGCTCTGGCTGTTGCCTAGAGTTGTGAAAGCCTGTAGCATGCAGTAGGGCAACCACAAGACCTTGCAGCCACATCTTCCTCACACCAGTATGTCCATGTCCCAACCCAGGTGTCACAAAAATCCTTCAGCAGGGTTCTCCTCCACTGCTCTGTTATATGCATCTGGTCATAGTTGTCCACACGCTTCACCTTTTATGACAGGTTTTGGATCTCAACCTCTAGTTGAATCTACTGGTATTCAGTTTCTTCCTGAGTCCAGACTCCACGTAGTATGCACACAGGTGTATGTCCTGCAGGGTATATATCAACACTTGTCCAAGAGCTGGCATCCTTCTGTAGGTACTACGGATCAATCCGTGCGTCCACATTATTCATGACCCTCTCCTGAATCTTCTCATGAATCCACTGGTATGTCTGTGCCTCTCTCAAAATAGAACAAGAATGTCTTGAGGGGTTCCCTAGCCCTAGCTGTCTCTGATTGCCAATGTCAGGGTTCATCTTGTACCTTCTTCACGACTCATAGTACTCTTACGCTCCCGTGGGTCTTCCAATCTCCTAGACATATCCAGCAAAAGTCATGTTTACACTTGGGAGCATTGCATGTAATTGCAGTCTTCATTCTTCTCAATGCAGATGTTGTGCTTGGGACAGTCTTCAGTGTGAGCAGTAATGTAGTGGCTGACTCAGAGTCATCGGCACACTTTGAGATCCATTTCCAGATTGTGGCGCACTCTGTGGAGGCATGATACATCTGATGACACTTAAAACAGAAGACTCTGTTGCACCACTGGCACTGTACTTGGTGAGCTCAGGGCTCCTGTACCCGGATAACCATGGGGCAGTCTGCATGACACAGCTGGAGCTGGCAGTGACTCTCCATGAAATCCCTGAAGAGGTAGTGCCTGTATTTGTCTCTCAATTCTTCACTGAGCAGCAACAGAAACACAAAGTCCTCTGGTGTTTGAAGCGGGGAGTCCTGAGCCATGCAAGAGACACCCACACCCAGACCACCCTTGACAAGTACTGAGCAGTGCTTCCCCCAGTGGCTGTGGCAAAACTGGTGCTGCCAGGCTAGAGAGAGTAGGTTTTCCTTCCACACAAACTGCATACACACCGTGCAGTGGTGAGGGGATGGGCCGTGGGGACAAGTTTCAATGAGTGGATTGAACTCGAGTCTCAACGAGAAGCTGAGCAGAATTAGACTTGTATTAGTCCAGTATCTCTGTGACTTGCCAGTAGAAATTAATTAATGTAAGTTTAGCAACTCAATGAAGTACCTTTAGAACAGAGGCTAAAAAGCTGGTCATACACGCTCATCAAGGGCACCCTTGGACTCCTTGAAGCTGCTCAGCTTCTCTTGATGCTCGAGTTCAGCCCAGTCCATCAATTCAAACTAATTGCAGCATCTTTTCCTTAAAACTGTACATTTTTTTTTGCATACATTTTTTCTTCTTTCTGCCCTGTGGACATTCTCCACCTAGTAAATGCCCATTCATATTTCAAAATTTAGTCCCATTGTCCAGTTATCAGGAAATATTCCCTGATTCACAAGCTTGATTTATTTGTCTTCTGCTTTCCCTTAATAGCCTTTCCAGGCTTCTATCATAATACTCACCATGTCGTACAGTAACATCTAGTAACCTTCCTCAACAATTAGATTCTATACAACTCATCCAATTTTATAGTTTCAGATTCTATGACACAGTAGTTGTTAAATAAATGTTTAACAAAAGGGTGCACTTATCTCACTTATATTTACAGAGTAACCTCAAAGCATATTTAGAAAGCACATGGGTTCCTGAGTCCTTATTCTAAGTGAGGGAAGCCTTCATCATATTTCAGTTTTTCAGGTGCATCAGAGATCAAACAGACTGTCAAACAACCTGCTTGGAGGGGAGACGGGGAATGGCAGGGAAGACAACAGGGTTGAGGCATGACTGTGTCTGGTGCTACTTAAGTGAGAGGAGGAGCTATGGAGGCAAGGGAGAGCACAGAGGCACCTTCCACCCAGTGCACCCACAATGGAAGCGGGTGGTGTCATCACTTATCCAAACTCAGAAGGAATCCTCTCTCAAGGAATTTCTTATCTCACCAAAGAAGATATCATTAGAACATATGCCAAGGTGAAAGCAGCAGTGCATCTCAGTCTTCTATCTCAGTTTTTATGTTCTAGTTAATTGCAAACGGGGCTTCCCTGGTGGTTCAGAGGATAAAGCGTCTGCCTGCAATGCGGGAGACCCGAGTTCAATTCCTGGGTCAGGAAGATCCCCTGGAGAAGGAAATGGCAACCCACCCCAGTATTCTTGCCTGGAAAAGCCCATGGACGGAGAAGCCTGGTAGGCTACAGTCCATGGGGTTGCAAAGAGTTGGACACGACTGAGCGACTTCACTTAATTGCAAACACATATGAAAATCTCCCTTTAAAATCAAATGCTGGGGCTTCCCTGGTCCAGTGGTTAAGAATCCGCCTTGCAAAGCAGTGGACACCAGTTCGATCACTGGTCCGGGAGGATCCCATATGCCATGAAACAAGTAAACCAGGGTGTGGCAACTTCTGAGCCCACACGCTGCAACTACTGAAGCCCAAGCAGCTAGAGCCCGTGTTCCAGAACATGAGAAACCACGACAACGAGAAGCCCATTCACCACAACTAGAGAAAGCCCACATGCAGCAACGAAGACCCACCAGTCAATAAATACCTAAATCTTTTTAAAAAATCAAATGCCACATTAGCAAGTAGGGTTCATATGTACAAGTGTTTGTAAATGAGAAGTATGTATTTTAGGGAGCGCATATGCAATAATGTCTCACCCACAACTGCTATAGGCAAGATGATCAAGAGAAAAATAGCAGTAGCTGAAGCCAAATGTACAACTCAGATGGTTTGAAAACAAAGTAGCATTCCAAAGAACGTGGGCAAACTTCCCTCAGACACAGTCCACTAGCCAACAGATTAAATTTTTAAGATACATGAATAACTTCTTAACAAAAGCTTACCAAAAGATAGCAAAGACTTAGAAAATTAGCATACTTACACGAAATCCAAATACCTAAACATCTCTCCCATTATTCACTATCTCTGAGTGCAAAATAAAAATCTTCTGTTTCATTTTTTTTTATTTTTGCAAAGTAGAAAGGAAATTTTGGCCTCTTCTCGTTAGATTGATTGATTTTTTAAAAAGATAATGAGAAAAACAAATATTGTATATTAATACATATATATGTATACATACATGTATTAATATATATGTATGTATACATACATACATACATATATATAGATCCAACCAGTCCATCCTAAAGGAAATCAGTCCTGAATGTTGGAAGGACTGATGTTGAAGCTGAAACGCCAATACTTTGGCCATCTGATGTGAAGAACTGACTCATTAGAAAAGACCCTGATGCTGGGAAAGATTGAAGGCAGGAGAAGGGGACAACAGAGTATGAGATGGTTGGAGGACATCACTGACTCAATGGACAAGAGTTTGAGTAAACTCTGGGAGTTGGTGATGGACAGGGAGGCCTGGCATGCTGCAGTCCATGGGGTTGCAAAGAGTCAGACACGACTGAGCGACTGAACTGAACTCAATATATATATATATATAGAATCTAGAAAAATGGTACTGATAAACCTATGTGCAGGGCAGGAATAGAGATGAAGACATAGAGAACAGACTTGTGGAGAAAGCAGGAGAAAGGAGAGGGTGGGGTGAACTGACATATATACATGGTCTCTGCATACATATATACAGAGAGAGTAGCACTGACATATATACACTGTCATGTGTAAAATAGGCGGCTCGTGGAAAGCTGCTGTGTGACACTGGGAGCTCAGTTCAGTGCTCTGTGACAACCTAAAGGGGTGGGATGGGAGCAAGGGAGGGAGGCTCCGGAGGAGGGAATATATGTCTACTTCCAGCTGATTCACATTGTTCTACAGCAGAAACCAACACACCATTGTAAAGCAATTATCCTCCAATTAAATGCAAGTATTAAAGAAAGAGAATGCACTTTGTACTCAATTGCACATTAACTGAACACCTCAGCATAAATTTATCAGAAGTAGGGGATGTGGGAGGAAGACAAAGAGGCTTTACAATTGATCTGATCTGGATTTTGATACCAGTTTTGTCACTTCATAGTCATGTGAGTCTGGATAAATTCTGTAAACTCTCCAAAGCTAAGTTTTCTCAACTGTCAATGGGAAATAAGCATAGACATTACATGGATTGACTAGATGGCTTTTAATAAATAAACTTATTTATAAATATGTGTATATTTGTGATCACTCCTTTTTAATGTGACATTGGCACTGAAAAGGAGACCCACACACATGTATGCAATTAACCAGAATATAACGGTCATATGCAATGGCACAAGTAAAGTATCACGCACCTGGCCTAGTGTGCTACGTGCACTCATGTTTTGTTTCCACTCACCCCACCTCTTTTCCCAGATTTCTATTGAGAAAATGGCAAGGTAAATAAGGTACTTCCTTCCTTAATGAATTTAGACTGGCAAAGGGGTTAAAATGTACACAGATTAAGCCCAATGAACGCAGAATAACCCACATGTTAAGAGAACACAGGGATAAAGATTTGGGGCCAAGTTCCCCTAGACATCAGGATCAGTTCACGCAAAGGCCATTTTAGATGGGCTTCACAGAACCATGGGGTGCTTTTGATGTGTGGCTTACAGTTAATAAGTCTCACAACTGAAGTAACATGTTAACACAGAAAGAGAAGCTAAAGCAGATGGTTCTCCAATAAAGAACCCTAAAGAATTTCCACTGGTCCCCAACTTGCAGAGCTGAACTGAGGATTGTGACTGGCCAAAACATGGTTTACTGCCTAAAATGCAACAGTGTTACCAGCTTGAGCAGAGATCAGACATTCGTTATTCTTCTAATTCCATCCCAAGGAATTCTCAGTATTCAAAGTACTAGGAGCACTCCTTCTGTAGTGCAGCCAATGAGAGAAATTGTGTCTTGGCTTCAACTTTAATCCATGCTATTCTTTCCTCGACTTTCTATAGAAACTAACTCCTTAAAACAAGAAGAGAGAAAAAAAAAAATAAAAAAATAAAACAAGAAGAGAGGATGTAAATGGGATTACTTAAGACATAAAGCACTTCTTGAAAGGGGTATGATTGTACAAAGCAAAACACTATAAGGTGGCTTGTACAACAAAGTCTGAAGAGCCCTGATAACATTAGGAGACATCAGGGCTGTGGATTTTCATGTGCTTTGTCCATTTATTAGTCCATTAGAGAGTCAAATAGTGAGGATAGAAGAGGATCCCATTAATCTGACAGACCAGTGCAGGAATTAGAAACTGCTCATAACACCACCAGTCCAGGTTGTGGGTGTGAGAAGACATTATAAGCACTCAAGCCAAAAGTGGGTGGATTCATGGACAAGCCCATGCCCCTGCTTACAGCCAAATGCTTAATCTTCACTGAACACTCCTCATTCTAGGGAAAATAAAGGGATAATAACAGAAATAAGAGAGGGAGGACAGAGGAAATAAACCATGTGTCCTAAAGAAACAGTATAGGGATAATCACCTTTATTTTTTTTTTTTTATTTTTAAACTTTACAATATTGTGTTAGTTTTGCCAAATATCGAAATGAATCCACCACAGGTATACATGTGTTCCCCATCCTGAACCCTCCTCCCTCCTCCCTCCCCATACCATCCCTCTGGGTCGTCCCAGTGCACCAGCCCCAAGCATCCAGTATCGTGCATCAAACCTGGACTGGTGACTCGTTTCATACATGATATTATACATGCTTCAATGCCATTCTCCCAAATCTTCCCACCCTCTCCCTCTCCCACAGAGTCCATAAGACTGTTCTATAAGGATAATCATCTTTAAAATGCAATGGAAAACTACACCTCTTTAAAATTACTTACTACACAGACCAGTAGATTTCAAGTAAGTTATAGTACATTCATATGATAAAATATTTTGCAGACATTAGACACATATTCTTAAATAATATTTAATGCACCAGAAAGTGCTTAAAACATAAAGTAAAAAGAGCTGATGTAAAATCTGTACATACAGTGTTTATCAATATCACAAAACTAAAAGTTTGGCATGTGTGTTAGTAGCTCAGTTGTGTCTGACTCTCTGCGACCCCATGGACTGTAGCCAGCCAGTCCTCTGTCCATGGAATTCTCCAAGCAAGAATACAGGAGTGAGTTGCCATCTCTCCAGGGGATCAAACCTGGGTCTCCTCCATTGCAGGCAGATTCTTTACCATCTGAGCCACCAGGGAAGCCCTTGAATGTGTGGTAAATATATATATATACATACACACACATACATATATATATATAAACACACACTAGTTCTTACATCTGAGTGATATGATTATATAAGAATTTTAGGTCCTTTCTAAAATTTTTCTGTTGTATTCCAAAATTTATGTGAGGTTACATTCATCATTTAAAGTTTGTTATATAATAAGAAAAATGTAAAGATAACAGAGGTTGAGGGAAAGAGTTTTCAAAGCAAAGACAAGTCAGTAAGAAAGTAAAACCCAGGATTCCCTGGTGACTCAGTGGTAAAGAATCCACCTGCCAGTGGAGGAGACACAGGTTCAAACCCTGGTCCAGGAAGATCCCACATGTTGTGGAGCAACTAAGCCCATGAGCCACAACTACTGAGTCTGTGCTCTAGAGCCCAGGAGCTGCAATTACTGAGCCCATGTGCCACAAATACTGAAGCCTACATGCCCTAAAGCTCCCAACTACCACAATTAGAGAAAAGCCTGCACAGCAAAGACCCAGCAGAGTCAAAAACAAATACATAAGTAAATAAAATTATTTTTATAAAAAGAAAACAAAACCCATTTCCTGGGCAGCCAGACTGGCATGTGGGTGCAGAGAGCTGTGCTGAGGCAGAATACAGGGAATGGGGATAGGGCACAAAGGGCCTGAATACCACGCTTAGGAACAGAGATTTTCTTCTGTCCACAGAGCATATTCTGAGTATCAGGGAAGGCTCAGCTGAAACTGTGCTTCTGGAGATTACTCCAGCAAGTAGCATCCTGAATCAATTATAGTGAAAGACTATTTTAAGAGTCCAAGTGTCAGGCAATGACAGGTAAGCCTGGGTGACGAAGGTGAGGATGTGGTAGACCTGAGTGCCTGGTTATAACTCAACCAATGCTTGGATACAAATGGGAGAGGGGAGGATTAAAGATGGCCTCAAGGACTCAATTCTGGGTGGCTAATTAGAGAGCCATATTATTCACCAAAATTGAGGTAGGAGTATGAGTATATTTTCAACAAGTTGAGTTTAAAGCATCCAAGGAGATCAAACCAGTCAATCCTAAAGAAAATCAACCCTGGCTATTCACTGGAAGGACTGGTGCTGAAACTGAAGCTTCAAAACCTTGGCCACCTGATGCAAAGAGACGACTCACTGGAAAAGACCCTGATGCCTGGAAAGATTGACGGCAAGAGGAGAAGAGGGCAGAAGAGGATGAAATGGTTGGATAGCATCACTGACTCAATGAACATGAGTTTAAGCAAACTCTGGGAGATAGTGAAGGACAGGGAAGCCTGGCAGGGGGTCACAAAGAGTCAGACATGACTTAGCGACTGAACAACAACAAAGGAGTATCTTAAGATTCTAACAGCGAATTAGAAATGTGAATTTGAAACTTGAGAGAGAACTCTGGGCTGGTTACATGGATTCAGGAATCATCTGTATAGACATGAGTGGTGGTTGGCTAATAGAAGAGAAGATGGGGAAATTAAGAGTGGGAGAGAGAGAGGAGAAGGGAGAAGGGACCAAGAAAGAGTCAGACAGAGGACACAGGTAATAACATCAGAGAATCATACTTTGTAACAAAGAAAAGTGGGCACTGACAGAGCCAGTAAAAACAAACAGAAAGGTGAGCCCTTATTTCAGTACCATGGGAAAAAGGAGCTAAGAATGGTAAGTCACCCTCGATGATAAACGTGGCACAAAATTCAGAGAGACTGAGCACTGAGAAATGGCTGCTGGAAATGGTGATGGGGGCGGGAGGGGGGGATGTCAACTGACATTAAAATGTTTTCAGGTGAAACATTAAAAATAAAATCAGCCAGTCTCAGAATAGACATTTCTCTGCAGTAACTGTCACATTAAAAACACACCTGGAGAGCCCAACTCTAAGCATCACGTCATTTCTGCCTCACCCAAATGAGCTGAGACATTCACCTCTGGAATGCTACCAGCTTGAGGCCATCACACAGCAACCAACAGAACAACTGTTGTTTTTTAACTCTGCCCATCGCCAACTACATTGCAGGCTGTGAAATGCATAGAAATGAAGTTGTTCTTTCAAATCCTGTTGTGTGGGACTCAGCATGGTTGCAGGTGTCTGTGAACACTGCCTGACTTAGGGTATTTTCTTTAAAAACTAGAATGATAAAATCTACCAAGCAGTTTGGTAGCAGTCAGGAGAGACAAACTAATTCCTAGCTTTGTGGACTAAAATATATTTATCAATTCAAATTGGATTTAATTGTTTTTTAAGACACAGTTTTAGCGATTCCTTAATCAAAGTGATACTTTTCCTTAATACTGAAGCAGAAATTCGTACACCTAACCATCCCTGCAAAAGCAAACCAAACAATGAAAGTGTTAGTCACTCAGTCATGTCCAACTATTTGTGACCTCAAGGACTGTAGCTCACCAGGCTCCTCTGTCCCTGGAATTCTCCAGGCAAGAATACAGGAGTGGGTTGCTGTTTCCTTCTCCAGGGGATCTTCCCAACCCAGGGACTGAACCTGGATCTCCTGCATTGTAGTCAGACTCTTTACCAACTGAGATACGGGGGAAGACCTAAATCAAACACTGGGTCTTGCTTATGTCTCTCCTTGTTCCAAAGGGCCAGCTTGGGAAAAGGACAAGAATCAGCTATTCAGTCTATTCTCTTTTTCATATAAATTGATTTTTCTTTTATTCATTTTATTGGCATTTCTATGAGCCAAAGTAGATAATACCTGAAACTATTTGAATCAATGCTACCAATAGGCTTCCCAGGTGGCTCAGTGGTAAAAGAATCTGCCTGCCAATGCAAGGAGACGTAGGAGACACTGGTTCTATCTCTGGGTCAGGGAGATCCCCTGGAGGAAATGGCAACCCACTCCAGTATTCTTGCCTGGGAAATCCCATGGACAGAGGAGCCTAGTGGGCTACAGACCAGGGGTCACCAAAGAGTTGGACATAACTTAGCAACTAAATAACAAGGTTCCTAAGTTTATACTTACATCCAAACTTTCACAATTGTTGCTATTACTGTGACCCTTCTGTACTATTACTTACTTAACTTTTGTTTAAATCAGTATTTTTAGGTGAGCCTCTTTCAAAGTGGCCTTATAGTATAAACATGTAAACATCACTAGGTAAAATACAGTTTAACAAATTACTGACATGCTAATACCTCTGAGAATTCTGAATCTCAAAGATTCCATTTTCTTTGTTACATTCAAATAGCTTATGTACCCATATCTTAACGAATCTCTTCCCAGTGAAGCCCAATCTTAATGTGAAATCCTTTTACGAATGATAGTATGATCTGTTCTAAGAGGAGAACTTTTTAAGGCACAAGTCCTATCACAGATCTGAACCCCATTCAGTCAACAAATTCAGCAGTGAAGAAGCAAATATGCACCCGATGCAATAGGCTGGGAGCGAGATCTAAATCTAGGCAGAAGGGGCCTAGGAGTAGAGGGATAGCATGAGGGAATTAAAAATGTGAATCCCAGAGGAATGGCTTCTAGCTCGAGGTCTCAACTCTGACTAGAAAGAGGAAAACACATACCAGTGTATCAGAATAACTACAACCAAAGTTCTTCGTTTGACT
Organism: Bubalus bubalis; assembly: GCF_019923935.1. NCBI lineage: Eukaryota > Metazoa > Chordata > Mammalia > Artiodactyla > Bovidae > Bubalus > Bubalus bubalis. Next base: position 45,639,756 of record NC_059161.1, read on the forward strand.
CTTTCTGAGATTATATTACTTTAAATTTAAATATGAAGTATAATATAATTTGCATTTTTTTTCTTCAAGTCCCTGGCCCTCCAGGACTCCACACAAAATTCACATGTTACAAAGGCAACTCTGTCTCTACACAGATCCTCTCCCGTGCCCCAGACCCTTTTGGTCAGCACTGAATGAGACTCTAGTCCCTAGGAAGCTGTCAACCACCTTCAGCGGAGAAGGAGTGAGCGTGTGTGTGCCAGGACTGAGGGCCTGAGGACAACTGGCTCTTGAGAAAGGGAGGAGGGGGGAGGAGGCCTTGTCTAAACTTCTGATCTTCAACCAAACCTATACTCCTCCAATGTTCCCCAACTCTCCCTTTTTCAATTAATTAATTTAGGCTGCGCTGGGTCTTTGTTGCTGTGCAGGCTTTTCTCTAGTTGCAGAGAGCAGGGGCTCATCTCTAGATGTGCTGCATGGGTTTCTCACTGCTGCAGAGCCTGGGCTCTAGGGCTCAAGGGCTTCAGCAGTTGTGGCACGTGGGCTCAGCAGCTGTGTCTCAAGGGCCCCAGAGGGTGGGCTCAGCAGCTGAGGCACACGCACTCATTTGCTCAACAGCCTGTGGGATCGTCCGAGACCAGGGATCGAACACCCACGTCTCCTGCATTGGCAGGCGGGTTCTTTAGCACTGAGACACCAGGGAAGCCCCCACCTCTCTTAATAGTAACTTCACATTTCCAGTTGCTTGGGCCAAAAACGTTTGAGTCCTTCTTGATGTGATGCTTTCTTTCACATCCCAATCAATCAACAAACTCTCTAAATCTACCTGACAAATACACCCAGAATCCTTCTCCTTCTCACCACCTCCACAGCCACCGCTATGATCCAAACCACCTTCACCTCCTGCATGGGTTATTGCAACAAACTCCTAACCAGTCTCCCTATATCCCCTTCAGCCTATTATACAACAGTCAGAGTAAACCTGCTTGTGTGTAAATCAGATCATATCACTCCTCTCCTCAGAACTCCAGGGGCTTCTCCATCTCCCTCACAGTAAAATCCATAATGTCCTTGAGGTAGCCCACATAGCCCTACATGCCCTGATCCTTGTCACATATTTGACCTTATCCTCATCCTCTTTTCCTCTTCCTGCTGGTCCTTCCAGTCTGACCCCTCTGGTCTACTCAAGACCCCTGACCTTTCAAGGCATCTTTTCTCCTCTAGGATCTTCCCTCTTGCTGCTGTTTTTGCTTGGGCATTCTTCCTCTGATAGTACCATCTCATTTCCTTCACATCTGTACTCCAAGGGAAGCTTCTCAGCTGGGGTTTTTTTTCCCCTCTAGCCACCTGATTTAAAATTTAATTTGCCCACCAGCACTCCATTTCTCTCCTTTATTCTTCTATGGCACACATCACCAACTAAAATGATGTATTTTCCTTATTTCTTTTATTCATTGCCTCATGTTTTTAGATTGGGCTTCCCTTGTGGCTCAGCTGGTAAAGAATCCGCCTGCAATGCAGGAGGCCTGGGTTCAATCCCTGGGTTGGGAAGATCCCCTGGAGAAGGGAAAGGCTACCTACTCTGGTATCCTGACCTGGAGAATTTCATGGACTGTATAGTCCATGGGGTCACAAAGAGTCAGACACGACTGAGAGACTTTCACTCACTTCATGCCTTTAGAATGTGAACTCCACCAAGAAAGTGATTTGTGTATCTTTAATTAACTGCTATAGTCCTAGAACCTAGATAGCTGTCTGGCCCATAGAATGTGTTCAATGAATGTTTATGGGATTAATGTGTAAAAGGAGGGATGGAAAGGACAGATAAATTATGAGAATGAATCTCCAGAAGGATAGCAGCACCATTTTAGAACCAGATTAAGATGAGTGGACTCAATTCAGAGAGGACACAACAAGAATGTCCTACTAATATAAGGAAAAGATAGGAATTTTTGTAATGAGGTATAGGAATAGTCAGTTTTCTTCATATGTAACTTGAACATGGCTTTGATTATTCAGCTCCATGAGAAGAAAAATCAGTAACAAACTCTGTGATTCTAAAAACCTCATTTCAGAAATTTAAGAAGTCATTAGCAAATGAGAATGAACCTGTCTCTAGGGACACCACCACCAGGTGAAAATTCAACAGCATAATTGGCCAATACCAGTAAAAACTACATGTAAAGCTTGAGCTGCTTTGATGTCTATAAAAGCCAGGGCTGAATTCTTGACATGTAAACAATTATAGTACGAAGCCATAGGCAGTTTTGACTTCATAAATCCTTAAAGCCCCCATTAATCTGGACTTCAATAATGGATTGATACAAACAGTTTCAGATTTTCAGAGTGTCCTAATCTTGGCTCAGATGGTAAAGAATCCTTTTCTAATGAACAGTATCGAAGAAAGCAAAATCAAAGTGACTCAAAGTGGCACCTACTTCAGTCTGAAGGTGCCCAATGAAATGGTGAAGAAACAACTGTAATGTTGCAAACTTTACTACAAGATTTAAACCAAACACTGAAACATATATACGGTAAAACAATATATTAAAGAAAGTCAACCAGAAAACCACTAAACTTATTTTATTAAGGGGAACTTGAGCAACACAGAAAATTTTTCAAGCCAAGTTTCATTCAATTCCCATTGGATCTACTACCTGTACATTAACTCACTCCCCTTAAAGGAGATGTTGGGGGGACAGTGACTAATGAGACATAGAAGAGGAATCACAAAATTATTCAATATCACTCAAATTCAGATGATAAAGAAAGAAATTTAATGTCCTGATTGTGGATTACTAGGGAAGACTAAGAAATGGATGATCACAAAAATAATCAGAAACCAGGAGAGGACCCGCACATCAAGCCAATGTTAAGTAACTTGAAGACCCTGATCAGGAAGCTTTCATTATGTTTGAAAAGTTAAAATAAGGTCAGTTAATCCAAGAAGAGTCATTTGCCTGACTGACACCTACTCACTCTCTTGATCCCAGATCAAATGTTACCACTTCACGAAGATCTTCTCTCATCTCACTCCTCCAACTAACTCAGGTTTTTCCATATTCCCTGATGGCATATTTTACTGTTTCTTCATTGAACTCAGCACAGTCATCTACCCCCTTCTGTATTATTAAAGAGATGCTTAGGCTAAGTAGAAACCACGACCCAACTTTAGAGAATGTTCTGGCGCCTACAGAGGGTAGACGAGCAACTCACAAATACTTTTCCCCAAATAAGGCTTGTTCTTTTCTATGAATGTTAAACACTAAGCAGACAGTGGCACCAGTCAACAGGGAAACCATGTTAATTGGTAGTAGCAACACTGATAAAGATCAGTTCTCTCAAAGTTTCCAGAACTGCCATCATCTAATCATCTGAGGATATCAGAGAGTCATGGAGAAAGAGTTTAGTGTTCATTGTTTTCACTCCTTTCACAACATTTCTGGCACCCTTAACATAAGCATCTAGAAAAGAAATACAAAAATAAATGTAATAAGGTCAATTGAGCTGTGCACAAGGCTAAGGCATCTTTGCCACCACATAGATTGCAGATAAAGAACAAGAGGCGGTAAAACTACATATCCAGGGAAACCCAGAGATAGTTCTCAGATCTCTGCAGACATGACAAGTATTTCTCACTCCCCACTTTAATTTTATTCCAGTGTGTACAATCATAAATCTAGGATCAATCCCCAAGAAATAATAATATGTTTAAAGAGAAAGAAGGGCTAACAAATCTGAGCTAATAGAGTTCTGAAGACTCTTGAGCTTCCCCGTCCAGCCACTGACACTCCCAGATTTGCTGACAGTCTTCATATTCTCCAGAAGAGTCAGTGTTTCAATTATCCTGACTACTTACTACACTAACCATTTCATAAATGTCACTTAGATGATAGGCCCATATTTTAGGTCAAAAAAAAAAAATACTACCATATTAATTACTAAAATAAATGCAGAAAACTTATAATCAAAGAAATGTTTTGAAGATGAGATATGAAAAACCAACTGTCTTGAGCAACTATTAAGACTTTTTTAGCAAACCTCTTTTCTGAAGGCTCTGTATATAAATTCCATCATCAGCTTTGGCTGCTATGGCAACTGGAATATTTAGAAAATGATTTGAAGCCAGTATCGCTACACATCTAGCATCTTTTGCAGGAAACAGAAAAGACTATGAGGTCTAATCCACTCTAATTTTGAATATAGATTTGATTTTCATTCCTGAATCTATTTACACCTATACTTGCAAATCAACAGATAACAATCTATTACAAAGGTATGAGCATTATGGAGCAGCCCTCATTTCATTCCTTAACTAATCACATTAACACATTAACGTACTCTCCTCTCAGTTTTAGTAGGCCTTCCTATCTTTTTTTAAAAATAGACTTTATTTTTTACAGTTTTAGGTTCACAGAAGAACAGAGTTGAACATACAGAGAGTACTCATATTCCACCCAACCCCCAATGCACAAAAAGCTTTCACTATTATCAATCCACCACCACACGCGTACGTTTGTTACTCCAATAACACTCACACATCATAATCACCCAAAGTCCATAGTTTACATTAGGGGTACACTTTGGGTATTGTACTTTCATTCTGTGAGTTTTGAAAAATGTATAGTGACATATAGATATCATTATAGGATCATAGAGAGTAATTTCACTGCCCTAAGAATCCACTGTTCTCCACCTATTTACCCTTTCCTCCCTGCCAATCCCTGGAAATCACCTGTCTTTTGACTGTCTCCATAGTTTTGCCTTTCCCAGAATGTGACATAGTTGGAATTATACGGTATGTAGCCTTTGCAGATTGACTTCCTTTACTTAGTAATATTAATTTAAGGTTCTTCCATGTCTTCTTACAGCTTAACAGCTCATTTCTTTTTAGTGCTGAATGATACTACATTGTCTGGTTATACCACAGTTTATTTATCTATTAGCCCACTAGAGGATGTTGTGCTGCCTTCAACCTTTGGCAATCATGAATAAAGTTGCTATAAACATCCACATGCAAGCTTTTGTGTGGATACAGTTTTCAATATCTTTGAATAAATAACAAAGAAAATTGATTGCTGGACTGTAGACAAGACTATGCTTAATTTTTTGAGGAACTTCCAAACTGTCTTACAAAGTAACTCTACAACCAAAAATGAATGAAGAGTTCCTGTTACCCCATATTTCACACCATTTGGTGCTGTCAGTGTTCTGGATTTCCATCATTCTAACAGACAGGCATATAGTAGTATCTTCTTGTTTTAATTTGCATTTCCCTAAGTTAGACAGAATGATCAAAAATGACAGAATGATCTCTGCTTTTTCCAAGACAAACCATTCAATATAACGGTAATCCAAGTCTATGCCCCGACCAGTAATGCTGAAGAAGCTGAATAGTTCTATGAAGACCTACAAGACCTTCTAGAACTAACACCCAAAAAAGATGTCCTTATTAGCATAGGGGACTGGAATGCAAAAGTAGGAAGTCAAGAGATACCTGGAACAACAGGCAGATTTGACCATAGAGTACAAAATGAAGCAGGACAAAGTCTAACAGAGTTTTGCTAAGAAAAAGCACTGGTCATAGCAAACACCCTCTTCCAACAACACAAGAGAAGACTACACATGGATATCACCAGATGGTCAATCCCAATTCGACTGCCAAATCCCAATTTGGCTGCAATTCTTTGCAGCCAAAGATGGAGAAGTTCTATACAGTCAACAAAAACGAGACCAGAAACCAACTGTGGCTCAGATCATGAACTTCTAACTGTCAAATTCAGGCTTAAATTGAAGGAAGTAGGGAAAACCACTAGACCATTCAGGCATGACCTAAATCAAATCCCTTATGATTATACAGTGGAAGTGAAAATAGATTCAAGGGATTAGATCTGAAAGAGTGCCTGAAGAACTATGGATGGAGGTTCATGACACTGTATAAGAGACAGGGATCAAGACCATCCCCAAGAAAAAGAAATGCACAAAGGCAAAATGGTTCTCTGAGGAGGCCTTACAAATAGTTGAGGAAAGAAGACAAGCTAAAGGCAAAGGAGAGAAGAAAAGATATACCGATTTGAATGCAGAGTTCCAAAGAATAGAAAGGAGAGATAAGAAAACCTTTCTCAGTGATCAATGCAAAGAAATAGAGGAAAGCAATAGACTGGGAAAGACTACAGATTTCTTCAAGAAAATCAGAGATACCAAGGGAACATTTCATGCAAAGATGGGCTCAATAAAGGACAGAAATGGTATGGACCTAACAGAAGCAGAAGATATTAAGAAGAGGTGGCAAGAATACCAAAAGAACTATGCAAAAAAAGATCTCCATTACCCAGATAGCCACAATGATGTGATCACTCACCTAGAGCCAGCTGCATCCTGGAATGGGAAGTCAAGTGGACCTTAGGAAGCATCACTACGAACAAAGCTAGTGTAGGTGATGGAATTCCAGTTGAGCTATTTCAAATCCTAAAGGATTATACTGCGAAAGTGCTACACTCAATATGCCAGCAAATTTGGAAAACTCAGCAGTGGCCACAGGACTGGAAAAAGTCAGTTTTCATTCTAATCCCAAAGAAGGGCAATGCCAAAGAATGTTCAAACTACTGTGTAATTGCACTCATCTCACACATAATGCTTAAAATTCTCCAAGCCAGGCTTTAACAGTATGTAAACCGTGAACTTCCAGATGTTCAAGCTGGATTTAGAAAAGGCAGAGGAATCAGAGATCAAATTGCCAACATCTGTTGAACCATACAAAAAGTAAGAGAATTCCAGAAAAAATATCTACTTCTGGTTTATTGATCACTCCAAAGCCTTTGACTGTGTACATCACAACAAACTATGAAAAATTCTTAAAGAGATGGGAATACCAGACCACCTCACCTGCCTCCTAAGAAACCTGTATGCAGGTCAAGAAGCAACAGTTAGTTTATTTTTGTGTATGGTGTTAGAAAGTGTTCTAGTTTCATTCTTTTACAAGTGGTTGACCAGATTTCCCAGCACCACTTGTTAAAGAGATTGTCTTTAATCCATTGTATATTCTTGCCTCCTTTGTCAAAGATAAGGTGTCCATATGTGCATGGATTTATCTCTGGGCTTTCTATTTTGTTCCATTGATCTATATTCCTGTCTTTGTGCCAGTACCATACTGTCTTGATAACTGTGGCTTTGTAGTAGAGCCTGAAGTCGGGTAGGTTGATTCCTCCAGTTCCATTCTTCTTTCTCAAGATCGCTTTGGCTATTCGAGGTTTTTTGTATTTCCATACAAATTGTGAAATTATTTGTTCTAGCTCTGTGAAGAATACTGTTGGTCTAACACCATACACAAAAATAAACTCAAAATGGATTAAAGATCTAACCATAAGACCAGAAACTATAAAACTCCTAGAGGAGAACATAGGCAAAACACTATCTGACATACATCACAGCAGGATCCTCTATGACCCACCTCCCAGAATATTGGAAATAAAAACAAAAATAAACAAATGGGACCTAATTAAACTTAAAAGCTTCTGCACATCAAAGGAAACTATTAGCAAGGTGAAAAGACAGCCTTCAGAATGGGAGAAAATAATAGCAAATGAAGCAACTGACAAACAACTAATCTCAAAAATATACAAGCAACTCCTACAGCTCAACTCCAGAAAAATAAATGACCCAATCAAAAAATGGGCCAAAGAACTAAATAGACATTTCAACAAAGAAGACATACAGATGGCTAACAAACACATGAAAAGATGCTCAACATCACTCATTATCAGAGAAATGCAAATCAAAACCACTGTGAGGTACCATTTCACACCAGTCAGAATGGCTACGATCCAAAAGTCTACAAGTAATAAATGCTGGAGAGGGTGTGGAGAAAAGGGAACCCTCTTACACTGTTGGTGGGAATGCAACTAGTACAGCCACTATGAAGAACAGTGTGGAGATTCCTTAAAAAACTGGAAATAGAACTGCCTTTTGACCCAACAATCCCACTGCTGGGCATACACACTGAGGAAACCAGAAGGGAAAGAGACACGCGTACCCCAATGTTCATCGCAGCACTGTTTATAATAGCCAGGACATGGAAGCAACCAAGATGTCCATCAGCAGATGAATGGATAAGAAAGGTGTGGTACATATACACAATGGAGTATTACTCAGCCATTTAAAAGAATACATTTGAATCAGTTCTAATGAGGTGGATGAAACTGGAGCCTATTATACAGAGTGAAGTAAGCCAGAAAGAAAAACACCAATACAGTATACTAACGCATATATATGGAATTTAGAAAGATGGTAACAATAACCCTGTTTACAAGACAGCAAAAGAGACACTGATGTATAGAACAGTCTTATGGACTCTGTGGGAGAGGGAGAGGGTGGGAAGATTTGGGAGAATGGCATTGAAACATGTAAAATATCATGTATGAAACGAGTTGCCAGTCCAGGTTCGATGCAGGATACTGGATGCTTGGGGCTGGTGCACTGGGACGACCCAGAGGGATGGAATGGGGAGGGAGGAGGGAGGAGGGTTCAGGATGGGGAACACATGTATACCTGTGGCGGATTCATTTTAATATTTGGCAAAACTAATACAATTTTGTAAAGTTTGAAAATAAAATAAAATTTAAAAAAAGAAGAAGAAGCAACAGTTAGAACTGGACATGGAACAATGGACTGGTTCCAAATCAGGAAAGGAGTAGGTCAAGGCTGTATACTGTCACCCTGCCTATTTAACTTCTATGCAGAGTTCATCATGCGAAATGCCAGGCTGGATGAAGCACAAGCTGGAATCAAGTTTGCTGGGAGAAATATCAGTAATCTCAGATATGCAGATGACACCACCCTTATTGCAGGAAGTGAAGAACAAAAGCAGCACCTGATGAAAGTGAAAGAGGAGAGTGAAAAAGCTGGCTTAAAACTCAACATTCAGAAAACTAAGATCATGGCAATCAGTCCCATGACTTCATGGCAAATAGATGGGGAAACAATGGAAACTGTGAGAGACTATATTTTTGGGGACTCCAAAATCACTGCAGATGGTGACATAGGATGAGACAGTTCGACAGCATCACCAACTCAGGGGACATGAGTTTTAGCAAGCTCTGGGAGTTGGTGTTGGACAAGAAAGCCTGCTTTGCTGCAGTTTATCAGGTTGCAAAGAAATGGACACGACTGAGTGACTGAACTGAAATGAAGATAGAGCTTCCCTGGTAGGTCAGACAGTAAAAGATCTGCCTGCCATGAGGGAGATCTGGGCTCGATCTCTGGGTCAGGAAGATCCCCTGGAAAAGGTCATGGCAACTCACTCCAGTATTCTTGCCTGGAGAATTCCATGGACAGAGGAGCCTGGTGGGCCACAGTCCATGCGGTTGCAAAGAGTGAACATGTCTGAGTGACTAACACCATACAAAGTAGAGCACCTTCACATATGCTTACTTTCTAAGCCTTTCTCCTTTTACTCAATACCTGAGTGTCCCACTGAAAGCCATGCAACAGAATGAAAACCAAGCCCTTCAGTCATTACCTGGTTGTGATTTAAGAAAAAAAAAACAACCATGGTTTTCACATTCTACAATGAAGCGCTCCTATTCCTGGGTCACTGAAATAGCTAACTTTGATATTTAGGGAAAACAAATCTTTGCAGAAACGAAGAGGAAAAAAGGACAGCACAATTCAATACAGCAGTCAGGCCCGTGCTTCCCAGTTGGCACTAGTGGTAAAAAACCCACCTGCCAACACAGAAGACATATGAAACACTGGTTCAATCCCTGGGCTAGGAAGATCCCCTGGTTGTATGACAACCCATTCCAGTATTCTTGACTACAGAATCTGATGGACAGAGGAGCCTGGTGGGCTACAGTCTATAAGCTCCAAAAGAATCAGACATGACTGAAGTGACTTAGCACACACCCTAATAACATGTATGAAAAAAATTCAGACAAGTTTTGGAGTTCTCTTCTTGGGCCATGGCATTAGGAATTTCACCTAGCATTATCAGTGCTTCTTTGAGGTCCAAAAAGTAAGGAGATTTGTTCTTCATTGAAGTTCTGACAAGATGTTCCCCTGACCATTTAGTGATGATGGTTATGGAGTGTCAACATTAATCTACCTAGATGAATAAGTACTGAAAAAAAGCAAGTTATCTAAGTATATGCTGCAAGATAATGGGGGAACAGTGGAGGTGGGGGAATTCTGATTCATGCAAATATGCTAAAATCCAATGGGGAGCACATGTATACCTGTGGCGGATTCGTTTTGATGTTTGGCAAAACTAATACAGTGTTTCAGGTTTAAAAATAAAATAAAATAAAATAAAAAAAAAACCAGCTCCTATCATTGACCCTCTAAAACAATGACCAAGACATTTTAGAAGTAAACTAATCAAACTGTCATTCTTTTTCCTCTTGAAGCTTACTGATTTTGTTTTGAAAATATGTGTTATGATCTCTTTGAATAAAGCTAGTGGAGATGATGGAATTCCACATGAGCTATTTCAGATCCTAAAAGATGATGCTGTTAAAGTGCTGCACTCTACACGCCAGCAAATTTGGAAAACTCAGCAGTGGACACAGGACTAGAAAAGGTCAATTTTCATTCCAATCCCAAAGAAAGGCAATGCCAGAGAATGTTCAAACTACTGTGCAATTGCACTCATTTCACATGCTAGCAAAGTAATGCTCAAAATTCTCCAAGCCCAGCTTCAAAATATGTGAACCATGAACTTCCAGATGTTCAAGCTGGAGTTAGAAAAGGCAGAGGAACCAGAGATCAAATTGCCAAAATCCACTGGATCATCAAAAAAGCAAGAAAATTCCAGAAAAACATATACTTCTGCTTTGTTGATTACGCCAAAGCCTTTGACTCTATGGATCATAACAAACTGTGGAAAATTCTTCAAGAAATGGGAATACCACACACCTTACCTGCCTTCTGAGAAATCTGCATGCAGGTCAAGAAGCAACAGTTAGAGCCAGACAGGAACAATGAACCGGAACAACAGTTCCAAATTGGGAAAGGAGTATGTCAAGACTATATATTTTCACCCTGCTTATTTAACTTATATGCAAAGTACATCATGAAAGAGCCCAGGCTAGATGAATCACAAGCTGGAATCAAGACTGCTGGGAGAAATATCAATAACCTCAGGTTTGCAGATAACACCATCCTTATGGCAGAAAGCAAAGAGGAACTAAAGAGCCTCTTGATGAAAGTGAAAGAGAAGAGTGAAAAAGCTGGCTTAAAACTCAACATTCAGAAAACTAAGACCATGGCATCCAATCCCATTACTTCATAGCACATAGATGGGGAAACAATGGAAATAGTGACAGACTTTATTTTGGGGGCCTCCAAAATCACTGCAGATGGTGACTGCAGCCATGAAATTAAAAGACACTTGCTCCTTGGAAGAAAAACTACTACAAACTTAGACAGCATATTAAAAAGCAGAGACATTACTTTGCCAATAAAGGTCTGTCTAGTCAAAGCTATGGTTTATCCAATAGCCATGAATGGGTATGTGAGTTGGAACATAGAGAAAGCTGAGCACTGAAGAATTGATACTTTTGATCTGTGGTGTTGGAGAAGACTCTTGCACATTCCGTGGAATGCAAGGAGATCAAACCAGTCAATCCTAAAGGAAATCAGTCCTGAATATTCATTGGGAGGACTGATGCTGAAGCTGAAGCTGCAATACTTGGCCACCTGATGTGAAGAACTGACTCACTGGAAAAGACCCTGATGCTGGGAAAGATTGAAGGAAGGAGGAGAAGGGGATGACAGAGGATGAGATGATTGGATGGCATCACCGACTCGATGGACATGAGTTTGAGCAAGCTCTGGGAGTTGGTGATGGACAGGGAAGCCTGGCATGCTGCAGTCCATGGGGTTGCAAAGAGTTGGACACGACTGAGCAACTGAACTGATAATGGAGTCTTTTATAAAAGGTGTCTACCTCTGCATTACTGGTGTGGAAACAAGCTAATATTGACGTTTTAAAGAGAATCTAAGACAATCTGTACTACTGTTACCAATATTAAGAAGTGTTTCCAGCAGCTACAGCTTCCAGAAATAAAAATCTTGTAGTCAGTGCAGGTAATATAATCAGAAGTATCAAATAAAAGAGAAGAAAAATTCTGTGACATTCACAGATGTCACCTTCATTCACTCATTTTGTTCAACCAAAAATTATTTTGAGTAACCACTGCATTCCAGGCACTTCTTACTACTTAAATGTGTAGTTTATACTGATTTAAATATGTAAATAATATTATGTTTTAGAAAATGATAAGTTTTGGGCATCAAGAGTACTAGGCTGGAGCTGTGAGCAGAAAGGGGCCTTGAACAGGGCCCTTGTTAGGATGACAGCATCTGAGCAAAGGCTTGAAGAAAGTGAGGGTGTGAATTCTGTGGTCATCTGGGGAAAGTATTCTGAGCAGAGACAGTACAGACGCCAAAGGAGAGAGCAGGCTTAGGACACTGAAGGCCAGCAGGTAGGCCAACAGCAGTGGAGCAGAGTGAAAGGAGAAGGTTAAGTGTAGGCCCCTTAACCTTCTGTCCTCCTGTAGGCAGGACTTCAGCATCTACTCAGGTAGGAAGTCCTGGAGGATTTTCAGTAGAAAATATAACTTACTTTTTACAATCTTGTCTATTTTAGAAAATATAAGACACATTTAAGGTGGAGAAAAATGTATAAGAAACTCCAGTATACTTGTGACTAAGTCTAAAACACTGTTTCATTTATACTCCCTACTCCACTCTCACCCCGGATCATTTTGAGGAAAACCTCAGATATCCTGTCATTTCAACTATATGAATTCCTTATATATATTTGTAATATAAATTTATTTCTTTTAATTGGAGGCTAATTACTTTACAACATTGTATATGAATTTTAGTGGTTGTTGTTGCTTTGTCACTAAGTCATGTCCCACTCATTTTGTGACTCCAGGCTCCTCTGTCCATGGGATTCTCTAGGTAAGAATACTGCAGTGGATTGGCCATTTCCTTCTCCAGGGGATCTTCCCTACCCAAGGATCAAACCCATGTCTCCTGCATTGATAGGCAGATTCTTTACTCCTGAGCCACCACAGAAACCCATGTATTTTAGTAGAGACCTCCAAAATATAGGTGCTCTTTTTTAATACCACTGTAATATATCAACAATTATCCCCCTCAGTGTGGGCTAAAGCAGTTCATACTGACTTGGCCAGTAAGCACTAATGTGTATATCCCTTCCCATTTAGGGATCTCTGACCTCAAACAGATTACTTGAAATTGGCCACAAAGGGAGCACATATTTCACAGAAATCAACAAATATGAAAATCAGGGCTTTAATTTAAGGAGATCCATTTGTTAAATATTTACCATCATACCTTAGATTCATGTTTGAAAAATTAACAATGCTTTATTAACATCAAGAGATGTCCAGTCAGTGGTCATATTTTCTTGGTAAACTTACAATATTCTTTAGTTTGTGCATTTGAACAAGGATCAAAATAAGACCCACACTTTACAACTGTTGCTTTTTCTTAAGTTGCTTTTAATCTGCAGGGTCTCCAACATCTTTTTTTTTTTCTCTTGTACTTGTTTTTGCTGTTATTGAAAAAAAACAGGTTGTCTACTCCACAGAGTTTGCCACAGTCTGGATTTTGCTGACTGCAGCCTTCTGACTTCACATAACATGATCCCCTATCTCCTATAAATTGGCAGTAAGATCAAGGGGCTAGTGCAGACTCAGTTCCATTTTTTGTACAAATCTCCTTTATAGGTGAAGAAAGAGTATTTTTATCAGGAGGAACAGTAATATAGATTAATTTTTATTTTATGGTAGTAAAAGCCTACTGATGATCATTCCAACATGATAATATTTTACATTCTATCGCCTATCCACTTATTATTTGAATATGTCTATAAGAGAAATTTTCATTGGTCAACCACCTGATGAGTTTACATTTTACCAAGGCCACTCTGATTGCTGTGCAGAGGAAAGACCAGAGAGGCAAGTGTAGAAGCAGAGATATGAGTTAGGTGTTTCACCCACCTGGGAGAGCCACAGTCATGCTTAAAGGCAGGCTGTAACCACATCACCGATTCAATGGACATGAGTTTCAGCAACTCCCTGAGACAGTGAAGGACAGGGAAGCCTGGTGTGCTGCAGTCCATAGGATCACAAAGAATTAGACACAACTGAGTAACTGAACAACAACTGTTGAAGTGGTGAGAAGCATCAGATCCTAGATTTGTCTTGAAGTACGTCTAACAATGGCATCCCATCCCATCACTTCATGGCAAATAGAAGGGGAAAAAGTGGAAGGAGTGACTGATTTTCTCTTCTTGGGCCCTAAAATCACTGCAGATGGTGACTGCAGCCATGAAATTAGAAGACACTTGCTTCTTGGAAGGAAAGTTATGACAAACCTAGACAGTGTATTTAAAAGCAAAGGCATCACTTTGTCAACAAAGGTCTGTATAGTCAACGCTAAGGTTTTCCAGCAGTCATGTATGGATGTGAGAATTGGACCATAAGGAAGTCAGGGCACCAAAGAATTGGTGCTTTTGAATCATGGTGTTGGAGAAGACTCTTGAGAGTCCCTTGGACTACAAGGAGATCAAACCAGTCAACCTTAAAGGAAATCAACCCTAAATTCTCATTGGAAGGACTGAAGCTGAAGCTGAAACTCCAATACTTTGGTCACCTGATATGAAAAGCCAACTCATTGGAAAAGACCCTGATGCTGGGAAAGATTGAGGGAAAAAGAAGAGGGTAGCAGAGGATGAGATGGTTGGATGGCATCACTGATTCAATGGACATGAATCTTGGGCAAACTCCATGAGATAGTGAAGGACGGGGAGGCCTGGCGTGCTGCAGTCCATGGGGTTGGACAGGACTTAGGGACTGAATGACAACATCCAACCAAAGTTCTCAATGGATTGGAGTTGTTCAGTTGTTTTTGCTATTTGCAAGTGGCCCAGGAGATATCTGGTGGCTCAGATGGTAAAGAGTCTGCCTGCAGTGTGGGAGGCCAGGGTTTGATCCCTGGGTCAGGAAGATCCCCTGGAAAAGGAAATGGCAATCCACTCCAGTATTCTTGCCTGGAAAATCCCCTGGATGGAGGAGCCTGGCAGGCTACAGTCCATGAGGTCGCAAAGAGTCGGACATGACTGAACAGCTTTACAGGAGGTATCTGATGATTAAAAGTGTGTAATATGGCTCAGGCAGGACTTCAATTTCTAGGTGCCACAAGCTGTATAGAAAATCAAATCACTCAGCAAAGAGCTGAGAGGGTACTGGGGGAGGTGCTAGGAGATGCCAGGTAGAGAAACGAACTGACCATCCAGTTTTCCTATGTTAACTAAGAAACATATAACTGGAGAAACAGGCATTAATATGAAGCTGATGCTCAATGCCACATTATTTTCAGCCTATTTTCTAGATCAAGTTCCACCTCACTGACTGCCATGCTCTCATAGGATCATACATGACCACGCTTGCTAAAAAGTGTGTCAGGATAATACAGAACATGTGCAAAGAACCTGGGTGGGGATTTTCCTCAGAGAGATTTGTTAAAAGAATAAAATAATCTCTTAACTGGATGAACGTCAAAGGTCTTCTGACAAACTTTGCTCTCCCACTCTCTTTTTATAGAAAGAAAAAAGATGTGAAGAGGTGAAGTAACTTCCTCCAAGGTAATTAACTTGCAACTAACCAGTAGAAATGAAGTTGGAAATAGTTCATGGCCTTGGAGGATGGAATATAGACTAGAAAAGAGAAATACTAATATATTTTCTAAGTAACTACAAGAAGACACCCTACTCATTCTCTCTCTCTTTCTCTCTCTCTCTCATTCTTTCTCTCTCTTACACACACACACACACACCACCCCCTCTAGAAGCCTACTGTGGAACAGAAGAGGTTAACTGGCAAAATAGCATCAAATGACTGGTTTTACAGTGTTTCCTTTCATAGCATACTAACAAAAAGGTAATAAGGTAATGAAATGGTTTGTAAGGGAGAAAGGCTATAAAAATGAAATCAAAGCCCCCGGTAGGCAAATGAGTATTTGTTCACCCACTGTTTTTTGCTAAAATAGATTTTCATTGAAAGATTCTACTGTGTGTCTGGTGGTTTAGGTATCATTTTTTCAGCTTTATTATAGTACATTTTTAAATTTTTAATTGGAAGATAATTACTTTACAATGTTGTGTTGGTTTCTGCCTACAACAACACAAATCAGCCAAAAGAGTGTGTGTGTGTATCTCCTCCTTCTTGAGCCTTCTCAGCTTTATTATAAATGTTACCATAGAAAAATGCTCTTCTTCCTTTCCAATCTTTACATGCAATCTACTGAATGAGATATTTATAGGAACACTTTGAGAACATCCAAAAATCTCCAAGTGAGCCTGGAAGTGTGTACTCTCTCCTACATCCTAATAAATTTAAAAGTGGTTAAAGGAAAATTTACTAAATTCACTAATCTATTAATAAGGACACATTGAGGAAGAGTCTAATAGAAATTGGTGTAACCAACTGCCAACGGAGATAAATACCAAATGCATATTATATAAAAATAAACAACAGACTGTTTTGAATGCATCAATTATCTCGGTACTTCCCATTGAGCAAAGGCAGTGAACAGGCCTTTCAAAGACATTTCTATTAACTCCTCAATAGATCACAACAAACTGCTAAGAGATTTAGTTATTCATTCAAACCAACTAAAATACACATGATTTTTTTAGGGAAATTGAAATTCAGGTAAAAAGAAGATAGGTCACTTCTTTATCTTCACCAGAGAATGCTGGTTACTGATCACCCATTATATAAAAGGTCTTTTCCTAAGCCCTTTTCATAAGTCATATTAAGACATGAATGAGTATACATTGGAAAAGAAATTCTGTAAGAGCAGGGGTCTTAACTTGTTCTGTGTTTCTGTTGTGTCTCCCAGCATCTGCAGAGTCTGACACATATAAATACTCAGTTAATATTCTTGAATGAACAACTGAGGGCTTCCCAGGTGGCACGAGTGGTAAAGAACCCACCTGCAATGCAGGAGACATAATGACACGTGGGTTAGACCCCTGGGTTGGGAAGATCCCCGGGAGAAGGAAAAGGCAACCTACTTCAGTATTCTTGCCTGGAGAATCCCATGGACAGAGGAGCCTGGCAGGCTACAGTCCATAGGGTCGTAGAGTCAGACATGACTGAAGCGACTTAGCACGCATAAACACACAAACAACTGAATGAATGGAATGTCTTATCAAACAAGGCAGCTAAGAGAAGACAGCTTTGTTGACCCAAAGCTGCACAGCATTCAGAGGGTATCCTTGGTGAAAGTCAAAGCTTCCCTTGATCTCAGGATACAGATATAGATGGCAATAGGAATATGTGTTCAATAAGAATTCCAGCTCTCTGTTGATACTGTTTTTCCCCCCATTCTAATATTTTTTTCACTCTTGTGATTTTATGCTTAAAATGTGCAGATGGATGCACACACATCCTTACCTCTTGGAAATTAGGAATAACTTTGGACACAATCATCTTTATCCTTTCTCAAGTGCTGTTTCAGGCGCTGAAGCCACTGCAGTTGCTAGGGAGATGAGGCAGGGGGCACTTAGTGCTCTCTTTAGCCTGCAGCCCAGGGCGTACTGACCAGAATGGAAAAACACCGCCAGTCCAGCCTCCAATCAAATCCCTTACAGTCCACTGAAGACAGAAGGAGCTGTGATGCCATTTTGGTATTTAAAACAGGACCATAAAAGTATTGGCTTAAAACTCAGCTATAGTATAATATTCTAGTCATGTTTAAGCAAAACTAAATCAACTTTACATTTTTACACTTATGTGGATCAAGCACCTGAATAAAGTATCACACTTAAGACATTTGCTCTATAAGATGACAGCAACAAGCCTGATACGGAGTCAGAGCAAATAGTTTTGTTTTGTTTTGTTTTTTATCAGCAGATCTATTTCCTGAGAAGCTTTCCCTAGTGGCTCAGGGGTAAAGAATCCACCTGCCCATGCAGGAGACACAAGAGATGTGGGTTTGATCCCTGGGTCAGGAAGATCCCTTGGGTAAGGAATTGAAAATCCACTCCAGTATTCTTGCCTGGAGAACCCCATGGACAGAGGAGCCTGGTGGGCTGCAGTGCATGGGGTCGCAAAGAGTCAAACATCACTTAGCAACTAAGCAACAACAACTGTTTCTTGAAAGACCTAGAAAGGGTTGTGCTCAGCTGTGTAAGTACTTTTAAGGCCTTGAGCTAGACTATTGCTAAGTATTTTTAAAGTTTCTAACATAGCCAGGGTATAAGTATCTGTAATCTAGTAGATCTGACCATGACTCTCAACTGCCTTTTACAGCATGCTTCCAGAATTAAACACTGATTCACACCACAGATACTTACAATGAGCCCACTGTCTGGGGGTCTTCCGAGCTTAACGCACACAAAAATCGTCAGCAAAAGAAAGCAAGCAGGATTTATTAAAAGAAAGCTAGCTAATGCAGATTTTTAAACTAAAAATGTTTGTAATTACTTAAATACTGGTTCTTATAACATCAGGTCTCCTTTGTTTTCCTCGCCATCATCCTCTCTAAAACTGAGGAACAGCCATCGCCTATGTCAGAGAGGCATTAGTGACTGAGTACATGGACAAACGAGGAGCTCAAAACTGTTCACTTTCTTTCACTCACTTACCTTCCAATAATCTCTCCTGTAATATTCAAGGCATGCAAGCACTCAATAGAAAATGACAAGAATAAGCAACCCAAGGAGTCCATAATGAACAGAAATCATCCAATCATCTAGGTCATATTCCAAGCTGTTGTAAAGAAAGTTTGTTATCAAAAGAAATCATTCAAAAGTCATGGCATCTGGCAATAAAACTGTAGGTATCTGACATTTGCCCCTGGAAACAGAAGATTTCAATAACAAACTCATATAGTGAAGCATTACTAGAATGCAAAAGTGATAAAGTCAGTATAATAACAAAGATCTGAGGAATAGTGTGTTACAATGTTATGCATTACAGTGCCTTTTCCTATAAAAGATTCCTGATTCACCAAAAACTTAAGAAAAGAATACAGATTGTGACATTTAATTCTCTGGCAGAGGAGGCAAGGCAAAATGCAAATGTTAGAATTAATCTAAAATTACAATACTTCGTTTAACGTGAGAGTTGAAATAGCACAGATTCATGAATCTGCATGATTGCCTCAGTCTAACCTCTCACCATACAGTGCTCAGCTTCTTATTAATTTAAAATAATTTATATTTCACACTGACATGAGTATCTTTAAGAACCCTAGTAAATGGAGTTTAAATGCCGCAGACTCTGCTACTCACAAAAATATGCTAGCATTCCAGAGCAAGATAGGGGATGCATCAGCCCAAAAATGCCATTAAAGCTGTCTTGTGAGTAATTCCATTATAAGTTAATAAGGTATATTTCCAAGGCACACAGCATGTTTGCTTCTTCCTGATGTCTGAAAGGTGGATTATTTTCAAAGGACTAACTTTCATTTTAAGGAGAGCAAAAATCTAATACTTGCAGTCATTCTTCTCTTTATGAAAAAAGTTAAGAACTTGAGAAATTGACTCCTGGCAGCAAATCCATCTTCTAATTTAGTCAAGTCAACCATGTTCCACTAAGTATGTTTATCTTCGTGTAAGTTAAGACCTGGATGAAAAAGTAATGTGTGCGTGTGTGTGAGAGAGAGAGAGAGAGATGAAAGACAGAATGAAGCAGTCAACACAGGAAGACAGGAATGTGTTCTTTTTACCAATATACCATCTGCTACAGTAAAGAATGTTACCAAAACCCAGGGCAAAATCACAGCATCATAAAATTCCCAGGGAGGTAATGCCTGTCCATGAAAAGGGACTTATCAGAGCGACTGATGAGGAAATCATGCTCCCATAGCCTATAAATACCTCCCTCACCCAATTTAAAACTGTTTTTCCTATTCCACTGTTGGGCTTTGCATGTGACTCAGTGATCAAGAATCTGCCTGCCATGCAAGAGACACAGGTTTGATCCTTGGGTTGGGAAGATCTCCTGGAGAAGGAAATGGCAACCCACTCCAGTATTCTTGCCTGGAAAATCCCATGGACAGAGGACCCAGGCGGGCTACAGTCCATAGGGTTGCAAAGAGTTGAATACAACTTAGCGACTAAAATATTCTGTTGTTATGTGAAACTTTAAAACCCTTAATATTCTTGATATTTTAAAAATTCACTGTTCAATCAAAGGTATTCATTTAACAATTTCCCACAGAGGAATATGGAATGCACATCTGCAAGACATTGATCAAAGAAATAAGCCAGCATCCTCGAATCTTGGTCCTTGTAGTTGCTGAGGCAGAGAACTGCACTTAGAGACAGAGGCTTGGGTTTGACTATAGTTCTGACATTGACTGATTTTTGACTCTTGACAAGGTTCTCAACTCTCTCTCACGTTTTGATTCTTCATTTATATCTTCCTCAAAGAATCACTATGAAAATAAAAAATTGCATACTATTTTTGTTATCCAATTTTGCTATTTTTGTTGTGTTATAACACAACATAGGTGTTCCTAAAAATTGTGCAGTACAAAAAATTGTGCAATAAAATCCACACAGCTGATCAGAGGGAAAATGTAGTTAGAAACACAACACTCAAAATTTCACCCATGGGAATGTAAATTGATACAGCCACTATGGCAACTCCTTAGAAAACTAAAAACAGAACTACCATGTGACCCAGCAATCTCACTTCTGTCCAGAGAAAACCATAAAAGGATACATGAACCCCAGTGTTCACTGCAGCATTATTTACAATAGCCAGGACATGTGAAGAGAGTGAACTGAAAGTTGCTCAGTGGTGTCTGACTCTTTGTGACTTCATGAACTTTACAGTCCATGGAATTCTCCAGGCCAGAATACTGGAGTGGGTAGCCTTTCCCTTCTCCAGGGTATCTTCCCAACTCAGGGACTGAACCCAGGTTTCCAGCATTGCAGGCGGATTCTTTACCAGCTGAGCCACAAGGGAAGCCCAAGAATACTGGAGTGGGTAGCCTAAACCTTCTCCAGTGGATCTTCCCGACCCAGGAATTGAACCAAGGTCTCCTGCATTCAGTTCAGTTCAGTTCAGTCACTCAGTCACGTCCAACTCTTTGCGACACCACGAACCACAGCATGCCAGGCCTCCCTGTCCATCACCAACTCCCTGAGTCCACCCAGACCATGTCCATTGAGTTGGTGATGCCATCCACCATTTCATCCTCTGTCATCCCCTTCTCCTCATGCCCTCAACCTTTCCCAGCATCAGGGTCTTTTTCCAAGGAGTCAGTTCTTTGTATCAGATGGCCAAAGTATTGGAGTTTCAGCTTCAATATCTGTCCTTCCAATGAACACCCTGGACTGATCTCCTTTAGGATGGACTGGTTGGACCTCCTTGCAGTCCAAGGGACTCTCAAGAGTCTTCTCCAACACCACACTTCAAAAGCATCAATTCTTTGGCGCTCAGCTTTCTTTATAGTCCAACCCTCACATCCACACATGACTGCTGGAAAAACCATAGCCTTGACCAGACGGACCTTTGTTGGCAAAGTAATGTCTCCATTTTTGAATATGCTGTCTAGGTTGGTCATAACTTTCCTTCCAAGGAGTAGGCATCTTTTAATTTCATGGCTGCAGTCACCATCTGCAGTGATTTTGGAGCCCAGAAAAATAAAGTCAGCTACTGTTTCCACTGTTTCCCCATTTATTTGCCATGAAGTGATGCGACCAGATGCCATGATCTTAGTTTTCTAAATGTTGAGCTTTAAGCCAACTTTTTCACTTTCCTCTTTCACTTTCATCAAGCGGCTCTTTAGTTGTTCTTAACTTTTGCCATAAGGGTGGTGTCATCTGCATATCTGAGGTTACTGATATTTCTCCTGGCAATCTTGATTCCAGCTTGTGCTTCTTCCAGCCCAGCGTTTCTCATGATGTACTCTGCATAGAAGTTAAATAAGCAGGGTGACAATATACAGCCTTGACGTACTCCTTTTCCTATTTGGAACCGGTCTGTTGTTCCATGTCCAGTTCTAACTGTTGCTTCCTGACCTGTATACAGGTTTCTCAAGAGGCAGGTCAGGTGGTCTGGTATTCCCATCTCTTTCAGAATTTTCCACAGTTTATTGTAATCCACACAGTCAAAGTGACTGTGATCCACATAGACAATAAAGCAGAAATAGATGTTTTTTCTGGAACTCTCTAACTTTTTATTTTTTTTTTATATTAAAATATCATTTTATTTCAGCTTTTATTTTTTTTTTTAATTTTATTTTATTTTTAAACTTTACAAAATTGTATTAGTTTTGCCAAATATCAAAATGAATCTGCCACAGGTATACATGTGTTCCCCATCCTGAACCCTCCTCCCTCCTCCCTCCCCATTCCATCCCTCTGGGTCGTCCCAGTGCACCAGCCCTAAGCATCCAGTATCGTGCATCGAACCTAGACTGGCAACTCGTTTCATACATGTTATTTTACATGTTTCAATGCCATTCTCCCAAATCTTCCCACCCTCTCCCTCTCTCACAGAGTCCATAAGACTGTTCTATACATCAGTGTCTCTTTTGCTGTCTCGTACACAGGGTTATTGTTACCATCTTTCTAAATTCCATATATATGCGTTAGTATACTGTATTGGTGTTTCTCTTTCTGGCTTACTTCACTCTGTATAATAGGCTCCAGTTTCATCTACCTCATTAGAACTGGTTCAAATGTATTCTTTTTAATGGCTGAGTAATACTCCATTGTGTATATGTACCACAGCTTTCTTATCCATTCATCTGCTGATGGACATCTAGGTTGCTTCCATGTCCTGGCTATTATAAACATTGCTGCGATGAACATTGGGGTACACGTGTCTCTTTCCCTTCTGGTTTCCTCAGTGTGTATGCCCAGCAGTGGGATTGCTGGATCATAAGGCAATTCTATGATCCAACAGATGTCGGCAATTTGGTTCCCCTGCCTTTTCTAAAACCAGCTTGAACATCTGGAAATTCACGGTTCATGTATTGTTGAAGCCTGACTTGAAGAATTTTGAGCATTACTTTACTAGTGTGTGAGATGAGTGCAATTGTGCGGTAGCTTGAGCATTCTTTGGTATTGCCTTTCTTTGGGATTGGAATGAAAGCTGACCTTTTCCAGTCCTGTGGCCACTGCTGACTTTTCCAAATTTGCTGGCATATTGAGTGCAGCACTTTCACAGCAGCATCTTTCAGGATTTTAAATAGCTCAACTGGAATTCCATCACCTCCACTAGCTTTGTTCGTCGTGAAGCTTCCTAAGGCCCACTTGACTTCACATCCCAGGCAAATTCTTTACCAACTGAGCTATCAGGGAAGCCCAGCCGGGACATGGAACCAAGCTAAATGTCCGTCAACATAAAAACAGATAGAAATGTGGTGACTAAGTGACTAAACAATAAACAACAACACCATATGGAGGTGAGTGTGGACCATGGCAAGGGTCTGAAATGTGAGGTAGTTGGTAGATGTTTATGAAATGTACATTTTATGCATTTTTATATGGTTCAATTCAGCTGGGTGCAGTTTTCTTCATTCACTCAAACATGAACTTTGTATTATATGCAAACTGCTCCCTAACATAACAATTGTGTTGGAACAAATTTGTGATTTCAAATGAGTGGTATAGCCAAACTGACTGTACCGTGGAATGTGTTCCCAAAATGGAAAACTGGAAAATAAGGCCCCCAAATAATTTAAATGGATTCTCTTTGCCCCTTATACTTAAGAGGAATATATACACAGCAGCAGCAAGAGGGCATTGCTCTGAGCCTCTCTTTTCATCAGCAAATGATGAATATTTGATTACTTTGAAAATTTAAAGCTTTCAAAAGTGAACTTCACCCAGGAGAAGGGAATGGCAACCCACTCTAGTATTCCTGCCTGGAGAATCCCACAGACACAGGAGCCTGGTGGGCTACAGTTAATGGGATCACAAAGAGTCAGACATGACTGAGCAGCTAAGCACGTCTATCTCTTCTTAGCCATGTGACCGGAGGGTTATATGATCCATCTGAGCTCTTAGCTCAGTTCAGTTCAGTCGCTCCGTCATGTCCGACTCTTTGCGATCCCACGGACTACAACACGCCAGGCCTCCCTGTCCATCGTCAACTCCCAGAGTTTACTCAAACTCATGTCCATTGAGTCAGTGATGCCATCCAACTATCTCATCCTCTGTTGTCCCCTTCTCCTCCCACCTTCAGTCTTTCCCAGCATCAGGGTCTTTTCTAATGAGTCAGTTCTTCTCATCAGATGGCCAAAGTATTGGAGTTTCAGCTTCAGCATCAGTCCTTCCAATGAACATTCAGGGCTTATTTCCTTTAGGATGCACTGGTTGGATCTCTTTGCAGTCCAAGGGATTCTCAAGAGTCTTCTCCAACACCACTGTTCAAAAGCATCAATTCTTTGGCACTCAGCTTTCTTTATACTCCAACTCTCACATCCTTACATGACTACTGGAAAAACCATAGCTTTGACTAGATGGACCTTTGTTAGCAAAGTAATGTCTCTGCTATTTAATATGCTATCTAGGTTGGTCATAACTTTCCTTCCAAGGAACAAGCATCTTTTAATTTCATGGCTGCAGTCACCATCTGCAATGATTTTGGAGCCCCAAAAAATAAAGTCTGCTACTGTTTCCACTGCTTCCCCATCTATTTGCCATGAAGTGATGGGATCAGATGCCCTTATCTTTGTTTTCTGAATGTTGAGTTTTAAGCCAGCTTTTTCACTCTCCTCTTTCACTTTCATCAAGAGACTCTTTACTTGTTCTTTGCTTTCTGCCATAAGGGTGGTATCATCTGCGTCTCTAAGGTTATTGATATTTCTCCCAGCAATCTTGATTCCAGCTTGTGCTTCACCCAGCCCAGCATTTCTCATGATGTACTCTGCACAGAAGTTAAATAAGCAGGGTGACAATATACAACCTTGATGTACTCCTTTCCCTATTTGGAACCAGTCTGTTGCTCCATGTCCAGCTCTTAGTTAAGAGGGTTATAATGATTCAACACCATAATGAATGTAAAAAGACTGACACATAGTAGGCGTTCAATAAAAGGTATTACTATTAAAAAAAAGTGACTTCGCTGCAACTGGGACTTTCTTAGCATACTATTAACTTTAAGCCTCACAAAGGACATTTGATTAGGGAATTAATATCACTAGATTGCAAACCATAGGGAGATTTTCCTTACTTTTTCCAATCACTCAACAAATGTTCATTCCTGATATTTATTCATTCAGTAACTATTTACTGAGCACCGACTATGTGTCAGACACTATTCTAGGCACTGAGGATACATCAGTGAATAAAACCTACAAAGGTACCTATTCTCATGGAGCTTACATTCTAGTGAGGGAAACAGACTAGGAACAAAAGCATAATATACAAATTACATACAATGTAAGAAAGTGATAAGTGTTATGAATAAGAGTAAAGGGGAAGGGGAATTAGAAATATCAGGAAAAGAGCATTACTAAATTATGTGATCAAGGAGAAGTCCTCATTGAAAAGCAGACAACAAACACTAAAAATCATATGTAACATAATATCATATAATGATTAATGCTGAGAAGTACACCAGGGTG